>NC_133655.1:238213022-239413022 GCF_009905375.1 Apium graveolens
AAAGTCTTTCATGATAGTTTAATGCCATGATAAAATAGAGATGTGTTATAATACCTTATTGATCCTTTTGATTATCATGCTATTGATCCCTGAGAAATCTTGATGTTGCACCCTGATGCTATGATTCAACTCTTGAAATAACCTCGATAGAAACTTTATCTTGATACCTAAAAGCCAATCTTTTCTTAAATTCATTCATGATTGTTTGATAACCCTATCCTTACCCTAAAGCTTGATGCCCTGTTATATCTTGAGCTGATGATCACTTCCTTTATATTTTAGCACCTCTATCCTATTGGAACCAGTGATGCTTATCTCCTTGATGTTCTAATACCTATACCTTGTCTACAACCATTGCTTTAAGCCTAGTTTGGCCTTACTCTTTCATATTATCCAATAGCCTTGCTTAATTTCCTTGTCAAAATTCTTGTTTATGGAAATCTCTCGATTACCCTAATATAGTAAAGTCTAGTAGATCATGGCCCTGAGATTTAGAGTCATAATTCCAGTGTTTCAAGTTGATCTATAACCCCCTGATAAAAATGATTTCAGTCAAAAGAGATTTTGTCATAAATCGGCATCAGTTTTCGAAATGAATAAAAGGTGGATTTTTCAGTCCCAAAGGGGGACAAATGTTTTCTTGAATGGTGGATCTGGACTGAGACGCGAGTCCTTTCCACACTTATATTAGGCTTAAAAGTTGCCTAGGGATTCCCAATAATGTTTTAGAACCCAGCGAGGTTCGGGATTACTTCGCGGCTGATCACCGGCTGTAATCCGTAGCGTCATAAAATGATTTTGATTAAGAATGGTTTTAAAATTTGTTTTGATGCAAGCAAAATGATGCCAACTCACATATGTTTTTATCTTTCGATTATCATTGGTTATGTCATTCCATTGTCATTCCTAAAGGTATATCTCGATTTATGCTTTGCGTTGTATTGTTAGCACTTGTTGAGCTTTTGGCTCACTTCTTGCTTTACCCTGATATTACAGCTAGCAGCCATGGTTAGATTCAAGCAGACTGCCCGTAAGACCTGTGATGCTGACGCTTATGTTCGAGCTCAGGTAGAATAAGTAATAATAGTTGTGTGAGGACTCGGTATTTGTAATCAGATGTAATAGTTGGTAGTGTTGGGCTGTTTCAAACCCTAAACTGTAAGATCTTGGATTATGGTTGTATAATACTCATTAAAATGATGTAATAGCTATAATTATTTTGCTATTTAAGTTGGGGGTGTGACACTTAGCAAATATTCAATTTCATTTTAAAACACTATATGAATCGGGTCTTTATTCATAAGTGGCTCCCACTAGTTTATCTAATTTATTCAACCCCCTACATGAAAAATTAAGCATTCATAATGCTAGTGGGAATAGTGATCCTACATTCCATTACACAACCCCGGCTGTAGCACGAACCGCCATGTAATGTTCAATAGGCAGACAACTCTTGTCAATTACATCTTATATTATTCCCTAATCAAACTTTAGCCTCTTGAATAATTGAGTCTCGGCTGTGGCACGACAAACTCAATATTCTAAGTCAAGTCTAACCCAACATTTCGTACAGTTGAATCAGTCCCCAAAGGCCCACGGCTGTGGCACGTACCGACCTTTAGATTCTTATTCAATGTACACATCTCTATGTAATAGACAAGTATTTCTTATTTCGAAATCAAAGCCCTCGGCTGTAGCACGAACTGACAATGATTCAAAAATAAGAAATACTTTTCTATCATGTTGGAAGGCTATGACCGACACAAGCCCGTTGTGTCATTGGCCAATTACTACTTGATATTATTTAATTTTAGAGGGATTATATTACGTTACAATCATAATCATATTATAAAGAGATTCTTCCTTTTAAATTAAATATTTCAAATCAATAATCAATAATCAGATGATTCCCAGATCGGGTGGAGCATTGTCAAGATGCGTCACTTAATAACCCTTTCTTACAGATATAAATCTGTTGTTGACAGAATCATCCTTTCTCTCATATCAAAAATTCATATTCAATTACGTGTTTCATAAACACAAGAATCTCATGATTGTATTCATAATATTGTTATTAAGGTTATGAAACAATTTCACTATACTAGGTTGTCTAACAAACGCCTTATGTTCATTTAAGTTCACCTAAATCTATCATCGCATGATAAACTAAGCATATATCACATATATCAACATGAATAAACATCAAGGTAGGCATGTTACATCATCTAGCATATTGGTCTAAGCATTATACATCTCTATGTATCACATGAAGCATTTAAAAGCAATTAAAACAGTTAAAAACAGCTTTAAAACACTTTCGGAAATATAAACAGTTCAAAAATTTTATATAAACTAAAATTTGATCACTCCATTAGATCCGTCTCGGAAAAATGAATCCAACGATATATTGCACGCCTAAAACGGAGTTACGAACTCCCAGAAATCAAATTTTAAAAATAACAGACGGACTGTAACGCATTACAGGAACGCGTTACAAGCCCTGTAATATATTCCGGTGATGCGTTACAACCCTTTTAAGCCATTAAAAGGTGTAACGCATTCCGTGAATGCGTCACAGGGTGTAACACATTCCCGGAATGCGCGACACCCCCGCGCGCGCGTGCGCCACACGCGCCTGCAGCAGCCGCCTGACAGCTTCTTCTCGAACAGCGTGCCGCCGTCCTTGTTCTCTTTCTCCGTGCAAACACCATAACACAACATGCAGATGTATAGCAGCCACAGATGTATTTATATATATACAACTTTATATACATATATATATACATACTTATTTAATTATGAATTTAATTGCAACAACTTCAAAAATTCATAATAAAAAATCTATACATCATAAAAATATAAGAAAAATACCCAGACGATCTACAACACTTGTAGAACCCAGATCAACATTCAAAATTATTTTGAGAAACAATTTCTCATCAGACAAAATTAATCCATGATATAACTTGTAAAAATCATAATTAATTCATACAAGCACATAAAATTCTGAAATTTTTACCACAGATCTTGTAATAACCCCAATTTTTGGAAAATTTTTGAAACCCTTATGAATAGTGTTTTTGCTGAATGAGAAAACTTTTCATGCCACACTAGGTAGGGGTTCTTTTATGGATATTCTGAGATTTTATTGGCACTCTATATGGTATATAAGTGTATGTAAAGATCGTCAGAATCCAATTCCGAACACTTTGATTTTTTCCCGGAAATCCACTAGATACGGAAAGAATTGAGTATAAGGTAACAGGATAACAAGGATTTAAATTAAAGGATTATAAGAGAGGATCATAAAAGAAATATAATATATTGAGAAAGGTTAAGGGAACCTAAGTAATAAGATCCCGGGTATGATCCCTCAAACGATAAACGAGAACGAAAGCTAAGCGAACCGTATAACAGATCAGCGGTCATTAGGCAAACAATTAGGAAGTTAATCAAAGGGATTAGAGAGGATGATGTCACCCAACCAATGAGAAGGGGACAAGGAAGGAAAGATGACATCATAGCATGACACAAGCATGACATAAGGAGGAAGGAGATGTGGATGGTTATTAACCACACAAAATCAAGGTTAAATTGGTAATTAACCAAAAACAAAACAAAACCAAATCAACCAAGCAAAATAATTCATTCTTCATCAAAACAAAAAGAAACCAAGGCACTTCATCTTCTTCATGCTCTCGGCTTCTTTCTTAAAAAAATGAAGATCCAAGCTCCACCACTTACTATTTAGCAAGGTATTTATCTAAGCTTCCCCATGGATAGTTACATACTTCCTATAAGTTTAAGCTTCTAATTCCAAGCCAATCTTTTTCTATAAATCATGGAAGAAGATGGTGAATAGTGTTTTTCAAGAACTAAAATTTGTGTTCTTGAAGTTTTGTTTAGATTAAGCTTGGATAAGGACTTTAAGGGTGATTCCAAGCCATTCTCTTGATTCTCCACTCTCCAAGGAAGGTATAAACTACGAACCCTAGCTTTAGTTGTGAGTAATTAGGAATGAATATGTTTGATATAGTATATGTGAAGCATGATGCTTGATTGTTTGAAGTTTGGTTGAGTTTGTAGAGATTAGTTGGTTTTGTGGTATTATTGGAGTTGTAAATCTTGATAATTAGTTAAAGAACCTAAGTAAAGCTTTTAGTTCATGTGGGGAATAAGTATAAATGGTTAATGTGGATTTGTTGGGGCTGTTATGATGTGGTTTGGATGGATGTTGGTTGTATGATTGATTTGGGGTTGAATTGTGGTTGGTTTTGAATGGTTTAAATTTGGGAAATCACGTAAACATAGCCGTCGTAACGTCCGATTTTCTTTAGACTGTTTTTGTGCATAACATTAGGACCTGAGATACCCCTGCTAGATTATGACCATTGCCATGTCTAGATAGCTTGTGTTACGAGCTTCGTTTTGATATGTAGTTCGTTCGATTCCGATTCACGGTTTAGGATAAACGACCGTTTCAAGTAACGGCGTTTCGCGAACGAAACTTTTCCCCTCGCCTTACTTTGAAACATAGGTTAAAGACCAAAAAGGGTTAATTAATGTATGAAACAATTATGGTAAGACTGTTAGGCAGTTGGTAAGATACTCGCGAAGGAATCGCTTTAAAACTCGTAATGGTTAATTTATTAAAAATGGTGGAGCCGAGGGTACTCGAGTGACTTAAGAGAATCAGTAAGCGCAAAACGAACGTTAGAGTCTGAGTTGGTTAGAGTATAGATTTACAAGTGACTTTGGTTTAATTCTAACTTACTTGTTGTTTATAGGTTACCAGACTCGTCCCGAGCCATTCGTAACCCCCAGTCGCTCAGGCAAGTTTTCTACCCGTTATACTGTTGTCGTGATGTATATATATATGCATTATCTTGCAGTAGATGCATGTTGGTTAATTAGCAAATGTTGCGATATATTGTAGCATGTTATATGGTACATATGCATGCCTGTTTCGTATTCTTGCCATATATATATATATATCTGTTGGTTCAGTTGATAATACATATGCTAGAGAATAGCGGTAATTTGCATATACCCTTAATATAGGGACCCAAAAGGTGAAAACATTTTCTAAAACCGGGAGTCGAGGATCCCGAGTAGATTTTGTATATATGTATATATATATATACTTATATATATATGGTTATAGTTTTCAAAACTATTAATCGAATAAGGGTTATTCGATAACTTTATATTATTTATTGAATATTATTTCGAATATTTATTCGAGGGCTTATGACTCCTTTATATTATTATTGAATATTACTTGGATATTCATTTGAGGATGTATGACTCCTTTATATTATTATTGAATATTACTTGGATATTCATTCGAGGATGTATGACTCCTTTATTTTATGAATATTATTTGTAGTATTCATTCGAGGTATTATGACTCCGCTTATTACTTAATAATATTCTTTATTGTATTAAAGAATAAGGTGTCGATAATCAAACTTATTTTTGATTATTCAAGTAAAGATATTACTTTCGTATAAGTATATCTTTGATTATTTGCTATTCATTTCAAGTATAAGTTTTCTAACTTCTACCTCAATTATTCTTTATGGGAATATTATTTAAATAATAATATTCAGATATTTCTTTCATATTGGGACTGATTTATTTTATAAATCAGTATTACTCCAAACATTCTTAAAAATGTTTTCGAGTCTTCAAAATGAATTTAAAAGGTAGAGCGGATCCCAAAACTTGTTTTCAAATTCAAGATCTTCCATTTTAAGGGGACTTGAATACTCGCTCAAAAAAAATCTAAGGGATCCGGCTCTGTGGTGTATTTTATATTCGCAACAAGGTTGCAGTTTTGGTAAATGATTTGATTACTTACCCAACGTTCGGGAAGTAAGTCCATCTATTGAGTCGGCATAAGCAACATGGGCTCAGTGGGCGTCCATGATAGTGTAAGTGGCTCAGTGGGAGTCCATCAAATGCATAAGTGGCTGAGTGGCAGTCCAGCATAATGTCCTATTGTGACCAGGGTGATGACCAGTGGGGAATTCGTCCATCTACTAGTAGAAAATGTTACTTATTGGTATCTTTGCCTGATCAACAAGATATCTGGTTTATGCCAAAATTCTTTTCCTTTCCAAAATTCATTGGATGTTTCAAACTCTGTTCATACTTTACATGACAGTGGTTTTCAGGAAATGCATAAAGAAGATGTATATGTGGATATATATATATATCAGAACTTAATGAAATATATCATAACTTCATTTCCTTTAATAATATTTCAAAGATTTAATCTATTCAAATCTTGTCTTGTAGTCTCATCTATGTGATGAACTGTTGAAAGCTCATTATAACTTGAACGGTGGTAGTTCAAGTAGTATTCGGAAAAGATATAAACATATTGGAGTATCTTGTAACTTCATCTTTTAAACTTATATCTAGTTAATAATTGTCTTATGAATGACAAAGATTTTCAGAAAAACGTTGAGACAAGGTTAGATATATGAGATCACCTTGCAACGATATTTTTATACAGTTATAAACTGGAACTTTGTGTATATTATACATGGAAGAGGACTTCCAAGATTTTGAAAAGTATATATGTATATATACTGAATATTTTGCGACTTCATCGCATTAAGATATCAAACTTGGTTCATTTCTTTTGACCAAGACTTTCATGAGTACTATGAGAAGGCTCATATATTGTTAATCATTATATATATATATATATATATATTATTTTGGTGGGCTTGCTGCTCACCCTTGCTTTTTCTTTCATCACACAACATCAGATATACAAGATGAACATGACCAAGCTCCCAATTCGCGAGCGGATATGAATAATTCCGCAGTTTCCTATAGGTGTTGATGTCGCTGTAGCTGAGGTAGGAACTACCAATAGGCTAGGCTTTCAACTTTTGATGTACCAGATTTATGTATATTTATGAATTGTAATAATGGCAAGGAAATGTAAATTTATTCAGAAAACCTTTTAAGGTGTATTGGCAGATAATTGTGGAATAAAATGACTTGTGGTTATTTTTTTTTGATGTTCATCTCTGAGACTATAACGTGTGGTGTGTGTGTTTATTGTGGGGTCACAGTACAGAGTAGTTGAGTAATTATTAAGATTGGGTGTTATTAAGGGAAATGGAACTCGTGACAACCCGGATCCCCGACCCCGGATCTGGGGGTGTTACAGAAGTGGTATCAGAGCTAAGTGTTATAAACCTCAGAGATGATGCGAAGATATAATAATAAACTCACAAAGATAATAAGAACTCTTGCCAAGTTCATAGTCGGGCTACCTAACGTAGTACTGGCAGTTAAAACCCTTACGGGAACCCTTATAATTATCGTGATAGTAACGTAGTTCGTTATCGTATATAGTAGAGGGACTCCGAACCCTGAGGTTGAGGAGTAACAGCGCGATGATGTTTTATTACTAATTGGAGATCGGATTGTGGATCCGATGGAGCGTCCTAATACAGGACCGGATGATGTTGATATTGAGGATGTAGCGGTTGAGGATGTTGTCCTAGAAGGGATAGTTGCTGAGGAGGATCCCATGGAGGATCCTGACAAGGATGAATAAAGGACCACTGATGAATTGATAACCATGGTTAGGGCGACTACCAGAGGTAGGATTTGCCGGTCACTGCCGGAGGTTCGTTCAAGTTTGTAAAGATAGTAGCCCCTTTAACGCGGCTTACTTGTCAGACTGAGAAGTTCGAATGGGCAGAGAAATGCGAGAACAACTTTTAAGAACTGAAGCAAAGGTTGGTGACGTCCCCTATGTTGGCGTTGCCAGATGGAAAATGAGATTTTGTGATGTGTAGTGACGCTTCGCATAAGGAATCAGGGTGCTTTTTATACAGCACAACAAGGTAATCGCGTACGCGTCAAGACAATTAAGGGAATATAAAATTCGATATCCCCACCCATGAGCTTGGGCTCGTGGCAATAGGTTTTTCCTAAAGATTGGAGGCACTACTTGTATGGAGAGAAGTGCGAGATTTACACAAGCCATAAGTGCTCTAATACATTTTTACGCAGAAAGGGCTCAACATGCGCCAAATGAGGTGGTTAGAGCTAATCAAGGATTACGATTATGAGATTCTTTATCATCCAGGGAAAGCCAAAATGGTGGCTAATGCCCTTAGTAGAAAGGAGAAACTCAAGATGATATTGTCTCTAAGAGAGTTGATTAGAGATTTTGAGAAAATGAAAATAGAAGTGAACGCAACCGGAGCCGGTACCGAAAAGCTGTTTGAGATCGCTATGCGGTCTGGATTATTGGAAAATATAATATTGTGCCAAGAAAAAGTGATGAATGAAGGCAGAGAGTCAATGATTGGAGAAGAGATCCATACCGAGAAAGATGATAAGGGGATAGTGAGGTGTTCCTACAGAATTTGGGTTCCAAAAGTTCAAGAGCTTAAGGATGAGAACTTAGATGAGAGCCATAGTTTGAGTAATAAGATTTAGGGCAAACCCTGAATGTGATAGTCAGGGAGGTTGCCATCAAGATAGAAGGAACCCATAATATAATGAAGTGGAAAACAAGGATTTTCACGTATAAGATAACCCTGATTGTGGGAGAAGGATGAAACATTTCATACTAAGGAAATAGAAAGTCGAGTAAGGAAAGGAGACCCGAGACGGTACTCCTATACGGTAATTCATGGACCTATCTAAAAAGAACTTAAACTATTTACCCCAACCACCACCCTGAGGAAACAATGCGGTGAGAAATTCTTTCAGGTTCTTTAAGTCGCTAAGCTCTTAGAGTTCCAAGGAACAAGCTGACCCAGTCGAGGCAAGAGCCTGACTAAAGGAAATATAGGAATCGTTTGAGATTCAAAATGATTGATGAACCACAAAGGACTGTTTTTGTCACTTACCCTCCTAAGAGAGAGACCACCTGCTGGTGAAAGACCAAGAAAGCCACGGAGCCAGAGGTTAGAATAAACTGATTAAAGTTCAGTCAATTGTTTTCGGGAAAGTAATTACCAAGGTTATGGAGATAGTGTAAAAGCTTTAGAGCAAGAACAAAGGCGGATGAGTATGATGAATTATGAATCTAAGATTGTAAAAGTTGTCAAGATTCGTTCTGAGGACACAAATCCAGAATGACGGGATATTTGAAATCAATGCTTATGTTGTGTTGGTTCATGAAATACTGATAAGAGAAAGGAAAATAAAAAGAAACTGAAGTGGAAAGGAATATAAAGGCAATAGAGTTTGATGAATGATAAGGAAGTTGGGTATGAGGAAACCCTCCAGACTCATAGCAATAGAAATAGAAAAGTAAGTAATCGTCAGGATGAGGGTGATTCACCATGAGTTAAAGTTGATGGTTGAAGGTATAAGAGATACATATAGTTTATCCCCTGTAAGTTGGGAGGATTCGAGGAAACCTTGAGATAGTTCGAAGGATAAATAATGAGACGCGGATAGACTAAGGAGACAAAGAAGTAAGAAATTAGGAAAATTGGATGAAGGAAGTGACCTTCAAGAATGTGAAGTGTAAGATCGGTGGCTTGATACCTAGAAAGGGAGACGCCAGGTATGAGAGATATCCCAACATTGAGATGACTATTGGGATAAACAATAAAAGTAAATAAGGAATTATTAAGAAGAAGTTCACGTTGAACACGACCAATATCTTCCAGAACATCCTTGTTATCATTACCAAATTAGGCAAGAAAAGCGGATAACCGTTGTTATCTTTTGGGAGGCCATATTGATTGACCTCATTTTGAATACAAATGTTATTCTGAAATTAGGCATATACTATCGAGGTGGGAATGATTGAATAAGACACCCTTATCAGGGATATATGACTTGAATTATCCGTGGAAGGATGCAGGTACCTTTTAAAGGTGGAATTAAGGATAGAACATCGGTAACTTAAAATGAATCCTAGGGGAATGCATAAAGGTTGGCATTTCACCCTTAATAGGGATAGTATGAGTTTTGACAGTATGAATTGGAAAGGATTAAGGTAATAACAACCTTTAAGTATCAGTGGGGAAATTTTTCAGAAACATATAGACAATGGTTCTAGTATTAGTAAAGGGTATTTCAATATGCCCTGTATCTAGGGAATACAGGAGGAACGATTCAAGGATAACCTTAGAGGTTTTACAAGGAGAAAGGTAATATTCAAAGTTCTCAAGAATAGAAATTTTGATAAAGGAAATATGGCGTAATTATAATAATGCCAGGTGGGCACGTGTTAAACCACGAGAAAGTATGGATCGAACCAGTAATGGTCGAAATTGTTCAGGGCAATTAGGACTTAAGACAAAAGATGTTCTAAGTACGATCGAGAGTCAGTCGTGACAGTGATTAACCTCTAAAGACTGAGGCAATAACTTATGGAAAAATGGTGATATTTTTTTTTTACTCATCAGATTTTAAAGGAAAACATCTTCACATAAGCTGTGATTGAAATGGGGTAGAAAATTAGTGAAAGTGGTTAAGACGACATTGATTGTAAGGAAATATTACTATCAGGAAAGGCCAAAGAGGTGGCCGACACTTTAAATGTAAGAGGACAATTACAGGCGCTCGTGCCAGAGGAATACAGTAATAATGGTTGAAGCCGTAAAGGTTGTATTATGGTTTGAAAGATTGACATTCCTTCTGATGACTGTGCAATACCCAACCATAATAGTAGTTGGTAAAGGTTTAATTCGTGTAATCGCCATGAGCAGGCTATCTATCTCAGAAGATACTATATTGAGATAAGCCAGGACCATGTTTCAAAAAGGACTAGACGAACCTTTGAGTTAAGTCTTCTATTTAAGGCATATGATTAAGAATGGTATTAACCTGCTATCGTTGCTTTGATGGAAACTCTTCTGCAATTTTATTTGCTTCATGTCATGTATGTATGTCAGGATCAGGAGTGTTCTTCATGAATCATGAATGGTGATTATGTTACCTCCTTAGAAGGATTTGATACGAGATGTATGGACTCTGTATGGTTAGCTATTAAGACTTCAGGGAAAATGAATGACTACAGTGGGTCAGTGGTGGACCATAGTAAGGCAGCAATGATTCTGCGAGTAGTGAGCTGATTACAACCGTGAGAGTTGTATTTGAATGGGTGTTGAGATTGAGTACCACTAATCGGGTCGTGGTAGTGTATAAGTTATCATTGACAGACTAATTAAGTCGAGTATTTACCTAGTGAATAATTATTCTTTCTTATCAATAGAGAGTCGTATTATTATACGAGAAAGGTTGCGGTACAAGCATAGAATTCTAGTAACGATGATGTCTAGAATGAGATCCCAGATTCGATTTTCGATAATCGAGGGAGTTTCGAAGGTGATTGTGTATAAGCTCAAGGAAGAGCCTGGGTCCATAGAATGATGGACGGAATAACAAAAATATTTAGGTAGGTGAGATACAATGCTATAATACTTGATGTTGATATAAATACACATATGTTTTGTTCTCCTATGACAAACCTCTATAGTTCAGAGGTAGGTTCCAAGCCAGATATTTTGTGGCAGTATATTTTATTCATATATACAATTCTCTTCAATTCGTTCTTTTCTCTTCTTTTCATTTCAGATAAACTGAGAAGAACAACCCTTCCAGAAGGGGAGGTATTGCCGAATGACTATCTATCTGTGTGATAGAAGCCTAGTAGGATACCATCTATTGTTTAATTGCTTGTCGAGTACTAAAGGCTAGCCACCTTCTGTACTAGCTATGCAATAGAACAAGTGTTCTTGATCATAGTGATCTCTCAACAAATTCCTTTACTTCTATATGATTGATCAAATTTTGGAAAATAGAAACAGCTGAAAAAGGAGTAGTAAAGTTATGGTGGTATTCGGAATGGAAACACATTCGTGATACTAAGGCTGACGTGGTTATTAAAAGGTTATAGAACGCTAACGAGCAAAAGTATAACCAATATAATATTAGGAACAGAAGGTAGTAGCGATTAAGAACTGGAAAGGAATGGGTATTGAGAAGCAAAAGCTATAATGTTAGAAGCTATGATGAGAGTCTGTGTAATAGACTTGAAAGAATTTGGAATGATCACTTAACACGGATTGAGTTTTCTTACAATAATAAATCGTATGTCAGGTATCGAGATGTCGTCTTATGAGATTTTTGAGGGAAGACAATGTCGATTTCCCTTATGTTAGGATGAAGTTGTAGAGCGCAAGATGCTCAGACCCGCAGTAGTCCAAAGGACCAAGGATATAATAGATCTAATCAGAGGACGGCTGGTAGTAGCCCCAGATGGACATAAGAAGTATGTTGAATTGACACGAAAGGAAAAAGAATAGGAAGTAGGGGACCTAGTGTTGTTATAGGTATTCCCTTGGAAAGGAAGGATGAGGTTCGGAAAGAAATGAAAGCTAAGTCCACGAATTGTTGGACCCTTGGATATATTAAGACGTATTGGGAGGATAGCATATGAGCTAGCCCTAACCCCGAACATGTAGCAGGTCGTAACGTGTTTCACGTATCAATGTTAAGGAAGTGTAATTCAGATGCCAGATAAATAGGGGAATATGAGCGCATAGACATGCAACCCGACGTAACCTATATGGAGCAACCAGGAAGGGTTATAGAGTGAAAAGGAACAAGTGCTTAGGAGAAGGATTATCAAACTAGGCAGAGTTTGGTGGCAGGACCACAATATGGGAAAATTTACTCGAGAGTTAGAAAGTGTAATGCTAAGAGGGTACCCCTATTTATTTTCTATCTGATTCCGGGACGGAATCCTTTTAAGGAGGGGAGACTGTAATAACCCCAATTTTTGGAATTTTTTTGAAACCCTTATGAATAGTGTTTTTGCTGAATGAGAAAACTTTTCATGCCACAATAGGTAGGGGTTCTTTTATGGATATTCTGAGATTTTATTGGCACTCTATATGGTATATAAGTGTATGTAAAGATCGTCAGAATCCAATTCCGAACACTTTGATTTTTTCCCGGAAATCCACTAGATACGGAAAGAATTGAGTATAAGGTAACAGGATAACAAGGATTTAAATTAAAGGATTATAAGAGAGGATCATAAAAGAAATATAATATATTGAGAAAGGTTAAGGGAACCTAAGTAATAAGATCCCGGGTATGATCCCTCAAACGATAAACGAGAACGAAAGCTAAGTGAACCGTATAACAGATCAGCGGTCATTAGACAAACAATTAGGAAGTTAATCAAAGGGATTAGAGAAGATGATGTCACCCAACTAATGAGAAGGGGACAAGGAAGGAAAGATGACATCATAGCATGACACAAGCATGACATAAGGAGGAAGGAGATGTGGATGGTTATTAACCACACAAAATCAAGGTTAAATTGGTAATTAACCAAAAACAAAACAAAACCAAATCAACCAAGCAAAATAATTCATTCTTCATCAAAACAAAAAGAAACCAAGGCACTTCATCTTCTTCATGCTCTCGGCTTCTTTCTTAAAAAAATGAAGATCCAAGCTCCACCACTTACTATTTAGCAAAGTATTTATCTAAGCTTCCCCATGGATAGTTACATACTTCCTATAAGTTTAAGCTTCTAATTCCAAGACAATATTTTTCTATAAATCATGGAAGAAGATGGTGAATAGTGTTTTTCAAGAACTAAAATTTGTGTTCTTGAAGTTTTGTTTAGATTAAGCTTGGATAAGGACTTTAAGGGTGATTCCAAGCCATTCTCTTGATTCTCCACTCTCCAAGGAAGGTATAAACTACGAACCCTAGCTTTAGTTTTGAGTAATTAGGAATGAATATGTTTGATATAGTATATGTGAAGCATGATGCTTGATTGTTTGAAGTTTGGTTGAGTTTATAGAGATTAGTTGGTTTTGTGGTATTGTTGGAGTTGTAAATCTTGATAATTAGTTAAAGAACCTAAGTAAAGCTTTTAGTTCATGTGGGGAATAAGTATAAATGGTTAATCTGGATTTGTTGGGGCTGTTATGATGTGGTTTGGATGGATGTTGGTTGTATGATTGATTTGGGGTTGAATTGTGGTTGGTTTTGAATGGTTTAAATTTGGGAAATCACGTAAACATAGCCGTCGTAACGTCCGATTTTCTTTAGACTGTTTTTGTGCATAACATTAGGACCCGAGATACCCCTGCTAGATTATGACCATTGCCATGTCTAGATAGCTCGTGTTACGAGCTTCGTTTTGATATGTAGTTTGTTCGATTCCGATGCACAGTTTAGGAGAAACGACCGTTTCAAGTAACAGCGTTTCGCGAACGAAACTTTTCCCCTCGCCTTACTTTGAAACATAGGTTAAAGACCAAAAAGGGTTAATTAATGTATGAAACAATTATGGTAAGAGTGTTAGGCAGTTGGTAAGACACTCGCGAAGGAATCGCTTTAAAACTCGTAATGGTTAATTTATTAAAAATGGTGGAGCCGAGGGTACTCGAGTGACTTAAGAGAATCAGTAAGCGCAAAACGAGCGTTAGAGTCTGAGTTGGTTAGAGTATAGATTTACAAGTGACTTTGGTTTAATTCCAACTTACTTGTTGTTTATAGGTTACCAGACTCGTCCCGAGCTATTCCTAACCCCCAATCGCTCAGGCAAGTTTTCTACCCGTTATACTGTTGTCGTGATGTATATATGTATATGCATTATCTTGCAGTAGATGCATGTTGGTTAATTAGCAAATGTTGCGATATATTGTAGCATGTTATATGGTACATATGCATGCCTGTTTCGTATTCTTGCCATATATATATATCTGTTGGTTCAGTTGATAATACCTATGCTAGAGAATAGCGGTAATTTGCATATACCCTTAATATAGGGACCCAAAAGGTGAAAACATTTTCTAAAACCGGGAGTCGAGGATCCCGAGTAGATTTTGTATATATGTATATATATATATATTTATATATATGTGGTTATAGTTTTCAAAACTATTAATCGAATAAGGGTTATTCGATAACTTTATATTATTTATTAAATATTATTTCGAATATTTATTCGAGGGCTTATGACTCCTTTATATTATTATTGAATATTACTTGGATATTCATTTGAGGATGTATGACTCCTTTATATTATTATTGAATATTACTTGGATATTCATTCGAGGATGTATGACTCCTTTATTTTATGAATATTATTTGTAGTATTCATTCGAGGTATTATGACTCCGCTTATTACTTAATAATATTCTTTATTGTATTAAAGAATAAGGTGTCGATAATCAAACTTATTTTTGATTATTCAAGTAAAGATATTACTTTCGCATAAGTATAACTTTGATTATTTGCTATTCATTTCAAGTATAAGTTTTCTAACTTCTACCTCAATTATTCTTTATGGGAATATTATTTAAATAATAATATTCAGAAATTTCTTTCATATTGGGACTGATTTATTTTATAAATCAGTATTACACCAAACATTCTTAAAAATGTTTTCGAGTCTTCAAAATGAATTTAAAAGGTAGAGCGGATCCCAAAACTTGTTTTCAAATTCAAGATCTTCCATTTTAAGGGGACTTGAATACTCGCTCAAAAAAAATCTAAGGGATCCGGCTCTGTGGTGTATTTTATATTCGCAACAAGGTTGCAGTTTTGGTAAATGAATTGATTACTTACCCAACGTTCGGGAAGTAAGTCCATCTATTGAGTCGGCATAAGCAACATGGGCTCAGTGGGCGTCCATGATAGTGTAAGTGGCTCAGTGGGAGTCCATCAAATGCATAAGTGGCTGAGTGGCAGTCCAGCATAAGGTCCTATTGCGACCAGGGTGATGACCAGTGGGGAATTCGTCCATCTACTAGTAGAAAAGGTTACTTATTGGTATCTTTGCCTGATCAGCAAGATATCTGGTTTATGCCAAAATTCTTTTCCTTTCCAAAATTCATTGGATGTTTCAAACTCTGTTCATACTTTACATGACAGTGGTTTTCAGGAAATGCATAAAGAAGATGTATATGTGGATATATATATATATATATATATATATATATCAGAACTTAATGAAGTATATCATAACTTCATTTCCTTTAATAATATTTCAAAGATTTAATCTATTCAAATCTTGTCTTGTAGTCTCATCTATGTGATGAACTGTTGAAAGCTCATTATAACTTGAACGGTGGTAGTTCAAGTAGTATTCGGAAAAGATATAAGCATATTGGAGTATCTTGTAACTTCATCTTTTAAACTTATATCTAGTTAATAATTGTCTTATGAATGACAAAGATTTTCAGAAAAACGTTGAGACAAGGTTAGATATATGAGATCACCTTGCAACGATATTTTTATACAGTTATAAACTGGAACTTTGTGTATATTATACATGGAAGAGGACTTCCAAGATTTTGAAAAGTATATATGTATATATACTGAATATTTTGCGACTTCATCGCATTAAGATATCAAACTTGGTTCATTTCTTTTGACCAAGACTTTCATGAGTACTATGAGAAGGCTCATATATTGTTAATCATTATATATATATATATATATTATTTTGGTGGGCTTGCTGCTCACCCTTGCTTTCTTCTTTCATCACACAACATCAGATAGACAAGATGAACAGGACCAAGCTCCCAATTCGCGAGCGGATAGGAATCATTCCGCAGTTTCCTATAGGTGTTGATGTCGCTGTAGCTGAGGTAGGAACTACCAATAGGCTAGGCTTTCAACTTTTGATGTACCAGATTTATGTATATTTATGAATTGTAATAATGGCAAGGAAATGTAAATTTATTCAGAAAACCTTTTAAGGTGTATTGGCAGATAATTGTGGAATAAAATGACTTGTGGTTATTTTTTTTTTGATGTTCATCTCTGAGACTATAACGTGTGGTGTGTGTGTTTATTGTGGGGTCACAGTACAGAGTAGTTGAGTAATTATTAAGATTGGGTGTTATTAAGGGAAATGGAACTCGTGACAACCCGGATCCCCGACCCCGGATCTGGGGGTGTTACAGATCTATATGCATACAACCTATGCTCTGATACCATTGTTGTATTTTAATCGCAGCGGAGGCATGGTAAAAGCACTTTTACACATATAAAATCCAAATAAAAGCATATAAATCGTGGTTAAAACATAGGGAACGAATACTAACCTTTAATATGCGATCCAAAAGCAACGATCGGAGATCCTTAGCAGCTGCTCCTCAAACGTGAAGCACTCCACCGGTATCCACCAAAGAAACGACGTTAAGGAGGAGGAGGAGGTGTAGAGAATTAGGTTTTTATAAAATTTTGGGGTTAGAATAAAAATAGGGTTTATAATAGTATATTTATAGGCAAAATTTTCAGCTGAAATTTTCCCATAAATATTATTATTATTATCCCATTTATTATTCTCATTAATAATTAAAACACCTTTTAATTATTAATCCTTTTTTCTAAACACTTTAGAAATAATTCTCTCTCTTAATTTAATTTCCAAAAAATTAAATCCTTAATTAATAATATTAAGAACTTTTCTTAATTAATTTATAATCAATTAAATCTCATTTAATCAATTATTAAATTTGCCAATTAATTATTTATTTCACAAATAAATAATTATTAGCCATTATTAATTAATTCATCCACCATTAAATCATTCTCTTTTTATGGTGTGACCCTGTAGGTTCAATATTAAGCCGGTAGTAGAAATAAATAATAATAAAACTATTTTATCATTATTTATATAAATTCTCTAATTTATTAAATATGATTAATTAATTAATCACATTTATTCTACATCGTGAGGGATACTTTTCAACATATCGCGACTATCTGGATAATATGAATTCACTGCTTAGAATACCAAGAACCTATTCAGTGAATAGTTACCGTACAATAAACTCCTTCTACCCTACAATGTCCCGATTAAATACAAGGCATGGATCTCGTGTCAAGCCTATCTAATTTAATCACTTGCTTACCATTTACTATGCTTAGTTCCATGCAAATTAGAAACTCCTTTCTAATTTCATTCACTCTGGCCAGAGATTCCTGAACTAGCATAAGTGGATCAGCCTTGAACATTCGCTTCCTTCACTGGAAGGGGTAGATCCTTTATTGATCATACACTATCTTCGTGTACAAATTCCTATACCCAGTAGAGCCCTAATAATTGTCCCTGGAGACTAAGAACTAAACCAAAGCATAGTTTAGTGTACACAAGATGACTATGATGACCTCAAGTCTAAGGATACTTGTACAACTATCACTATGTGAACAATTGCTGACACGTGAGTGAATTCCATCAGTTGTTCAGCTGTGCGAGTCATGTTCAGTGAACTTATTCTCTAATAAGCACCTACATACTAGCTATAGTGTCACCACACAAATGTCTATGAGAACAGACATCCTTCATAATGAAGCAAGCATAGTATGTACCGATCTTTGCGGATTATTAATTACCAGTTAGTAATCCTATGATCAGGAACTATTTAAGTTTAGAGTTTTCATCTTTTAGGTCTCACTATTATGATCTCATCATAATCCATAAAAAGCTTTACTCTAAACTATGGTATATCTTATTTAAACACTTAAATAGATAGAGCCCGTAATAAAAAACAAAACAAGTCTTTTATTAATATCAATGAAATCAAAACAGATTACATAAAAGTTATTCCTAAATCCTAATACATGATTGGACTTAAGACATATTCCTTTCACAACTAATACCATTAGCATATAAACTCATAAAATCAACTTAATTCTCTTTTTAACCATAAGACCCATTCGGGTTTTTTTTCAAGAAAACATACATGCAAAATCGATTTTGACATGCAAAGTTTTAAATCACAATTTCAACTTGTTTTAACCTTAACTTAGACATTCAACTCATTTTCTTTACAAATCAAACTAAACTTATTCGATTATGCTCAAATCTTACATGCAATTATCAATTTATCTCTTTAAACCAATAATCATTCTAATTTCCCACTATTATCCTAAAACAATAATCCACAATTACTTTAATGAACAAAAATCAACTCAATAACTTCCGAAAACAAAAACCCATTCGGTTTTTAAGAAATCACCACATGCAAACACCGAAAATAAGTTTTTTGACTACTAGAGTTCAGTAATAACATCATCACTCACCACCGGTTCACCGGAGTTCATCACCGGTGGCGGTGGCTTCACGGTGGTGCCCTCATTCGAGGGTGTCCAACCATAAAACCTCCGATTCACTTAAAACAATGCAACAACACTACATGCAATATGATTTCATCATAAAAATCACAGAAACAAGAATTGATCAAGCAAAACTCGGTCCTCGGTTCAAAACCGAACCCAAACATACACACACGCACTTCGCATGCAAGCATAAGAACACACATGCACATGAATTGAAGCTCATATATGGAACAAAGATGAAGATTCATGGAGGATTTCAAAGAATTAGAGAGAGAGAGAGGCAATATACCGAGAGGAAAAGAGAGAGAGAAGAGAGAGCTTCGAGAGTGAGAGAGAGAGACGAGAGAAAGTGAGAAAACAAAAGAGAGAGAGAAGAACCGGGTAAAGGAAGAAAAGAAGGGGGGAATGGGTTTTATTATAAAAGGGCAGGGGTACTTTTGTAACTTACAAATTCTTCTTTCCTTTTATTCTCCTTTCTCTTTTATTTAAAACTAAAAAAATAAATTTAAATAATGAATAACTCTCTCAGAAAAGATGGGTATGCAAATAATGATAATTTTAAGACGTAGATCTCGAAATTAGCTTTCCAACCATTACTCATAATAAGATTTTGAGCGTACGGTTGATTTTATATGATTTTTACAAGTTCGTACTAATAATAGCATTTTATCACATTAAAATCAATTTAAAATGCAACGATCATAAAATAAATCTGTCCATTGTTTTTAGAAAGTCTCTAGGACTATTTCGAAGATAACAGAATAAATCTCATGCCTTTACCTTACTCAGATAATTTTATAAAAATATGCGAAGGTTAAATAAACCTTATTTAAAGCAAGTAATTCCCTTAAATACATAAAACATTAACAGATCACGTAATCATGCATACAGACAAGCAAGCACATATACGGACACATCACAATTCATGTCTGATCATAAACATTGTCCTTCTTTAACATTATTCCTTTTTACGCGTACCGGGTCACGTTCAGCCTGACGGCCCGACGCTCAGTGTTTCAATCACGCTTCACAATATCATTATCGACCAACACATCACTATAACGCATTACTTTACTCAAGCATTTCATTTCACATAATAACACATAATTCACATTTTAAATACTTTAATCCCCTTTTTAGGACGGGTTCCGTTCTACCCGACGGCCCGACATCACAGCTTAACTCCTGAGCTGACTCTTTAATTGGAACGCCTATATTTACTCTCCTAGATATTAATATACAGTAAAGACAATTAACCAATACCTAATCACATAATTCATATTTACAACATATAAATCACATTTTATTATCTTAATTACATCATAAAATTCTCGGTCGTCACAATCTACCCTCCTTAAAAGAATTTTGTCCCCGGAATCTAGTCTAAGCAAATAGATGGGGATACTTTTCTTGCATTTCACTCTCCAAGTTGATTCTTCTACTAATGGATTTCTCCACAACATTCTAACTAGAGGTACAACTTTATTTCTAAGTGTCCTCTCTTTCCTATCTAAGATTCAAACTGTTTGTTCCCTATAAAGACAAATCTGGTTGAGTTTCCACTGGTTCCAATTCGATCACATGGCTCGCATCAGCATTATACTTCTTCAGAAGAGATACATGAAATACATTGTGTAGATGTTCCATTTACGGAGGTAGCGCTAATTCATATGCCACCTTCCCAACTCGTCGCAGTACCTCGAATGGTCCAATATACCTAGGACTCAACTTCCCTTTCTTTCCGAATCCGGTTATACCTTTCCAAGGAGATGTTTTTAACAAGACTTTGTCTCCAGGTTCGAATTGCACATCTTTTCGTTCTCGATTTGCATACTTCGTTTGTCGATCTTGAGCTGCAATTAATCTTTTTCGTATCATTTCCACTTTTTCTTTCATTTGTTGAACTAGCTCTGGGCCAATTAATTTGCACTCACCAACCTCGTCCCAATACGTAGGGGACCTACATTTTCTTCCATACAACGCTTCATAAGGCGGCATGCCAATACTTGCGTGATAACTGTTGTTGTAGGAAAACTCAATTAACGGCAAATGATCATCCCAATTTCCTTTGAAATCTATTGAACAAGTTCGCAACATATCCTTAATTGTCTGAATTGTCCTTTCACTTTGTCCTTCCGTCTGCGGATGATATGTTGTACTCATTTTCAGCTTAGTTCCCAAATGATAATGGAATTGTCTCCAAAATCTCGAGTTAAACCTTGGATCTCTATCAGACACGATAGATACAGGAGCTCCGTGACGCATCACAATCTTATCCAAATACAATTTGACCAACTTTTCCAATGAAAACCTTTCATTTATCGACAAGAAATGTGCTGATTTAGTTAATCGATCGATTATCACCAAATTCGCATCATGATTAGACTTGGTTTTAGGTAATCCTACCACGAAATCCATCGTGATATGTTCCCATTTCCATTCTGGTATATCTAGTGGTTGAAGCAATCCACTTGGCCTCTGATGTTCCGCTTTGACACTTTGACATGTATAACACTTACTTATCCATTCCACAATTTCCTTTTTCATGTTTGGCCACCAATAACTTTCTTTTAAATCCTGGTACATTTTCGTGCTTCCAGGGTGAATTGAAAATCTCGAGTTATGCACTTCTTGCAAAATCTCGTGCTTTAGCTCTACAACATTAGGTATCCAAATACATGAATTAACACGATATATTCCTTTTTCATCCTTTCGAGTTTTGACTTCTTCTCCGGATAACTTATCCTTTTCGTGATTCATCACTTGCTCTTGATAACATCGTATCTTTTCCAAAATTTCGGGTTGAAATGACATCGCATATATAGCTTCACCTCCAAATTCTGGAGTCTGCACTTCTATTTCTATCTTTTCGAAATCCTTGATCAAATCTTCCGATGATGTTAACATATTCAACCTTTCCTTGCGACTTAGAGCGTCTGCTACCATATTTTCCTTTCCAGGATGATAGTTTATCGCATAATCGTAATCTTTGATCAATTCTAACCATCTTCTTTGTCTCATATTCAACTCCTTTTGAGTGAAAATATACTTTAAACTCTTATGATCTGTATAAATCTCGCACTTTTCCCCGTATAAATAATGTCTCCAAATCTTAAGGGCAAACACAATTGCTGCCAATTCCAAATCATGCGTGGGATACTTTTGCTCGTGCGGCTTGAGTTGCCTTGACGCATATGCTATTACCTTTCCGTGTTGCATTAACACACATCCAAGTCCTTTATACGAAGCATCACTAAATATTACAAATTCTCTTTTTTCATCTGGTAACACTAACACTGGGGCGGTTACCAACCTCTTCTTTAACTCTTGAAAGCTTTCTTCACACTTTTCCGTCCATACAAACTTCTCGTTCTTCCTTGTCAACTTCGTTAATGGAACAACAATCTTAGAGAAATCTTGCACAAACCTTTTATAGTATCCGGCTAATCCCAGAAAACTTCTGACTTCCGTAGGAGTCTTGGGTCTTTCCCAATTCATTACAGCTTATATCTTGGCTGGGTCCACTTTGATTCCTTCTTTATTTACTATGTGACCAAGAAATTGCACTTCCTTTAGCCAGAATTCACACTTCGAAAACTTAGCGTACAACCTTTCTTTTCTCGGAATTTCCAAAGATATCCTCAAATGCTCCTTATGTTCTTCCTCCGTCTTGGAATATATCAATATATCGTCAATAAACACAATAACAAACTTATCCAAATATTGCTTGAACACTCTATTCATAAGATCCATAAATGCGGCCGGTGCATTCGTAAAACCAAACGCCATTACCAAAAACTCGTAGTGTCCATATCTCGTTCGAAACGCTGTCTTGGGTATATCTTCCACTTTAATCTTTAATTAATGATACCCAGATCTTAAATCAATCTTGGAGAAACACGAAGCTCCTTTTAGCCGATCAAACAAGTCATCGATTCGCGGTAGAAGGTACTTATTCTTAATCGTCAACTTATTCAATTCACGATAATCAATACACAACCTCATACTTCCATCCTTTTTCTTTACAAACAACACCGGTGCGCCTCACGGGGATACACTCGACCGAATTACTCCTTTATCCAATAATTCTTGCAACTGTGCTGCCAATTCCTTCATCTCAACTAGCGCCATACGATAGGGAGCTTTCGATATTGGTTCCGTTCCAGGAGCCAAATCAATCGTAAACTCAATCTCTCTATCTGGAGGTAATCCAGGCAATTCATCAGGAAACACATCTAGAAAATCTCTTACTATCAGAATATTTTCAATCCTTACAGATCCTTTTTCCACGTCTTTAACATGAGCCAAATAAACTTTGCATCCTTGACGTATTAATCTCCTCGTTTCGATAGTCGTTAGAAATTTCTTCTCTTGCCTCTTCCCTGTGAATATCACTTCCTCACCATCCTTGGTTCTTAACTTCACCTTCTTACTTTTACACTCTATTTGCGCCTCATGGTTTGATAACCAATCCATTCCTAGTATAACCTCAAATTCTCCTAACTTAAAGGGAATTAAGTCAACAGAAAAGTGTCGACCTTCTATAATCACATCACAATTGGGACAAACTTTATTAACAATAACTTTTTCTTGATTTTCTAACTCTATAATCAAATTAGGTTCCAGAGGGTACGCAACACAATTTAACTTATCGAGAATACTTTCAGAGATAAAAGATCTATTTGCCCCAGAATCCATCAATACTTTTACTTCTACTGAGTTAATAACAAGCATACCTGCTACCACGTCCATATCTTGCACCGCATCTTTCATTGTCATATTAAAGGTCCTAGCTCTAGGTTGAGCTGATGGTGCTGGGAGAGACGGCGATCCAGTAATCCTAAGAACATTGGCCTTCTAAACAGGCTTCTTGCAATTTCTTGCCATATGGCCCACCTTTCCACACTTAAAACAAGCCAAGTCAGGCTTCTTTGCTCCATTTGGACATTCTGATGAGTAATGCTGTAATAACCCCAATTTTTGGAAAATTTTGAAACCCTTATGAATAGTGTTTTTGCTGAATGAGAAAACTTTTCATGCCACACTATGTAGGGGTTCTGTTATGGATATTCTGGGATATTATTAGTACTCTATGAAGTATATAAGTGTATGTAAAGATCGTCAGAATCCAATTCCGAACACTTTGGTTTTTCCCGGAAATCCACAAGATACGGAGAGAATTGAGTATAAGGTAACAGGATAAAAAGGATTTAAATTAAAGGATTATAATGGAGGATCATAAAAAGGAATATAATGTATTGAGAAAGGTTAAGGGAACCTAAGTAATAAGATCCCGGGTATGATCCTTCAAACGATAAACGAGAACGAAAGTTAAGCGAACCGTATAACAAATCAGCGGTCATTAGGCAAACGATTAGGAAGTTAATCAAAGGGATTAGTGGGAATGATGTCATCCAACCAATAGAAAGAGGACAAGGAAGGGAGGATGACATCATGAGGATGATATAAGCATGACATGGGAAGGAAGGAGGTGTGGTTGAATGAGAACCACACAAATTCAAGGGCAAGAAGGTAATTGACTAAAGCAAGCACAAAAACCAAGCAACCAAGCCAAGCAAAAACCATTTTCATCAAAAATCAAAAGCAACCAAGGCTTGTTCATGAAGCTCTCGGGTGGTTTTCTTAAAAAATGAAAGTCCAAGCTCCTCCACTTACTATTTAGCAAGGTAATTATCTAAGCTTCCCCATGGATAGTTACATACTTCCTATAAGTTTAAGCTTCTAATTCCAAGCCAATCTTTTTCTATAAATCATGAAAGAAGATGGTGAATAGTGTTTTCAAGAACTAAAATTTGTGTTCTTGAAGTTTTGTTTAGAATAAGCTTGGATAAGGGCTTTAAAGGTGATTCGAAGCCATTCTCTTGATTCTCCACTCTCCAAGGAAGGTATAAACTACAAACCCTAGCTTTAGTTTTGAGTAATTAGGATTGAATGTGTTTGATATAGCATATGTGAAGCATGATGCTTGAATGGTTGAAGTTTGGTTGAGTTTGTAGAGATTAGTTGGTTTTGTTGCATTGTTGGAGTTGTAAATCTTGGTAATTAGTTAAAGAACCTAAGTAAAGCTTTTAGTTCATGTGAGGAATAAGTATAAATGGTTAATGTGGATTTGTTGGGGTTGTTATGATGTGATAAGGATGGATGTTTGTTGTATGATGGATTTGAGGTTGAATTTGAGGTTGATTTGGAATGGGTTTGAATGGTTTAAACATTGGTAATCGCGTAAACATAGCCGTCGTAACGTCTGATTTTCTTTGGACTGTTTTTGTGCATAACATTAGGACCCGAGAACCCCCTGCTAGATTGTGACCACTGCCATGTTTAGATAGCTCATGTTACGAGCTTCGTTTTGATATGTAGTTCGTTCGATTCCGATGCACGGTTTAGGAGAAACGACCGTTTTAAGTAACGGCGTTTCGCGAACGAAACTTTTCCCCTCGCCTTACTTTGAAACATAGGTTAAAGACCATAAAGGGTTAATTAATGTATGAAACATTTATGGTAAGTGTGTTAGGCAGTTGGGAAGACACTCGCGAAGGAATCGCCTTAAAACTCGTAAAGGTTAAATTATTAAAAATGGTGGAGCCGAGGGTACCCGAGTGACTTAAGCGAATCAGTGAGCGCAAAACGAGCGTTAGAGTCTAAGTTAGTTAAAGTATAGATTTACAAGTGACTTTGGTTTAATTCCAACTTACTTGTTGCTTATAGGTTACCAGACTCGTCCCGAGCCATTCGTAACCCCCAGTCGCTCAGGCAAGTTTTATACCCGATATACTGTTGTTGTGATGTAAATATATGTATATGCATTATCTTGTGATAGTGCATGATTGTTATTAGCAAATTCTTGCGATATATTGTAGCATGTGATAGGGTATATATGCATGCCTGTTTCATATTCTTGAAATATATATCTGTTGGTTCAGTTGATAATACCTATGCTAGAGGATAGCGGTAACTTGCATATACCCTTAGTATAGGGACCCAAAGGTGAAAATATTTTCTAAAACCGGGAGTCGAGGATCCCGAGTAGATTTTATATATATATGGATATGGATATATATTTATATATATTTATATATATATACATATATATGGTCATAGTTTTCAAAACTATTAATCGAATAAGGTTTATTCGATAACTTTAACTTTATTTTATTATTGAATATTATTTCGAATATTCATTCGAGGGCTTATGACTCAGCTTATTTATTTATTGAATATTATTTCGAATATTCATTCGAGGGCTTATGACTCGGCTTATTTATTTATTGAATATTATTTCGAATATTCATTCGAGGGCTTATGACTCAGCTTATTTATTTATTGAATATTATTTCGAATATTCATTCGAGGGCTTATGACTCAGCTTATTTTATTTATTGAATATTATTTGAATATTCATTTGAGGATCTATGACTCCGATTATTTGCTGAAATATATTCTTTATTTTATTAAAGAATAAGGTGTTAATAATCAAACTTATTTTCGATTATTCAAATAAAGATAATACTTTCATATAAGTATATCTTTGGTTATTTAATACTCGTTTCAAGTATAAGTTTTAAAACTTCTACTTCAATTATTTTTATAAAAGATTATTCTTTATGGGAATATTATTTAAATAATAATATTCAGTCATTTTCTAAATATTCTGGGGACTGATTTACTTCATTAAATCAGCTTTACTCCAAACACTCTATAAAGTGTTTTCGAGTCTTCAAAATGATTTTTAAAAGTTAGAGCGGATCCCAAAACTCAATTTTATATTTAAGATCTTCCTTTTTAAGGGGATTTAAATACTCGCTTAAAACCTGAGGGATCCGGCTCTGTGGTGTATTTTATATTCGCAACAAGGTTGCAGTTTTGGTAAATGAATTGATTACTTACCCAACGTTCGGGAAGTAAGTCCATCTATTGAGTCGGCATAAGCAACATGGGCTCAGTGGGCGTCCATGATAGTGTAAGTGGCTCAGTGGGAGTCCATCAAATGCATAAGTGGCTGAGTGGCAGTCCAGCATAAGGTCCTAATTATGACCAGGGTGATGACCAGTGGGGAATTCGTCCATCTACTAGTAGAAAAGGTTACTTATGGGTATCTTTGCCTGATCATCAAGATATCTGGTTTATGCCAAAGGTTTTCTTTTCCTTCCAAATTCATTGGATATTGCAACTCTGTTCATACTTTACATAACAGAGGTTCCAGGAAATGTTTTAGAGATATATATATGTGGATATATATATATCGGGACTAAATAAAGTATCTCATAACTTTTTCATTCAATAATATTTCAAAGATTGAATCTATTCAAGTCTTATCTTGTGGTCTCATCAGTGGGATGAACTTTTGAAACTGGTTATAACTTGAACGGTGGTAGTTCAAGTAGTATTGGGAAAGATATAAGTATATTGGGGTATTTGGTAACCTCATCTTTTAAACTTATATCTAATTAATAATTGTCTTATGAATGACAAAGATTTTCAGAAAAACGTTGAGACAAGGTTAGATATATGAGATCACCTTGCAACGATATTTTTTTATATATACAGTTATACACTGGGATTTTGTGTATATTATGCATGGAAGAGGACTTCCAAGATTTTGAAAAGTATATATGTATATATATATACTGAATATTTTGCGACTTCATCGCATTAAGATATCAACTTGGTTCATTTCTTTTGACCAAGACTTTCATGAGTATTATGAGTAGGCTCATATATTGTAAATCATTATACATATTATTTTGGTGGGCTTGCTGCTCACCCTTGCTTTATTTCTTCATCACACAACAACAGTTAGGAAAGATGGCCAGACTCCAGCAGACCCAGCGCAAGCGCGTGGGAAGCGTTCCGCGTCTTCCCGTTGATGTTGTAGCTGCTATAGCTGCAGAGGTAGATCTATTGTAGATCAGACCATCTACTTTTGAGAATCAATTATGTATAATTATAACTTGTGGCAGATAATGGCAATTAACTGTAAATTTATCAAGTAATCATTTTGGGTTGTAATAACTTTTAAATTGTGGATTCAAAGACTTGTACTTATTTAAATTTCATCTCTGAGACTATAACGGGTTGTGGTGTGTGTTAGTGTGGGGTCACAGCATAAGGTTAGTATTATTAATTAAGTGAAGTGATATTGTGGAAAGAAAGACCGTGACGACCCGGATCCTCGACCCCGGATCTGGGGGTGTTACAGAAATGGTATCAGAGCTAAGCGTTATAAACCTCAGAGATGATGGGACGTTAAGATAATAAGTTAACTAAGATAATAAGAACTCTTGCCAAGTTCATAGTCGGGCTACCTAACGTAGCACTGACAGTTAAAACCCTTATGGGAACCCTTATAAATATCGTGATAGGAGCGTAGTTCGTTATCGTATATAGTAGCGGGACTCCGAACCCTGAGGTTGAGGAGCAACAGCGCGATGATGTTTATTACTAATTGGAGATCGGATTGTGGATCCGATAGAGTGTCCTAATGCAGGACCGGATGATGTTGATATTGAGAATGTAGCGGTTGAGGATGTTGTCCTAGAAGGGATAGTTGCTGAGAAGGATTCCATGGAGGATCCTGACAAGAATGAATAAAGGACCACTGATGAATTGATGACCATGGTTAGGTCGACTACCAGAGGTAGGATTGGTTGATCACTACCGGAGGTTCGTTCAAGTTTGTAAAGATAGTAGCCCCCTTTAACGTGGCTTACTCGTAAGACTGAGAAGTTCGAATGGACAGAGAAATGCGAGAACAGCTTTCAAAAAAAAAAAAACTGAAGCAGAGGTTGGTGATGGCCCCTATGCTGGCGTTGCCGGATGGAAAAGGAGATTTTGTGAAGTGTAGTGATGCTTCACACAAGGGCTTAGGGTGCGTGCTTATGCAGCACGGTAAGGTAATCACGTACATGTCAAGACAATTAAGGTAGTATGAAATTCGATATCCCCGCTCATGAGCTTAGGCTCGTGGCAATAGTTTACCCTAAAGATTGGAGGCACTACTCGTATGGAGAGAAGTGCGAGAATTACCTAAGCCATAAGTGCTCTAGTACATTTTCGCGTAGAAAGAGCTCAACATATGCCAGAGGAGGCAGTTAGAGCTAATCAAGAATAATGATTGGGAGATTCTTTATCATTCGGGGAAAGCCAATATGGTGGCTGATGCCCTTAGTAAAAAGGAGAGACTCAAGATGATAATGTCTTTGGGAGAGTTGATAAGAGATTTTGAGAAAATGGAAATAGTAGTGAAGGTAACCGGAGCCGGTACCGAAAAGCTGTTTGAGATTGCAATAGAGACCGAATTATTGGAAAAGAGCATATTGTGCCAGAAAAAGGTGATGAATGAAGGCAGAGAGCCAACAAATAAATATGAGATTAATACTGAGAAAGATGATAAGGGAATAATGAGGTATTCCTACAGAAATTGGGTTCCAAAAGTTCAAGAGCTTAAGGATGAGAACTTAGATGAGAGCCATAGTTTGAGGAATAAGATTTAGGGCAAACCCTGAATGTGATAGTCAGGGAGGTTGCCATCAAGAAAGAAAGAACCCATAACATAATAGAGTGGAAAACAAGGTTTTTAATGTATAAGATAACCCCGATTATGGGAGAAGGTTGAAACATTTCATACCAAGGAAACAGAAAGTCGAGTAAGGAAAGGAGACCCGAGACGGTACTCCTATACGGCAATTCATGGACCTGTCTAAAAAGAACTTAGACTATTATCCCCAACCACCACCCTGGGGAGACAGTGCGATGGGAAATTCTTTCATGACCTTTAAGTCGCTAAGCTCTCAGAGTTCCAAGGAACAAGCTGACCCAGTCGAGGCAAGAGCCTGGCTAAAGGAAATAGATGAATCATTTGAGATTCTAAATGATTGACGAACCACAAAAGACTGTTTTGTCACTTACCCTCCCAAGAGAGAGACCACCCGCTGGTGAAAGGCCAAGGAAGGCACGGAGCAAGAGATTATAATAAACTGATTAAAGTTCAGCCAATTGTTTTCGGGAAAGTAATTCCCAAGGTTATGGAATAGTGTAAAAGCTTTAGAGCCAGAACAAAGGCAGACGAGTATGATGAATTATGAATCTAAGTTGTAAAAGTTATCAAGATTCGTTCTGAAGACACGAATCCAGAATGACGGGATGTTTGAAATCAATGTTTATATTGTGATTGATTTGTGAAATAATGATAAGAGAAAGGAAAATAAAAAGAAACTGAAGTGGAAAGGAATATAAAGGCAATAGAGTTTGAGGAATGATAAGGGAGTTGGGTATGAGGAAACCCTAAAGACTCATAGCAATAGAAATAGAAAAGTATGTAATCGACAGGATGATGGTCCACCATGAGTTAAAATTGATGGTTGAAGGCATAAGAGATACATATATTGTACCTCCTTTAAGTTGGGAGGATTCGAGGAAACCTTGAGATAGTTCGAAGGATAAATATTGAGACACGGATAGACTGAGGAGACAAGAAAGTAAGAAATCAGGAAAAATTGGATGAAGGAAGTGACCTTCAATAATGTGAAATGTAAGACCGGTGGCTCGATACCCAGAAAGGGAGACGCCAGATATGGGAGGTATCCCAACATTGAGGTGACTGTTGAGATAAACAACAAAAGTAAATAAGGAATTATTAAGAAGAAGTTCACGTTGAACATGACCAATATCTTCCAGAACATCCATGTTATCATTACCAAATCAGAAAAGAAAAGCGGATGACCATTGTTATCTTTTGGAGGCCATATGGATTGACCTCAATTTGAATAAGGATGCTACTATGAAGTTAGGTATAGACTATCGAGGTGGGAATGATGAATAAGATAATCTATCAAGGATATATGACTTGATTTATCCATGGAAGGACGCAGGTACCTTTTAAAGGTGGAATTAAGGATAGAACATTGGTAACTTAAAATGAATCCTAGGGGACTGCATAAAGGTTGGCATGTCACCCTTGATAGGGACAGTATGAGTTTTGACAGTATGATTGGGAAAGGGTTAAGGTAACAACAACCTTTAAGAATCAGTGGAGAAATTTTTTTCAGAAGTATATAGACAATGGTTCTAGTATTAGTAAATGGTATTGTGATATGCCCTGTATCTAGGGAATACAGGAGGAACGATTGAAGGATAACCTTAGAGGTTTTACAAGGAAAAAGGTAATATTCAAAATTCTCAAGAATAGAAATGTTGATAAAGGAAATATGACGTAATTATAATGGTGCCAAGTGGGGCACGTGTTAAACCACGAGAAAGTATGGATCGAACCAGTAAAGGTCGAAATTGTTCAGGGCAATTAGGACCTAAGACAAAAGATGTTCTAAGTACGATCGAGAGTCAGTCGCGACAGTGATTAACCTCTAAAGACTGAGGCAATAACTTATGGAAAAATGGTGATTTTTTTTTCTCATCAGATTTTAAGAAAAGCATTTTCACATAAGCTGTGATTGAAATAAGGTAGAAAATTTATTTGGAGGTGGTTAATGTGACATTGACTGTAAGGAAATTTTACTATCAGGAAAGGCCAAAGAGGTGGCCGACACTTTAAAGGTAAGAGGATAATTATAGGCGCTCGTGCGAGAGGAATACAGTGATGATGGTTAAAGCTGTGAAGGTTGTATTATGGTTTGGAAGATTGACATTCCTTCTGATGACTGTGCAATACCCGACCGTAATAGTAGTTGGTAAAGGTTTAATTCGCGTAATCGCCATGAACGGGCTATCTATCTTAGGAGGTCCTATATTGAGATAAGCCAGGACCATGTTTCAAAAAAAAAAAAAAGACTAAACAAACCTTTGAGTTAAGTCTTCTATTGAAGGCATATGATTACGAATGGTATTAACCTGCTATCGTTGCTTTGATTGAAACTCTTCTGCACTTTTATCTGCTTCATGTCATGAAGGTACGTCAGAGTTTGGAGTGTTCTTCATGAATTGTGATTGGTGGTTATGTTAACTCCTTAGGAGAATTAGATACGAGATGTATGGACTCCGTATGGTTAGTTATTAAGATTTCGTGGAAAATGAATGACTACAGTGGGTCAGTGGTGGACCATAGTAAGGCAGCAATGATTCTGCGAGTAGTGAGCTGATTACAACCATGAGAGTTGTATTGGAATGATTCTGCGAGTAGTGAGCTGATTACAACCATGAGAGTTGTATTGGAATGATTCTGCGAGTAGTGAATTATTATTCTTTCTTATCAATAGAGAGTCGTATTATTATACGAGGAAGGTTGCGGTGCAAGCATAGAATTCAAGTAACGATGATGTCTAGAATGAGATCCCAGATTCGATTTTCGATGTCGAGGGAGTTTCAAAGGTAATTGTGTATAAGCTCGAGGAAGAGCATGGGTCCATAGAATGATGGACGGGATAGCGAAAATATTTAGGCACGTGAAATACGATGCTATAATACTTGATGTTGATATAAATGCATATATGTTTTGTTCTTCTATGACAACCCTCTATAGTTCAGAGGTAGGTTCCAAGCCAGATATTTTGTGGCAGTATATTTTTTATATATATACAATTCTCTCCAGTTCATTCTTTTCTCTTCTTTTCATTTCATGTAAGCTGAGAAGAACAACCCTTCCAGAAGGGGAGGTATTGCCGAATGACTATCTATCTGTGTGATAGAAGCCGAGTAGGATACCAGCTATTGTTTAATTGCTTGTCAAGTACTAAAGGTTGGCCACCTTCTGTACTAACTATGCGATATAACAAGTGTTCATGATCATAGTGATCTCTCAACAAATTCCTTTACTTCTATTTGATTAATCAAACTTTGGAAAATAGAAACAGCTGAAAAAGGAGTAATAAAGTTGTGGTAGTATTCGAAATGGAAACACATTCATGATACTAAGGTTGACGTGGTTATTAAAAGGTTATAGAACGCTAACGAGCAAAAGTATAACCAGTATAATATTAGGAACGGAAGGTGATAGCGATTACGAACTGGAAAAGAATGGGTATTGAGAAGCAAAGTTCTAATGCTAAAAGCTATAGTGAGAGTCTGTGCAATAGACTTGAAAGAATTTGGAATGATCACTAAATTCGGATTGAGTTATCTTACGACAATAGATCATATGTCATTATCGAGATGTCGCCTTATGAGATCCTTGAGGGAAGACAATGTCGATCTCCCTTATGTTAGGATGAAGTCGTAGAGCGCAAGATGCTCGGACCCGAAGTAGTCCAAAGGACCAAGGATATGATAGATCTAATCAGAGGACGGCTGGTAGTAGCCCAAGATGGACATGATAAGTATGTTGATTTGACACGCAAGGATAAAGAGTATGAAATAGGGGACCTAGTAATGTTATAGGTATCCCTTGGAAAGGATTGATGAGGTTCGGAAAGAAAGGAAAGCTAAGTCTACAATTTGTTGGACCCTTGGATATATTAAGACGTTTGGGAAGTTAGCATATGAGCTAGCCCTAACCCCGAACATGTAGCAGGTCGTAACGTGTTTCAAGTATCAATGTTAAGGAAGTGTAATTCAGATGCCAGTCAAATAGGGGCATATGAGCGCATAGATATGTAACCCGACGTAACCTATATGGAGCAACCAGGAAGGGTTATAGAGTGAAAAGGGACAAGTGCTTAGGAGAAGGGTTATCAAACTAGTCAGAGTTTGATGGTAGAACCACAATGTGGAAAATTGACTCGAGAGTTAGAAAGTGTAATGCTAAGAAAGTATCCCCATTTGTTTTCTATCTGATTCCGGGACGGAATCCTTTTAAGGAGGGGAGACTGTAATAACCCCAATTTTTGGAAAATTTTGAAACCCTTATGAATAGTGTTTTTGCTGAATGAGAAAACTTTTCATGCCACACTATGTAGGGGTTCTGTTATGGATATTCTGGGATATTATTAGTACTCTATGAAGTATATAAGTGTATGTAAAGATCGTCAGAATCCAATTCCGAACACTTTGGTTTTTCCCGGAAATCCACAAGATACGGAGAGAATTGAGTATAAGGTAACAGGATAAAAAGGATTTAAATTAAAGGATTATAATGGAGGATCATAAAAAGGAATATAATGTATTGAGAAAGGTTAAGGGAACCTAAGTAATAAGATCCCGGGTATGATCCTTCAAACGATAAACGAGAACGAAAGTTAAGCGAACCGTATAACAGATCAGCGGTCATTAGGCAAACGATTAGGAAGTTAATCAAAGGGATTAGTGGGAATGATGTCATCCAACCAATAGAAAGAGGACAAGGAAGGGAGGATGACATCATGAGGATGATATAAGCATGACATGGGAAGGAAGGAGGTGTGGTTGAATGAGAACCACACAAATTCAAGGGCAAGAAGGTAATTGACTAAAGCAAGCACAAAAACCAAGCAACCAAGCCAAGCAAAAACCATTTTCATCAAAAATCAAAAGCAACCAAGGCTTGTTCATGAAGCTCTCGGGTGGTTTTCTTAAAAAATGAAAGTCCAAGCTCCTCCACTTACTATTTAGCAAGGTAATTATCTAAGCTTCCCCATGGATAGTTACATACTTCCTATAAGTTTAAGCTTCTAATTCCAAGCCAATCTTTTTCTATAAATCATGAAAGAAGATGGTGAATAGTGTTTTCAAGAACTAAAATTTGTGTTCTTGAAGTTTTGTTTAGAATAAGCTTGGATAAGGGCTTTAAAGGTGATTCGAAGCCATTCTCTTGATTCTCCACTCTCCAAGGAAGGTATAAACTACAAACCCTAGCTTTAGTTTTGAGTAATTAGGATTGAATGTGTTTGATATAGCATATGTGAAGCATGATGCTTGAATGGTTGAAGTTTGGTTGAGTTTGTAGAGATTAGTTGGTTTTGTTGCATTGTTGGAGTTGTAAATCTTGGTAATTAGTTAAAGAACCTAAGTAAAGCTTTTAGTTCATGTGAGGAATAAGTATAAATGGTTAATGTGGATTTGTTGGGGTTGTTATGATGTGATAAGGATGGATGTTTGTTGTATGATGGATTTGAGGTTGAATTTGAGGTTGATTTGGAATGGGTTTGAATGGTTTAAACATTGGTAATCGCGTAAACATAGCCGTCGTAACGTCCGATTTTCTTTGGACTGTTTTTGTGCATAACATTAGGACCCGAGAACCCCCTGCTAGATTGTGACCACTGCCATGTTTAGATAGCTCATGTTACGAGCTTCGTTTTGATATGTAGTTCGTTCGATTCCGATGCACGGTTTAGGAGAAACGACCGTTTTAAGTAACGGCGTTTCGCGAACGAAACTTTTCCCCTCGCCTTACTTTGAAACATAGGTTAAAGACCATAAAGGGTTAATTAATGTATGAAACATTTATGGTAAGTGTGTTAGGCAGTTGGGAAGACACTCGCGAAGGAATCGCCTTAAAACTCGTAAAGGTTAAATTATTAAAAATGGTGGAGCCGAGGGTACCCGAGTGACTTAAGCGAATCAGTGAGCGCAAAACGAGCGTTAGAGTCTAAGTTAGTTAAAGTATAGATTTACAAGTGACTTTGGTTTAATTCCAACTTACTTGTTGCTTATAGGTTACCAGACTCGTCCCGAGCCATTCGTAACCCCCAGTTGCTCAGGCAAGTTTTATACCCGATATACTGTTGTTGTGATGTAAATATATGTATATGCATTATCTTGTGATAGTGCATGATTGTTATTAGCAAATTCTTGCGATATATTGTAGCATGTGATAGGGTATATATGCATGCATGTTTCATATTCTTGAAATATATATCTGTTGGTTCAGTTGATAATACCTATGCTAGAGGATAGCGGTAACTTGCATATACCCTTAGTATAGGGACCCAAAGGTGAAAATATTTTCTAAAACCGGGAGTCGAGGATCCCGAGTAGATTTTATATATATATGGATATGGATATATATTTATATATATTTATATATATATACATATATATGGTCATAGTTTTCAAAACTATTAATCGAATAAGGTTTATTCGATAACTTTAACTTTATTTTATTATTGAATATTATTTCGAATATTCATTCGAGGGCTTATGACTCAGCTTATTTATTTATTGAATATTATTTCGAATATTCATTCGAGGGCTTATGACTCGGCTTATTTATTTATTGAATATTATTTCGAATATTCATTCGAGGGCTTATGACTCAGCTTATTTATTTATTGAATATTATTTCGAATATTCATTCGAGGGCTTATGACTCAGCTTATTTTATTTATTGAATATTATTTGAATATTCATTTGAGGATCTATGACTCCGATTATTTGCTGAAATATATTCTTTATTTTATTAAAGAATAAGGTGTTAATAATCAAACTTATTTTCGATAATTCAAATAAAGATAATACTTTCATATAAGTATATCTTTGGTTATTTAATACTCGTTTCAAGTATAAGTTTTAAAACTTCTACTTCAATTATTTTTATAAAAGATTATTCTTTATGGGAATATTATTTAAATAATAATATTCAGTCATTTTCTAAATATTCTGGGGACTGATTTACTTCATTAAATCAGCTTTACTCCAAACACTCTATAAAGTGTTTTCGAGTCTTCAAAATGATTTTTAAAAGTTAGAGCGGATCCCAAAACTCAATTTTATATTTAAGATCTTCCTTTTTAAGGGGATTTAAATACTCGCTTAAAACCTGAGGGATCCGGCTCTGTGGTGTATTTTATATTCGCAACAAGGTTGCAGTTTTGGTAAATGAATTGATTACTTACCCAACGTTCGGGAAGTAAGTCCATCTATTGAGTCGGCATAAGCAACATGGGCTCAGTGGGCGTCCATGATAGTGTAAGTGGCTCAGTGGGAGTCCATCAAATGCATAAGTGGCTGAGTGGCAGTCCAGCATAAGGTCCTAATTATGACCAGGGTGATGACCAGTGGGGAATTCGTCCATCTACTAGTAGAAAAGGTTACTTATGGGTATCTTTGCCTGATCAGCAAGATATCTGGTTTATGCCAAAGGTTTTCTTTTTCTTCCAAATTCATTGGATATTGCAACTCTGTTCATACTTTACATAACAGAGGTTCCAGGAAATGTTTTAGAGATATATATATGTGGATATATATATATCGGGACTAAATAAAGTATCTCATAACTTTTTCATTCAATAATATTTCAAAGATTGAATCTATTCAAGTCTTATCTTGTGGTCTCATCAGTGGGATGAACTTTTGAAACTGGTTATAACTTGAACGGTGGTAGTTCAAGTAGTATTGGGAAAGATATAAGTATATTGGGGTATTTGGTAACCTCATCTTTTAAACTTATATCTAATTAATAATTGTCTTATGAATGACAAAGATTTTCAGAAAAATGTTGAGACAAGGTTAGATATATGAGATCACTTTGCAACGATATTTTTTTATATATACAGTTATACACTGGGATTTTGTGTATATTATGCATGGAAGAGGACTTCCAAGATTTTGAAAAGTATATATGTATATATATATATACTGAATATTTTGCGACTTCATCGCATTAAGATATCAACTTGGTTCATTTCTTTTGACCAAGACTTTCATGAGTATTATGAGTAGGCTCATATATTGTAAATCATTATACATATTATTTTGGTGGGCTTGCTGCTCACCCTTGCTTTATTTCTTCATCACACAACAACAGTTAGGAAAGATGGCCAGACTCCAGCAGACCCAGCGCAAGCGCGTGGGAAGCGTTCCACGTCTTCCCGTTGATGTTGTAGCTGCTATAGCTGTAGAGGTAGATCTATTGTAGATCAGACCATCTACTTTTGAGAATCAATTATGTATAATTATAACTTGTGGCAGATAATGGCAATTAACTGTAAATTTATCAAGTAATCATTTTGGGTTGTAATAACTTTTAAATTGTGGATTCAAAGACTTGTACTTATTTAAATTTCATCTCTGAGACTATAACGGGTTGTGGTGTGTGTTAGTGTGGGGTCACAGCATAAGGTTAGTATTATTAATTAAGTGAAGTGATATTGTGGAAAGAAAGACCGTGACGACCCGGATCCTCGACCCCGGATCTGGGGGTGTTACAAATGCCCTTTCCGGTTACACTTGAAACATATCACGTCCAACTTATTACACCTTCCCGGGTGTCTCTTCCCACAATTCTTGCATTCTTGAATCCGAGGTCTATCATCCTTCCCCGGTTGTCCTGCTTTCTGGAAACGGTTCTTTTGGGCTCCGCTACCGGTTTTAAACTTCTGAAACTTTTGGTGCTGACCTCCACCATTCCTTCCAAACTTTCCTCTAAACTTTGAACTTCCTTGCTCTTGCTCCGAGCTGTCAAACTTTCTTTTTCTTCCTTTATTTTCTCTCCTCGCAGCTTTACGCTCTCCTTCTACTATCATTGCCTTTTATACCTAAGGAGCATAATTCTTGATCTCCAATAATGCCACTTGACTTCTAATCCATGGCTTAAGTCCCTGTTGGAACCTCTTAGTCTTCTTTGCCTCCGTATTTACATACTCAGGTACAAACCTAGACAATTCCGAAAATTTCACTTCATATTCTGCTACCGACATATCCTCTTGCCTAAGGTCCAGAAATTTCATTTCCTACCGATCTTGCATATAACTCGGCAAATATTTCTCCAAGAACATTTCAGTAAACTTCTCCCATGATAAGTCATTTCCTTCCAACAACGCCTTTGAAGATTCCCACCAAAACTCACTTCATCTTTCAGGTAATAACTCGCATACTGGGCTTTCTTGTCGTCCTTAACTTCTGCTAATTCAAAGGCTTTTTCCATTTCTCTTAACCACGACTGTGCTTTTATCGGATCGGGTAATCCTAAGAATTCTGGGGGATGAACAGATTGAAAGTGTTTGAAGTTTCCAACTTTAGGGGCCACAGGTTGTTGCAAAAGCTAAGCAAGTCTGCTCATCATGGTGGTTTCTGGGTTTACTTCTGGGTCTTGGCTTGGAATTTCTTCTTCTTGGTGATCTGGTGAGTTGGCCATTTCTCACAAATTCTGATTGAGCAATTATTTAGCAATACGATAACATGGCATATATAACAACATTTTACTTTAAAATATCTTCTTTTGTTTTGCGGCTTTTAAGCTTTTCCCAATTTTGTACATGCAATCCTATTACTACATAATTCTCATATCAGTGTTGTTTTCTCATGGCACAAGATAGGGTATTACGAATTTTAAACATGGTTATACGAAAACATGGTATTTAGAACAGTTTATGCAGATCTTTAGGGTACACAATAGAAAACAAGATAATGGATTTATTAAACAAAGGGTACATAATAAAAGTCTGGTTACCACAAGTTCAGAAATAAGGTACAATAATACAGCAGGGTTAAACAGAGGAAAAACTGGAAAATATCCCCTATCTACCCCTAACTTCTAGTAACTACTACTACAAAGTTCTGAAATACAATACAACAAAGGAAAAAGGGATCCCGACATCTAACCAAGTATCCCAAAGCCTACCGGCGCTGAAAAACAACAACTACGGGCTCAACCAACAATCCCGCCTAACAACTAATCATCCAGAATCTCTCTCAAAATGACCAACATCCAGCGAATGATCTTATGCAGCCTCCGGGCCTCAGCATCAGCATCACTAGTGGATGGTCCCTCATCCAATCTCCTCCGGGCAACCTGCTCTACCAACTGAATCCTAGCTCTCCACTCCTCCATCATTACTGAAGTCATCTGCCTAGAGTCTTGAATCAACCTATCTACCAAAGCTCCCAACTCAGGAATACGGGAGTACACAAAGTCTCGATCCTGGGCTAACTTGCCACCAACACTGACAGGCACAGTCTTAGGCATCTCAGACTCTGGCTCAGGGGCAGGGGTCTCTGAATCTGGCCTCAAGGGTGAAATCTGCATAGGGATCTCACTACTCTCAGAAGGATCCTCCTCTGGGTCTGAACTAACATACACAGGCTCCTCTGGAGAGGGTGGAATGGGGTCCACTAGGGTACCGGTCAAACTAATCTCTGAATCTGAATTCTACCACTACTGGGATCCTGAGAGAAAACACAAGACAACCAAGAAACAACGTTAGAGTTAACTCACACCCTAACTCTAGTCACCATTTTAGCTTATACACACTTTTCCTTAGACTATACCTAATAGTCTAACTCAACTCTATACGAGTCAAACTCTCTCGCGATATAAATATATACCCAAAATACCCCCCTTTTTTTTAAAGTCCTAACTTGTCTCAGGGACTAGATCCTGTAGTTCTGATACCAACTTGTGACGCCCTCAATCTCGGGGTTAGGAAATGAGGATCACACACCTTTAATCTATTAATTAAATAAGCATAAACCCCGATTAACTACTAACAGGATCAAACAGGATAAAGTATGAGACAAGATTACAACTACCAACCATAAATATAACTTACAACCCCAAAATAATATTAAATAATCATAATCGATCCCGGCTTGGGACCGACAGATAACCCATTATATCTTTACAACTCTCTGGCTAAGCGCTTGCTCACTCAAAAATATCACTACCTGCTCTGGCAACCGGAAGCTCTCAACATGATAGGGAGCACCAGGTATGCTCTTACGAGCAGTGCGCCTAAGCCTGACCATCTTCTTACTTAATTTCCATGGTTAGATTAAAAACAAACATATGATTATAAAACTCAGCAAGTAACTATAAAGCAGTTCTATGATATAGAATCCATAATATACTTTACCAATCTCAGAGCATTCTACTTTATCAGTTCTAGGTGGCAGATTTCTATCTTTCGGGTTATGAAAGGGTTATGAAGGAAAGATTTGGGGCTTTCAAGGAACAAGGCTCAAAGCAGGGTGAAAGTCGACATTCATCACAAATCATTAAAGGATCAAAACAGATAGTTCAAAAAAAAGCGACAATCTTTTCATTAAATGGAATCAATTATATGATCAACAGAATAAAAATTAGGGTTCACGAGTTATAAGCTGCACAATATCACAATCAACTCTTTTCAAAGCAATATAAACCATTTTTATTTTCAAAGAATCAATTACTGAGTGGGAAATTTCAATACATTTTTAAAAATCAATATGGAACCCTTGATTGGACCACTTTATCTTTCATTTCATTATAATACGGGTGATCAGCCCGTACCAACCTCCATCCGGTCTTTAAGGTACCAAATGGCATAATTTCAGCCTTAAACTGGACTAGCCCCGCTAGCCTCTTACTATGACTGGACTAGTCCCACTAGCCTCTTACGTCCCAATCCAATCCATCAGGAATTCGTTTGGAAAACCTTGAGTTGGAAAAAGAGTAGGTTTTCTAAATTCATTTTATAATTACCAAGAATACGAAATCATTCAGACTCTTTCAAGTTGAAACTCATTCTTAGATTCAATTTCAAGAAATCAAAGTCAAGGAAATGAATCAAGGATAAGAAGCTGCAATTCTAGGGATCTTGAATCAGTGATAACAAGGTACTTAAGTTAGAAGAATCAAAATTGTTTCAAGGATCAATAGGGAATATGGTGATCAAGGAATGTAACATCATTACAAGGGATTTGTAAAGGTACTTATAGGGTTTATAACAGTTCATGGTATAACAAATAATTTGAACAGGAAAGATAGGTTACCAAAGGGTTGAATCAATAAGCTTATCAATAACAGTTTTACAAGATCAAAGACAGGGTATCTCAAATCAATAACAGGGGTACATTCTTTTAACAGTTTAATACTCTACATGGCATGAACAATATCCTCTCTATAAGCATTTACACAAGTAATTAGAGTTACTTGCCTGAATTCGCTTTCCTGAAGGTTGAACTACTGCCACCTAGTATTTCTTTCCCTTTCCTAGCCTGAATGCCCTCACGCTCCGAATCTACAATCTAAAATCAAAACCTTAATTAGTTCTCAACTCACATTCCCGGAACGTTCACTCAATACGATAACTCGATTAAACTCTTGACTCAAATATACGAGTATAATTTATACACATATGCACATAGCATATAACACATTCCTTTCTCATAACCTTTATATCTTTATATACTCAATAATCAACTTATACTTGCTTAACCTTAACTATTCTTCAAATCACACTATTATAACTCATACGAGTACATGATTTATTCACAACTAAATCTTTACGACCATAACTATCACTTATAGTTCATTAATATCAAACAACTTAATTCCCTTTTTCTTTTATTCCTTAATTCGAACCACAACAACAATCAAACAAATAAATCACATATCTCCTAGAATTTCACATGCAATCACTTAGCAAGGTAGTGAAACCAAATCAATCGCTTTTATACCTATATTCCATTTGTCTATAACCACAAAACACAACCAAGTGTACTCAATTTCAATCACACATAATCAAACAAAAATGAACCTCTTTTGGTAACATGCAAATTACAAAAGTCACTTACGCAATCAAGCTTCATCCTTTTTAATCAAAAAAAATAACGAATCATAATCACATTAAGAATCGAAAATCAACACCTTCTTTCAATTATCAAAAATTCAAACACAAGCACCATCCAACATTGGCATGCAACCAAGTTCTCCTTTAATTATCACTAGCAACTAATACCATTAGCATATAAACTCACAAAATCAACTTAATTCTCTTTTTAACCATAAGATCCATTCGGGTTTTTTTCAAGAAAACATACATGCAAAGATCAATTTTGACATGCAAAGTTTTAAATCACAATTTCAACTTGTTTTAACCTTAACTTAGACATTCAACTCATTTTCTTTACAAATCAAACTAAACTTATTCGATTATACTCAAATCTTACATGTAATTATCAATTCATCTCTTTAAACCAATAATCATTCTATTTTCCCACTATTATCCTGAAACAATAATCCACAATTACTTTAATCAACAAAAATCAACTCAATAACTTCCGAAAACAAAAACCCGTTCGGTTTTTAAGAAATCACCACATGCAAACACCGAAAATAAGTTTTATGACTACTAAAGTTTAGTAATAACATCATCACTCACCACCGGTTCACCGGAGTTCATCACCGGTGGCGGTGGCTTCACGTTGGTGCCCTCATTCGAGGGTGTCCAACCATAAAACCTCCAATTCACTTAAAAAATGCAGCAACACTACATGCAATATGATTTCATTATAAAAATCACAGAAACAAGAATTGATCAAGCAAAACTCGAGCCTCGGTTCAAAACCGAACCCAAACACACACACACACACGCACTTCGCATGCAAGCTTAAGCATTCACATGCACATAAATTGAAGCTCATATATGGAACAAAGATGAAGATTCATGGAGGATTTCAAATAATTAGAGGGAGAGAGAGGCAATATACCGAGAGGAAAAGAGAGAGAGGAGAGAGCTTCGAGTGTGAGAGAGAGAGATGAGAGAAAGTGAGAAAACAAAATAGAGAGAGAAGAACCGGGTAAAGGAAGAAAAGAAGGGGGGAAGGATTTTTATAATAAAAGGGCAGGGGTACTTTTGTAACTTACAAATCCTTCTTTCCTTTTATTCTCCTATCTCTTTTATTCAAAATTAAAAAAAAGAATTTAAATAATGAATAACTCTCTTAGAAAAGATGGGTATGCAAAGAATGATAATTTTAAGACGTAGATCTCGAAATTAGCTTTCCAACCATGACTCATAATAAGATTTTGAGCGTACGGTTGATTTTATATGATTTTTACAAGTTCGTACTAATAATAGCATTTTATCATATAAAAATCAATTTAAAATGCAACGATCATAAAATAAATCCGTCCATCATTTTTAAAAAGTCTCTAGGACTATTTCGAAGATAACAGAACAAATCTCATGCCTTTACCTTACTCATATAATTTTATAAAAATGTGCGAAGGTTAAATAAACCTTATTTAAAGAAAGTAATTCCCTTAAATCCATAAAATATTAACAGATCACGTAATCATGCATACAGACAAGCAAGCACATATACAGACACATCACAATTCATGTCTGATCATAAAAATTGTCCTTCTTTAACATTATTCCTTTTTACGCGTACCGGGTCACGTTCAGCCTGACGGCCTGACGCTCAGTGTTTCAATCACGCTTCACAATATCATTATCGACCGACACGTCACTATAACGCATTACTTTACCCAAGCATTTCATTTCACATAATAACACATAATTCACATTTTAAATACATTAATCCCCTTTTTAGGACGAGTTCCGTTCTACCTGACGGCCCGTCATCATAGCTTAACTCCCGAGCTGACTCTTTAAATTGGAACGCCTCTATTTACGCTCCTAGATATTAATATACAGTAAAGACAATTAACCAACACTTAATCACATAATTCATATTTACTACGCATAAATCACATTTTATTCTCTTAATTACGTCACAAAATTCTCGATCTTCACACAAGATCAATGGCCAAGATGAACTAGACAAAGGAGGGTCACAAACCTAGTAGTTTTGCATAGATATGATGCATCATGAATGGAAATAGACAAAGGAGATTTAGAAAGGGTGTTAGTCCATTTTAGTGAAAGTTCTGTAAACCATGCATGTTAATCTATAAAACATGTCACATGTCCTTTGTTTTAAAGTACAAACAGATCTAGGAAATCTTGTAATGCTCTCAAGAGAAGTAGCCGAGTTCTTATTTTTAAGAACACAGATTTATGGGAAAAAAAAATTAATTTAATATAAATCAAGTGAGTTTTTGATAAAATTACTTGCGTGTTTACATTAGTTACATCAAGATGGCTACTTGTATAAGTTTGATTTTGAATCATACGAAGAATGCAAATCTTTTCTCATTGGCAAAATGACTAAAAACCTTTTTACCGGACAAGGTGAAAGAGCCACCGAATGATTAGGACTTATACATAGTCATGTATGTGGTCCAATGCACCACCAATAAGTAACCCAAGATTCTAGACTTTTATTAAATGAGAGAGAAGTCGTACGATGGCAGGAGGTGTCTTTTACTACTTCATTATGTTTACTGATGATTTTAGTAGATATGAATATGTGTACCTTTTGAACAATAAACTCGATTCTTTTGAAAAGTTCAAAGAATACAAGGCCAAAGTGGAAAACAAAATGAGGGAAAGTATAAAAGTTCTACGATCAGATCGTGGAGGAGAATACTTAAGCCCCGATTTTAAAGGTTTCTTGAAGGAATGTGGTATTATATCACATCTTACTCCTCCTGGAACGTCTCAATGAAATGGAGTTTCTGAGAGGGAAAAAGTAGCTTATTGGAAATGGTGCGATCGATGATGAGTCTAGAAGATTTTCCAATAGGTTTCCGGGGTTATGCTCTAGAAACGGTTGTATATACACTAAATCAAGTTCAAATTAAATTGGTTCAAAAGACTCCATATGAGATATGAACTAAGAAACATCATAGCATATCATTTATGAAAGTAGTTGGATGCGAAACATTTGTGAAACGCTTGGTCTATGACAAGCTAGGACCAAAATCAGATAAATGTTATTTTATGGGATATCCTGAAGAAACAAAAGGGTACAGTTTCTATAATCCTACCGAGAAAAAAGTATTTCTTGATCAGACCACTGTATTTCTTAAAAGAGAGTTACTTTCCAAGAAAACTAGTGGGATGAAGATCGAGATGTACAAAATAACATTGAACCCGAGTTGGAAAGTAAGCACGATATACATCAAGATGTTCTTATTCTAGAAACACATGTTGTTTGTAGATCTAGTAGGGTTCATCATGAGCTAAAGAAATATTATGGATTTTTCTTGATTCGAGATAATGATGTGATGCTCATAGACTATGATGAGCCTCTAACATACCAAGAAGCAATGTACAGTCCAGACTCCGAGAGATGGCTAGAGTCCATGAAATACGATATGGAATCCATATATTAAAATAAACTATGAACTTTATTTGATCCACCCGAGGGGGTAAAACCTATAGGGTGCAAGTGAGTTTTCAAGAAGAAAACTGATATAGATGGTAAAGTTCAGACCTATAAGGCGTGAGTACTGGAAAAAGGTTTCAAACAAATTCATGGCATAGACTATGATGAGAGTTTTTTACCAGTTGCTATGGTCAAGTCTATCAGGATTTTGCTGCAAATAGCTACTTACAATGTTAGATATATTTGATAATGTCATGGCTAATATGATTTATGTTTAGTTTTCAGATCTTACTTAAACAGGATAAATCAGTACTTACTGGAAGTCAGGACTTAAGGATATCAGTACTTATATTATCAGGAGATAATCATCAGAAGATGGATATCAGAACTTAAGTGCTGAAGGACGTTCAGATAAGGACAGTAGCTGATTAAAGGAAAGAAGATCGAGATAAACATAAGAAGAGATATGCATGAAGAAGGAATTCTATAAAGAATAGAATACTTGGAAGAAAAGATATCTGATTGATATATTTTAGGAAGCAGAATTATATTCCATATCAATTAGCGATTATCTTGTAACTGTGTAGTATATAAACATAGACATAGGGTTTACACTATAAGTGTTATCATATTCGAGAAGATTATTCATTGTAACCCTAACATCTCTCGTGATAATTATTCATCGCTGAGAGGTAACAGTTTCATACTGTAACAGAGTTTATTGTTTCAATAAAGTTTGTTTTCTGTTACTTGAAATATTAAAAGTTCGATTTGATTGTATTTATACACTGTATTCACCCCCTCTACAGTGTGTGTGACCTAACAAGTGGTATCAGAGCCTATCTGTTAACGCACATACAGTTAAAGATCCAAACACAATCATGTCTGACACAGAAACTCCAACTAAGCCTACCAAAACTGAAGAACCACCAAAGACACAAATTCAAAGTCGGTATGAGACCATCAGAGTTCCCATACTGAGACCATCTGAATATTTTATATGGAAGGTGAGGATGACCATGTTCCTGGAAGCAACAGATCCAGAATATCTTGATAGAATCAAGGAAGGGCCTCACAAACCCACCAAGCTCGCTGTTGCAGTTGCAGGTGAAGCAGCAAAGACCGTACCAAAGGAGACGAGTGATTATACTGCTGAAGATATAGCATCAATTGCTAAGGATGCTAAGGTACGACACTTACTGCATAGTGCCATTGATAATGTAATGTCAAAAAGGGTAATTAACTGCAAGACTGCTAAGAAGATATGGGATGCTCTAGAAATAAGGTGTCAGGGAACCGATACAATTAAGAAGAACAGGAAGACAATACTCACTCAAGAGTATGAACACTTTGCCTCAAAGGCTAATGAGTCATTGACTGATTTATATGATAGATTTGTCAAACTCTTGAATGATTTGTCATTGGTTGATAATGAGTATGATCTTGAAGATTCAAACCTTAAATTCCTGTTAGGTCTTCCTGAATGCTGGGATTTGAAGGCAACAACAATAAGAGATAACTACAATCTTGATGAAATAACTCTTGATGAAATTTATGGAATGCTCAAGACTCATGAACTTGAGATGGAAAAAGAAGCAAGAGGAAAGGAGGAAAGTCAAGGACAGTTGCTCTTAAGGCTGATGAAGAATCCCCCAAGGCAGCTACCTCAAGGAAAGACAAGGGTAAAGCTCTTTTCACAAAGTCTGATACTGAGTCATCAAGTTCTAAAAGTGATGATGACTCAGATTCTGAAAGCTTGCCTGAGACTGATGTTGATGAGGAGATGATGAAGCTGTGTACTCTTATGGTGAAAGGGATCACAAAGATTGCATACAGGAAGTTCAGGAAGGGAAATAAGTTTTCCAGGAAAGGCACAAGTTCTGATAAGAAGAATTTCAGAAGATCTGAGGGCAGAGGAGGAAAGTCTGATAGAGGAGATTATACCAATGTCAAATGCTATAACTGTGGTGAGAAAGGCCACATATCTCCTGATTGCAAGAAAGTAAAGGGTGACAAAGGCAAGGCTCTTGTCACAAAGAAGAAAAGCTGGACAAACACCTCAGACTCTGAAAGTGAGGAGAACTATGCGTTGATGGCAAATGCTGATAAAGAAAGTGCTGAGAGCAGTTCTGAAGCTGAAACAAAGGTACCTCAGACTACTTATGCTTTTCATACTGATGATATTAATGAGTTGAGAAGATATCTTAAAACCATGTTTGTTAGTTATAGAGATCAAACTTTAACATGTGAAAGATTAACTTCTAAAAATCTTGCTTTTAAGAAAAGAAATGATTTCTTAGAAAAAAAGTTAGTTATGTTCCATCAAACTCAGAAGGATAGAGATGATGCTTTTTATGTTAGGGATGAAGTGCTAAAAATGAAAGAATCTCTAAAAACTGAGTTAGAAAAGGAAAGAGAGATTATCAGGACTTGGACTAACTCTGGCAGAACAACTCAAAATTTGCTAAGTAGTGAAAATTGGAAAGAGGGCTTAGGTTATGGAGAGGATAAGAATGATAAAGGAACTGTAGAAATTAAGCCTGTTGTTTAGGAAAAAGCCAAAGTTAAAACCTGTTAAGTTTTTAACTGTAAAGTCTGATGTTGAGAAATCAGAAGTTAAAGAGGAATTAACTTCTGACAAACTAAAACAGGAAAAGACAGCTGAAGTAAACATAGGCTTAATGACTAAGAAGCAGCTTAAGCATAAGCTGAAAGATGTTAAGAATGCAAACAAGGTAAAATCACCTAGGAAAAATAGGAATGGAAAGGAAGGTGTGAATAAAAGCAATGATTATAAACCTGTTCCTGATGCTCCTAGGAAAACATGTCATAACTGTGGAAGTTCTAACCATCTGGCTTCTTTTTGCAGGAAGAATAAGAACATAAACTCCTTACCTTCAAAATCAGGAGTTAAGAGTCTGTCTGTTAGATATAAACCACAAAATCCTTGTTTTCATTGTGGTAGTTTATGACATTCCATTTATACTTGTAAGGAATATCATAGTTTGTACTATGATTATTATCAAATAAAACCTTCTTTGAAGAAAGTTTCCATTGTTCCTTCTAGTGTAAATTCTGATTCAAAGTCTGATAGTGTAAGTTCTGATAAGAGAAATGTTAACATAAACTCTTATGCTAAATCCGCTGCAAATGTTAACACACTTAATAAGGCCAAAGGAACCAAACAAGTCTGGGTCCTTAAAACTAATCATTTGTGGTCTTTGTGATTGCAGGGCAACAGGAAAAATATCCTAGTTCTGGACAGTGGATGTTCGGGACATATGACTGGAAATAAGGCCCTGCTATCAGACTTTGTGGAGAAAGCTGGCCCAAGTGTTTCTTATGGAGATGACAACATTGGAAAAACATTGGGATATGGCAATATCAATCTTGGGAATGTCATCATTAAAGAAGTGGCTTTGGTCTCAGGACTTAAACACAATCTGCTTAGTATAAGTCAAATCTGTGACAGAGGTTATCATGTTGATTTCTTTGAAGAACACTGTAAAGTTGTGAGTAAAGCTAAAGGCAAAGTTGTTCTGAAAGGATACAGGCGTGGTAACATTTATGAAGCTAAGCTTTTAACAAGTACTGATGGTTCTGTAATCTATCTGATGAGTAGAGCATCAATTGAAGAAAGCTGGAATTGGAACAAGAAACTCTCTCATTTAAATTTCAACAATATAAATGAGCTGGTCAAGAAAGATCTTGTGAGAGGACTGCCAAAGTCAGTATTTGCTCCTGATGGCCTGTGTGATTCTTGTCAGAAGGCCAAACAAAAAAAATCCTCATTTAGGAGCAAGACTGAATCAACAATTCTTGAGCCTTATTATCTACTACATGTTGATCTATTTGGTCCAGTGAATGTCATGTCTATTGCAAAGAAGAAATATGCGTTGGTCATAGTGGATGAGTTCACCAAATACACATGGGTGTATTTCTTGCACACAAAAAGTGAAACTGCATCTATCTTGATTGATCATGTCAAACATCTGGATAAATTAGTCAAAGATTCTGTGAAAATCATAAGAAGTGATAATGGCACTGAGTTCAAGAATTTGATAATGGAAGAGTTCTGCAAAAACCATGGAATAAAGCAGGAATTTTCTGCTCCTGGAACTCCACAGCAAAATGGAGTTGTTGAAAGGAAGAATAGAACTCTCATTGAAGCTGCACGTACAATGCTAGAAGAAGCAAAGCTTCCAACCTATTTTTGGGCTGAAGCTGTGTAGACTGCTTGTTTTACTCAAAATGCAACACTCATTAACAAGAAAGGAAAAACACCATATGAGATGGTGAAGAAAAAGAAGCCAAATCTGAAGTACTTTCATGTATTTGGATGCAAGTGTTTTGTTCTTAAGACTCATCCTGAACAACTATCAAAATTTAATCTAAAAGCTGATGAATGAATCTTTGTTGGATATCCACTTTCCACAAAAGCCTTCAGAGTCTATAATTTAAGAACAAGAGTGGTCATGGAATCTATCAATGTCTCTTTTGATGACAAGAAGATTACTGGTCTTGAAGATTTTATTGATCATGATGAGATGAGATTTGAAAATGAAGACTCAAATTCTAATACTGAAAATCCTGACAGTCTAAGTCCTGATATTGTAAACTCTGATGGATTAAACTCTGATGTTATTGAAACTGTGGTGACTACGCCCAAGGAAGATGCACCTTTGCAGGGGGAGCATACTCAAGATCTTACCACATCTCAAGAAGCATCAGAACATACATCTGGCTCTTCAAGTTCTGATAAGCCAAGTTCTGATAGTTCTGAAAATCTAAATTCTGAAGAATCCAACTCAGAGAGCATAGTTTCAGGGGGAGCATCAGAAAATGAAAATGAAGACAGCATGGATCATGGGGGAGCATCCAGTTCTAGAGAAAACCTTCCATCTGCAAGGAAGTGGACTAAATCACATACACCTGATTTGATAATTGGAAATCCTGATGCAGGTGTCAGAACTAGAACAGGTACTTCAAATGAATGTCTTTACAATTCTTTTCTCTCTCAGACTGAGCCAAAGAAAGTGGAAGAAGCTCTTCAAGATGCTGATTGGGTGTAAGCAATGCAGGAAGAGTTAAATGAATTTGAAAGAAACAAAGTCTGGACCCTAGTGCCAAGACCAAAGAATAGATCTGTTGTTGGTACAAAGTGGGTATTCAGAAACAAAACTGACAGGGATGGCATAATTACAAGGAATAAAGCAAGGCTGGTTGCAAAAGGATATTCTCAACAGGAGGGAATTGATTATGATGAAACATTTGCACCAGTTGCTAGGTTAGAAGCCATAAGGATATTTTTGGCTTATGCTGCTCTCAAAAAGTTTACTGTTTTTCAAATGGATGTGAAAAGTGCTTTTCTCAATGGAGAATTGGAGGAGGAAGTATATGTTGAACAACATCCAGGATTTGTAGATTCCAAACATCCAGATTATGTCTACAGGCTTGATAAAGCACTTTATGGACTTAAGCAAGCTCCCAGAGCATAGTATGAGACTTTAGCTCAGTTTCTTCTGGAAAGTGGATTTAACAGAGGAACTAAACACTGTTCTACCTTAACCATGGAAAGGACTTACTTCTGGTCCAGATTTATGTTGATGATATCATTTTTAGGTCTACAAATGACAGACTTTACAAGAAGTTTGCCAAACTGATGCAGTCAAGGTATCAGATGAGTATGATGGGGGAACTTAGCTATTTTCTGGGCCTTCAAGTCAAGCAAAATGAAGAAGGCACTTTTATCTGTCAAACTAAGTACACCAGAAACTTGCTGAAGAAATTTGGAATGCAAGATTGTTCAAGTGCATCCACCCCCATGACCACTGCAACAAAACTGGATAAGGATACTGGTAAATCAGTAGATATTACTGATTACAGAGGTATGATTGGCTCTCTACTCTATCTAACTGCTAGTAGACCTGATATCATGTATGCTACCTGTCTTTGTGCAAGATTTCAAACAGATCCAAGGGAACCTCACCTAACAGTTGTGAAAAGAATTTTCAAATATCTTAAGGGAACAGCTGATCTGGGATTGTGGTATCCTAGAGAATCAGATTTTAAACTAATAGGTTACTCAGATGCAGATTTTGCAGGTTGCAAAATTGACAGGAAAAGCACAAGTGGAAGCTGCCAATTTCTTGGAGGCAGATTGGTTTCTTGGTTTAGCAAGAAACAAAAGTCAATTTCCACATCAACTGCAGAAGCAGAGTATATTGCTGCAGGAAGCTGTTGTGCACAGATTCTTTGGATGAAGAATCAGTTACTGGATTATGGGTTAACATATTTCAAAATCCCTGTTTACTGTGATAATCAAAGTGCTATTGCTATGACAGGTAATCCAGTTCAACACTCTATGACAAAGCACATCAGCATCAGGTACCACTTCATCAGGGAACATGTGGATGAAGGTACAATGGAATTGCACTTTGTTCCAACAGATCAACAACTAGCAGATATCTTCACAAAACCATCGTGTGAAGCTACTTTTACAAGATTGGTAAATGAACTTGGAATGGTTTCAGGTTATTTCTCTAAATCTGCTTAGTTTTGTTCTGATGCATCAGACTTTATGATCAGTATTTACAGAATTTAATCTCATTGTGTATTTTATGCTTAATTGAAAAATGTGTTTAAGTACTGACTGTTGTCTGATATATGTTTCTAAACTCTGATAGTGATATGTCTGTTTAGGTAATTATTCAATCCTATGAGGATAACTGTGCTAGATGCTGACCTAGTAGTCTTCAATAATCAAAGGATCCCATGTAAGAAGTAATTATTTATGTGGAAATCTATTGACACAAGCAAATTCTGATAATTAAGCTTAGTTGAGTTTACTTTGTCTATCTTATTACTAAGTCACAAACTAGAATAATGCTACTCATCTGTTAAGTTCTAATGCTAGTAAATCTGTTGAATGTACTAAGTGCTGATCAACCTTACTTATCAAAAGGAAAAGAAAGAAAAACAAGGATTAAAAATCTGGTACTCCTTTGAGATCTAGAGTAAAAATGTGGAAGGAAAGACCCAAGTGCATTGCTGGTATTAAGTAATATGCATCAGAAAAGCAAATAAAATATTTTCTTGGTGACTTTTCACACTCTATGATTACTGGAGAAATACTCTGATAATAGCATAAATTCTGATAAACAATCGTGACTCACTTACACTGAGAAGCCACTGTAAAATAGAATTTAAAAAGATGCACAAAATTAGCACAAAATAGTTGAGGTGGACTCAAGCATGAATTCATTCAATAGTAGGTTTCAGAATAATGACAGCTCTTTAGCAAAGTTTTAGTTATGCCTTATTTCTAAGATGTACTGAAGTGAATCAGACTTTACTCCTTGTCTGTTATTTCGCTTTCTGCACACACTAATCAGTCCATATGAATGATGAAAATCACTGTGGTGATCTATGTTGTTTTAGATGAACAGTCATTGTGTCACATTGCACAAATTCTGAGGACAAGTTCTGATGATTAAGTTCTGAAGAATATAAATCAGAATTTGTGTGAGGACTTACTAAAATAGGCATTTCTTTTTCGAGTTAAGAAATTATGTTTTGATGACTGTTAAGTTCTGATATAAGTCTAATTTCTGATATTAACATATGATTCTTTACTTGACTTATTTATGGATAAAATTTGGAAACAGTCTTGGTTTAAACCTGAATATGTTGAAGTGGAAGACTAACAATCACTATAGTTAGGGATAGTGGTACTCGTACATGTACAGTAAACTTTTACTTGCTTCTTGTGCGCATTAAACCATGTTTTCTCTTTCCAATGAATGTTTTTCTTTTTCCAAGTCTGGGGAGACGAGGTAGAATTAATTCCACCTGTCAGCATCAAATTTCTTTGCGTCTCCTGACATTCTCTTGCCTATATAAACAACCACTTCACATCAGCCTTCCCATCAACTCTTTTATCACAAACTCACCTTCATACTTTTTCTATCAAAAATACCATGGTCAATTACAATATGTTTTTGAACTACGAAACTTTCAACATGGAGCTGAGCTGTGCCGATTGGCAGCAGGAATGACACGTTACTGCCATTCCTGATGAGATATGGGACTCCGTTCCCCAGGAGGTACTCACCCACCTCCTGTTCTTCTACATGGACTACCATCGCCATCTGGAGCGATTGGAGGAGGAAAGGCTGGATGCTCTCCGCCAGCAAGAGCGAATCATTCGGCTCGCTATTCTGTTTGTCAAGAGTAGGAAGAAGAAATGATTTATTTTCTTATTCCTATTTTTCTTCATCATCAGCCTTGCCCTGCTTCTTGAGCTAGGACAAAGGCTGTTGACATTAGGTTTAGCAGCTTAGGGAAATCTTGTACAAGTTCTGATATAATTTAAATTTCATGACTGTATTCTCTTGATATATTAATGAAATTTGTTTTTGTTTCAAGATCGTGTCTCTGAGATATTTTGTCATGTATTGATAAATCCTGATACATATTCATATTCTGATGACCACATAAATTTTGTTTTAACTTAAGTTCTGATTTTATTCTATCAATACTTGCTCGTTCGATTTATAATGGTCATTTTCACTTGAATTTTTTTCAGAATATTGATGTTGCAGTGAAATATAATTAAATAAGTGGGAACAGTTTCAATTTTGAATTAAAACTAATTCACCTTGATTAATGGAATAACTGGGTAAGTGGAACGGTTTTTCCTTGAAAAACTACAAGTGGGTAAGTAATGATTACTGTTTTCTCGTGCCCATTAACTATTCATTTTTACTGCATGTCTGACAGGTGTCCAACGATTACATTATTTTAAAAAAAAAGTATAAGTAAGACAGAGAGAGGATTAATTTTTAATCTTTTATTTCCTTTCATACTTTTTCTCTCTCTATTTGCTTTTACTCTCTTTCTTCTTCTAACGTTGGTTTTTCATATAGACATTCTATCAAACACCTAACAGGCACTTATACATCTCGATTCATTTCATGGTACCTAAGGATTTAATCATTGATGGAGCAAAATTTGTTCCAAACAACTATGCTGCAATTCTTGATAATGCTGAAGCTCCGTCTGAATTGCATTTTGTGCAAGATCTTCTTGCACACAGTGAAATCGGGTATGCATTGACCCAACCTTCAGTATTATCAAGGCAACAAGTTCTGACACTTTGGGGGACTAGAAACTTTGATAATGATGGTCCAAATGGTACTCCTAGTATTGTTTTCGAAATGGGTGATTCTTCATATGTAGTCACTCCTGGTACAATACGCAAGGCTCTACATCTCCCAGAAGGATGTACTTTTTCAATTCCAGAGGAATCAGCTCTTCAAGAGTTAATGGTCAGTTTGGGGTATGAACAGAGTTTGGCAAAGCTTGGGCAGTTGAAACGGGCTCATATCAGACGGGAATGGAGCTTCTTCTTCGACTGCATCACTAAAGCTTTTGGGAACAAGTGTTCGAATTTTGATGCCATCCACATAATGAGTCAGCACATCGGGTATGCCATTATAAACCAAACTTATTTTGATTTTGGAACGGCTATAATTCGTTTTATTGGGGATAGGATGACAGAGGATAGGAATGTTGTCTACTTTTGCTAGATTCTGTCAACTTATATATACTTTTTGTACTGATGAACCTCAACTAACCAGTACCTCAACTCCACCTTTTAAAGTTGTAAAACGATACTTTAATGACCTGGTACATGCTGACACTAAGAAACCAGTGGTTAGACCTTTACAGATTCCTCAGTCTGTAAAACAGATCTTAGTAAATGTTGATCCTGATTCCTATAGATCTGTTTATCCTGATGTCCAACCAACCACCACCTCCCAAACATCACAACAACCATCAGAACATACCACTCATACTACTCAACCAACCCTCAGGCAATATATCAAATCCTATCTCTCCACTTCACAGACAGTTCAACCCTCATCCTCAACACCTACTGTGAAGCCTTCCTCTTCCAAGCCTAAGAGGATAAAGACTGTTCCTCAAACACCTCAAAAGAGAAGGAGGATAGTTTGAGAGATGAATCTGATACTGAGGAACAGGTTCCTTCTTCAGAACCTGTTGTTAAAGAAGCTGAGAGAGTGACTTCTCAGAAGGATTCTGGAATTGGGGGATCCAGGCTTCTCAAGAGGCTTAGAAGAATGATTGTTTCTGAAACTCCCAAGGAATCCATATCTACAAAGAGATACAAGAAACAGAGGGCAAAAAGGCCAGTTTCAGATGATGAAGAAGCAGCAGCTAAGGAAGGGGATCAGGAATCTCTGATCTCACAAGAAAAGGAATCTGCTCCAGACACTACTTCTCCATCAAATCCACCTCAGGAAGCTGTTACTGAAAAGGCCAACACACCATCTGTGTCTCCTGTTCATACAGGCACAAGTGCTGATATAGATTTCCAGACCTTGGTTGTGCCTGAAGTCATTTGCTTCGAAGCTCCAAAAGTAACTAATCCATCAATAACACCTGTTACTGATGCTGCTCAAACTCCGGAATTATCTACTACACCTTCTCTGCATCCAGATGCTGATGATCAGAATATAGGTGAGCATCAGGATATGGTTGTTGATCAGAACTTGGAACCAGATCAGCAATTAGAGGATGTTGAAGCCTCCATTGCTACTCACACTGTTGTTCTATCAAAATATTCTGATTCTGTAAGTTCTGATTGTAATATCCGGGATATATTGTATAATTATTTTTGCTATTATATAATTATTACTGTGAGTTAATTGTTAAAGTGTTATCTGTACTTGGTTATTCAAAAATAATATTAATTGAGTATTTTAATTTTTATATGTCCAAAATAAATTATAGATAATTGTCATATCTTCCTAATTATTTTTATGTTGGTTTATGGATTTATAAGAATCATCTGAAATTTCTAAAATCTTTTTCCGGGTAATTAAAATCTATTTTATAAAAACGGGAACCAACCGACGTCAACCGTTGTTACGTTTTTGGAACCCGAAACTCTTTCGAGAACTCCTTCCTAACCTAATTGTAATATTCCGAGCATTTTCCATGTTTCGACTTTTTCGATCCGGCGTACGGTTTGTCCTGCGCGGGTCCCGGCGCAACATTTTCGATACAATATTCGTTTCGGTAAATCAATAAAACCCGTATTTTCGATAAACGGGAGCTTTTTATTAAACTATCACAATTATCACTTCGTAATACGTGTAACCAGGCGCTGAGACCAAGACCGCAGTACAAATTGTACTAATTTGGATAATTATCCCGAAAACCGATACCGTTTGGATCAGTTTTTACAAATAAATGTACCGTTTTATATCCGGAATGATCCAACGGGATACTAATTTTCCGTAATTATAAATAGCCTTTTACCGTATTTTATTTCTTATCAAAATCAATTGCAGACAGATAATTATATAATTTTCAGAGAAAAACCCTAATTTCCTAAAACTGTTCTAAGAATCAAACAAGCATTTGGAGGTGTTATTGAATTCAGTTTGGAAAGCTCGAGTAACCAATCTGAAGGTCTTGAAGAGCTCTACCAGATTCTGTAATCCATACACCTGCAGAAATCAAGGTTATTTTTCTAAAAATTTATTTATTTTCGAATATATTTTATTAAAAATATGAATTTTTGTTCGGATGATTGTTTGTATGATTTGATGATTGCATGTTGTAGAGCTTGTTTTCCTGATGATTTTCATATGTCATACGTCTGATTTGGAGTTCAATAACATGTTCAAATTTGAGTTTGATTTTCAAATTTTAAAATTAGGGTTTATAACCCGTATGAATGTTCTAAATTGAAATTTGGGGGTTTCTTATTCTGTGATAAATTGATGTTGTGTTATAGTGGGTTGTGTTCTCTGTGAAATTTGTAATCTAGTCGTATAAGTTTCATGAACCAACGAGGTCTGTAGAGAAGGGAGTTGTGTTTTGAAGTTTTCCGATGTTCGCCGGAAACTGGAAAATTTCACGGCCAAATTCCGGCCAACTCAGGGATTGTTAGGTTGTTTTGATTGCATGGTTGTGTTCCCGGTAACCTGTAGATGTGATCTGGAGGTGTTGGTGGGGTGAGGACGTCGGGAACGTGTTCTCCGGCCATCCCCGACTGTTTTCTGGCGACCCCCTGGAAAATTACAGTTTAGTACCTATAGTTTTGAAAACGATGCAGTTTGGTCCCTGTAGTTTCCAGACTTTGCAAAAATTGGATTTCTGTTTTAAAAATGTTTAAAAATCATATTTCCTATTTATTTTTATTATAAAAATTCATTTTTAATTTCTGAAAATTCTAAAAATTATTATTTTAATTCTGAAAATTATTTTTAATTCACAAATAAATCTAAATTAATTAGTTAATTAATTTCAGTTAATTTCTAATTGATTAATTGGTCAATTAATTCGAAAATTAATTGATTAATTGATTTAATTAATTATTAATTGATTTTAATTAATTATTTAATTAGATTTAATTATTTAAAAATGATTTAAAAATTCTGAAAAATAGTTTCGAGCTTTAAAATATTATTCTAAATTATTTCCAAGGCTCGATAATTATTCTAAAATTATTTCGGAGCCAGAATTGGCCAACCGAACCCTGTTTATTAACCCAAAATTGATCCAACGACCCGTTTTAATTCCGAAAAATGTTTTAAAAATCATTTTAAATACCAGAAAGCCTATTTATGACCCGAGACTTCTTTATAAATGATATATCATTGATTACGTGATGTATTATATGCTATATGTGACTTGTTAATTGACTATCGGTCTATATATTCTGTGTTTACTTGATTATTGCATAACTTTCAATCCGTTAATCGGATTTGGGTAAAACGAAGGGTAGATAGAAGTATGTGTTGAATAGAATTCCATGAGCAAATTATTGATAGATGCTTATGATATGTAAGCAGAAGAGGCAAGACGTAGGAAAGGGAAACAGATAGTTGAGGAGTAAGACGCTTGTGATTGGAAGCGAGTGCAGTGTAGTAAGCTAATATCAGCCAAGTATTCCGAACTTTCTCGAATATTGTAATACGTGATAGTCTTATTGATATTGCAAGTGCTTTGAAGCACTGAAACCTAAACCCTGATTCCAGTTATTGTTCTTGAGCCATGAACCTTATTCTTTCTAGACCATTGATTGTTGTATACCCAAACACGAACCTCAAGTATACGATACTACTCCACAAATACATGCAAATAAAATCCCAAACACTGAACTGAATTACTTGTACATTCAATCCTTGTATCCTATGCTTTGAAAGCCTAAATCTTTGAAACCCTGGAATGTTGATTCCTTTGTTATCTAATTCTTTCATTACCCATCATCCAAGCTTTTAAATTGCCTTATTGATCCTTACAAGGATTAAAACCCTTTAATTGTTAAACATTTATTGTTGTTAATAATTTCGGTTATTGTTTATTATTGCATATTCTGTTATTATGTTAGAATTGGATTGTTTTTATAAAATTGTGGACCAGATTCGTGGTCAGACCATATAATGGTCAAGTTAGGCCAATGTGTGCCTTGGATCCAGTAGTTAGAGCAATGTTGTGTGCCTTGCTCGGGGTTAGTGCGTGACTGATCAGCAGCCTAACCTTGGTTTTTAAATTAAAAGTATAATATCCAATTCTAAATCATAATCCAATGTTCACTTGATATCATAATCATATTCACCTGATGATCATTATTCTCAGTTTTGTCATTGTGACTTGCTGAGCTAGTTAGCTCATTCGTGCGATGTTGTTTATATTCTTTCCAGTTAAAAAGGAACCAGTTGGTAGCAAAGATCCCCAATCCAGCGCGAGAGCTAGGGGTTCAGGTTGAGAAAGCTGAGCTAGTAGGCTTCTTTTGGGATGATTTAAGTTTGTAAAAGTTTGTAATAATGTTTAATACTCAGTTTGAGTTTGAAATAGTTGGGATTTGAACGGTTTGTAATATATTAGTGTGTTTGGCTTGTGTGCATACTTTAACCTGTTGCGGTCCGTGGTGGTTGGTAAGTAGGGTCACTGCATATATTATTATTATCCTTATTATTGTTATTAGCAGGTTATAATTAAGGTGTGTGTGGACCCCAAACTTCTGACCCGGGTTTGGAGGGCGCCACACTGATGCTGCAAATGCTCGAGATACTGGTGATGTTGCTCCAAATACAGATGCTGATGAAGCAGGTCCTTCAGGACATGCTCCTCAACAAACTATTCTTAAATCTGAACTTGTTAAGAAGTTTATTACCAGAGAAGCACCAGTGCCTTGGAGTGAAACTCCTGCAGGACAGGAGTGGACTAAGGAATGGAACTCAGTTTCCTGTGTTCCATATGCACAACATCTTGCTGAGCACTTGATAAAAGCTGATGAAATGTTAAATTCTGATGATTTCAAAACCCAGCTTAGAGTCACTGTATTGAGTACTAAACATCTTCAAGGTCTCCATTCAACTACTCATGCAGAGCTACACAAGATTCAGGAAGAATTCATCAAACAGGAACAAGTTCAAAAGATTGATAAGAAAAAGTTCTTCCAACCTACCTTTGACAGGATTGCTTATATTGAGAAGACTCAAGAGACACAACAAGCTCAGATTGATGATATTCTGAAAAATCAAGCTTCTCAGCAATCTCAACTTACTGAAATTCAAGCCTCAGTGGAATTGCTTGTCTCTCTTCTACTACCTGCTGATGCCAAAAAGGGGGAGAAAGTAATTAAGTCCAAATACAAGACTGACAAGACACTGAAAGGGAAGGATGATGAAAAGGATGATCAAGGAAACTCTGGAATGGGTAGAGGTCATAGTCAAGGTAGAGGTTTCTCATCAAGAAAAGCTGAAATCACAAGTCACAGGACAAGTTCTGATACTGGGAAAAGAATTAGTTCTGCTACTGATAAAAGGATAAGTTCTGATGAACTTTTAGATCTTGATGAAGAAATGTCAAGACAGTTATTTCTTCAGGAAAATCCAGGAATGGACTTGGAGAGTTTAATGGAAGAAGAAGCCAGACTTAAATCAGAAAAAGTCACATCTAAATCTGAAGCTTCTGATAAAAAGACACTTCCAAAACTCAAAGGCATTGTGATAAAAGAAAGGACAAATACTGAAGTAACATTGGCTAAATCACAACCGCAGATAGATCCAAGATTTAAGGGTAAAGAAAAGGTTGGTGAACCTATCAAGGTTTATGTGCCTCCTGAGAATGAAGAAATCACTGATAAAAAGGATGATCTTGCTCTAACTTCGAGAAAAGTTCTTAAAACAACCTCTGACGTGGCTCAAGTTGTTTAGTGTCAAGAGACTGTAAGTTCTGATATTTTGAAGGAGCAAGTAATCTCTGACATAGCTCAAGTTAACTTGATATCAGAAGACAGACCAAAGACACTCCTACCAGGATTTACTAAAGCAAAACAGACTCAATCTTTGAAGACTGCTGCAAGTAGTTTTGAAGCAAGAGTAGTTACAGGAAAGGAAACAAGAGATAAAACTGGATTGGGAAGTGCTGATGAGAGAAGAATACAGAACACTACCAATGATCCAACTTCCTTGAGTGAACCAGGTATTGGAGCAACTCCTGAGAGATTGAATCAACTAGAATCTGTATAAATGGTTTATCATACCTACTTGAAAGAACACATCTTGTTGTACTTCATGACCAGATGGTAGGGTTTATAATATAAGGCAAAATGCCATTCCATTGAAGTATTTTGAAGAATTGGAGCATGTACTATTCTTACTTCAAGTGGATGACAGATTGACAGGAAGTGCTTTATTCTGTTAAATCTGACAGCACATATGTTCCAAAGTACAGAGATCACAAGGGTGATATAGTTGAAATGAAGCCCAATACTGCTAAGATTATAACTACCTTTCTGGGTTACAGGGCTGTGGAATTCAATCTTGAGTCTGATAAAGCTTATTTGATCAGACTGGATCAGGATATAAGAAAAGCAAAGATTAATGATCTCAGGGCTGCAATTTTTCAAATTGGTGAAGATAATGCAGAGCTTAAAGATGCTAAAAGGAGGATGATTGATGAACTTAGATATGCTGAGAGATGTTTGTTGAAAAACTATCTCAGAACAACTCCTGACATCAGAGAGATCAAAAGATGAAGCCAAGTCAAGATCTACAACTACTTAAATTCTGATAATTGTACAGACTGAATTTTTTATCAGAAGTTAAAGATTGGTAAAGCTTTAAGGACTGTAAGTTGTAGTTATCTATTCTCATGCATTTATACTTAATGTTTTTGGCATCATCAAATATCTGTTAAACTTGTATATTTTTCTAATTTACAAGTTGGGGGAGATTGTTAGATATATTTGATAATGTCATGGCTAATATGATTTATGTTTAGTTTTCAGATCTTACTTAAACAGGACAAATCAGTACTTACTGGAAGTCAGGAGTTAAGGATATCAGTACTTATATTATCAGGAGATAATCATCAGAAGATGGATATCAGAACTTAAGTGCTGAAGGACGTTCAGATAAGGACAGTAGCTGATTAAAGGAAAGAAGACCGAGATAAACATAAGAAGAGATATGCATGAAGAAGGAATTCTATAAAGAATAGAATACTTGGAAGAAAAGATATCTGATTGATATATTTTAGGAAGCAAAATTATATTCCATATCAATTAGCGATTATCTTGTAACTGTGTAGTATATTAACACAGACATAGGGTTTACACTATAAGTGTTATCATATTCGAGAAGATTATTCATTGTAACCCTAGCAGCTCTTGTGATAATTATTCATCACTGAGAGGTAACAGTTTCATACTGTAACAGAGTTTATTATTTCAATAAAGTTTGTTTTCTGTTACTTGAAATATTAAAAGTTCGATTTGATTGTATTTATACACTGTATTCACCCCCTCTACAGTGTGTGTGACCTAACATACAATGACAATGAGATTTATATAGGTGTAAAGTGCATATTGATGATAATGTTACAGACCCATCGACTAAGTCTTTGTCGCAGAAGTAGCTCAATGATCATACTAGTTCCATGGGTATTAGATACATGGGTGATTGGCTCTAGTGCAGGTGGAAGATTGTTATTGTTTGTGACCTAGAGACAACACACTTATGTTTTGTTTATGATATTTAGATTATTAAAGTTTATGTTATATCGATTATTCTTTTTATAATTTATTATGTCTTAATTTACTGAGATGTAAATATTAGATTAATAAATATCATTGGAATATAATATGCATTCTATATCTCTATATTGGTGCGACTGCGTAGCTGTATGAACAGTTACGTGATAACTCAACACGATAACAACACTAGAACATGACAGGTTAATAATACTATGTCTACACAAGAAATCAGGAAGAATGAAGACAAGGCAAATACAAGGAATCAGAAGATTAGAAGAAGGCTTGAAGTCTGTTTACAGGTCACTGAAAGAAGTTCATTAATATGTTCATGCCTCAGTGAAGAATAAAGGTTAAAGACTTTCAGGGTTTAAGAAATGATGAAGATTCAATGTATAAAGTGCTACCAGAAGATTTCAGTGTATTGGAATTGATTGAAGATAGATAGTGTATGAAGCATAAGAATTTGAAGAATTGAAGACATGGTATAGACAGAGGTCAAAGAAGACAGCTGCAGTCTTGAAGTCATACTCACTGACAGGAGTACATTTATATGTTTAAGCGTTAGTGAAGAACAGTGAATGAAGTATTCAAGATTGTAGTAGCAATGAAGACGTTTTCTAAAGTACCAGAAAAGATTCCAGTGAAAGTATATTTGTTTGTTGACAGTCAGTGTTAGAAATAATGGATATTCAACCAATCTGTATCAACTCAGAAACATAAGTCAAATTGAAATAGGTTCTCTCAATGCTAGTTATTTGTGAACCAGACCAGTGCACCAAACATCAGTATATAAGTAGGGATTTTATTTTAATTACAGAAGAAGGTTTTGATACATTAAAGAATGTTTTGACAAGAGCAAGAATATTCTAAGTCATAACAGTCTTCTACATGGTCGCCATAGAGCTATATACAAGGATCTATGGTCGCCACAGAACTGGTCGCCATAGAGAATTTCTCTAAGGCAACACAGTGGTTGCCATAGAGCCTAGTCGCCATAGAAGAAGACATAGTGGCTACATGGTCACCATAGAAGCCCTAGTCGCCACATTCTAGAAATAGACTAAATGTCTATCAGTCGTCATAGAACTCTGTCACTACAGAGTTTTGTCTCCACAGAGAAGGCATAAGGGAAACTCTGTCGCCACAGAGCTGTCGCCACAGAGAAGGCATAAGTGACTCTGTCACCACAGAGCTGTCACCACAGAGAAAGCACAGGGGATGTTGGTCGCCACAGAGTTCAGTCGCAATATAGATATTCATTGATTCATTTGCAGTAATTCAAGGATTTGTGTGGACACAGAAATACCACCTGTCCAATTGAATTGATATAAGTCTACACTTTGAAGCTTAATAAAAAAAGTTATGAGTTCTGTTCATCTTCTCTCTCACGGGAGGAGATGAAAATAAGAAACAAAGAGAATACAGAGAAGCTCAACACATTGATATCCGTTTAACTTCTCACCGGAGTAACGTTATAATGCCCGATTTAACTCTTGTATATTAACAGGGGCATTATAATCGTTACCCATTAATTAAATCCTTAGACAAACAAAACCTAGATCTTTGTATAGGATTTGATTTGTAAATCTTTGTAGAAGCTAGGAACTTTATTGTTCTTAGATTATAGCCGGTTAATTTATTTACCGGAGTGTAGCAACACCCCCGAGGATTTATATACGAATATATACTTCCCCGAATATCTTGTGTTCCTCATTTTATTATTCTAAACACTATTCCTCTCAAGAACATGAAACCACTAACCGAGCACTAAATCTATATCCGCTAAAGATTCAAAAGAATTTTTAATTTAGTGATTATCATATTCAACCACCCCTTCTACGATAATTCGGGACCTAACAATTGGTATCTGAGCTTGTTGATCGATATACAGATCAGATCCGGTGTGTCAGCCCAAACAATCAAGTTCTCATATTTTCAGATTTTTTAATTTTCAAAAATTATCAACACTTGTGATTTTTGAATTTTAAATAATTTGGACTTAGCCATAATTTTTATTTCTGATTTATTTATTTTTCCATAAAATTTAAAATTCTTAAATTTAATTTTTTCTTAAATAATAATTTACATTTTATTTAATTTTTAAGAAAATTCAAAATTCTTGAAAATTAGATTTTATGTAAATATTTATTTTTGCCTAATTTATTTTCTAAGAAAATTTAAATTATTGAAAATTTAAATTTCTCTTAAATATTAAATAAGGGTACTCAAGGATTGGTAGACTCAGGATTCCTCCGGGCTTTTAAAGTGGATTTTAATCTTTCGAAGAAAACGAAGACCATATGTTATTCAGACGGAAAATTCCCGAATACGGAAATTGAAGATAATGGTTTTCTTACTCCAATGGAACTGATTTCAAGACCTATAGATGAAAGTTGTGGAACATCCTCAAAGGCTTACTCCATAGGATAACACTAGGTTTTCAGACGCAGGAAATTGATGAAATTTCTACGGGTACAGTTTTTCTAGAAGATTTTAAAGACAACTTTATGATTCCAGATTATACAGACACACAGTGGTTTGTACCAATGCTATATTTATCCGGGAATCAATGAGATCATACAGGCATGAATTGTTGAGGTCAGAGAGAATAGTGGGGACAGACAAATATCTCAGTTACATGCATTAAAGTTGGAATCTCAGGACATAATGTAAGAGTTATTGATAGCTGAATCAAAGGAAGCTCAGGTAGAAGTACTTGATGGACTGGACATCAGGGTAGTGTTTCACTTGTCAGGAAAGTTTAGTCGCATCAGATTCACAAGGAGTACATAAGCTATATCCAAGGATCAAGCCTATCTATTCTGAAGCAGAGACTCCTACATTTTCAGTTCAAGAGGTGATTACAAGAGTGAGATTGGGACAAATACAAGATTTGATTATGACAAGACATATGTGTCAAGTAACTATCAGGGGTTTTGCTACAACAGAACAAGAAGCTTGACAAACAAGGATGAGTAAGGATTCAGTTGAAGAGTTGAGACAAAGGTGGAATGTTTTCTTAGGGAAACAGCCAGTCAAAACTTATAGTGCACAGGAAAGAGTTGGGATGGATCAGATGACGAGAATAATGAATATCTTGCTTTCACAGCAATCTCTGAAGATGGTCCAACTCACATATCTCAGATTTTAAATTCTTGAACCAATGCATTACTTTGCTCTCAATATTAAATGCATGATAAGATCATAGTATTTAATTATTTAACACTCGGATAAGCATGATAGCATCACACATAGATAATGATAACCTAGTTCACTAGATTATTTTTCTGGTAACTAGGATTGATTTTTACTTGTGCATGTTACTTTAGATGATCTTAAATATGTGTTTGAATATTTGTTGAACATGATTAATTGCTTTAGCGACATAGATGTTTTCCAGCATATAAGACCTTTTTTTATTCTTATCTCCTATCTCCTATATCCTATTACAATGTGATTTATTCTTTTAATCTGAATTGTTTGTTAAGATGTATTAGTTTATAATTGGATTGAGATAACTAGATGAGATTCATCAACAGGATTAGACTAGATAGAATTAGCGATTTACTTGTTAATTCTGTTTGTTCCATATCATGCCTATATTGCTTAATTCTTATGTGTAATTTTTCCGAATGAATGCCAAGTATTCTTAATACAATGCTTGCTTATTTAAATACCATAAATGTATCTCTTAGTACTTGCATCTATTTTAGAAAGCATGTTTATGATTATAATAGGGCAAAGACTGCTAGTCCTCCTTATGCAAGGTTGGAACCATTTTTCTCTAGCCTAGAGACAAATTTGTCAAAGGTATTAAAATGGAGAAAATGGTCAGTCGAAGATAAGAATTAGCATGATAAGGTTACAGCTGTTGTTATCTCTGTTTATAGTAAAATCTCTAATCCATCAGTTTGGGTACCAAGAACTGTTAATCCATTTGTGAATGCAGGACGTAACAGGTCAATTGATTCATATGTATAATTGGTAATTCATACTCAAGGCATATGTTCAAAGAAAGAGCCTCACAATCAAATATGATTGACAAAAGCTATTCCATCAATAATCTTTGGAGATGACAACAAAGGTTTTTATTACGGGACAAGCTATGCAGAAAAGGGATGTCATCATGGATTCAACAATTGCTATCACTGATAACAACCAATCACTGGAGTCATCGATAACAGTTGAAGCAACTTCCTTGCCGGAGAATCAATGCACAAATCCTCTTATCGGACAGTTCTGCATCAAAGGACAAAATTTCAATTCAATGAAGGATTAGTGTCTCATCTGAAGCAGGAAGGTTGAGAAGCTTACTCTTCTTAGAGTAAGAAAAGGATATGCTCGTGGCTAGACTATCATGAAAGGTGAAGTCAATGGCTTCTACTATAAAGCTTCATCTGACAAAAGTTTAGCTATGGCATTAGAAGCTCTCACCCTTGAACATCATCTCAAGGAACTCTTTTGTGAAAAGCGGTTAGTGAGAGGACTGCCTCATCTTGAATTCAGAAGATGGTTAATGTGAGGCATGTCAGGAAGAGAAGTCAAAGATAACATCACACCAAAGTAAAGATATACCTCAGTGATAGTGGTTGACTGCTCTTTTCAAACAAAGTTGTTGTTCATGCGTTCTCAAGACAAGACAACACAGATGGTGATTGATCACATCAAAGAAGATCAAGCTAGAAGCAACTGTAAAAGAAATGATCTGGTGATCAGATAATGGGACTGAATTCAAGAAGCAGTTCTGATTAATATCTGTAACATCAAGAATATTTTGAGACATATTCAACACTGAGAGCTCCATGTCAGAATTGAGTGGTACAAGGGAAGAACTAGAACTTGATTAAAGCTACAAGGGAAATATCAAGCTAATCAAGACTTTCTAAATACTAAAGGGCTGGAGCAGTCAAAACAGTTTGCAACAAGTAAGATCAAGCCTTGATCGGGATGTATACATGAAGACCACTAATGAGTTAATGGCCTACATAAGCAAACATTGGATAACCTGAAAGTGTTTGGAGATAATGTTCTATAAAAGCAAACGATAAAATATTTTTAGTTGTTTGAAGATCTTGGCATTTGCAGCTAAGACTTGTAAGGATCTCCTCATGGCTACTCAGTGGAGTTTACAACCTACAGGGCATTTGTGGTTGATCAACAGAAGATGATTGAAAGTCTAAGTGCACAGTTCAACAACTCCATGCTCCAAGTTGTTAAATGAGAAATTGATGGTATTGATGATTCATATCCAAGCAGTGGAATGGCAATGTATAATACAACTCATTATTTCAATGAAGCCAGTCAGCAAGGGTAAGGATTTTCAGGAAATCCCAGCAACAGCTTAGGGGGAGCAATAAAAGGATCAACTAGTCAGACACAACACCACATTAAAAATCAGAAGATGCTGAAGAACATATCTGCTGAGGCAAAGGGTTTGATGTCAATATTATTCCCAGAGTCTAGTTCTTAAGTGATTAAGATGGTGGAGTAATGATTAGCAGGGCTACTGAGTGTGTATGATTATTTCTCTAGTTTTCTATCTGAAAAAGAAACTGAGAAAGTTACAGAAGCTCTGATAGATCCAGATTGATTGGGTGATTGCAAAGGAAGATGAACTCAATCAGTCAGTAAGCAAATTATAGGGAAGCTGGTATCCAAACCAAATGACAATATTATAATTGGTACAATAATTACCAGAAGTCAAAACTGGATGACAATGACATTGTTACGAGGGACAAGGCCAAACTGGATGCTAGGTTATTATCTGGAAGCAGTATCTGACAGATAGAACCATTGATGAGACTTGAGGATATTACGACATATCACGCACCGGATGCACATTACACTTGGAATTGGACTCTAGTAGATGTGTACAAGTGCACTCCTGGTTGGTGAGTCAAAAGAGGAAGTCAATGCAAAAAGGTTCATGGACTTTGCAGTAGCAGATCTATTGGACTCTGTATATCTCTTCTTCACAAGCTCACTTCAGGTTGGTATGAACTAGTATACTACTCAAGCAATCGTCAAGGACATGGTATGAAACTCTAATTGAAGTTACAATTTAATGTGAAATAGTATAGTCGTCATATTAATAACTCTCTTATCACTAGGCACAAATATATTATTTTATATGTGCAGTGATATAATGATAATATATGTTGGTCTACTAACCAAGACTTGTGCAAGATTATTTGCAAAGTAATTGCAGAGTAGGTATGGAGGAGCATGTTGGAAAGGTTACAATTCTTTTTGGAATTACTTCAAGAAAACCATTAGGATAATTCTTTTAGGAGCTCAAGCAAGCCAAAAGAACAATTCTTTTAGGAGCACAAGTAAACCAAAAGGATGATGTCAATACAAGTAGGTTAAGGATCTTTTGAAGATGCAAAAATTTGGAAGATTCTGAACATGCCAAGACTACTTACCAATCGAAACCACTAAAGCTTGATTAGTGCAACTCGGGTATAATGACAAGCTATAGAGGTATGCCGAGCTCACTCTTTTACTTAAATGCTAATAGACAATATGTAATGTTCTCAAGATGCCAATGTGCAAGGTTCCAAGTGGATCCTAGAGAATCTAATCTTATAGCTATTAACAAGATTATTAGATATCTTAAGGGACTACCAACTCTTGGAGTAAAGTACCCTAAAGATATTATGATTAACATGTTTGGCTATATAGATACAGATTATGCAGGTTGTAAGAAAGATAGGAGAAGCATCTCTGAAGCTGTCAACCTAAGTGACAGGAGAAGCATCTCAGGAAGCTCTCAACTTCATGAAAGAAAATTGATTTCCTGTTATGATGAGAAACAACTTCAAATCCAACAACTCTGTGGAACACTTTATGACAAGGCACCTTCACACCAGGTATCATGTATTTTGAGAGCATGTCTTTTAGTCAAGGAGTCACTTGCAGAAACACTTATTAAATCACTTGTTAAAGTTAATTTTCAAGACTGGTTTGTAAGTGTGGGATATCATTCATTGCATATTAGTTAGAATTCCCATCTGTAAGGAATTCTTCATATAAGTTCACAAGTATTAAATTTTCAATATTTAAAGGACTTGTGAATTTATCAGTAATCCAGTACATCGTACTTAGTGCTAATATCTTGATTATCATGATTACAATGTCAGATACATTTGTGATAGTTAAGTATTATAGCATTAAATTTGAATATTATTTTAATTGATTTAAATTATGACTGTAGACAATTCCATTCCATATCAGTCTCATAATTTAAATTATGTTAAAATAATATGCAGCATAGTTATTTGTATCATGTACGAATAATTGTGGTACTTTGAGTATTAGTGATATTATTTAGAATTTTTATTCTAAGTAATCAATGCTTATTTCTAAAATCACTGATATTGAAAGTTGAAGTATTTTCTAAGTCATGTGTATAAAACTCTCAATATTTTATATGCTTAGAAAGTATTTCTAAAATTACTAATTATCCAGAGAGTGATTGTCATGTATATTAATCATATATCCTTTTGGTGATTATTCAAGGATAATCATGAAAATATTTAAGTGCTAGTATCTAACTCATAGATATTTAGTATTTATTTATTTAATATTTATTTTGGGTAGTTTGGATTATGGAAATTGAAGCAATTCAATGATTTCATTTGCTCCATAATTCAAACTAACTTAAAATAAATAAGCAACATGATTGATTATAACTAAATTTGTCAACAATTGATATCTAGTATATTGATTATAACTTATGTGTTATAAGTTAATTATGAGATTTTGATTTTAGTGAATTTAGCAATACCTATATCTCAAGAATTCACTGAATCAGAATCATGATTGTAGCATGATTAGCTGTGTGCTAATTTCTTGACTTATATCAGTTAATAATATTTAGTTAAGAGTTTAACTATGAACTAATTGTGAAGTATTAGTATTTGTGACATTACTTAGAACTCCTCTGAGTAATCAATGCATATCTTCAGTCACTTATACTAATATAGAAAGTGTGGAAATTTTTCTTAAGTACAACTATGGTTAAAATATTTGATTGCTTTATTAGAAGTAACCATATGTTGTCAAGTTAGAATAATTTTTATACTTATTTGCAAATTCCTAAACACTTTGATAATAGATGCAATACTCAATGGATCAAAGTATATGGAATTTAGAATATTTTTTTAAGATTGCAAATAAGTCAATGTTGGTTAATGTTGCTTTTTTTTATCGACCAATATTGTTTGAGATATTACAGTTGTTAGGAGTTAACAATTGTATGATATATGAAATTGAATGCTGATGTCTTTTTGATAGATAATTGGTATTTAATTTATTGATATCTTATTTTAATATTTAAAATAGGATGCAGCATAATTATTGATATCTAAAGTACTTGACAAGTATCAGACAATGATATATTTTTAATATTTTGTTGCAGATAATTATGAGATTTTAAGTTCTAGTGGATTCATATGAGTTGCTATATCTGAAAGATTCACTACAATTTAAAATCAGCAACATAGTCAGTCTTATTAAGGATATTTATCAATAAACAATTTTGTTGATTATAATCTTATAAAGATAGATTATGGAGCTTTTGATATGAATGAGAATTGCTTAGACTTTACCCTAAGTGATCAATGCTTTTACAAAAACTCATTCATGTTAAAAGATAAAATCTTTCTTTCACTTCTTAATACTGCTAGGTCATGAGTCTGTGTCTTTTTCATATTAAAAGACATGATTATTTATCTTTATGCATAAAAATAGACTTGTGCTCTCGAACAATTTTAAGAGTAAAATCAAACTTCTTTCTACATTGGTGATTGCTTATTTCATTAAAATCTTTTGAAATCACTATTGTACATCATTTCTCTAAAAGATTAAATGCATAATTGTCATTCATTATAGATCTTAAATACATTTTATCTCTATATTGCCATATGTTCTGTGATACAGGTTCAGCCTCCAATGGCCTTCTTTCATTTGATAGTCATGAGGTTGAAACCCACAACTTCTATCCCAGACTGTAAAGACAAACACAGAAATAGAACCAACTAACACTCTCTTACCAATAAAATGAAGTATGAATGAGCGTGAGGGAGAAAGTGCCTTAGTGCACCACATAAGGAAGGTTCTGAAGTCAACCCAGCAGCTCTGTCTCCTACAAAGATGAGTAGTATTTAAACAAAAACAACTGCTAGCCCTCATACATCTTCTCAAATAGATGTAATGGCTGAAAAGGCACAAAAATAGTTACTAGATTCATCCTCTCAACAGGGTGTGTCTATTGAAATTTGTCTTTCGGCAAGGGTATCCGATGTAGTGTCACCACCTCAAACATAAGTAATTCTTGATGCACAAGGAAAGGTTACACACACAAAGGATGAGTTGACGGAAACAAGAGTTTTGACCATTTTACGATCAGATTTGATTGCTCAAGGTTCTTTAATGGACCAATTGCCTTTACAGGTGTTAGGAGAGGATACTGATCCAATAGCCATATATCAGTGGTCAGTGTCTACCTCCCCAGGCTTAAATCCCCTGGATGCATCTGCGGATAGTGGATCTGACATAGGTGTAGATCGGCAACATTTTGACAATGATTCAGATTTACCTGATGAGTCACAAGGAAATGTCTTCACAAATATTAGAAGGGAACTTTGATCTTTATGCTAAATTCTTTGGATCATTGTTTACCTTCCCAAAGTTCATATCTGGAACCCTAAAAGGGAAACTAGCAACTTGTAGATTATGACTCAGATTCATCTGACGAGTCTAACAAGGATGGGGATTTACGAACTCCCATTGCATTACCTATAACTTCCTTAAGGATGGCTAAGGTGATTTTCCTTGCAGGTACAACTGGATTGTGGAGCTATGAGAGGAGTGATACACTTGTGAGAATGAGTGTAAACACGAGTAGAGAGAAGAGTGAAATACTTGTGAGGTACATGAAACAGAATCACACACTCACAGTGAGGAAGAAAGAGAAACACCATATCCGATTCCCTATCCCTAAACATGGTTCTTGATACTTCGAGTCTCGATTCTTTTTATGGTTGAAACCTATCTATTAGGGACCTAACATATATAGATTGAATTAGAATACTTCGAGATCTAACAAGTTGGGAGCTAACAATTGATAACAATTGGTGATCTCATAGTTGGGAGGTATAAGGAGTTGGGAATATTGGTTAACAAGATGATCAACATTGAAGTCATTTTGCAGAATTTCAAGGGACATGGTTGATCAGACTATGACTTGTTATTTCTTCTCCAACCAAGTGAAATATGAGAACTCCTTCAAATGTCAGCATACATTCCTTCTCTAAGGGGGAGATAAAAGCTTATATAATAGTTTGGAGGGTTCCTCAACTAAGGGGGAGAAATAGCAGGGAGGAGGAAAAAGGTAAAGCACATGTACACTACATCACAACATTGTTGTTTATAACTACGGATCCTATTGTACAGGAGAGGTGGTAAACACAAGGTGACTTCCTAGTGATCAGAAGAAGTGGTTTGGTTCATCACTATTCTTCATAAGGGAAGAAGCTGTTTTCCAAAAAGGGGAGTATCATTGGTTTGTAACTATGGATCCTATTATACGGGAGAGGTGGTAAACGAAGGTGATCTCCTTTAAGCAGTTGATTCTCATAGGGAGAGAAGCAAGAGAGATATATGCTTCTCAACAGGAAATGTGGTTGTACAAAAGAAGCTACACAGTCTCCTTTAAACAAATTAAATAGAGTTATCCTCCCTATTTAATTTGTTTGTTAAGTTTAACAATTAAATAGGGGGACTTTGTTGGTGAGACTGCGTAGCTGTATGAACAGTTACGTGATAACTCAACACGATAACAATACTAGAACATGACAGGTTAATAATACTACGTCTACACAAGAAATCAGGAAGAATGAAGACAAGGCAAATACAAGGAATCAGAAGATTAAAAGAAGGCTTGAAGTATGTTTACAAGTCTTTGAAAGAAGTTCATTACTATGTTCATGCCTCAATGAAGAATAAAGGTTAAAGACTTTCAGGGTTTCAGAAATGATGAAGATTCAATGTATAAAGTGCTACCAAAAGATTTCAGTGTATTTGCATTGATTGTAGATAGACAGTGTATGAAGCATAGGAATCTGAAGAATTGAAGACAGGGTATAGACAGAGGTTAAAGAAGACAGCTGCAGTCTTGAAGTCATACTCACTGATAGGAGTTCATTTATATGCTCAAGCATCAGTGAATGAAGTATTCAAGATTGTAGTAGCAATGAAGATGTTGTCTAAAGTACCATAAAGGATTCCAGTGAAAGTACATTGTTTGTTGACAGTCAGTGTTAGAAACAATGGATATTCAACCAATCTGTATCAACTCAGAAACATAAGTCAAATTGAATTAGATTCTCTCAATGCTAGTTGTTTGTGAACCAGACCAATGCACCAAACATCAGTACACAAGAAGGGATTTTAATTTAATTACAGAAGTAGGTGTTGATACATTGAAGAATGGTTTGACAAGAGCAAGAATATTCTAAGTCATAACAGTCTTTTACATGGTCGCCATAGAGCTATATACAAGGATCTATGGTCGCCACAGAACTGGTCGCCATAAAGAATTTCTCTAAGGCAACAGTGGTTACCATAGAGCCTAGTCGCCATAGAAGAAGACACAGTGGCTACATGGTCGCCATAGAAGCCCTAGTCCCACAGTCTAGAAATAGACTAAGTGTCTATCAGTCGCCATAGAACTCTGTCGCCACAGAGTTTTGTCACCACAGAGTTATCGCCACAGAGAAGGCACAAGTGACTCTGTCACCACAGAGCTGTCGCCACAGAGAAAGCACATGGGATGTTGGTCACCACAGAGCTCAGTCACAATACAGATATTCATTGACTCATTTGCCGCAATTCAAGGATTTGTGTGGACACAGAATTGCCACCTGTCCAATTGAATTGATATAAGTCTACACTTTGAAGCAGAATAAAAAAAGTTCTGAGTTCTGTTCATCTTCTCTCTCATGGGAGGAGATGAAAACAAGAAACAAAGAGAATATAGAGAAGCTCAGTACATTGATATTTGTTTAACTTCTCACCGGAGTAACGTTATAATGCCCGATTTAACTCTTATATATTAACAGGGGCATTATAATCATTACCTGGTAATTAACTCCTTAGACAAACAAAACCTAGATCTTTGTATAGGATTTGATTTGTAAATCTTTGTAGAAGCTAGGAACTTTATTGTTCTTAGATTGTAGCCGGTTAATTTATTTACCGGAGTGTAGCAACACCCCCGAGGATTTATATACGAATATATACTTCCCCGAATATCTTGTGTTCCTCGTTTTATTATTCTAAATACTATTCCTCTCAAGAACACGAAACCACTAACCGAGCATTAAATCTATATCCGCTAAAGATTCAAAAGAATTTTTAATTTAGTGATCGTATTCAACCCCACCTTCTACGATAATTCGGGACCTAACACTCTAAGTACATGACTTAGAAATAAGATTATATGAATAGTATCGATATTCCTAAATATCTCTTGTCAAGTATTATTATTAAGGAATAATAATAATGCATTAAGGCTAGTGTGTTTGTTGTCTGATGATCACATATCACTGATCACATGCAGATGTAAATATACATGGTGATGGATAGACCCAATATAAAATTTTACATGCTTGTTATGTCATAAGTAATTCTTACAGTGATAATGATGTAATGGTCCTTAGACTTGAAATTCTTATATTTCTACACGATGATTAGTATACTTTGATTACATTAAAAGTTACCTTTTACCGGGTAATGATAAAAGTGGACTTCAGATATATTATGAATTGTATGAGAACTATGGATGATCTAGAAAGGATTTCACCCTACTAATTTTGGAGTGTATTATTGGTCTCTTGTGTGAGCTAGACTATAAAATGTGTGGCGCCTTACTTAAGTGTTAATTTAAAATGATAGTCTACTCATTAATCAAGGAAACCTCGATTAAACCATGAAGAGGATGACACATTACATGCCTCGAGCTTAATCTATAATATATGGTTAAAGGGATTATACTATATTGTACATTATTCATGAGATTTTTAATCGATCACCGTATTTATTATTATTATTATTTGGGTAGCAATGATATATTGTTAGATGCCGCTTAATATTTATAATTTTAAATATGAGATACTTAAATTATTGTCAAAGTTATTATAACCTATAGGGTCGCACAAAGAAAGCTTGGAGTAATATTTAATTTAAATTCGGATTTGAATTGAATAGGAAATTTGAATTATTTATTATTGATTAAGTTGGACTTAATTAATGGGATAAATAAATTTTGAATTCGTATATTACTAAATCCAAAATTCAATTGATATTTGATAATTGAGTTAGACTTAATTATTAAATAAATAGAATTTCGGAACCATCAGAATTACTCAAACCATCATAAATTCACCTCTCTCTTTTTCCCTAAACCAAAACACTATATTTCTTATAATATATATTCTATATTCTCTCTCTTTTTTTCTTTGATTTGCTATGGACAAGAAATCAGATCTAGAAGATGTTAACAATGGGCACAAAGTCTTGCGACTTAGAGGGGGAATGGTTTCACAAGGGTCCGAATGTGACTCTAATTGTGTTCCAGGATACATGCAAGAGGTTAATGAGGATGATATGGAGGAAATTTGTGCTTGTAGGGAGGTCGAGGATTTTCCGATCTTAGTTGCTAGTGGTTTTAACACTGAGCCTATTGTGGATGTAGAAGAGTCTAATATCGATGAAGCAGGGCAGAACAAAGTAAAAGGGAAAGAAATGGAATGAGTTACATAGACTGATGCTAGCTCTCTAATTGGCGGGATCCCCTTGGCGATTATGAAAGACTGCTTGAACTCCGATGACGAATGTCACACCCCAAACCAATAACACACACATACTAATTAAATACGAACCATAATTATATTACAAACTTATAAGTCCAAAAGATAATAATAATACGATTACAGACCCGACCAAAATAATAGCAATCCTGAGATCTTTACAAGTTCAGAGTTTGGAACAACCCTTCTAACTAATACCACAATCACAAGCTGATGGATATTACCTATATATATTCTACCTGCACCATCAAATGGTCTTCACCCTTCCTACCGGTTGACTTACGGGCGGTCTGCTTGGTACGAATCATGATTGCTAGCTGTAGAACAGGGTTAAATACAAGAAAATGGGCTAATACGCTCAGCAAGTACCAACAGTTCTACTATACAAGGCATTATCTCAAAATCACGGGTTCATGGATCAAGGGGTTATAGATGCTTGTAAAAATGACAATAAGAAACAAGTAGTTATAATATAAGGACATGGTATAATCATAGCAATCAAAACATGACATATGGAATTATGGCATTGTGACAACATGTTATAATATAAAGGCATGGTAAAATCATAATGACCGAAACATGGCATATGGTATCATGGCATCGGGAATTCATGTTATAAATATCAAATCATCAAAATCATTTTAGGACGCTACAGATTACAGCTGGTGATCAGCCACTAAGTAATCCCGAACCGTGCTGGATTCTCAAATATAATGGGATCCCTAGGCTATATGTGAGCCTATCAATAAGTGTGAAAAGGACTTGCGTCTAGTCCAATCCACTAAGATAAGAAAATATTTTATTTTTAACGATTTATAACATAGATGCCGGGAAAGATTTGGTATCATTTTAATGGAATTGTAACAAGAGAATTCAAGTTCACTAATGAGGTTCGCTTTTGGGAATTTGATAGAGAGTTTAGTATTCACGGTCTAATGGATAGGGAATGCTTTGAAGGTAAGGTACTAACAAGATCATGGGATATTAATGAAAGTATTCGAATTAATTAATTACATGGTGATTATTACAACTAAGCCTTTACGAAGGAAGTATATAGACTTGCAACAATTAATCCACATAGTCACATAATCACATAACGATATGGCATATACTACTAGTTATTTATACTATAATATCACCTAAATACTTAAGCACATAAGAAAGTAAACATAAGAACTATTATTGACCTTAATTTAACCCTAAAGATGATGTGCAACGCTCGGACTCTTCGCCTCTAAGTCCCAAATACAAGGAATACCACTAAAGCTTTCTAATGCCACTCGAAAGGTGCTCTCGGGTTTCTTGGTGGAAATAGGGGGTGTCTCCACTTTGAGCCTTCTTCTCCCGTTTCAAATTTTCTTTTCTTGTTGCCTTTCTCCTTTTGATGCTGCTCAATATCGCCTTCGATTACCATCACTTTCTGAACCACTTCAGCATAAGTAGTCAACTCAAAAGCTGCCACATGACTCCTTATCCAAGGCTTCAATCCCTGTTGGAACCTTTTTGCCCTTTTCTCTTCAGAATCAACATACTCTCCCATAAACCTAGAAAGTTCTGTAAACTTCTTCTCATATTCTCCAACGGTCATATTGTCTTGCTTCAACTCAAAGAATTTCATCTCCATTTGTGTTTACATATAGCGAGGAAAATACTTATCCAAGAACATTCTTTTAAACCTATTCCAAGTAATAACTTCAGCAGCTTCTAAAGTTTTTGTTTTCCCCCACCAATAGTTTGATTCGCCTTTAAAAAATAAGTGGTATACTCCACCTTCTGATTATCTCCAACATTTATTAAGGCAAAAGCCTTTTTCATCTCCTTGAGCCAAGCATGAGCTTCTACTGGGTCTCGAGTTCCTCTAAATTCTGGGGGTTTTACAGATTGGAATGTTTTGAAAGTAGTGACGTTTGCTGGTGGTGGTGGAGGGGTTGCATTTGTTAAAGAAGTTGTTGCCGTTGGGAAATAGTAGCAGTTTGTTGGCGCACCAATTCCATAAGTTGTGTTATATCATGGTTTTGGTTTTCTCCTTCATTTTCTTGGTTATTTGTAGGTCTTCCTCGGGCTCTTCTAGGTGCCATTTTCTGAATTAAGAGTTATACAGTTTAAGTGATGCAGAAACTAGGGTATTATTTGCATTCATCATGGTATACAGTTTTTAATACAACAATAAAGGTGATGCATGGTTATGAGCAAGAATTTAAAAGAGCAAATATAGGAATCAAGGAAAGTGCATAACTGAATTTAACATGGTTCAAGTCGAAAAGTACGAATCACAAGGTACAAATAAGAATACATATCCGAATTAAAACAGTACGAGAGTCTAGAACGGAAACAAAGAACATGGTAAATAAAAGGAACAACTTAATCCAAGCAACTAAAGGTCAAATTCCCTAGAACTCATCCTAAGCCTCCTCCTCGGGTTCCTCCTCGGACTCCTCCTCACGGGTCCTTGCGACATCAGGGGTAGTGTCCTCACGTAGCATCTTGACCACACTCCCAAGCTCATCCACTATCGTCTGCACAGTAATCTGACTGGTCCGGTCGCGATGCAGGGGCATCTCCTCCAATCTTGATGTGGCTACCTGGATCAGTGATTCGAGCCTCGAAATGATTTTCGCCTTAGGTCCGCTACCCATCTCTTGCTTACTTGCATAGAGCTCTTCAAGACGTTCCATCAGCCTGACATAATTTCCTTGGAAAAAGTCATGATGCATCCTTAAGTCAGTATAGACAGAAAAAGCAATTATATCGCTCGGCGGAATCGAAGATGATGAGTGCGCACGTTGCTGCCAAGTAATATATATACAAAGGTTAGGTACGGTTTACTCGAATATCGCGCATTAGTACTCCTGATATTATATTATATACTCATACTTCCTATAGTCCTAATTGGGTTATCCAGGGACTCTAAACCTAGGCTCTGATACCAAACCTGTCATACCCCAAACCAATAATACACACACACACTAAATAAATGTGAACCATAATTATATTACAAACTTATAAGTCCAAAAGATAATAATAATACGATTACAGCCCCGACCAAAATAATAGTAATCCTGAGATCTTTACAAGTTCAGAGTTTGGAACAGCCCTTCTAACTAATACCACAATCACAAGCTGGCGGATATTGCCTATATATATTCTACCTGCGCCCTTAAATGGTCTTCACCCTGCCTACCGGTTGACTTACAGGCGGTCTGTTTGGTACGAACCATGATTTCTAGCTATAGAACATGGTTAAATACAAGAAAATGAGCTAATACGCTCAGCAAGTACTAACAGTTCTACTATACAAGGCATTATCTCAAAATCACGGGTTTATGAATCAAGGGGTTATAGATGCTTGTAAAAATGATAATAAGAAACATGAAGTTATAATATAAGGACATGGTAGAATTATAGCAATCGAAACATGGCATATGGAATCATGGCATTGTGACAACATGTTATAATATAAAGGGATGGTAGAATCATAATGACCGAAATATGGCACATGGTATCATGGCATCGGGAAATCATGTTATAAATATCAAGTCATCAAAATCATTTTAGGATGCTACGGATTACAGCCGGTGATTAGCCGTGAAGAAATCCCGAACCGCGCTGGGTTCTCAAATATAATGGGATCCCTAGGCTATATGTGAGCCTATCAATAAGTGTGAAAAGGACTTGTGTCTAGTCCAATCCACTAAGATAAGAAAATATTTTATTTTTAACGATTTATTACATGGATGTCGGGAAAGATTTGGTATCATTTTAATGGAATTGTAACAAGAGAATTCAAGTTCACTAATGAGGTTTGCTTTAGGGAATTTGATAGAGAGTTTAGTATTCACGGTCTAATGGATAGGGAATGCTTTGAAGGTAAGGTACTAACAAGATCATGAGATATTACTGGAAGTATTTGAATTAATTAATGACATGGTGATTATTACAACTAAGCATTCACGAAGGAAGTATATAGACTTGCAACAATTAATCCACATAGTCACATAATCACATAATCACATAACGACATGGCATATACTACTAGTTATTTATACTATAATATCACCTAAATACCTAAGCACATAAGAAAGTAACACATAAGAACTATTATTGACCTTAATTTAACCCTAAAGATGATGTGCAACGCTCGGACTCTTCGCCTCTAAGTCCCAAATACAAGGAATACCACTAAAGCTTCCTAATGCCACTCGAAAGGTGCTATCGGGTTTCTTGGTGGAAATGGGGAGTGTCTCCACCTTGGCCCTTCAATCCAATTTACTTCCTACAGGTTTTTAAGACTCTAAAATAACTTCTAAAGTTGGTGAGACTCAAAGGTCTCACTCCTATAGGCTAATAAAAATTAATACTCACACTAGGGTTCCTGCTAGCACCAGTTTGCACGTCATGTGCTCCTTGGCCGAAATCTCAACTTCTACCTGGGGAATTCTAACAAAACCAATTCCCATGGATTCTTAAGACCTAATACTATCTCTTAAACTTAGTTTCAGGCCAAGGCCTCACCCGGACCTCTCTAGGCCTCTGCCCAAAGTTGACACTATCCAGCCTCCCTGGCAAACACTCTGCTCTATTTTTACTCACATAAAACTCACTTTTCTCACTCAATTTTTAATTCTAATGGTTTGGTAAGCTTCCTAAGGATGTATTACACTTATTTAAGCCAAGTCCCCGTGAAGGCCTAGCCTATGACATGGTTAAAGTCGACCAAAGTTCAAGCTTACGCAATTCTGCCCTGTTTTGAGTTACTCTCGGAAATGTGTGTGTGCACCTACCTAAATGCAAGTTTTTCAACGAATAAAAGCCACTGGAATCAAGTAAAACTCAATTCTTAACTCCATTAATCTCAGGCCTAGCAAGACCTTACCAAAACTCACCTAAAACAGCCTATGCTTATGGTGAAAAATTCTGCTACAAAGTGCTTAGTGTGCCTCCTTCTACCTTAACTCCCATATCAACACCAAATCAACATGCAAGCCCACAAATCTATCCTAGATTGTACACAAGCCTATTAAATATCATTATATGGAAAAATTCGAGCATAAACCTAGCCATAAAAGCCATTTACCGAGGCAAAAATAGAGAGCATAGCAGAGTAGATTTTACATATGAAATTTTAAGCAGATATTCGAACCAAAAACATATGGTATCAACTTGATGGCTTCAAAATTTAATCATAACTCATCAAGGCACATAGCATACTAGCATTTTAGAGCAAGAACCGTGGCATGCATTGCATAAAAACTCAAATTTAGATCACATAGTACATTTATCCGATATACTACTTATTCTACAACATGCAAGTATAACTTCAACTTTTTAACGTAAAAATCATGGCATGCAAGGATGGAAACTTGGTAAAATACATCTTATAAGATCATAAGTTCTTTTAAAAGTCACATACAAAGTCTCTTTCTTCTTGAAAATAAACAAAACTATCACACAAACAACAAAAATCCATTCGGCTCCTTGGGAGTCATTGCCGAATGCTTGAGGCCAAGATTATGGCTTGAAAATGGAAGCAAAACACTTCATCAAGACCATATCTTGCTCAAGTTTTATGAGCCACATTAGGTTCAACTCTAGATTCACAACAATCAAAGTTAAACCCTTGGCTTTAGCCACATGCAACTAAGAAACTAACCTTAAATGAAGATGTAACACTAGGTGTAAATATCCCTTAATTAGATGAGTTGAAAGGTGTTAAGAAAATGAAGAAATAAGAAAGAAAAATGAGAGGAGTGGGGAGGGTTTAGGTTCGGCTGAGAGAGGGTAGGGAGAAGAAAGATTGGAGTGATGTGTTGGTGGAAAAGAAATGATGTGAAAATGAGTGCTTTACTTGGTTTTTGTCTCACCAAATGGTAGTGGAGTTTGAGTTTACTATTTTATCCTTCATCCACTAATAACAAGCTTTTGCATGCAAGGTTTTATTGGTCATTTGTTTGGTCAAATGGAGTTAGTGGAGGGTGAAAAGACGGTCTTACTTTTGATCTCTATTTAGGTGGAGGTTGCATGTAAGGGCACACTTGTAATTCAATAATTATTAAAATTATAATTAAAAAGAATGTGTTTTAGTAATTAAAATATAAATCTATAAATCACAAAATTAATACCATAAATACTATGAGATTTTAGAAGTTTAATAAAATTATTTTCAAAAAATTCGAACCAAAATTTATATTAAAAGAATTTTTCTAACATTATCACACTAATAAATAATTCATGTAAAATATAATTTAACACATTAAAAATCACACAAGCAATTAGAAATAAATTAACTCTATTCCACAATATTAGAATATAATTTATCCGTCTATTCGCAACTCATTCAAATATCAATATATGGCATGAATCGCAATTATTACTTAATCACATAGTAGCAACTAATCAAATCGCGCTACTTATTTAATCGCGTAACGAAAAACTTACTCGAGTACAAAAGCTATACGCTTAAAAATATTCCATCTACATTCGCAACTCCATACGACAAAATTATACACAATATATAATAAATCCATATAGTCGGCCTTATAACACAGAGTATTTATGAATAAATACATCGCACTTGTAAAATAGCTCAAATATTTACTGGTTGTCACAACGAAATTATTCATGAATCAGCCCAAGAGAAAATGGAAAAGTTGACTGTAAGCAGAGCTACTAGACTAGCTTATGCAGAAAATAAAAAAGACAGAGTGGAGCTTTTCAATTGGAGATCGAAATGGCAGAAGATGAACGTCTCTCTTAAAAGACGAGGTATTTATCTAGCAGAGTTAGAAAAGGAACAAATTGAGGATGATAGTCTTTTTAATGTTGGACTTCCTGATAATTTGAGGATTATAACTGGAAGGGATGAATATGGAACTCCAATTTTCCAACAGAAAAAGAAATTACCGCAAACACATTTAGAAAGAGCGAATGACGCTGTCGCTGTGCCTACTGCCAACAAGGTGTTTGATAGTTTGGCTGACACAAATAATAACCAAGAGGATTTTAGCAAAGGGAACACATCTGGCTCTAAAGATGGAGAAGGTAATGTAATAGATGATAAGGATGGGTCTCCTGGAAAAAATGAAGGGTTTAAATCTTGGTCCCAGGTTTTAAAATCTGCTCTTGCACACGTTAACACTTTAATTCTGGATTACTGTCCACTTCCGGAGGGGAAAACGGTGGTGTCACCACCGGTGGAGGTTCTTAAATAAGGGAATGACAAGTTTAAGACTTATGTTGTTGGCACTTTCACTAGGGGAACTGTAAAAACCCCAATTTTTGGAAATTTTTGAAACCTAAATGAATAGTAACTTTTGCTGACTATGCTGATTAAGGAAAATTATCAGACCACGTTATATAGGAGTACTGTTATGGAAATTCTAAGATCGTATTAGTATTTCATAAAGTAAAAGAGTGTATGTAAAGGTCGTCAGAATTCGAATTCGAACACTTTGATTTTCCTGAAAATCCACCAGATACCGAAAGAATTGAGTATAAGGTAACATGATTAAAAGAATTTAAATTCAAGGATTAAAAGAGAGGATAAAAAAAGGAATTTGAGATATTGAGAAAGGTTTAGGGGAACCCAAGTAATAAGATCCCGGATATGATCCCTCAAACGACGAATGAAAACGAAAGTTAAGCGAACAGTAAAATAAATGAACGATCAAGAGACAATCTTATACAAGAAACCAAGGAGTATGGCATCATCAAACCACAAGGAAAAGACATGTGTTAAAAGATGACAGAAACAAGATGACATAATTAAGATGACATAAGCATGACAAATGGATATGTTTAGTTGGTTGAATGTGAGCCAAGTATTATTTACCATGGTAAATTTTTAATTAACAAAGCAAGAGAAGCAACCAAGAAAAATTATAACACACAAAATTGGAAGTTGACTTTGCCTTCCAAGAAGAAAGCTCTCGGCCAAAACAAACCAAGCAACTTCAAACTGTCATATCTCCTTCAATACTCACTCAAATGTTGTGTTATATAGCTCACTGGAAAGGTATTAAGACGGCCTACAACTCTTGTTCACAAGTCTAGTCCAAATAAGTATGGTAAGACCCTCATTTTTACAGTTCTTTAAATCAGACTTTTAGAAACTTCAAAACCTAACTTTGTGTTCTTGATTTCTTTGAAAAGATCAAGCTTGTAGGAGGTTAGATTAAGGCTCCCTAAGGCTTCCTAGAAATTTAAAACCTATCGAGGAAGGTATAAACTTCAAACCCTAGCCTTAATTTTATGATTCCATTAAGGTTTATTGAAGCATTGTTAGTATTAAGGCTTGATCTTTGATTATAAGTAGTTTTGGTGGATTTGTAATGGTTTTGAATATTGGGTCTTTGATTGGTTGGATAAATTGGTAAAACTTGGAGTTGGGGACTGAGTTTGTAGTATGATGGTTGAATATTGTTTTATTGGTGGTTGTGAGTGAATTGATGAGAATTTAGAGTGTTAATTAAATTGGAAATCGCGTAAACATAACCGTCATAATGCCCGATTTTCCTTAACTATTCTGTTCTTAACTTTAGGACCCGTGAACTCACTGTAAAATTATAACCTTTAGATAGTTCATGTTACGAGCTTCGTTTTGATATGTCGTTTGCCTAAATCCGAGTTACGAGCGATGAGAAACGACCATTTTAAGTAACGGCGTTTCGCGAGCGAACTCCGAAACCTCGAGTAACTTTGAGACCATAGTTAAGACCCTTAAATGATTAATCGAAATATGAGAGAATTATTTCAAGTGAATAAGGCTGTTGGTAAAGTACTCGGGAAAGAGTCGCCTTAAAATTCGTAATGGTTAATTTATTAAAATTAGTGGAGCCGAGGGTACGCGAGCGATTAACGCAAATTGTCAAGCGTATAAGCGACCGTAAGCGACCGTTAGGGTATGAGTGAGTTTTGACTAGTTTCTTAAGCGACCGTGTTCTAATTTCGGCTTATGTTGTTGTTCATAGGTTACCGGACCCACTCAAAGCTTAAGTCTATCCCGGAACACTCAGGCAAGTTTTCTACCCGTATAACTGTTGTTGTGATTTATATATGTATTTACATTATCTTGCGATAAGTGCATGATTGTTATTAGCAAATCTTGCGATATATTGGAACAAGTTGACCCAGTCGAGGAAAAAGCCTGGCTAAAAGAAATAGAGGAATCATTTGAGATTCTAAATGATTGACGAAGCGCAAAAGACTTTTTTTATCACTTACCTTCCTAAGAGAGAGGCCACCCGTTGGTGAAAGGCCAAGAAGGACACGACGCCAAAGGTTATAATAAACTGATTAAAGTTCAGTCAATTGTTTCGGGAAAGTACTTCCCAAGTTTATAGAGATAGGGTGAAAGCTTTAGAGTCAGAACAAAAGCGGACAAGTATGATGAATTATGAACCTAAGTTATAAAAGTTGTCAAGATTCATCCTGAGGACACGAATCCAGAATGATGGGATGTTTGAAATCAATGTTTATGTTGTGTTGGTTCATGAAATCGTTGTAATAGAAACGAAAATAAAAGACTGAAAGGGGAAGGAGTATAAAGGGATATAAAGGAAATAGAGTTGAGAAATAATAATGGAATTAGGTATGTGAAACCCTAAGAAACCCTAGCAATAAATATAGAGAAGTGTGTCATCAGCGCAATGGTGACTGATCATGAGATAAAGTCAAGTTTTGAAGGTGTAGGCAATACATATAATTGATCCCCTTTTAAGTTGAGAGTATTCGATGAAACTTTGAGATAGATCGATGGATTAATAAGGAAACGCGAATGGACTGAGGAGACATGATAACAAGAAATTAGGAAAATGGGATGAAGGAAGTGACCTTCAAGAATGTGAAGTGTATGTAAGACCTGTGACTTGATGCCCAAAAAGGGAGACACCAAGTATAGAAGATATCTCAACATTGAGATGACTGTTGACATAAACAACAAAAATAAATGAGGATTTAGTGAAAAGAAGTTCACGTTGAACACGACCAATATCTTCCAGAACATCCCTGTTATCATTACCAAATCGAGAAAGAAAAGTGGATGACCATAGTTATCTTCTGAAGGCCATATGCATTGAATTTTTTAAAAAATAAGGATACTGTTATAAAATTAGGCATAGACTATCGAGGTGAGAATGATTTAATAAGATACCCTTATCAGGGATATATGACTTGATGTATCCATGGAAGGATGCAAGTACCTTTTAAGGGTAGAATTAAGGATAAAACCTCGATAACTTGAGATGAACCATGGGGGAATGCATAAAGGTTGGCATTTCACCCTTAATAGGGACATTATGAGTTTGGGTAATACGGAATGAAGGATTAAGGTAACAACAACCTTTAAGGATCAGTGGAGAAATTTTTCAGAAGTATATAGACAATGGTTCTAGTATTAGTAAATGGTATTTTAATATGCCCTGTATCTAGGGAATACAGGAGGAACGATTTAAGGATAACCTTAGAGGTTTTACAAGGAGAAAGGTAATATTCAAAGTTCTTAAGAATAGAAATTTTGATAAAGGAAATATGACATAATTATAATAATGCCAGGTGGGGCACGTGTTGAACCATAAGAAGTATAGATTGAACTAATGGAGGTCAGAATTGTTAAAGCAAGAAGGACCCAAGATAAGAGACGTCCTAAGTATGATCGAGAGTTAGTCGTGATAATGTTAACCTCTAAAGACTGAGACAATAATTTATGGAAAAATGGTGATTTTTTTTTCTCACCAAAGCTTAAGGAAGAACATTTTCAAACAAGCAGTGATTGGAAATGAGGTAGAAAATTTAGTTGGAGATCGTTCAAAAGACATTGATTATAAGGAACTATTACTATCAGGAAAGGCCAATAAGGTGGCCGACACTCTAACTGTAAAAGAAAATTTATAGATGCTCGTGCCAGAGGAATACAGTAATGATGGTTAAAGCCGTGAATGTGGTATTATGGTGTGAAAGATTGACATTCCTTCTGATGATTGTGCGATACTCCACCATAATAGCAGTCTGGTAAAGATTTAGTTCATAAAATTTTCGTGAGCGGGCTACCTATCTTAGAAGGTCCTATCTCGAGATTAGCCAGGACCATGTTACGAAAGGACTAAATAAACCTTTGAACTTCATGTCTCCTAATAAAGACATATAGTTAATAATGGTATTAACCTGCTGTCGTTGCTTTCATTGAAACTCTTCTGCAATTTTATCTGCTTCATGTCATATGTACGTCAAGTTCAGGAGTGTTCTTCATGAATCACGAATGGTGATTATGTTGCCTCCTTAGAAGAATTCTATATGACATGTATGGACTCCGTATGGTTAGCTATTAAGATTTCACGGAAAAAGAATGACGACAGTGGGTCAGCGGTGGACCATAGTAATGCATCAACGATTCTTTGAATAATGAGACGATAACAACCGTGAGTGTTGTATTGTAATGGATGTTGAGATTGAGTACCACTAATCGGGTCATGGTGATGTATAAGTTATCATTGATAGACTAACTAATGGATTATTTACATATTATATATTTATTCCTTCTTATGAATAGAGAGTCGTATTACTATACGAGGAAGGTTGCAGTGCAAACATAAAATTCTAGTAACAATGATGTCTAGAATGAAACCCCTTATTCGAGTTTCGATGTCAAGGAAGTTTCAAAGGTGATTGTTTATGAGCTCGAGCGAGAGCATGGGTCCATAGGATGATGGACGGAATAACAAAAATATTTAGGCTTGTGAAATGCGATGCTATATCACTTAATGTTGATATATATTAATATATGTTTTATTCTCCTATGACAAACCTCTATAGTTCAAAGGTAGATTCCAAACCAGATATTTTGTGGCAGTATTTTTTTTATATACAATTCTCTTCAATTCGTTCTTTTCTCTCCTTTTCATTTTGTGTAAGTTGAGAAGAACAACCCTTCCAAAAGGGGAGGTATTGCCGAATGACTATCTATCTGTGTGATAGAAGTCTAGTAGGATACCACATGTTGTTTAATTGCTTGTCAAGTACTAAAGGTTGGACACCTTCTGTACTAACCATGCGATGTAACAAGTGTTCATGATCATAGTGATCTCTCAATAAATTCTTTTACTTCTATACGATGGATCAAGCTTTCGAAGATAGGAGCAGCTAGAAATGAAGTAGTATCAGTGCGGTGGTATTCCGACTCTAACACATTCATGATACTAAGGTTGACGCGATTATTAAGAGGTTATAGAACGCTAGCGAGTAAAAGTATAGCCAGAATAGTATTATGTACGAAATATAGTAACGCTTACGAACTAGAAAAGAATGAGTATCGGGAAGCGAAAGCTATAGTTCTAGAAGCTATTATGAGAATCTGTGCAATAGACTTGAAAGAATTTGGAATGATCATTTTATCGTGGATTGAGTTTTCTTACGACAATAGATCATATGTCATTATCGAGATGTCACCTTATGAGATCCTTGAGGGAAGACAATATCAATCTCCCTTATGTTAGGATGAAGTTATAGAGTGCAAGATGCTCGGACCAGCAGTAGTCCAAAGGACCAGGGATATAATAGATCTAATCAGAGGACGGCTGGTAGTAGCCCAAGATGGACATAAGAGGTATGCTGATTTGACTCGAAAGGACAAAGAGTATTATGAAATAGGGGACCTAGTAATGTTAAAGGTATCCCTTGGAAAGGATTGATGAGGTTCGGAAAGAAAGGAAAGCTAAGTCTTCAATTTGTTGGACCCTTGGAGATATTAAGACATATTGGGAAGTTAGCATATGAGCTAGCCCTACCCCCGAACCTGTAGCAAGTTCATAACGTGTTCCACGTATCAATGTTAAGGAAGTGTAATCCGAATGCCAGAAAAATAGGGGCATATGAGCGCATAGACATGTAACCAGACGTAATTATATGGAGCAACCAGGAAGGGTTATAGATCAAAAAGGAGCAAGTGCTTAAGAGAAGGGTTATCAAACTAGTTAGAGTTTGGTGGTAGAACCACAATGTGGGAAAATTGACTTGAGAGTTAGAAAGTGCAATGCTAGAAAAGTATCCCAACCATTTTCTATCTGATTCCGGGACAGAATCCTTTTAAGGAGGGGAGACTGTAAAAATCCCAATATTTGGAAATTTTTGAAACCGGATAAATAGTAACTTTTGCTGACTATGCTGATTAAGGAAAATTATCAGACCACGTTATATAGGAGTACTTTTATGGAAATCTAAGATCGTATTAGTATTCCATAAAGTAAATGAGTGTATGTAAAGGTCATCATAATTCGAATTCGAACACTTTGATTTTCCTGAAAATCCACCAGATACCGAAAGAATTGAGTATAAGGTAACATGATTAAAAGGATTTAAATTCAAGGATTATAGGAGAGTATAAAAAAAAGGAATTTAAGATATTGAGAAAGATTTAGGGGAACCCAAGTAATAAGATCTCGGATATGATCCCTCAAACGACGAACGGAAACGAAAGTTAAGCGAACAGTAAAATAAATGAACGATCAAGAGACAATCTTGTACAAGAAACCAAGAAGTATGACATCATCAAACCACAAGGAAGAGACATGTGTTAAAAGATGACACAAACAAGATGACACAATTAAGATGACATAAGCATGACAAATGGATATGTTTAATTGGTTGAATGTGAGCCAAGTGTTATTTACCATGGTAAATTTTTAATTAACAAAGCAAGAGAAGCAACCAACGAAAATCATAACACACAAAATTGGAAGTTGACTTTGCCTTCCAAGAAGAAAGCTCTCGGCCAAAACAAACCCAGAAACTTCAAACTGTCATATCTCTTTCGATACTCACTCAAATGTTGTGTTCTATAGCTCTTTGGAAAGGTATTGAGATGGCCTAAAACTCTTGTTCACAAGTATCGTCCAAATAAGCATGGTAAGACCCTCATTTGTACAGTTCTTTAAATAGGACTTTTAGAAACTTCAAAACCTAACTTTGTGTTCTTGATTTCTTTGGAAAGATCAAGCTTGTAGGAGGTTAGATTAAGGCTCCCTAAGGCTTCCTAGCAACTTAACACCTACTAAGGAAGGTATAAACTTCAAACCCTAGCCTTGATTTTATGATTCCATTAAGTTTTATTGAAGCATTGTTAGTATTAAGGCTTGATCTTTGATTATAAGTAGTTTTGGTGGATTTGTATTGGTTTTGAATATTGGGTCTTTGATTGGTTGGATAAATTGGTAAAACTTGGAGTTGGGGACTGAGTTTGTAGTATGATAGTTGAATATTGTTGTATTGGTGGTTGTGAGTGAATTGATGAGAATTTAGAGTGTTAATTAAATTGGAAATCGCGTAAACATAACCGTCATAATGCCCGATTTTCCTTAACTGTTCTGTTCTTAACTTTAGGACCCACGAAATCACTGTAAGATTATAACCTTTAGATAGTTCATGTTACGAGCTTCATTTTGATATGTCGTTTGCCTAAATCCGAGTTACGAGCGATGAGAAATGACCGTTTTAAGTAACGGCGTTTCGCGAGCGAACTCCGAAACCTCGAGTAACTTTGAGACCATAGTTAAGACCCTTAAATGATTAATCGAAATATGAGAGAATTATTTCAAGTGAATAAGGCTGTTGGTAAAGTACTCGCGAAAGAGTCGCCTTAAAATTCGTAATGGTTAATTTATTAAAATTAGTGGAGCCGAGGGTACGCGAGCGATTAACACAAATTATCAAGCGTATAAGCGACCGTAAGCGACCGTTAGGGTATGAGTGAGTTTTGACTAGTTTCTTAAGCGACCGTGTTCTAATTTCGGCTTATGTTGTTGTTCATAGGTTACCGGACCCACTCTAAGCTTAAGTCTATCCTGGAACACTCAGGCAAGTTTTCTACCCGTATAACTGTTGTTGTGATTTATATATGTATATACATTATCTTGCGATAAGTGCATGATTGTTATTAGGAAATCTTGCGATATATTGGAGCATGTTGATATGACATATATGCATTCCTGTTTCGTAATGTTTATATTCTATTATCAATTCAAATGTTTATAAACTACATAATATATGCTAGAGATAAGCAGTAGTTGCGTATACCCTTAGTATAGGAAACCAAAGGTGAACATTTTTCTAAACCGGGAGTCGATGTTCCCGAGTATAATATATGTATATTTATATATATATATATAGTTTTCTATAAATATTAATCGGATAAGGTATATCCGATAGTTTTGAATAATAATCAAACTTATTTTCGATTATTCAAATAAAGATCGTACTTTCGTATAAGTATATCTTTTGTTATTTATTATTCATTTCAAGTATAAGTTTTAAAACTTCTACTTCAATTATTTTTATAAAGATTATCCTTTATGGGAATATTATTTAAATAATAATATTCAGATATTTTCATATATATCGGGACTGATTTATTTTATTAAATCAGCATTACTCCAAACATTCTTAAAAATGTTTTCGAGTCTTCCAAATGACTTTAAAAGTTAGAGCGGATCCCAAAACTCGTTTTTAAATTTAAGATCTTCCTTTCGAAGGGGATTTGAATACTTGCTCAAAAATCTAAGGGATCCAGCTCTGTGGTGTATTTTATAATCGCAACGAGGTTGCTGTTTTGAGAAAACAATTTGATTACTTGCCTAATGTTCAGGAAGTAAGTCCATCTAATTGAGTCAGCATAAGTGACAGGCCGGGGTACGGTCTATGAAGGTGTAAGAGGCTGGGTGACAGTCCATCCACGCGTGAGTGGTCGGGTAACGGTCTAGCGCGAGGTCCTAATGCGGCCAGGGTGATGACCGGAGAGGAATTCATCCATCTACAGTAGAAAAGGTTACTTAATGGGTATCTTTGCCTGATCAGCAAGATATCGGGTTTATGCCAAAATTCTTTTCTTTTCAAATTCATTGGATATTACAACTCTGTTCATACTTTATATGACAGAGGTTTTCAGGAAATGTATGAGATATATATATATATATATATATATGGATATATATATCGGGACTTAATGAAGTATCTCATAACTTCATTTCATTCAATAATATTTCAAAGATTGAATCTATTCAAGTCTTATCTTGTAGTCTCATCTGTGTGATGAACTTTTGAAACTAATTATAACTTGAACGGTGGTAGTTCAAGTAGTATTCGGAAAAGATATAAGTATATTGGAGTATTTTGTAACTTCATCTTTTAACTTATATCTAGTAAATGATTATCTTATGTATGACAAAGATTTTCAGAAAAATATTGAGACAAGGTTAGATATATGAGATCACCTTGCAACGATATCTTTATACAGTTATAGACCGGAACTCTGTGTATATTATGCATGGAAGGGGATTTCCAAAATTTCGAAAAGTATATATTCATATACTGAATATTTTGCGACTTGGTCGCGTTAAGATATCAAACTTGGTTCATAGCTGCTCGACCAAGACTTTCATGAGTACTATGAGAATGCTCATATATTGTAAATTATTATACATATTATTTTGGTGGGCTTGTTGCTCACCCTTGCTTTCTTCTTTTATCACACAACAACAGATAGACAAGATGAATAGGACCAAGCTCCCAATTCATGAGCGGATAGGAAACGTTCCGCAGTTTCCTTTAGGCGTTGATGCCGTTGTAGCTGAGGTAGGAACTACCAATAGGCTAGGCTTTCAAATTTTGATATACCAGACTTATGTATACTTATTAATTGTAATAATGGCAAAGATTTTGAAAATTTATTCAGAAACCCTTTTGAGGTGTAATGACTTATAATTGTGGAATAAAATGACGTGTGTTATTTTTGGTATTCATCTCTGAGACTATAACCTGTGGTGTGTGTGTGTGTATTGTGGGGTCAAAGTACGCAGTAGTTGGTTGTTTATTAAGATTAAGTGTTATTAAGGGAAATGAAACTCGTGACAACCCGGATTCCCGACCCCGGATTTGGGGGTGTTACAGGAACTCCCCCATTTCACAAAGTAGCAGCTTTTGCTCAAGAAGTCTGGGGAGATAATAAGGGGTTGTTAAACACGTCTCAAAAATATGCCAACACCTTTGTATTTAAATTTGACTCGGTTGCTCATATGAATGCTGCTCTAGCAAAGGGGACGTTATATTTGGGTAATAAACCGATGTTAGTTCATGCTTGGGGTTCGAAGGTGGGAGATAAAACTAGCCTACCTTTGTGGGTGAAATTTGAGAACATGCCGGATAGTTATTGGACAAGGGAGGGACTGAGTTTCCTTGGTAGCGTCATCTATACTCCCCTCTCTGTGAATGATTAGACATCTAAACTGGAAATTCTTTCTTATGCTAAAATGTGCGTTGATTACAAAGCAATGATGTATTACTAGATGCCGCTCATTATTTATAATTTGAATATGAGATATTTAAATGATTGCCAAAGTAATAATAACCCATAATGTCCCACAAATAAAGCTTGGAGAAATATTTAATTCAAATTTGGATTTGAATTAAATAGGAAATCAAATTATTTATTATTAACTAAGTTGGACTTAATTAATGGGATAAATGAATTTTGAATTTATTTACTATTAAATCCGAAATTTAGTTGTTATTTGATAATTGAGTTAGACTTAATTATTAAATAAAATTTCAGATTTTAATAAACTCTAACTTAGATTAGGGTTAGGACTGTTTTTAGCCTCTTTATATAAACATCATTAAGGCTAAAATTAGGGTTACGTTTTTATTAGATAAGAACATAAAACTCTAGCAGCTAAAGGAGAGAGAGAGAGAGAGTGAGTAAAAACTGGCTCGTTCTTGGTGCTAGTACACGCCTCCTTCATACCGTCTTACGTGTGGATACCTCTATGGCATAGAACGTTAAAGCGTGATACGTGTTGTTCGGTTAAAGCTAGGATCTCCTTTTGAAAACCATAATCGTAAAGCTCTTTAAGGTAAACATCTCATCCACGAACTAAATATAGTTTTCGCATGGATCATGCGATGGTTTTCGGTTTTATTATATTTTTACAGTTTCATTTATTGTTTCTGTTGTGTTTTATACCTCGAAACCCAACATTACTTTATCCCTTTCACATTGTACAAATCCAATGAACACACACTCTAATTGATCTTCTTCTTGCTCAATTTTTTTCTTTTTTTATAAAGTCAAGTTATTCTCCAGTAACCTAGGAGAATGAAAAGTCACCAAGAAATTGCACTTAATACCATCACAATACATGAATCATCCTTTTCATATGACATTGCATTTTCCACCCGTTAATCTCAAACGAGTACCTGATACTTTGTTGTAATACATTAAAGTTCTAGAGCAGCATGCACAATGATGAATAACTCGCCACAAAGAAATTAGATTGATAAAAAGATGCATCAATCATAAATTGTGCCCAATATCTCACATGATAATAGCATGCTATACTTGTCAAAATCGACAACGACGTAAATTCAAGTTTGTAAAATTTTCACAAGCACGTACAAGACATCAACATGCATAAGGTATTTTACGCTAAGGAGACATACATAAGACACACGAAAAATAAGTCTACATGGCGTGTACTTATCCTTATTAAAATGCTATATTGACAAGGCAATCATATTTCTAAATTCTATATTTTTTGTGTTTTCTCATTTTCTTAACTATCCTAAACAAATCTAAAAGAAAAGAAAAGAAAAAAATTATCCTAAAAAAAAGATTTTTTTAATGTTGGAAACCCCTCTCCGCACTAAAGTGGTTCATTATCCCCAATGAACAACATATATAATATACAACTAAAAAAATTCTAAAAGAATACACAAATGAAAAAAAATAAAAAATGAAAACTAATCTAAAAATTATACAAAGAAAGATGAAAAATACTCTATTAATGTTGCATGAAATGTTGCTCCAATATAAATGGGAAGTATTGTTTTTAAACTAGGAGCTCATATTATCAATACAATTGCAAATGTAACACAGTTGGTTCCAGGTGACATCTGAGAGTTTAGTAGCGGTAGGTCATGGGATCAAATCCCAACAAAAACATAAATTTTTGATAATAGCACGCTTGCAACTTGGGCCTAAAATATTCTGGGCTTGTGTTTGGACTGCAAGCCCCAGCTCTATGGATGCATATAAACAACAGCCGTGTGAGTACATGCACGTAATAGAAGCATCACAACTCCCCGGGTGAAATTGGAACGCAGCATAAAGATGCGTGTAAGGCTATGGGAGCATGAACGTGCAATTCAAAGAGAGTGATCGTGCCAAAAGGGCAGAATAACACAGTAGCTTCTCCCGGGGTCTCACATATGCATGCATGATCATGCCAGAATATCGCATGATTATGTCACTTAAGATCTAAAAATCGCTTCCGAACATTGACTGCAGCTCCCAGGTTGTGACTAATGTACATTTAACCGCGGGTAGAACGTAAATCAACCCTAAAATTATAACATATTAGGTTGCCTCCCAAGAAGAGCCTTTCTTTGAAGTCTTTGGCTATACATGAAACCAATATTCTTAGAAAATTTCATACCATAATGTAAAATTTTGCATCGCATCTCCTAATGGCCATTTAATTATCTTGTTTGGGACCATATCCTTGATTACAATTTTCAACCTCCCCCACTCTACAAAAGAATCTATTGCAGTGACTTCTAGAAATATTTGTGTACAAAAAGAGTGGACAACATTACCAAAATTTGACATAGGCCATCCAACACCTATCTTGTTCTTTAGTTGAATCTCGAACAAATATTCTTTCTTGTCCGGTGGTAATTTGGCTGAGATGATAATAGAAAAAGTTGAAGAAAATCTTGAATAAACCTCCTTAGAATGAGAAATTATCTTCAATATTAACTCATGTGGTCTTTTAATAGATGCTTTAGGAGAGTTGACTTCTATAGATAACACTTCCAATGTTTCAAAATAACACAGTATTTCTGTATCTTGTGAATTAACCTCTGATAAAAATTAGATGCTCCTCTTCCTTATTCTCATATCCCGAATTAAGAATATTCATGAGCTGCTCCATTGTATCTTCATATGAAATATCCTCTAATTTATCAGAAACTAGAACATCCATAACAAATATTGTTGAAGATTCATCTATATAACTTGCAAGATCAGATGTTATTTGAAAGACCTCCGCCACTTTTTCGCTTTCAACAAATATGGGTTTTTCCTGCTCATTCTCATCATCAAGCTCTTGTTGTGATGAAGTTCCAAGATAAGCTCCTTCATTGATCCACGAATAATTGGGAGGTTGCATCAATGGTAGATTGAAATCGAAGTAAATAGAATGGGATTAGAAGGACAATAGTCATAGGACACACAAAACATTATTATTTTGACTCTTTGGTGGAATCGGTGGTTGCCATATAGGTTGATTCTTTCTCATGCATAAATTCTTAACCATCTCCTCCATTGAAGATATTCTAGCCTGCAAGAAGAAAATTTCGCGATCTTGAGCAGCACACTCTTTCTCAACCATCATATCCATCGTATATGGAGAATATATAACTCTATGTTATAACATCTAATATATTCATGTCGGTAATAAAGCAGTGTAATACTACATCAAGATCACAGTTCACTAGCTAGAATTTAATGGTCATAGGTTCCTCTCAGAATCACTACGATATAATTCCTATTAAATAAACTAACATTTGTCTATGCCAATTTACTCTTCAGAATTTATTTAAGCACCAATTCACAAAGTTATGCATGGTCACACTATATGTCTATACCGTAACAATATTGTAATCAAAAGATATAAGTATGCACCATTCAAATTTTATGTCAGTTAAATATAACCCTCTCAGTATTATAATTAACTCATTAATTTACTAGACCTGATCAGAAAATAGCAAATATGTATCATGATATCCACTTGAACGAAAAAACTAAAACTACATATAGTATTTCTTAACAAAACACCAACAATCTTTTACTAGGGTTCCATAAAATCCTAACTCATATAAGTTTAGTTCATAATCAACATATCAAAACAATTTCAAGATAACCAAAACATGTTCATAAGCAGAGATAAATAAAAGATATAAGAAAAGAAAGTCAATTGGATGTCTTCAATGGCTGAATTCTTCTCCGTTGATGCTTCTTCTCCTCTTCCCTTGTGGGGCTACTTGACTCTTGTCTCTCTTCTATGTATATGGTATGATATAATCTTATCATTTCTACTCTAATAATCTCTAATAAAAGTCTTTTTCATGAATTAAAGCAAATACAAGGAGATTTCCCAGTTAGAATTGAATTCCAAGAAAGTGGGTATTCGTAGTTGACTTTTGGGCTCTGATTCTGGGCTGATTCGTTTGACTTTGAATTCAAAACCACTTAAAAAATAAAGCACTTCTAATAAGATTTATGTGGGATGTTGAATCATCGGAATCAGACTTCTAGAACTCCAGATATGGCCCAAACAGTGAAGACTGCGCTGCTGGTCCATAAAATCCGATTTTAAATCAAATTAAACTCCAAATCTAATTATGTAAACTCCAAGCCTCCCTTTATTATAACTCCTTAATACCTACAATTAAACATTAATATTTATTAAATTTAAATCCAAATCACTATAAAATAGGTAAAATATACAGACAATATTCGGATAAAGTGCACGCCTATCAAACAACATCACCCAGTTCATACTCCTTTCAAGAATCTTAATACAACGTGAAATACCTAGCTAGGGGCCATCCGAATGATATAGGTATTTCATCCATGTATCTTCTGTACTTGGATTTTTCTTTTCAGTAAGTTTTTGAGATGCAAACCCATCCTTCGAAAATGGGGCAAACAAGCTTACATCCTTTCCGAATGATGGCCCTAGCCCCTCAAATACCTGGGGCAGGGGAAACCGGGAAATAAATAAAAATTCTTAAGGTAAAAACATGCGATTTGAAGATATATAGAATAAATTATTGAAGCAAAATATATAAAATGCCAGAATTCTTAAGGAAAACAAGCCCGAAGGCACATGAGTTAAGCCTGAAGGAACAATTGCTTAAATAACTGGAATATCAAATAATAACAAGCCAAAGGCTTAAGGTCAGAACTAGTTATTCTAAAGCTCTTCTTCCTCGCCAGTGTAATAACCCCAATTTTTGGAAAATTTTGAAACCCTTATGAATAGTGATTTTGCAGATTATGCTGAATAAGAAAACTTTTCATGCCACACTATGTAGGGGTTCTGTTATTGATATTTTGAGATTTTATTAGTACTCTATATGGTATATAAGTGTATGTAAAGATCGTCAGAATCCAATTCCGAACACTTTGATTTTTTCCGGAAATCCACCAGATACAGAAATAAGTGAGTATAAGGTAACATGATAAATAGGATTTAAATTCAAGGATTTTAAGAGGGGATCATAAAAAGGAATATAATGTTTTGAGAAAGGTTAAGGAAACCTAAGTAATAAGATCCCGGGTATGATCCCTCAAACGATAAACGAAAACGAAAGTTAAGCGAACCGTATAACAGATCAGCGGTCATTAGCCAAATAATTAAAAGCTAATCAAAGAGATTAGTGGGGATGATGTCATCAAACCAATGAGAAGAGGACAAAGGAGGTAGGGTGACATCACATGGTGACATAAGCATGACCAAGCAAGTGTGTTGTTGGATGATTGTGAGCCACATAATATTTATCATGGTAACAACCTAATCAACAAGCAAAACAAACACAAAAATCAAAAGCAACCAAAATAAAAACATTTTCTTCTTCCCCCACTCTTTGCTCTCGGCTTTTCCATGAAAAGCAAAGGAGAAAATTTCAAAAATCAAGCTACACACCTTCATAATTCAAGAGGTTTGTTTCTTTAGCTTCCATAATTCATAACTAAGATGAGCCATAAGTTTAAGCTCAAGATTCCATGTTTAACATAGCTAATCAATTCATCAAAGTTCTTGGTGAATAGTGTTTTCAAGAAACTAACTTTGTGTTTTCTTATGTTTCTTCAAGATCCAAGCTTAGTAAAGATAGTTAGTGGTTATTTAAGGCTTCCTAAGTGATTCTCCACTCTCCAAGGAAGGTATAACCCCTCCAAACCCTAACTTTACTTTGAGTATTAGGTTTGGTTTTGTTTGTTATAGTTCATGAGAGCATGATTCTTGTATGTTTAGAGTTTGGATGGAATTATAATGATTTTGGGTTATAAATCTTGGTTGTTGGTTGATGAACCTTAAGTATAATTAGTAGCTCTTGTTTGAGATTGAATAAGTTGGAAAAATCATGAGGTTATGGACTGAGTTAGTAAGGTTTGGATGAAGTTTGGTGGTATTGGTGGTTATGGGTTGATTTGTGGATTGATTGTGGTTGATTGGAGTAGTTTAAAATTTGGTAATCGCGTAAACATAGCCGTCGTAATGTCCGATTTACTTTAAGACTGTTTTGTTCTTAACAATCAGGATCCGTGAACTCACTGTTAGGTTTTGACCATTGCCATGATTAGATAGTTCATGTTACTAGCTTCGTTTTAATATGTGGTTCGTTTGAATCCGATGTACGGTTTAGGAGAAACGACCGTTTTAAGTAATGGCGTTTCGCGACCGAACCCTTACCCCTCGCCTTACTTTGAAACCTTGGTTAAGGACGTTAAATGACTAATTGGGGTATGAAACAATTATGTTAAGTGGATTAGGCAGTTGGTAAGGTACTCGCGAAAGAATCTCTTTAAAATTCTTAATGGTTAATTTATTAAAAATGGTGGAGCCGAGGGTACTCGAGCGACGTAAGTGAATCGTTAAGCGCAAAAGCAAGCGTTAGAGTCTAATTGGTTAAATTCTAGATTCTTAAGCGACTTTGGTTTAATTCCAACTTATATGTTGTGTATAGGTTACCAGACTCGTCCCAAGCCATTTATAACCCCCAGTCGCTCATGCAAGTTTTCTATCCGTTATACTGTTGTTGTGATGTATACATTTGTACATGCATTATCTTGTGATAGATGCATAATGGTTATTTAGCAAATTCTTGCGATATATTATAGCATGTGATATGGTATATATGCATGCCTGTTTCGTATTCTTGATGCATATATCTGTTGATTCAGTTGATAATACCTATGCTAGAGATAAGCGGTATTTGCGTATACCCTTCGTATAAGGGATCAAAAGATGAACTTTTTCTAAAACCGGGAGTCGAGGCTCCCGAGTATAATATATATATATATATATATATATATATATATGAATAGTTTTTAAAACTATGAATCAAATAAGGTTTATTCGATAACTTTATTTTATTAATGAATATTATTTTGAATATTCATTCGAGGACATATGACTCCGTTTATTTTATTAATGAATATTAATTTGAATATTCATTCGAGGGCTTATGACTCAGTTTATATTATTTTAATGAATATTATTTTGAATATTCATTCGAGGACTTATGACTCAGTTTGTATTATTTAATGAATATTATTTGAATATTCATTTGAGGACCTATGACTCCGATTATTTACTGAAATATATTCTTTATTTTATTAAAGAATAATGTTTCGATAATCAAACTTATTTTCGATTATTCAAATAAAGATCGTACTTTCATATAAATATATCTTTGCTTATTTATTATTCATTTCAAGTATGAGTTTTAAAACTTCTACTTCAATTATTTTTATAGAAATTATCCTTTATGGGAATATTATTTAAATCATAATATTCAGATATTTTCTAACATATCGGGACTGATTTACTTCATTAAATCAGCATTACTCCAAACATTCTTAAAAATGTTTTCGAGTCTTCAAAATGATTTTTATAAGTTAGAGCGGATCCCAAAACTCATTTTTTTATTTAAGATCTTCCTTTCGAAGGGGATTTAAATACTCGCTCAAAACCTGAGGGATCCGGCTCAGTGGTGTATTTTACATTCGCAACGAGGTTGCTGTTTTGAGAAAACATCTTGATTACTTGCCCATCGTTCGGGAAGTAAGTTCATCTATTTGAGTCGGCATAAGCAACATGGGCTCAGCGGGCCTCCATGAAAGTATAAGTGGCTGGGTGGCAGCCCATCAACGCGTAAGAGGCCGGGTGGCGGTCCAGCACAAGGTCCTAATGAGGCCAGGGTGATGACCGGTGGGGGATTCATCCATCTACTAGTAGAAAATGTTACTTATTGGTATCTTTTCCTGATCAGCAAGATATCAGGTTTATGCCAAGGTTTTCTCCTTTCCAAATTCATTGGATATTACAACTCTGTTTATAATTTTCATAACAGAGGTTTTCAAGGAGTGTATGAAATGTATATATATAGGTGTATATATATATCGGGACTTAATGAAGTATCTCGTAACTTCATTATTTATAATGATATCAAGAATTGAATCTATTCAAATCTTATCTTGTAGTCTCATCTATGTGATGAACTTTTGAAACGGATTATACCTTGAATGGTGGTAGTTCAAGTAGTATTCGGAAAAGATATAAGTATATTGGAGTATCTTGTAACTTTATCTTTTCAACTTATATCTGGTTAATGATTATCTTATGCATGACAAAGATTTTCACAAAAAATGTGGAGATAAGGTTAGATATATGAGATCACCTTGCAACGATAGTTTTATACAGTTATAAACTGGAACTCTGTGTATATTATGCATGGAAGAGGACTTCCAAGATTTTGAAAAGTATATATATACATATATACTGAATATTTTGCGACTTGGTCGCGTTAAGATATCAGCTTGGTTCATTTCTTCTTGACCAAGACTTTAATGAGTACTATGAGAATGCTCATATACAGTTAATCATTATACATATTATTTTGGTGGGCTTGTTGCTCACCCTTGCTTTCTTCTTTCATCACACAACAACAGATAGAAAAGATGAACAGGACCAAGCTCCCAATTCGCGAGCGGATAGGAAACGTTCCGCAGTTTCCTATAGGCGTTGATGTCGCTGTAGCTGAGGTAGGAACTACCAATAGGCTAGGCTTTCAACTTTCGATGTACCAGACGTATGTATCTTTATCAATTGTAATAATGGCAAAGAAATGTAAATCTATTCAGAAACCCTTTTAAGGTGTAATGGCATATAATTTTGGAATAAAATGACTCGTGTTATTTTTTTGATATTCATCTCTGAGACTATAACTTGTGGTGTGTATGTTTATTGTGTGGTCACAGTACAGAATAGTTGATTGTTTATTAAGATTGGATGTTATTAAGGTAAATGGAACTCGTGACAACCCGGATCCCCGACCCCGGATTTAGGGGTGTTACAGAAATGGTATCAGAGCCAAGCGTTATAAACCTCAGAGATGATGTGATGTTAAGATAATAAGTTCACTAAGATAATAAGAACTCTTGCCAAGTTCATAGTCGGGCTACCTAACGTAGTACTGACAGTTAAAACCTTTATGGGAACCCTTATAAATATCGTGATAGAAGCGTAGTTCATTATCGTATATGGTAGCGGGACTCCGAAGCCTGAGGTTGAGGAGCAACAACGTGATGATGTTTTATTACTTATTGGAGATCAGATTATGGATCCGATAGAGCGTCCTAACGCGGGATCGGATGATGTTCATATTGAGGATGTAGCGGTTGAGGATGTTGTCCTAGAAGGGAAAGTTGCTGAGGAGGATCCCATGGAGGATCCTGACAAGAATGAATAAAGGACCACTGATGAATTGATGACCATGGTTAGGTCGACTACCAGAGGTAGGATTGGTCGGTCACTACCGGAGGTTCGTTCAAGTTTGTAAAGATAGTAGCCCCCTTTAACGCGGCTTACTCGTAAGACTGAGAAGTTTGAATGGACAGAGAAATACGAGAACAACTTTCAAGAACTGAAGCAAAGATTGGTGACGGCCCCTATGATGGCGTTGCCGGATGGAAAAGGAGATTTTGTGATGTGTAGTGATGCTGCGCATAAGGAATTAGGGTGCTTCTTATACAGCACAACAAGGTAATCGCGTACGCGTCAAGACACTTAAGGGAATATAAAATTCGATATCCCCACCCATGAGCTTGGGCTCGTGGCAATAGTTTTGCCCTAAATAATGGAGGCACTACTTGTATGGAGAGAAGTACGAGATTTACACAAGCCATAAGTGCTCTAGTGCATTTTCACGCAGAAAGAGCTCAACATATGCCAGAGGAGGCGGTTATAGCTAATCAAGAATTATGATTGGGAGATTCTTTATCATTCGGGGAAAGCCAATGTGGTGGTTGATGCCCTTAGTAAAAAGGAGAGACTCGAGATAATAATGTCTTTGGGAGAGTTTATAAGAGATTTTGAGAAAATGGAAATAGAAGTGAAGGTAACCGGAGCCGGTACCGAAAAGCTGTTTGAGATTGCAATACAGACCGAATTATTGGAAAAGAACATATTGTGCCAGAAAAAGTGATGAATGAAGGCAGAGAGCCAACAAATAGATATGAGATTAATACCGAGAAAGATGATAAGGGAATAATGAGGTATTCCTATAGAATTTGGGTTCCAAATGTTCAAGAGCTTAAAGATGAGATCTTAGATGAAAGTCATAGTTCAAGGAATAAGATTTAGGGCAAACCCTGAATGTGATAGTCAGGGAGGACGCCATCAAGATAGAAGGAACCCATAACATAATGAAGTGGAAAATGAGGATTTTAACGTATAAGATAACCCCAAGTATGGGAGAAGGATGAAACATTTCATACTAAGGAAACAGAAAGTCGAGTAAGGAAAGGAGACCCGAGACGGTACTCCTATGCGGAAATTCATGGACCTGTTTAAAAAGAACTTAGACTATTATCCCCAACCACCACTTTGAGGAAACAATGCGGTAGGAAATTCTTTCGTGACCTTTAAATCGCTAAGCTCTCAAAGTTCCAAGGAACAGGTTGACCCAGTCGAGGCAAGAGCCTGGCTAAAGGAAATATAGGAATCATTTGAAATTCTAAATGATTGACGAATCACAAAAGACTGTTCTGTCACTTACCCTCCTAAGAGAGAGGCCACCCGCTGGTGAAAGGCCAAGCAAGGCACGGAGCAAGAGATTATAATAAACTGATTTAAGTTCAGTCAATTGTTTTCAGGAAAGTGCTTCCCAAGGTTATGGAGATAGTGTAAAAGCTTTAGAGCCAGAACAAAGGCAGACGAGTATGATGAATTATGAATCTAAGTTGTAAAAGTTATCAAGATTCGTTCTGAGGACATGAATCCAGAATGACGGGATATTTGAAATCAATGCTTATGTTGTGTTGGTTCATGAAATAATGATAAGAGAAAGGAAAATAAAAAGAAACTGAAGTGGAAAGGAATATAAAGGCAATAGAGTTTGAGGTATGATAAGGGAGTTGGGTATAAGGAAACCCTAAAGACTCGTAGCAATAGAAATAGAAAAGTATGTATTCGTCAGGATGAGGGTGATTCACCATGAGTTAAAATTGATGGTTGAAGGCATAATAGATACATATATTTTATCCCCCGTAAGTTGGGAGGATTCGAGGAAACCTTGAGATAATTCGAAGGATAAATAATGAGACGCGGATAGACTGAGGAGACAAGGAAGTAAGAAATTAGGAAAATTGGATGAAGGAAGTGACCTTCAAGAATGTGAAGTGTAAGACCGGTGGCTCGATATCCAGAAAGGGAGACGCCAGGTATGAAAGATATCCCAACATTGAGGTGACTGTTGAGATAAATAACAAAAGTAAATAAGGAATTATTAAGAAGAGTTTCACGTTGAACACGACCAATATCTTCCAGAACATCCATGTTATCATTACCAAATCAGGAAAGAAAAGCGGATGACCATTGTTATCTTTTGGAGGCCATATGGATTGACCTCAATTTGAATAAGGATGCTATTATGAAATTAGGTATAGACTATCGAGGTGGGAATGATGAATAAGATAATCTATCAAGGATATATGACTTGATTTATCCATGGAAGGATGCAAGTACCTTTTTAAAGGTGGGATTAAGGATATAACTTCGATAACTTGAGATGAACCAAAGGGGAATGCATGAAGGTTGGCATTTCACCCTTAATAGGGATAGTATGAGTTTTGACAGTATGAATTGGAAAAGATTAAGGTAATAACAACCTTTAAGTATCAGTGGAGAATTTTTTTTTTAGAAACATATAGATAATGGTTCTAGTATTAGTAAAGGGTATTTTGATATGCCCTGTATCTAGGGAATACAGGAGGAACGAATCAAGGATAACCTTAGAGGTTTTACAAGGAGAAAGGTAATATTCAAAATTCTCAAGAATATAAATTTTGATAAAGGAAATATGACGTAATAAAAATAATTCCAAGCGGGGCACATGTAAGTATAGATTGAACCCAACGAAGGTCAAGAATGGTGAAAACAGGGACCCAAGATACGAGACATCCTAAGTACGATCGAGAGTTAGTCGTGATAATGATTAACCTCTAAAGACTGAGGCAATAACTTATGGAAAAATGGTGGTATTTTTTTTACTCATCAGATTTTTAGGAAAACATCTTCACACAAGCAGTAATTGGAAATGAGGTAGAAAATTTATTTGGAGGTGGTTAAAATGACATTGACTGTAAGGAAATTTTACTATCAGGAAAGGCCAAAGAGGTGGCCGACACCTTAAAGGTAAGAGGATAATTATAGGCGCTTGTGCCAAAGGAATACAGTGATGATGGTTAAAGCTGTGAAGGTTGTATTATGGTTTGGAAGATTTATATTCCTTCTGATGACTGTGCAATACCCCACCGTAATAGTAGTTGGTAAAGGTTTAATTCGTGTAATCATCATGAGCAGACTATCTATCTTAGAAGGTCCTATCTTGAGAATAAGCCAGGACCATATTTCAAAAAGGACCAAACAAACCTTTGAGTTAAGTCTTCTATTGAAGGCATATGATTAAGAATGGTATTAACCTGCTATCTTTGCTTTGATTGAAACTCTTCTGTAATTTTATCTGCTTCATGTCATGTATGTATGTCAGGATCAGGAGTGTTCTTCATGAATCATGAATGGTGATTATGTTACCTCCTTAGAAGGATTTGATACGACATGTATGGACTCCGTATGATTAGATATTAAGATTTCATGGAACGTGAATGACGACAGTAGGTCAGTAGTGGACCATAGTAATGCAGCAATGATTCTGCGAGTAATGAGCTGATTACAACCGTGAGAGTTGTATTGGAATGGATGTTGAGATTAAGTACCACTAATCGGGACGTGTTGACGTATAAGTTATCGTTGATAGACTAATTAAGTCGATTATTTTCCTATTGAATATTTATTCCTTCTTATGAATAGAGAGCCGTATTACTATACGAGGAAGGTTGCAGTGCAAGCATAGAATTCTAGTAACGATGATGTCTAGAATGAGATCCCAGATTCGATTTTCGATATCGAGGAAGTTTCAAAGGTGATTGTGTATAAGCTCGAGGAAGAGCATGGGTCCATAGAATGATGGACGGAATAGCAAAAATAAATAGGCATGTGAAATACAATGCTATAACACTTATTGTTGATATAAATACATATATGTTTTGTTCTCCTATGACAAACCTCTATAGTTCAGAGGTAGATTCCAAGCCAGATATTTTATGGCAATAATTTTTTTTTTTTTATGAATATACAATTCTCTTCAGTTCGTTCTTTTCTCTTCTTTTCATTTCATGTAAGCTGAGAAGAACAACCCTTCCAGAAGGGGAGGTATTGCCGAATGACTATCTATCTGTGTGATAGAAGCCTAGTAGGATACCACATGTTGTTTAATTGCTTGTCAAGTACTAAAGGCTGGCCACCTTCTGTACTAACTATGTGATATAACAAGTGTTCATGATCATAGTGATCTCTCAATAAATTCCTTTACTTCTATATGATTGATCAAATTTTGGAAAATAGAAACAGCTGAAAAAGGAGTGGTAAAGTTATGGTGGTATTCGGAATGGAAACACATTCGTGATACTAAGGTTGACGTGGTTATTAAAAGGTTATAGAACGCTAACGAGCAAAAGTATAACCAGTATAATATTAGGAACGGAAGGTAGTAGCGATTACGAACTGGAAATGAATGGGTATTGAGAAGTAAAAACTCTAATGCTAAAAGCTATAATGAGAGTCTGTGCAATAGACTTGAAAGAATTTGGAATGATCACTTAACACGGATTGAGTTTTCTTACGACAATAGATCATATGTCAGTATTGAGATATCACCTGATGAGATCCTTGAGGGAAGACAATGTCGATCTCCCTTATGTTAGGATGAAGTTGTAGAGCGCAAGATGCTCAGACCCGCAGTAGTCCAAAGGACCAAGGATATAATAGATCTAATCAGAGGACGGCTGGTAGTAGCCCAAGATGGACATAAGAAGTATGTTGATTTGACACGAAAGGACAAAGAATAGGAAGTAGGGGACCTAGTGTTTTTAAAGGTATCCCCTTGGAAACCCTTCGGAAAGAAAGGAAAGCTAAGTCCACAATTTGTCGGACCCTTGGATATACTAAAACATATTGGGAAGTTAGCATACGAGCTAGCCCTACCCCCGAACCTGTAGCAAGTTCATAACGTGTTCCACGTATCAATGTTAAGGAAGTGTAATTCGGATGCCAGATAAATAGGGGCATATGAGCGCGTAGACATGCAACCCGACGTAACCTATATGGAGCAACCAGGAAGGGTTATAGAGTGAAAAGGAACAAGTTCTTAGGAGAAGGGTTATCAAACTAGGCAGAGTTTGATGGTAGGACCACAATGTGGGAAAATTTACTCGAGAGTTAGAAAGTGCAATGCTAAGAGAGTATCCCTATTCATTTTCTATCTGATTCCGGGACGGAATCCTTTTAAGGAGGGGAGACTGTAATAACCCCAATTTTTGGAAATTTTTGAAACCCTTATGAATAGTGATTTTGCAGATTATGCTGAATAAGAAAACTTTTCATGCCACACTATGTAGGGGTTCTGTTATTGATATTCTGAGATTTTATTAGTACTCTATATGGTATATAAGTGTATGTAAAGATCGTCAGAATCCAATTCCGAACACTTTGATTTTTCCCGGAAATCCACCAGATACAGAAAGAAGTGAGTATAAGGTAACATGATAAATAGGATTTAAATTCAAGGACTTTAAGAGGGGATCATAAAAAGGAATATAATGTTTTGAGAAAGGTTAAGGAAACCTAAGTAATAAGATCCCGGGTATGATCCCTCAAATGATAAACGAAAATGAAAGTTAAGCGAACCATATAACAGATCAGCGGTCATTAGCCAAATAATTAAAAGCTAATCAAAGAGATTAGTGGGGATGATGTCATCAAACCAATGAGAAGAGGACAAAGGAGGGAGGGTGACATCACATGGTGACATAAGCATGACCAAGCAAGTGTGTTATTGGATGATTGTGAGCCACACAATATTTACCATGGTAACAACCTAATTAACAAGCAAAACAAACACAAAAATCAAAAGCAACCAAAACAAAAACATTTTCTTCTTCCCCCACTCTTTGCTCTCGGCTTTTCCATGAAAAGCAAAGGAGAAAATTTCAAAAATCAAGCTACACACCTTCATAATTCAAGAGGTTTGTTTCTTTAGCTTCCATAATTCATAACTAAGATGAGCCATAAGTTTAAGCTCAAGATTCCATGTTTAACATAGCTAATCAATTCATCAAAGTTCTTGGTGAATAAGGTTTTCAAGAAACTAGCTTTGTGTTTTCTTATGTTTTCTTCAAGATCCAAGCTTAGTAAAGGTAGTTAGTGGTTATTTAAGGCTTCCTAAGTGATTCTCCACTCTCCAAGGAAGGTATAACCCCTCCAAACCCTAACTTTACTTTGAGTATTAGGTTTGGTTTTGTTTGTTATAGTTCATGAGAGCATGATTCTTGTATGTTTAGAGTTTGGATGGAACTATAATGATTTTGGGTTATAAATCTTGGTTGTTGGTTGATGAACTTTAAGTATAATTAGTAGCTCTTGTTTGAGATTGAATAAGTTGGAAAAATCATGAGGTTATGGACTGAGTTAGTAAGGTTTGGATGAAGTTTGGTGGTATTGGTGGTTATGGGTTGATTTGTGGATTGATTGTGGTTGATTGGAGTAGTTTAAAATTTGGTAATCGCGTAAACATAGCCGTCGTAATGTCCGATTTACTTTAAGACTGTTTTGTTCTTAAATATCAGGACCCGTGAACTCACTGTTAGGCTTTGACCATTGCCATTATTAGATATTTCATGTTACGAGCTTCGTTTTGATATGTGGTTCGTTTGAATCCGATGTACGGTTTAGGAGAAACGACCGTTTTAAGTAACGGCATTTCACGACCGAACCATTACCCCTCGCCTTAGTTTGAAACCTTGGTTAAGGACTTTAAAAGACTAATTGGGGTATGAAACAATTATGTTAAGTGGATTAGGAAGTTGGTAAGGTACTCGCGAAAGAATCGCTTTAAAATTCTTAATGGTTAATTTATTAAAAATGGTGGAGTCGAGGGTACTAGAGCGACGTACGTGAATCGTTAAGCGCAAAAGCAAGCGTTAGAGTCTAATTGGTTAAAGTCTAGATTCTTAAGCGACTTTGGTTTAATTCCAACTTATATGTTGTGTATAGGTTACCAGACTCGTCCCAAACCATTTATAACCCCCAGTCGCTCATGCAAGTTTTCTATCCGTTATACTGTTGTTGTGATGTATACATTTGTACATGCATTATCTTGTGATAGATGCATAATGGTTATTTAGCAAATTCTTGCGATATATTGTAGCATGTGATATGGTATATATGCATGCCTGTTTCGTATTCTTGATGCATATATCTGTTGATTCAGTTGATAATACCTATGCTAGAGATAGGCGGTATTTGCGTATACCCTTCGTATAGGGGATCAAAAGGTGAACTTTTTCTAAAACCGGGAGTTGAGGCTCCCGAGTATAATATATATATATATATATATATATATATATGAATAGTTTTTAAAACTATGAATCAAATAAGGTTTATTCGATAACTTTATTTTATTAATGAATATTATTTTGAATATTCATTCGAGGACATATGACTCCGTTTATTTTATTAATGAATATTAATTTGAATATTCATTCGAGGGCTTATGACTCAGTTTATATTATTTTAATGAATATTATCTTGAATATTCATTTGAGGACTTACGACTCAGTTTGTATTATTTAATGAATATTATTTAAATATTCATTTGAGGACCTATGACTCCGATTATTTACTGAAATATATTCTTTATTTTATTAAAGAATAATGTTTTGATAATCAAACTTATTTTCGATTATTCAAATAAAGATCATACTTTCATATAAATATATCTTTGGTTATTTATTATTCATTTCAAGTATGAGTTTTAAAACTTCTACTTCAATTATTTTTATAGAGATTATCCTTTATGGGAATATTATTTAAATCATAATATTCAGATATTTTCTAACATATCGGGACTGATTTACTTCATTAAATCAGCATTACTCCAAACATTCTTAAAAATGTTTTTGAGTCTTCAAAATGATTTTTATAAGTTAGAGCGGATCCCAAAACTCATTTTTTTATTTAAGATCTTCCTTTCAAAGGGGATTTAAATACTCGCTCAAAACCTGAGGGATCCGGCTCAGTGGTGTATTTTACATTCGCAACGAGGTTGCTGTTTTGAGAAAATATCTTGATTACTTGCCCATCGTTCGGGAAGTAAGTTCATCTATTTGAGTCGGCATAAGCAACATGGGCTCAGCGGGCGTTCTTGAAAGTGTAAGTGGATGGGTGGCAGCCCATCAACGCGTAAGAGGCCGGGTGGCGGTCCAGCACAAGGTCCTGATGAGGCCAGGGTGATGACCGGTGGGGGATTCATCCATCTACTAGTAGAAAAGGTTACTTATTGGTATCTTTGCCTGATCAGCAAGATATCAGGTTTATGCCAAGGTTTTCTCCTTTCCAAATTCATTGGATATTGCAACTCTGTTTATAATTTTCATAACAGAGGTTTTCAAGGAGTGTATGAAATGTATATATAGGTGTATATATATATATCGGGACTTAATGAAGTATCTCGTAACTTCATTATTTATAATGATATCAAGAATTGAATCTATTCAAATCTTATCTTGTAGTCTCATCTATGTGATGAACTTTTGAAACGGATTATACCTTGAATGGTGGTAGTTCAAGTAGTATTCAGAAAAGATATAAGTATATTGCAGTATCTTGTAACTTCATCTTTTCAACTTATATCTGGTTAATGATTATCTTATGCATGACAAAGATTTTCACAAAAAACGTTGAGACAAGGTTAGATATATGAGATCACCTTGCAACGATAGTTTTATACAGTTATAAACTGGAACTCTGTGTATATTATGCGTGGAAGAGGACTTCCAAGATTTTGAAAAGTATATATATACATATATACTGAATATTTTGCGACTTGGTCGCGTTAAGATATCAGCTTGGTTTAGTTCTTCTTGACCAAGACTTTAATGAGTACTATGAGAATGCTCATATACAGTTAATCATTATACATATTATTTTGGTGGGCTTGTTGCTCACCCTTGCTTTCTTCTTTCATCACACAACAACAGATAGAAAAGATGAACAGGACCAAGCTCCCAATTCGCGAGCGGATAGGAAACGTTCCGCAGTTTCCTATAGGCGTTGATGTCGCTGTAGCTGAGGTAGGAACTACCAATAGGCTAGGCTTTCAACTTTTGATGTACCAGACTTATGTATCTTTATCAATTGTAATAATGGCAAAGAAATGTAAATCTATTCAGAAACCCTTTTAAGGTGTAATGGCATATAATTTTGGAATAAAATGACTCATGTTATTTTTTTGATATTCATCTCTGAGACTATAACTTGTGGTGTGTGTGTTTATTGTGGGGTCACAGTACAGCGTAGTTGATTGTTTATTAAGATTGGGTTTTATTAAGGTAAATGGAACTCGTGACAACCCGGATCCCCGACCCCGGATTTGGGGGTGTTACAGCCAGAGTAGACCACCAAGTGTTATGGGCAATTGATGATATCAAGCAGAAACTATCAGAATTTCATATCATAACTTATATCGACGGATCATGATGATATTGACGGATGTTGATAATCGACGGATAATGATATCGACCGATGATGATGTCAACGGATGATGAAATTAGTATTTGCACATCAGTTGATCTTCGAGAAGGAAAAGGAAACAGGAACTCAAGGCGGTGAATGATCTTATCTCAAAAGCAATTGTATAGGTTTCCTTGTTGTTGATATAATATGACTCCTTATACATTGTGTAACTGTGCTCTATATAAAGCACAGATTAGGTTCATGCTATAAGCATCGCGACATTGTTATATCTTTCGCATAACCTAGCAGCTCTCAAGGATATTTGTTCATCCTTTCGAGAGAGTACGTTTGTAATAAATTTTTATCAGTTAATATAAAAACTATTGATTCTGTTGAAGCTTTGTCGAATTGATTGTATTAACTATATTCAACCCCCCTCTACAGTTGATTAAGGGTTTAACAATTGGTATCCGAGCTTACTATTAATGTACAAACAATTTAAGATCTGAAAATCAATAAACCATGTCAGACAAAGAAGAAAAAACACAGAATCTGAAACAACCACCTCCATCCACATCACAGATAAGCAACAACATGAGTAGGTATGAAGCAATTAAGGTACCTATCTTGAAGATACATGAATATCCAATCTGGAAAGTCAGGATGGCCATGTGCTTGGAAGCCACAGATCCTGAATACCTAAGTAGGATATATGATGGTCCTCACAGACCAATGAAGGTAGCTGTTTCGCTTGCAGGAGAACCAGAGAAGGTGATAGACAAATACCGGAAGGACTACTCTCCTGAAGATATCTCATCTATCATGAAGGATGCTAAGGTCAGGCATATCCTGTACAGCAGTCTTGATATTGTTATGTCCAATAGAGTCATTGGATATAAAACAACAAAAGAGATATGAGATGCTTTAGAAGTAAAGTGTCAAGGTATAACTGCTATCAAGAAGTACAAGAGGACAGTACGTACTCAAGAATATGAGCACTTTGACTCAAGGGACAATGAGTCCTTAACTGAGATCTATGATAAATTTCAGAAGTTGTTGAATGACTTATCACTTGTCAACAAAGAATATGATTTGGAGGACTCAAACCTGAAGTTCCTACTTGCTCTCCCTGAAAAGTGGGACTTTAAAGTCACATCAATAAGGGACAACTATCAACTTGACAACACACATCTAGATGAGATCTATGGAGTTCTGAAAACTCATAAACTAGAGATGGAGCAAAGAAGCAGGAGGAAAGGATCTAAATCTAGACCAGTTGCACTCAAGGTTGAAGAGAAGCAAAATGAGAAAGCTAGGAGGAAAAGCTACTAAAAAGGGAAAGCCGTGATTATAAAGTCATATATTGAATCATCAAATTATGATGATGACTCAAATACTGATACTGAATCAGATACTGACAGTGATCATAACAACAATGAAGATATGGAACAAATGGCTGCCCTACTGATTAAAAGCTTCAAGAAGATAGTCTACAAGAACTTCAGGAAAGGGAGAAGATTTTCCAGGATAGGTTCCAGTTCCTCAAACTCTGATAAGAGAAACAACATGAGAAATACGGATGTGAAGGAATCAAGATCTAGAAAATTTGACAAGTCAAAAGAGAGATGTTATAACTATGATGGAATTGGACACTTTGCAGCTGACTGTAGAAAACCCAGAGCTGAGAAGAAACAAGCCTTGATCTCAAGAAAGAGAAACTGGGATGATTCATCAGATTCAGATGATGGAGTCAATTATGCTCTCATGGCAAAAGCTGATGTTGAGGATGACAATGCTGAATTAAAGGTACGTCGGACTACTCTTGCTTTTGATACTGATTATATCTATGAATTAAGATTATTTCTTAAGTCTCTACATGTTAGTTTTATGGATCAAACCTTAGAGAATAATAAAATCAAGAGTGAAAACTCTGTGTTAAATAAAAGGAATGATCACCTAGAAATTGAGTTGCTTTCCATGCAAGAAATTCAAAAAGAAAGAGATAATATTGTTTATGTTAAGGAAAAATTTCTAGGAAAACATGCTTATCTAGAGAAGGAGCCAGCAAAAGAAAGAGAAGTCATTAAACTTTGGACTAACTCAGAAAAATCAACTCAGGAAATTTTAGAGAATGGTTGTTGGGGATCAGGATTAGGATATTCATCTAGATCTAATTCTGATAAGAAAAGAGGAAAATAAACTAAGATAACAAAACCAATAAAAACTGATAGCAAGGTCAAACTGAACAAGGTTCAAATAAAGACCATTAAGTTTAATCCTAGTGCTAATACTGTTAAGTCATTTCATGAGGAAGGTACTATCTCAGCATCTAGATCAAACTTAATTACTGAAAAGAGTGAACAAGTTCACATAAATTCAGTAAATATTGGTTCAATGACTCAGAAATAGCTTAAGCAAAAGTTGAAGGATCTACACATGGAAGTCAAGAGGAAAAGGCCTAGGAAAAATAGGAATGATAAGGTAGGTGTTAATAAGAATAGAAATTATATAACCCCTCCTAATGCACATAGAAATATCTATTCAAACTGTGGTAGCACTAATCATCTTTCTAACTCTTGCAAGAAAAATAAAAAGATAAATACCGTTTCTTCCAAATTAGAGTTTAGGAATAAAACAGTTAGATATAAACCACGGAGTCCTTGTTTTCATTGTGGAAGTGTTCGGCATTCTATTTATAAATGTAAAGAGTATCACGGTTTGTATTATGATAATTATAAACTGAAACCCTCTTTAATTAAAGCAAAATCTGTTTCTGCATGTATAAATACTAATAGTAAGGATGTTAACATAAACTATGATAAAAAGTCTTCTGATGCATATGTTAACAAACTTAAAAGGCCAAAGGATCGAAGCAAGTATGGGTCTTTAAAAACACTAACTGATTCAAATTACTGATTTCAGGGTGACAGGAGGAATGCTCTAGTCTTGGACAGTGGATGCTCATGACATATGACTGGTTGTAAATCCCTGCTATCAGAGTTTGAGGAGAAGGCTGGCCCAAGCGTTTCTTATGGAGATGGCAACTTGGGAAAAATCTCGGGATATGGAAAAATCAAAGTTGGAAATGTCATCATTGAAAATGTAGCTCTAGTTGTAGGACTCAAGCATAATCTGATTAGTGTGAGTCAAATTTGTGACAGAGGTTACCACGTCAACTTCTATGAGGAGCATTGTAAAATTGTCAGTAAGTCGGATGGCAAGATCATATTGGCTGGTGTGAGACATGGTAGTTTATATGAAGCCAGGGTCTCCACAAGTATTGATAATTCAAAAGTTTATCTACTGAGTAGAGCATCTATGGAAGACAGCTGGAACTGGCATAAAAGACTTTTTAACCTCAATTTCAACAATATCAATGAACTTGTGAGAAAATATCTTGTTAAAGGATTGCTTAATGCAGTTTTTACTCCTGATGGCTTATGTGACTCATGCCAGAAAGCCAAGCAAAGGAAAACTTCTTTCAAGAGTAAAACTGAATCTTCAATTCTTGAACCATATCATTTACTTCATGTTGATCTCTTTGGTCCAGTGAATGTTATGTCAATTTCCAAGAAGAGGTATACACTCGTAATTTTTGATGAATATACAAGATACACATGGGTGTATTTTCTGCACCCCAAGGATGAATCTCCATCCATTCTTCTTGATCATGTGAGGGAGCTGGAAAAAGGATCAACATACAAAGTGAAGATCATCAGAAGTTGTTAGATATATTTGAGATGTCTTGTCTAATATGATTCATGTTTAGTTTTCAGATCTTAACAAACAGGACATATCAGGACTTACTGAAATCAGGACTTACTGGAAGTCAGAACTTAATATCAGAATTTAAGGTCATATCAGAACTTAAGTACGGGAGGACTTACAGTTAAGGAAGGAAGCTGATTTACAGTAGAAGATCGAGACTTAAATAAAAGAAGATATGCATGGAAAGAGTTAGAAGACTGGAAGACTTGTAGAAGATATCCGATTGATATATTTTAGGAGACAAAATTATATTCCATATCAATTAGAAGTTATCTTGTAACTGTGTACTATATAAACACATAATTTGGGTTTATACTATATATGTTATCATTATCAAGAAGATTATACATTGTAACCTAGAAGCTCTTAGTGATATTTGTTCATTACTGAGAGAGAACAGTTCCATTATAACAGAGTTTATCTTATCGAATATATCTGTTCACGGTTACTTGTGTTCAAAATCGATTTGATTTTATATAATTAAGTATATGCTTATTGTATTCAACCCACTTCTACAATGTTGTGTGACCTAACAAGTGGTGTTAGAGCTTTTCTGTTAACACACATACAGTAAAGATCCAAACAATCATGTCTGAAGAAGCACAAACTCCAACCAAGCCCACCAAAACTGAAGAAACTCAAAAGACTCAAACCCACAGTCGATATGAGACTATTAGGGTTCCCATACTGAGACCTTCTGAGTATCCCATATGGAAAGTGAAGATGGCTATGTTTCTGCAAGCTACATATCCAGAGTACCTTGATAGAATTAATGAAGGACCACATAAGCCTACCAAGCTCTCTGTTGTAGTTGCTGATCAACCAGCAAAGACCATACCAAAGGAGAAAGGTGAGTACATAGCTGAAGACATCTCATCTATTGCAAAGGATGCAAAGGTAAGGCATTTGCTGCATAGTGCCATTGATAATGTCATGTCAAATAGGGTATACATTGCAAGACTGCAAAGGAGATATGGGAAGCTCTGGAGACAAGATGCAAGGGAACTGATGCAATCAAGAAGAACATGAGGACTATACTCACTCAAGAGTATGAGCACTTTGACTCAAAAGCTGATGAGTCTTTAGCTGACTTATATTATAGGTTTGTCAAACTCTTGAATGATCTGTCACTGGTGGACAGGGAATATGATCTTGAAGATTCAAATCTAAAATTCCTTTTAGCTGTTTCTGAAAATTGGGATTTGAAGTCTACTACCATAAGAGACAACTATGACCTTACTGAAACTACTCTTGATGAAACTTATTGTATGCTCAAGACTTATGAACTTGAGATGGATCAAAAGAGCAAGAGGCATGGAAGAAAGTCAAGGACAGTTGCTCTTAAGGATGAGGATGAATCTCCAAAAGTTATTTCCTCAAAGAGGGGCAAAGGAAAGGCTCTCATCATAAAGTCTGATTCAAAGTCATCATATTCTGATGATGATGATTCAGAAACTGAAAGCTTATCTGAAATGGATGCTGATGAAGAGATGATAAAATTGTGTGCTCTTATGGTGAAGGGTATCACAAAGATAGCCTACAGGAAATTTAGAAAGGGAAAGAAGTTTTCCAGGAAAGGTGTAAGTTCTGAAAAGAAAGGGTTCAGAAAGTCTGAAGGCAAGGGAGGAAAGTCTGAAAGAGGAGACAACTCAAATGTCAAATGCTACAACTGTGGTGAAAGAGGCCACGTATGTCCTGACTGCAAGAAAGGAAAAAGTGACAAAGGCAAGGCACTTGTCATAAAGAAGAAAAGCTGGACAGACACTTCAGATTCTGAAGATGAGGTGAACTATGCCTTGATGGCAAATGCTGATAGCAGCCCTGAAACTGCTGAATTGAAGGTACCTCAAACAACTTATGCTTTTCATACTGATGATATTACTGAGTTGAGATTATATCTTAAAACCATGTTTATTAGTTATAGAGATCAGACTTTAACATGTGAAAGATTAAAATATGAAAACTCTGCTTATAAAAAGAGAAATGATTATTTAGAAAATGAGTTAGTTGTTCTTCATCAAACTAAGAAAGAAAAAGATGATGCTTTATATGTTAGAGATGAAGTGTTAAAATTGAATGAATCTCTAAATGCTGACTTAGAAAAAGAAAGAGAGATTATCAGAACTTGGACTAACTCTGGCAGATCAACTCAGAATTTATTAAGTAGTGGAAATGGGAAAGAGGGCTTAGGTTATGGAGATGATAAAAGTGAAAAAGGAACTGAACAAATTGAGCCAATTGTTGTTAAACAGACTGCTAAGCCTAAGGTAAATCCTATTAAGTTTGTAGCTAAAATTGTAAAGTCTGATTCTGAAAAGATGAAAGAGTATGTGACAGAAGTTAAGGAGAAGTCAACTTCTGACAAATTAGAACAGGATAAACCAGCTGAAGTCAACATAGGCTTAATGACAAAGAAGCAGCTTAAGCATAAGCTGAAAGAGATTGGGAATGTCAACAAGGTAAAGGAAGCTAGGAAAAATAGGAATGGAAAGGAAGGTGTGAATAAAAGCAATAATTATATGCCTATTCCTAATGCTCCTAGAAAGAAATGCTATAACTGTGGTAACACTAACCATCTTGCTTCTTTTTGCAGGAAGAATAAGAATATAAACTCTTTACCTCCTAGATCAGGAGTTAAGAGTCAGTCTGTTAGGTTTAAGCCACAAAATCCTTATTTTCATTGTGGTAGTTTATGGCATTCCATTTATACTTGTAAGGAATATCATAGTCTGTACTATGATTATTATCAAATAAAACCTTCTTTGAAGAAAGTTACTTTAATTCCTTTTAGTGTAAAGTCTGATGCAAAGTCTGATATAAGTTCTGATAAACAGAAAGTTAGCATAAACTCTGAAATTAAATCCGCTGCAAATGCTAACAAACTTAAAAAGGCCAAAGGATCCAAGCAAGTCTGGGTCCTTAAAACTAACCATTAGTGATCTTTATGATTGCAAGGCAACACAAAAAATATCCTAGTTTTGGACAGTGGATGTTCAGGACATATGACTGGAAATAAGGCCTGGTATCAGACTTTGTGGAGAAAGCGAGCCCAGGAGTTCTTATGGAGATGGAAACTTGGGAAAAACTCTGGGATATGGCAATATCAATCTTGGGAATGTCATCATTAAAACAGTTGCTCTTGTCTCATGACTTAAACACAATCTGCTAAGTGTGAGTCAAATCTGTGACAGAGGTTATCATGTGGATTTCCTTGATGAACACTATGAAATTGTAAGCAATTATACAGGAAAAGTAGTTCTGAAAGGTTACAGGCATGGTAACATTTATGAATCCGGACTTTCAACAAGTTCTGATGGTTCTGCAATATGTCTGTTGAGTAGAGCATCAATTGAAGAAAGCTGGAATTGGCACAAAAGACTCTCTCATTTAAATTTCAATAACATAAATAAGCTTGTAAAGAAAGATCTTCAAAGAGGACTGCCAAAATCAATATTTGCTCCTGATGGCCATTGTGATTCATGTCAAAAGGCAAAACAAAGAAAATCTTCTTTCAAGAGTAAAACTGAATCTTCAATTCTTGAGGCTTATCACCTACTGCATGTTGATCTATTTGGTGTAGTTAATGTCATGTCTATTGCAAAGAAGAAATATGCTATGGTTATAGTGGATGAGTTCACAAGGTACACTTGGGTGTATTTCTTGCACAAGAAGAATGAAACTGCATCTACTCTAACTGATCATGTCAAACAACTGGATAAGTTGGTCAAAGATTCTGTTAAAATTATAAGAAGTGATAATGGCACTGAGTTCAAGAATTCAATCATGGAAGAGTTCTGCAAAGAGCATGGAATCAAACAGGAATTTTCTGCACCTGGAACTCCACAGCAAAATGGAGTTGTAGAAAGAAAGAACAGGACTCTCATTGAAGCTGCGCGAACTATGCTTGATGAAGCAAAGCTACCAACCTACTTTTGGGATGAAACTGTGCAAACTGCTTGTTTTACACAGAATACAACACTTATAAACAAGCATGGAAAAACACCATATGAGATGGTGAAGAAAAAGAAGCCAAATCTGAAATACTTTCATGTATTTGGTTGTAAGTGTTTTGTTCTTAAGACTCATCCTGAACAGCTGTCAAAATTTGATCTAAAAGCTGATGAAAGAATTTTTGTTGGATATCCACTTTCCTTAAAAGCCTTCAGAGTCTACAATTTAAGAACAAGGGTTGTCATGGAATCTATCAATGTATCTTTCGATTATAAGAAGATTACTGGGCTTGAAGATTTCAATGATCATGATCAGCTGAGATTTGAAAATGAAATTTAAATTCTTATTCTGTAAATTCTGATGACTTAAACTCTGATCCTGTAAGTTCTAACAGGTTAAGTTCTAATATCACTGAAACTGTGGTAACAAATCCAAAAGAAAATGCACATGTCTAGGGGGAGCAAGCTGAAGATCCTACCACAACTCAAAACTCTCAAGAAGCATCAAAACCTGTCACTGGCTCTTCAAGTTCTGATTCATCAAGTTCTGATGGGCCAAATACTGATAATTCTGAAAACTCTGATTCTTCAAATCCTGAAAGAACCAACTCTAATTCTGAAGTTTCAGAGATCATAACTACAGGGGGAGCATCAGAAAATGCTGATGGAGATAGCATGGATCATGGGGGAGGAACCAGTTCTAGAAATCAACTTCCATCTGCAAGGAAGTGGACCAAATCACATACATCTGACTTAATAATTGGAGATCCTGAAGCAGGTGTCAGAACTAGAACTGCAACATCAAATGAATGTCTCTATCATTCTTTTCTATCTTAGACTGAAACAAAGAAAGTGGAAGAAGCTATTCAAGATGCTGATTGGGTGCAAACAATGCAGGAAGAGTTATATGAATTTGAAAGAAATAAAGTCTGGACCCTAGTGCCAAGACCAAAGAACAGATCAGTTGTTAGCACAAAGTGGTTGTTCAGAAACAAAACTGACAGTGATGGCATAATTACAAGGAACAAAGCAAGGCTGGTTGCTAAAGGCTACTCTCAACAAGGGGGTATTGATTATGTGAAACATTTGTACCAGTTGCTAGATTGGAAGCCATAAGAATCTTTTTAGCTTATGCTGCTCACAAAAAGTTTAAAATCTTTCGAATCAATGTAAAAAGTGCTTTTCTTAATGAAGAATTGGAAGAAGAGATTTATGTTGAACAACCTCCAGGCTTTGTAGATTTAAAATTTCCAAATCATGTCTACAGGCTTGACAAAGCACTTTATGGCCCTAAGCAAGCTCCAAAAGCATGGTATGAGACTTTAGCTCAATTCCTTCTGGAAAGTAGATTTCATAGAGGTACAATTAATAAAACACTGTTCTACCTCAACCATGGAAAGAACTTACTTTTGGTACAGATATATGTTGATGATATCATATTTGGTTCTACAAATGCCAAACTCTATGAAAGGTTTGCAAAGCTAATGCAGTCAAGATATCAAATGAGTATGATGGGAGAACTTAGTTATTTTTTGGGACTTCAAGTCAAGCAAAATGAAGAAGGTACTTTTATTTGTCAATCCAAGTACACCAGAAACTTACTCAAGAAATTTGGAATGCAAGACTGTTCAACTGCATCCACTCCCATGGCCACTGCAACCAAGTTAGATAAAGATACTGGTTCATCAGTAGATATTACTAACTACAGAGGTACAATTGGCTCTTTACTCTATTTAACTGCTAGTAGACCTGATATCATGTATGCTACCTGTCTTTGTGCAAGATTTCAGGCTGATCCAAGAGAACCTCATCTAATAGCTGTGAAAAGAATTTTCAAGTACCTCAAGGGTACAGCTGATCTAGGATTGTGCTATCCTAGAAAATCAAATTTTAAGCTAATAGGTTACTTAGATGTAGATTTTGCAGGATGCAAAATAGACAGGAAAAGCACAAGTGGAAGCTGCCAATTTCTTGGAGGCAGATTAGTTTTTTGGTTTAGCAAGAAACAAATCAATTTCCACATCAACTGCAGAAGCAGAATATATTGCTGCAGGAAGCTGTTGTGCACAGATTCTTTGGATGAAGAATCAGTTACTGGATTATGGGTTAGAATTTTCTAAAATACCTATTTACTGTGATAATCAAAGTGCTATTGTTATGACATGTAATCCAGTTCAACACTCAATGACAAAGCACATCAGAATTAAGTACCATTTCATAAGGGAACATGTGATGGAAGGTACAGTGGAATTGCATTTTGTTCCAACAGATCAACAACTAGCAGATATCTTCACAAAACCACTATATGAAGCTACTTTTACAAGACTGGTAAATGAACTTGGAGTGGTTTCAGGTTCTTTCTCTAAATCTGCTTAGTTTTTGTTCTCATGCATCAGACTTTATGATCAGTGTTTACAGATTATCTTTTCTTCATGTAATCCGTGCTTAAATTGAAATACATTAAATGTTGATTGTTATCTGATATGGATCTATATACTCTGATATTGATTTGAATGTTCTGTGACTATTCAATCCAATGAGGATACCTGTGCTATATGCTGACCTAGTAGTCTTTAACATACTAGGAAGCCCATGTCTGAATTAGTTGTTTATGTGGAAATTCATTAACACAAGCAAATTCTGATTTTGAGCTTAGTCAAATTTACTTTGTGTATCTTATTACTAAGTCACAAACTAGATTTTTGCTTCTTATTTGTCAAATTATGATGTTAGTCAATCTTAAGGATGAACCGCATGCTTGATAAGCCTCACTTATCTGAAGAAAATAAAAGAAAAGAAAAGAAAATTAAAGTCAGGTACTCCTTTGAGATCTAGAGTAAATATGTGGAAGGGAAGACCAAAGTGCATTGCTGGTATTAAATAACATGCATTAGAAAAGTAAATAAATTTTTCTTGGTGACTTTTCATATTCTCTGATTACTGGAGAAATACTCTGATAATAGCATAAATTCTGATAAGCAGTTGTGACTCACTTACACTGAGAAGCCAATGTAAAAAGGAATTTCAAAAGATGCATAAAATGAGCACAAACAGTTGAGGTGGACTTTTGTATAAATTTATTCTATAGTAGACTTCTTTATTAATGACAGATTTTAAGTACTTTTCTTAGTTATGCCTTATTTCTAAGATATACTGAAGTTTATCAGACTTTAATCTTTATCTGATATTCTGCTAATGCACACACTCTCACTCCATATGAATGATGAAAATTACACTGATGATCAAGTTGTTTCAGATAAACAGTTAAGTGTCATATGCATAAATTCTGAGGACAAGTTCTGATGGAAGTTCTGATGATTAAACTCTGAAGAAACAAGTCAGTATTTGTAGGAAGAATCACAGATATAAACATTCACTTTTTGAGTACAGAAGCCATGTTCTGATGACTGTTAAAATCTAATAATAGTCAAGTTCTTATATTAAATTCTGATGGACACACTGATGCTTACATGGCATTATTCTTACTTGACTTATTTGTGGTAAATACTGTAATGGTCATATTTAATCAGAATATAATTAGGTGAGATAAAAACAGTCATAATCATTTGGGTTAGTGGTAAACGTGTTTGTCTTGAAAAACTGCATATGCACAGTAATTGTTACTTATTTCTAGTGCCCATTAACTCTTGCTTTAACTTTTTACTGACTTTTATTATTATACATCGGTCTAGGGAGACGAGGCATCATTAACTATACACTTAATCATTAATCAGTCCTCTAGTCTCTTGATATTCCATTGGCTATTTAACAGCCATTTCATCTCAGACAAATCATCTTCTATTCTCCCACAAAATCATTCCCTCTCTTTTGGTTCTCACCACTTTCATCCTTCATAAAAATGGTTCTTGTAAACATGTTTATGAACTATGAAAACTTTAATGTCGAGTTCAGTTGTGGTGACTGGGAACAGGAATGGCACATCACTGCCATTCCTGATGAGATATGGAACTTGGTTCCACAAGAGGTTAAGACAAATCTCTTGTACTTTAAGATGGACTATCAACTCCATCTTGATCGCTTGGAAGAAGAACGGAGAGAGGCTCTTCTTCAGCAAGAACGGATCATCCGTCTTGCAGTGCTATTTATCAGTAGCAGGAGGAACCAATCTTAGACTAGGATTATCTTGTAATCTTTTACATGTAATCTACAAATTTCATAAAATGTACTCATTTGATATATTGATGAAATTTCTGTTGATTGCAAGATTTATTCTTTGTTTATCTCGTATTATGTGAATGTGAATGTTCTCATTGAAACCTGTTAATCTTTACTTCATCTACTTGAACTGTATTTCTTGATGAATGTTTTGATTAAAATTGTGGTTACTAATAATTTGTGTTGATTTGACAAACAAATGTTAAATTTGAATCGACATATCCTGAGTTACACTTGAAAAGGCTCAATTGGATGAGATCCAATCTTCAGTTGAACTTCTTCTCTCACTCCTACTACCAGATGATGCCAAAAGGGGGAGAAGTTAGTTAAGTCCAAATGCTCAAATGATCAATTACTGAAGAAGAAAGATGATGAAGCTGATGACCATGGAAACCCTAGCAAGGGTAGAGGTCAAGTTTAGGGAAAAGAGTAGAACAACAAGGTTTCTTCAAGGAAACTAATTACTGAAACAAACAAATCTTCTACTCAAAAGAAGACAAGTTCTGAAGCTGCTCAAACTCAAAATCTGATAGCAAGTACTAATCCTTAAAATCTGATATCAAGTTCTGATGAGCAAAGTCCGATAAAGCCTGATGTTCTGATACAAGGTGGAAGTCAAGATTCTCAAAAGTTCATGCAAACTCTGAAGCTCAAGGAGAGGCAGACAATAGTCTACTACAAGGATCCCAAGATTCAGACACTTGATGAAGAAATTGCTAGAAGATTATTTCTGAAGCATCATCTAGGAATGGATTTAGAAAATATCAAGGAGGAAGAAGCTAAATTTAAAGCTGAAAAGAAAGATATAAAGCCAAAAGCTTTTGTTGCAAAGAAACCTCCAAGGCCTAAGGAAAAAGGCATTGTGATCAAGGAGAAGTCACATACTGAGGCATCAAAGCCCAAGACAAGATCACAATCTGAGATTGATCCCAAAGATAAAAGGGAAAGAAAAAGTTGATGAACCAACCAAGCCACTGAAGATGAAAATTCCTCAAATTCTGATAAAGCCAGTGTGCAAAATGGTTCAAGTTACTGATGATGATCTTGCTAAAGATAAAGATGTCAAACTCTGAAAAGAAAGAAGATTTCTGAAGAACCAAAGACAACCTCTGACAAGGTTCAAGTTGTTCAGAGTGAAGAACAACAAGCTACAACAGAAATAACAAGTTCTGATAAAGTCATCAAGTCAACCTCTGACAGTGCTCAAGTTGATTTAGACAAAATGGAAGTAGCTGATAAAAAGAAACTTCTGTGGAAAAATGTCAAACCATCAGATCCAAAGAAAAGCCAATTGATGTCTACATTCATGACTATTAGGTTAAATGCTAGAGAACCAAGAGACAGGGCTGGATTAGGTTCTGATGAAGCTAAGATCAAAACAGGAGTTGAAGTTGCTAATAAAGATCCATTTCTATTGACTGACAGTCCGCTTGAAGATGTTACACAGAAACATCTTGATAAGGTTATCTCTGTTCAAGTGGTACTGGATGCTCATGACAAGCACAATGTCAAGGAAAATATGATTCTATTTCTTGAAGATGGAAGGACATATCAAATGTCAGAATCAGATATGTTAAAAAAATCACTGAGAGAACTTCAATTCTTTCATTACCTTTTATAGGTAAAGTCTGATATTATCAGGAGATGGTCAAACTTCATATTGAAGACCATCAGAGATAAAGCAAGAATTTATGGTTCAAGAGTAACAGAATTCATTCCAAGTATTATTAAAAATGATGGAAGTGAAATTCCAATGAAGAAGGATTTCACTAAGCTTGAAGTGATACTGAAAGAGAAATGTATGTGCTACAATGAAGATTTTTCTCATCCTAGGGTAATAAGACTGAATGATGGTTTAGAAAGAAACCATATCTATGCTTTAAGGACTGCAATCTACCAGATTGGAAGTCAGAATGAAGAGATGAAGCAAGTCAAGAATACTCTCTCTCAAGTCCTGAGGATTAATGAAGAAAAGCTGATATCAAGCTTTGTCAAGAATCATCATCGATTCAGATTGACTCAGTGAGATTGGTAAAAGCTACAAGGACTGTAAGTTGTAGTTAGTTATCTAGTTAAACTCTTATTGCATTTGTACTTAAATGTTTTTGACATCATCAAATCTATTAACTTGTATATTTTGCATAATTTACAAGTTGGGGAAGATTGTTAGATATATTTGAGATGTCATGTCTAATATGATTCATGTTTAGTTTTCAGATCTTAACAAACAGGACATATCAGGACTTACTGAAATCAGGACTTATTGGAAGTCAGAACTTAATATCAGAACTTAAGGTCATATCAGAACTTAAGTACTGTAGGACTTATAGTTAGGGAAGGAAGCTGATTTATAGTAGAAGATCGAGACTTAAATAAAAAAAGATATGCATGGAAAGAGTTAGAAGACTGAAAGACTTGTAGAAGATATCTGATTGATATATTGTAGGAGACAGAATTATATTCCATATCAATTAGAAGTTATCTTGTAACTGTGTACTATATAAACACAGACTTTGGGTTTACACTATATATGTTATCATTATCGAGAAGATTATACATTGTAACCTAGCAGCTCTTAGTGATATTTGTTCATCACTGAGAGAAAAAAGTTCCATTGTAACAGAGTTTATCTTATTTAATATATCTGTTTACTGTTACTTGTGTTCAAAATCGATTTGATCGTAGTAACACTATATTCAACCCCCTTCTACAGTGTTGTGTGACCTAACAGAAGTGATAATGGAACTGAATTGAAGAATAGCTCGATGAAAGAGTTTTGCAAACTTAAGGGGATAAAACAAGAGTTTTCTGCTCCTAGAACTCCATAATAAAATGGGGTTCTTGAAAGAAAGAATAGAACTATGATAGAAGCTGCAAGAACCATGCTAGAGGAAGCAAGATTTCCTACCTACTTCTGCATTGAGGCTGTGCAAACTGCTTGCTTTACACAAAATGCAACATTGATCAACAAGCATGGAAAAACACCATTTGAGATGGTGAAGGGAAAGAAGCCAAATTTGAAGTTCTTTCATATTTTTGGTTGTAAGTGTTTTGCTCTCAAAACTCATCTGGAGCAGCTGACCAAGTTTGATCTGAAAGCTGATGAAGGAATATTTGTGGGTTATCCGTTGACTATAAAAGCCTTCAGAGTTTACAATCTGAGAACAAGAACAGTCATGGAATCTATACATGTTTCATTTGATGACAAGAAGATAACAGGTCTAAAATATGCAGATGACCATGACAAATTGAGATTTGAAAATGAAGTACCTTATGCTGAACTTTTAAATCTTCACTCTGATACAGTAAGTCTTGATATTACTCAAAGCTCTGAGGTTCCACAGAACAGTGGAAATTCTTCTGACGCTGAATCATATGTTGAAGGGAGCAACATAACTCAAATCCAGAGACTAAAACAAGTGATTCATCTCAAGAGAAATCAATAGAAAGAACATCATACTCATCTTCCTTAAATTATGATGAGTTAAATACTGATAACAATGGGAACACTGATTCAGGGGGAGCATCAGGAAAGAATAGTGGTATTAATCAAAGAAATAATATAGAGTTCATGGATCAAAGGGAGGTTCGTCTTCAAGGAGTCAACTTCCATCTGCAAGAAAATGGTCTAAGTCACACACACATGGTATAATCATTGGAAACCCTGACACTGGTGTAAGAAAAAGAAAAGCCACTCATAATGAATGTCTCTACCATTTTTTTCTATTTAAAACTGAACCTAAGAAGGTTGAAGAAGCTCTGCAAGATGCTGACTGGGTCACAGCAATGCAAGAAGATTTCAATGAATTTGAAAGGAACAAAGTCTGGACTCTTGTGCCAAGCCCAAAAAACAGATCTGTAGTTGGCACAAAGTGGGTGTTCAGAAACAAAACTGACAGTGAGGGAATTGTCACAAGGAATAAAGCAAGACTAGTTGCAAAGGGATACTCACAACAAGAAGGCATTTATTATAATGAGACATTTGCTCCAGTTACAAGGCTAGAGGCAATAAGAATATTTCTTGCCTATACCGCTTACAAGAAGTTTAAGGTGTTTCAAATGGATGTGAAAAGTGCATTCTTAAATGGAGAACTCGAAGAGGAAGTTTATGTTGAACAGCCTCCAGGGTTCATTGATCCAAGGTATCCAGATCAGGTCTACTTACTGGATAAAGCACTTTATGATATGAAGAAAGCTCCAAGGGCCTGGTATGAAATACTTGCTCTATTTCTGCTAGAGATTGGTTTCACAAGAGGTACAATTGATGAAACTCTCTTTTATAAATACCAGGGTAAGGGCTTGTTATTAGTACAGATTTATGTTGATAATATCATTTTTGGATCTACTAATGATAAACTTTGTGAGAGATTTGTAAAGCTAATGCAGTCTAGGTATCAAATGAGTATGATGGGAGACTTGAGTTATTTTCTGGGATTACAAGTTAAACAGACTGATGAAGGAATCTTCATTAATTAATCCATATACACAGGAATTTGCTCAAGAGATTTGAAATGCAAGACTGCTCAACTGCATCAACTCCCATGGCCACTGCAACCAAGTTAGATTTAAATATTGGTTCTTCAGTAGATATAACTAACTACAGAGGTATGATTGGCTTACTCCTATATTTGACTGCTAGTAGACCTAATATCATGTATGCTACCTGTCTTTGTGCAAGGTTCCAAGTTGATCCAAGAGAACCTCATTTATTAGTTGTGAAAAGAATTTTTAAGTATCTCAAAGGCACCATGAATTTAGGATTATGGTATCCTAGAGATTCAGATTTTAAGCTAATTGGATATTCAGATACTGATTTTGCAGGATGCAAAATAGACAGTAAAAGCACTTCTGGAAGCTGCCAATTTCTTGGTGGAAGATTAGTTTCTTGGTATAGAAAGAAACAAAAGTCAATTTCCACATCAACTGCAGAAGCAGAATATATTGATGCAGGAAGCTGTTGTGCTCAGATTCTATGGATGAAGAATCAATTTCTGGATTATGGGTTAGACTATTCTTCTATTCTTATATATTATGATAATGAAAATGCTATTGCAATGACAGGAAATCTAGTGCAGCATTTAATGACTAAACACATCAGCATCAGGTACCATTTCATAAGGGAACATGTGGAAGCAGGTACAGTGGAATTGGTCTTTGTTCAAACAGATCAGCAAGTAGCAGATATATTCACCAAGCCTATCTGTGAAGCTACTTTCACAAGATTGGTGAATGAATTGGGAATGATTTCAGGATAATTCTCAAACTCTGATAATTAAGTCTGCTAATATTGTTGAAGCATGGTATCTTATTATTTGTCAGTACTTGTTATATACTGATTCTTGTGCTAAATGTTGATGCCATGATAACATGCAAATTGTGCTAAATGAATTTATGTGAAAACTACATGTTGAACTACTGATTATGCTTACTTGTTCTGATATTAGTTAAACTTGTTTTGACTAATAGGTTCTGTCAGTAGTTGATAAGTCCTAATAGTCATAATTAAAATACTGATAATGATCAAAACTTGATTAATTATTATACTTCATTGATTATTTTAAACTTGTTCGAAATAAATTGTTAAGCAGTATTTTTAATTATATAGTGATATAGTGGAATATCTTTTAATTACTTAAATGGGTTAGTTACTGATGCAAGTATCTTGTAATACTTGAGTATTTACATTGGGAATAGAAATCTGAAGAGAGAGATTACTTTTTGTTTACCTAGACACGCGTAATCGTGTATTTGCATAATGGTTAATTATTACATGATTAATCAAAGAGTCTCTTCAGTTTCTGAACTTTTTTTCTATAAATATAACCCTCCACTTTCAAAACTACTCACTGCCTTTTTCATACTCAACTTATAATCTTCTCAATACTCTATTCACAATCATACTCATCAAAAATGGTTCGACCCCAGTTTTACACACGCAACGGTGGATGTTATCTACCGATCTTTAATCCTAGTGATACAAAGATATACTTTGATCTATACGGACTTAAGGTTCATATTGGTGGTGAAGTTTACCACCCAACTGAAGTTCCAAATTCAGTCTATGATCATCTCTCTTGGGATGATCAGTTGGAACTACACTTCTTCACCGGAGAAGTTCTTCATCAAGAAGAACTTCGTGTTGAACTGGAAGAAGAGAATATCATCTCTCTTGCAGGCATAATGAGTAGGATCTACCATTGCAGGGCGATGAAGGCGAAGCAAGCGGCAAAGAGGCAGAAGAAGTCCGAGTAGTTAGATTGTATTAGGATTTTTTAGAATTCTATTAAATCTTGTACTCTGTTTCTTCATAATTAATGAAAATCTTTAAGCTTCTTAGCTATCTTATGTGACTACTTGTTTACTATCTTGTGTGTGCTTGAATGCTTTTAAATATTATATTCAAATCAGTACTGCATGCTAAACTTCAGATGTTTTTAATAGTGCATGTGAATAAACTAATCTCTGTTTAAGTTCATGTGATCACTTCAGTACGGATTGAGCCCATTGCAGGAAGTAACTATTGTTAAAAAAGAAATTTATGAAAGATTTAATTTTTAGTCAATAATGATTATTATCTTTGAGTGTTACATTCTATACAAAATCTTTGAAACTTTCTTTTTCTCATCAAGAAAGTTGTTCACACTCATTTCTTAACACTAAATATCTTAAATCTTAAATTTCTTCTCACGACTGAAACACTTGAATTCTTTTCTTAAATGTTTCCAAAAATCAAGTGACATAATTCTTGAATTGTGCCCACCACTCAAAAACAACATTTAACTGGTTAGAGGCTACTTGTTGAGGTAGATCTTAATGATATTAACGGAGACACATAGGTTTCATCAGTTTTTACTGAAGACTCTATGATAACTTTCAATAAACACATTCAAGTGTTAGTTCTTTGCAAGAAGAACTAGGTTTGAGATCACAATAACTGGAGGTTGTCATTATTGACGAACAAAACTGTCGTAACCACAGTATCAACTGTGAGCTTAATTGTGTATTCACAATGTATAAATACTGTTATTACTTTATCAGCATTTATTCTAAATACTGATCTAGTTCTTTCAGCATTTATTATATTTTCTTGATATAAATCTTGTTGGCATGATTACTCCTAGACCTTATTTAAGGACTACCTCTAGTTGTATAACAATAGATCACCCATCTTTAGCCACCTCTTATTTATGTAGGATAATCTTTCTAAGCCTTTTTCATTGAGATGTGTGAAAAGATTGAGAGAAAAACAGAATTTAAGAGAGGCAGGATCCTTCCTGGCAAAAGGAGAGGTAGATGAGAGATAGGATTTAGTAATCCTTATGAGAAAGCTCTGACTATTGAAAGTCATGAGATGTGTAGTGTGAGGAGTAGTGAGACTACTTTAAAAGAATAGAGAGATTTAGTTTTAATTTCGATATGTTTGCAGGTGCTCAGAGTACTAAAGAAACAGATGTTGAACAGTAGTCTGTTGAATATCAAGAATACTCTGATACACCAAGGGCTATTAATCTCCCTGCAAGTCTAAGTACTGATACTTTCTTGCAGTCCATACATTCTTCTATTCCACCAAATGGTACAATCCCTGTTTTTCTTGAAAAATAGTCCATTTTGAAGAGCTTCTTCCACTTTCTTTGGTTCAGTCTGAGATAGAAAATAATGATAGAGACATTCATTTGATATTGCAGTTCTAGTTCTGACACCTGCTTCAGGATCTCCAATTATTAAGTCAGGTGTATGTGATTTGGTCCACTTCCTTGCAGATGGAAGTTGATTTCTAGAACTGGTTCCTCCCCCATGATCCATGCTATCTCCATCAGCATTTTCTGATGCTCCCCCTGTAGTTATGATCTCTGAAACTTCAGAATTAGAGTTGGTTCCTTCAGGATTTGAAGAATCAGAGTTTTCAGAATTATCAGTATTTGGCTCAGCAGAACTTGATGAATCAGAACTTGAAGAGCTAGTGACAGGTTCTGATGCTTCTTGAGAGTGTTGAGTTGTGGTAGGATCTTCAGCTTTCTCCCCCTGGACAGGTGCATTTTCTTTTGGATTTGTTACTACAGTTTCAATGACATCAGAACTTAACCCGTCAGAACTTAAAGGATCAGAGTTTAAGTCATTAGAATTTACTGTATCAGAGTTTAAATCTTCATTTTTAAATCTCAGCTGATCATGATCATTGAAATCTTCAAGTCCAGTTATCTTCTTATCATCAAAAGATACATTGATAGATTCCATGACAACCCTTGTTCTTAAATTGTAGACTCTGAAGGCTTTTGTGGAAAGTGGATATCTAACAAAAATTCCTTCATCAGCTTTTAGATCAAATTTTGACAGCTGTTCAGGATGAGTCTTAAGAACAAAACACTTACAACCAAATACATGAAAGTATTTCAGATTTGGCTTCTTTTTCTTCACCATCTCATATGGTGTTTTTCCATGCTTGTTTATGAGTGTTGCATTCTGTGTAAAACAAACAGTCTGCACAGCTTCAACCCAAAAGTAGGTTGGTAGCTTTGCTTCATCAAGCATAGTTCGTGCAGCTTCAATGAGAGTCTTGTTCTTTCTTTCTACAACTCCATTTTGTTGTGGAGTTCCAGGTGTAGAAAATTCCTGTTTGATTCCATGCTTTTTGCATAACTCTTCTGTAACGCCCCCAAATCCGGGGTCAGAGGATTCGGTCGTCACTATGAAACCTCAATCCAATTCAACTTGTTAAATCAAAATGCAAATGTCAGCGGAAGATATTTAGCATCTATGACCCCAAAATAATCCAAGATCTTTTAAGGTTACAGTTCTAGAAACAAGAAATCCAAATTCCAGAAATAAATTTTTCACTTTCTTTTAAAACTCTTTTCAATAATTCTCAATCTCAAAACTTAACCCGCTAGTATAACTTCGAAAAGAAGTATACTAGGCCCTACTATAAAATACACAACTCTAATATAATATAATATAAACAACATTACACAAATGAACTTATACTAGTCCGCAAACCCTGGACCAACCACATTCCAAAAGCTTCTTCTTTGCTTCCTCGAATTATGCGGCTAAACAGCGCAAGTTAATCCTCACCGGAGGTTAAATTTAAAAACAGGCAAGTATGAGCGGAAGAAATGCTCAGCAAGATCATTGCAATATATATATATATGGTCATTTTGATATAAAACCGACATCTTTATTATAGCAGAACATTTAAAATTATAATTACTGAATCATAAAATTTTAGTTGAGGAACCCCAGAATTGATTCCTTAATTGTATTCAAAACTATTTTGATATTTTTGAGTGAAATGCTTCAGCAATACTTTAAATCTTGACGAGAATAAAACTCGTAAAACAGTGTTTGCAAAAATATTGTAAACAACAATAACAAGAAGCAATGATTATGGAATGAATCATAAACTTTACTCAAAACCGAACTCTTGAAACTAATACTCATTTTGTTGTCATATCAAATTAGATATCAATACGAACTTTGATGCTCACAACATCCCATACTGAAGTCAACATCAATCATCTATACTAATACCACCTTTGATATTCAACAACAAAGTAAGTATCAGCATAAATCAGAAACTGAATCAAAACCGCATTTCACCTTTAATCCAAAACAGAAACAATTGATAAACCATTTATTCTAAGAATATCAAAACAATTTAGAAACAACAGTTTAGATTGGAACCAATTATATTTCATGTTGTTCCTGATGATCAGTCGCGAAACATGTTAGAGATATTTGAGATGTCATGTCGAATATGTTTCATGTTTAGTTTTCAGATCTTAACAAACAGGAAATATCAGTACTTACTGGAATCAGTACTTACTGGAAGTCAGAACTTAGATTATCAGAAGATAAATATCAGAAGATGGATGTTAGAACTTAAGTAAGGGAGGACTAACAGTTAAGGAAGGAAACTGATTTACAGGAAAGAAGATCGAGACTAATACAAAAGAAGATATGCATGGAAAGAGTTAGAAGACTTAAAGACTTGTATAAGATATCTGATTGATATATTTTAGGAGATAGAATTATATTCCATATCAATTAGAAGTTATCTTGTAACTGTGTACTATATAAACACACACATAGGTTTACACTATATGTGTTATCATTATTGAGAAGATCATACATTGTAACCTAGTAGCTCTCGTGATATTTCTTTAACACTGAGAGAAAACCGTTTCATTGTAACAGAGTTTATTATATCGAATATATTTGTTTACTATTACTTGTGTTCGAAATTGATTTAATTATATTCTACACTGTATTCAACTCCCTTCTACAGTGTTGTGTGACCTAACAATTGGTATCAGAGCCTATCTATTAACACACATACAGTAAAGATCTAAAACAATCATGTCTGAAGAAGCTGAAAATCCAACCAAGCCCACCAAAACTGAAGAAACTCAAAAGACTCAAATCCACAGTCGATATGAGACTATTAGGGTTCCCATACTGAGACCTTCTGAGTATCCCATATGGAAAGTGAAGATGGCTATGTTTCTTGAAGCTACTGATCCAGAATACCTTGACATAATTAATGAAGGACCGCATAAGCCAACCAAGCTCTCTGTTGTAGTTGCAGATCAGCCAACAAAGACCATACCAAAGGAAAAAAGTGAGTATACAGCTGAAGATATCTCATCCATTGCCAAGGATGCAAGGGTAAGGCATTTGCTGCATAGTGCCATTGATAATGTCATGTCAAACAAGGTGATTCATTGCAAGACTGCAAAGGAGATATGGGATGCTTTGGAGACAAGATGCCAGGGAACTGATGCAATCAAGAAGAACAGGAGGACTATACTCACTCAAGAGTATGAGCACTTTAACTCAAAAAGTGATGAGTCATTAACTGACTTATATGACAGGTTTGTCAAACTCTTGAATGATCTGTCACTGGTGGACAAGGAATATGATCTTTAAGATTCAAATCTAAAATTCCTTTTAGCTCTTCCTGAAAGTTGGGCTTTGAAGGCTACTACTATAAGAGACAACTATCAACTTGATGAAACTACTCTTGATGAAATTTATGGTATGCTCAAGACTTATGAACTTGAGATGGATCAAAGAAGCAAGAGATATGGGAGAAAATCAAGGGCAGTTGCTATTAAGGCTGAGGAGGAATCCCCCAAAGTGGCTGTCTCAAAGAAAGGCAAAGGAAAAGTCTAATTCAGAATCATCAAGTTCTGATGATGATGATTCAGAAACTGAAAGTTTACCTGAAATAGATGCTGATGAAGAGATGATGAAATTGTGTGCTCTTATGGTGAAGGGTATCACAAAGATAGCCTACAGGAAATTCAGAAGGGGAAAGAAGTTTTTCAAGAAAGGTGGAAGTACTGATAAGAAAAGTTTCAGAAAGTATGAAGGCAAAAGTACAAAGTCTGACAGAGGAGACAACTCAAAAGTCAAATGCTACAATTGTGGTGAAAGAGGCCACATATCTCCTGACTGCAAGAAAGGAAAGAGCGACAAAAACAAGGCACTTGTCACAAAGAAGAAAAGCTGGACAGACTCTTCAGATTCTGAAGATGAGGTGGATTATGCTTTAATAGCAAATGCTGATGGCAACCCTGAAACTGCTGAATTGAAGGTACCTCAAACAACTTATGCTTTTCATACTGATGATATTACTGAGTTGAGATTATATCTTAAAACCATGTTTATTAGCTACAAAGATCAAACTTTAACATGTGAAAGATTAACTTCTGAAAATCTTGCTTTTAAGAAAAGGAATGATTATTTAGAAAAAAGAGTTAGTTATGTTCCATCAAACTCAGAAAGAGAGAGAGAGATGATGCTTTTTATGTTAGAGATGAATTGCTAAAATTGAATAAATCTATCAAAACTGAGTTAGAAAAAGAAAAAGAGATTATCAGGATTTGGACTAACTCTGGTAGAATAACTCAGAACTTATTAAGTAGTGGAAACTGGAAAGAGGGCTTAGGTTATGGAGATGATAAAAGTGAAAAAGGAACTGAACAAATTGAGCTAATTGTTGTTAAACAAACTGTAAAGCCAAAGTTTGTAGCTAAAACTATAAAGTCTGATTCTGAAAAGATGAAAGAGTCTGTGAAAGAAGTTAAGAAGAAGTCAACTTTTGACAAATTAGAACAGGATAAACCAGCTGAAGTCAACATAGGCTTAATGACAAAGAAGCAGCTTAAGCATAAGCTGAAAGAAATAAGTGTAAGTCATATGTCATAGACCTATTTGTATATTCGAGGATTCAACTCAACTCAAATAAGAATGTAATAAGTAAATAGTGGATCTACCGTCAGAGAGATCTCGCAAAGTAATATCTGTCAAAGGATTCAGAAACAAGGTTCATCTACAGACTTGAGGAGTTAATTCACTGGAAGAAGTTCAAGAAGTTGATCATGCCTCAGTGATATAAATCAAGATCGTGGATTTAATCAAGTGACAGAGATCTCGTCAGAGTATAATTAATTACAAGGATTTAATCTGAAGAAAATCAAAGTGTCAGAGTCAAGACATGAAGAAACGTCACGGAAGTTAGTCACTCATGAACCAGACAGTACATCGAGTGTCAACGTTGAAGTGGCGGAATTGATTCATAATTTTCAGTGATTTTCAGAAGATTTGCAGAAGAATGGTTGCTGCTCAAGACTAGAATTAATTCTCTATTAATTAATTAAGTCATCTAATTTAATTAAGAAAATAAATTATATCTGCGAAGAATAATTTATTTTTTAATTGAATTAATTGATTAATTAATTCTGAATTAATTCTAGGAATTTTAGGAATTTTCAGAAGCTTAATTGGATTAAATTCAAGCATTTAATCAGCAAGACAATTGAAAATGAACTAGCATGACAATCAGGATTGTCATACCGATTGTCATGCTAGGCCATTTTCCATTGTCATACCGAAAGTTACTCTAGGAGGATGATTGTCTTGCTAGTTCATTCTGATTGTCATGCTAGTTCATTCTGATTGTCATGCTAGTTCATTCAGATTGTCTTGCTAGTTCATTCAATTGTCCTACCGAAAGTCTTGCCAGCTATAGGATTGTCATGCCAAGTCAATTCTATTGGTTTTGTTGATTTAAATAGAAGCAGAGAAGCAGCATATCATTTTAATCATCCAGAACACAAAAGTCAAGAACAAAGCAGAAAAGAAAAACAAGAAGAAATATTTCATCTTTTCATCTGCATACTTCAAGATTAAATTTCTAGATTGTAAAGTTAAATCCAATCCACTAGAAATCTTTATCTTGCTCTTGTGTAACAATCTAGCGGATTAAAATCCCTAGAACTTAATCTCAAATCGCGTTTAGCATTTGATTCTAATTATTGCAAAAATAGAAAAAGTTCATGTCGAATTTATTCTAAATTTGTGATAATTAATTTGAGATTAATTCCTTGTAATCGATACAGTTGTTGCAACACCTTTCAAGTTTAATAATATTTTTATTTAACTTGAATTTTGTTTCACATTTTTTATTCCGCATTTAATTCGATTATTCGGTACTGTTTGTATTCAACCCCCCCTTCTACAAACAAATTGGGACCTAACAATTGGTATCAGAGCCTTCTGATTAACGAACAAATCAAGATCCTAGACTTTTGTGATTTTTCAACTCCTTGAATTTTTATTTATTCAAAAATTCATAATGACTTCACATAAAGTTGGAACCGTTAAAATTCCACAATTTGATAAAGAGAATTATATCATGTGGAAGAAGAAGATGCTATTATTTTTACAAGTTGCAAATCCCAAATATTCAAACTTGTTAAAGAAGGGTATAAAAACTCCGATGGTTATTGAACCGGAGGTAATAATAGATGGTGTGGTGACTACTGAAGCTAGAACCTATCCAAAAGAGCCTGAAGATTTTACTCCTGCTGAGAAGGAAGAAGCCTCCTTGGATGCCAGCCTTCAATTAATATTAATTGATTCCCTTGATCCCTTGATGAACAGACATGTGATGAACTGTAAAAATTCCAAACACATGTGGGAAACTATTGAGGTGATTAATGAAGGCACGGAGGAAGTTAGGGAGAACAAGTTGGAAATCCTAACCTCTGAATATGAACATTTCAAATCAAATCCAGGAGAAGGAATTACTGAAGTGTTTGAGAGGTACAATGCGTTGATCAACAACCTGAACATCAATGGAAAGTATTATTCAATCAGGGAGGTCAACAAAAAGTTCCTTTTAACACTGCCAGCTCATCTTGAACATAGAATCACTGCCATTAGAGAAGCTAGAGATCTGAGTGAGATTTCTTTGGACAGGCTCTATGGAGTGTTAAAAACTTATGAGTTGGAGCAGATTCAACAGAAGGAAGTCTACGGGAAGGATAGAATGGTCAGCACATCTACTGCACTTGTAGCTGAAGGTCAACAACAACAACAATCTCAACAGTTAGAAAGAATGGTACAGTTTTCCAAGGGTGAGGAAAATGAGTTAGTAGCAGAATATGATCCTCCTACTACAAATCAATCAAGTGATGATTTTTATTCCTTGGAAGAGCTGGAGCAATTGGAAGATGAATCAATGGCCCAAATTGTCAAGAGATTCTCCCATGTCAGATTCAGGAGGAATCCCAAGCTTAAGTACAAGTCCAACTACAACAAATTCCAGAAAGGTGGATCTTCATCCTCTAACACCAGCAGTGGTGGGTACAAAACAGGGATGGTTGATCGAAGCACCATTAGATGCTATAACTGCAATGAGTTGGGACACTTTGCCACAGAATGTAGGAAGCCAAAGCAAGTAAGAAAGAACTCTGAAAGGGCTTATCTGGCAAAGGGAAGAAGCTGGGATGATACTGACAGTGAAGATGAAGATGAAGGAAATCTTGCTCTTATGGCTATTGATGGAAAAGCTTCATCGTCAAGAATAGAGGTAAAACTTTCTGATGCTGAAATGGTTTATCATCTAAGAGGTAACTTAGATTGTGCACGTCGTGATAATGAACTGTTAAGTTTAAAGATCACAGACCTTGAGAAAGAGGTCAATGAATTAAGACTTGTGCATATTAATCAAGACAAATTAAAAGAACAGGTATCTTTTCTAGAGAATAGAGTTGACTGTTATAGAAAACTCGAAACTATTCTCAAAGACAAGATCACCGGTCTTGAGACTAAGGTTAGAGCCTACTTCAATTCTTGTTCGAAGGCTAAAGAGTTCTACAGTAAGCAAGCTGTTAATCAAACATCTGGAATAGGTTATGATTACAATGCTGCTATTGGAGAATTAGGCATAAACTCCCCTCCTCATGTCTGTGCTAAAGGGAGGGAAGTACCACATGTGCTTAAGGGTGTTGATGAACCCCTCTATAAAGCATCAATTGCTGAACCATTTGATGCGACCTCTTCTGTTATTCATGAAGAAATACGTGCTGAAGATCATGCTAATGAGAAGATTGTTTCCAAGTCAAGTGAGTCGAAAGTTCCAGTCAAAGTTGTGAAAACAACTGAGACTAACTCAGACACACATGAGTTGGATAACAATAATGCCATGTCTACCATGCATAAATTACCTGCTGTTAATCACTCTCATAAAGCATGTAGTGTTGCTAATTGTATGTCTTGTGCTTTTAATATGATGTATGCTTATTTTAATGGTAAGCATGTGTCTAATGATAAGAGTACTACTCGTCAGCATGTGAATAACAAGAAGCATGATAGGTCTAAGACTGCTAGTCCTTCTAAGGCTAGAAAGGAGACATTTGTGCCTAAGCTTAAACAGAAATTTGTTAAGGCTGTTTACAAGGTCAAATGTTCAGTCATTGAGGATGTTGAGATCGTTAAAATTAAAAATGTTATTTTGCCTGACAAAGGACAATTCTACAAGTATGCCGGGCCCAACCAAGTTTGGGTTCCGAAGAAGGTCTAATCCATTTGAAGTGCAGGGCATTAAACAGGTGTAACCGGTAGTATGGATCCTTGACAGTGGATCATCAAGACATATGACCGGAGATAGAGCCCTGCTATCAAATGAGGATTGAGAAAGCTGGCCCAGTGGTTACCTTTGGAGATAACAGCAAAGGTTTATCTGAGGGATATGGCTGTTTGCAAGCTGGGAATGTTATCATTGTAATTTTGTATATTGTGCTAGGTTATTATCAGGAAGCAGTATCTAACATATAGCACCAGTGACGAGACTTGAGAATATTACGCCATATCAAGCACCTGCTGCACATTACACTTGGAATTGTACTCTAGTAAGATGTGTACAAGTGTACTCCTGGTTGGTGAGTCAAAAGAGGAAGTCAATGCACCACAGTTCATGGACTTTGCAGCTGCAGATCTATTGGACTATGCAATTTCTTCTTCACAATCTCACTTCAGGTTGGTATGAACTAGTATACTGCTCAAGCAATCGTCAAGGACATGGTATGGCACTCTAACTGCAGTTACAATTTTATATGAATAAGTAGAGTCGTCATATTTATAACTATCTTATCACTAAGCACAATCATATTGTTTTATATGTGCAGTGGTATATTGATTATGCAACATAACAATTAGTATCTAAAGTACTTGACAAGTATCGGTCAATGATATCTTGTTAATATTATGTTGCAGATATTTGTAAGCTTTTGACATGAATGAGAATTACTTAGACTTTACCCTAAGTGATCAATGTTTTATCAAAAACTCATTCATATTGAAAAACAAAATTAAACTTCTTTCTACATTAGTGATTTCTTATTTCATGTAAAATCTTTTGAAATCACTATTGTAAATCATTTTCTCTCTATTACCATATGTTCTATGATACAGGTTCAGTCTCCATTGACTTTCTTTCATTGACAGTCATGAGGTTGAAAACCCACAACGTCTATCCCAGACTGTAAAGACAAACACAAAAACAGAACCAACCAACACTCTCTTACCACTAAATATAGTATGAATGAGCGTGAGGGAGATAGTGCCTAGTGCACCACATAAGGAAGGTTCTGTAGTCAACCCAGTAGCTCTGTCTCCTACATAGATGAGTAGTATTTAAACCGAGACAACTGCTAGCCCCCATACATCTTCTCAAAAAGATGTAATGGCTGAAAAGGTACAAAAACAGTTACTAGATTCATTCTCTCAACAGGGTGCGTCTATTGAATTTTGCCTGTCGGCCAAGGTATCCGATGTAGTGTCACCACTTCAAACATAATCAATTCTTGATGCACAAGGAGAGGTTACACACACAAAGGATGAGTTGACGGAAACAAGAGTTTCGACCATTTTAAGGTCAGATTCGATTGTTCAAGGTTCGTTAGTGGACCAATTGCCTTTACAGGTGTTAGGAGAGGATACTGATCCAAAAGCCATATGTTAGTGGTCAGTGTCTACCTCCCCAGGCTTAAATCCCCTGGATGCATCTGCGGATAGTGGATCTGACATAGGCGCAGATCGGCAACTTGTTGACAATGATTCAGATATTACCTGATAAGTCACAAGGAAATGTCTTCACAGACATTAGAAGGGAACTTTGATCCTTATGCTAAATTTGTTGGATCATTGTTTACCTTCCCAGAATTCAAATCTGGAACCCTAAAAGGGAAACTAGCAACTTGTAGATTATGACTCAGATTTATCTGATGAGTTTAACAAGGATGGGGATTTGTGAACTCCCATTGCACCACCTGTGACCTCCTTTAAGGATGGCTAAGGTGATTTTCCTTGCAGGTACAGCTGGATTATGGAGCTATGAGAGAAGAGTGATACACTTGTGAGAATGAGTGTAAACACGAGTGGAGAGAAGAGTGAAACACATGTGAGGTACACTAAAACACAATCACACACTCACAGTGAGGAAGAAAGAGAAACTACTTGTTATTTCTTTTCCAACCAAGTGAAATATGAGAACTCCTTCAGACGACGGCATACATTCCTTCTTTAAGGGGGAGATAAAAGCTTAAGTAATAGTTTGGAGGATTCCTCAACTAAGGGGGAGAAATAGCAGGGAGGAAGAAAAAGATCCTATATGTACAGTACACCACACCATTGTTGTTTCTAACTACGGATCCTATTGTACGGGAGAGGTGGTAAACACAAGGTGATTTTCTGATAAGGGAAGAAGCTGTTAGGGGAGTACCATTGATTTTTATCTGCGGATCCTATTGTACGGGAGAGGTGGTAAAACGAAGGTGATCTTCTTTAATCAGTTGATTCTCATAGGGGGAGAAACAAGAGATATGGGCTTCTCAACAGGAAATGTGGTTGTACAAATGAAGATGAAACTACTTGAAGATATGTTCAGTCTAGAGGAACATCTACTTGGAATCTGGAAAATGTTAAATCTCATCCAGAACTTTTCTACTATTTACTTTGCATGTATGTTTATATCTTTTTCTTATTTGTTAGTTGAGTTATCCTCTAGGTATTTGTGTGTCATTGTCTAACAAACAAATAGGGGGAGATTGTAAGTCATATGTCATAGACCTATTTGTATATTCGAGGATTCAACTCAACTCAAATAAGAATGTAATAAGTAAATAGTGGATCTACCGTCAGAGAGATCTCGCAAAGTAATATCTGTCAAAGGATTCAGAAACAAGGTTCATCTACAGACTTGAGGAGTTAATTCACTGGAAGAAGTTCAAGAAGTTGATCATGCCTCAGTGATATAAATCAAGATCGTGGATTTAATCAAGTGACAGAGATCTCGTCAGAGTATAATTAATTACAAGGATTTAATCTGAAGAAAATCAAAGTGTCAGAGTCAAGACATGAAGAAACGTCACGGAAGTTAGTCACTCATGAACCAGACAGTACATCGAGTGTCAACGTTGAAGTGGCGGAATTGATTCATAATTTTCAGTGATTTTCAGAAGATTTGCAGAAGAATGGTTGCTGCTCAAGACTAGAATTAATTCTCTATTAATTAATTAAGTCATCTAATTTAATTAAGAAAATAAATTATATCTGCGAAGAATAATTTATTTTTTAATTGAATTAATTGATTAATTAATTCTGAATTAATTCTAGGAATTTTAGGAATTTTCAGAAGCTTAATTGGATTAAATTCAAGCATTTAATCAGCAAGACAATTGAAAATGAACTAGCATGACAATCAGGATTGTCATACCGATTGTCATGCTAGGCCATTTTCCATTGTCATACCGAAAGTTACTCTAGGAGGATGATTGTCTTGCTAGTTCATTCTGATTGTCATGCTAGTTCATTCTGATTGTCATGCTAGTTCATTCAGATTGTCTTGCTAGTTCATTCAATTGTCCTACCGAAAGTCTTGCCAGCTATAGGATTGTCATGCCAAGTCAATTCTATTGGTTTTGTTGATTTAAATAGAAGCAGAGAAGCAGCATATCATTTTAATCATCCAGAACACAAAAGTCAAGAACAAAGCAGAAAAGAAAAACAAGAAGAAATATTTCATCTTTTCATCTGCATACTTCAAGATTAAATTTCTAGATTGTAAAGTTAAATCCAATCCACTAGAAATCTTTATCTTGCTCTTGTGTAACAATCTAGCGGATTAAAATCCCTAGAACTTAATCTCAAATCGCGTTTAGCATTTGATTCTAATTATTGCAAAAATAGAAAAAGTTCATGTCGAATTTATTCTAAATTTGTGATAATTAATTTGAGATTAATTCCTTGTAATCGATACAGTTGTTGCAACACCTTTCAAGTTTAATAATATTTTTATTTAACTTGAATTTTGTTTCACATTTTTTATTCCGCATTTAATTCGATTATTCGGTACTGTTTGTATTCAACCCCCCCTTCTACAAACAAATTGGGACCTAACAATAAGGAATGTCAACAAGGTTAAAGCAGCTAGGAAAAATAGGAATGGAAAGGAAGATGTGAATAAAAGCAATAATTATATGCCTGTTCCTAATGCTCCTAGAAAGAAATGTTATAACTGTGGAAACTCTAACCTTCTTACTTCTTTTTGCAGGAAGAATAAGAATATAAACTCTTTACCTCCTAAGTCAGGAGTTATGAGTCAGTCTGTTAGGTTTAAGCCACAAAATCCTTGTTTTCATTGTGGAAGTTTATGGCATTCCATTTATACTTGTATGGAATATCATAGTTTATACTATGATTATTATCAAATAAAACCTTCTTTGAAGAAAGTTACTTTAATCCCTTCTAGTGTAAAGTCTGATGCAAAGTCTGATATAAGTTCTGATAAACTGCATATTAGCATAAACTCTGATATTAAATCCGCTGAAAATGCTAACTTAAAAATGCCAACAGATCCAAGCAAGGTTGGGTCCTTAAAACTAACCATTAGTGGTCTTTGTGATTGCAGGGCAACAGGAAAAACATCATAGTACTGGATAGCGGATGTTCAGGACATATGACTGGAAATAAAGCCCTGCTCTCAGACTTTGTGGAGAAAGCTGGCCCAAGAGTTTCTTATGGAGATGGTAACATGGAAAAACTCTGGGATATGGCAGTATTAATCTTGGGAATGTCATCATTGAAACAGTAGCTCTTGTTTCAGGACTTAAAGCACAATCTGCTGAGTGTGAGTCAAATCTGTGACAGATGTTATCATGTGGATTTCTTTGAAGAACACTGTGAGGTTGTAAGCAATTCTACAGGAAAAGTGGTTCTGAAAGGTTACAGGCATGGTAACATTTATGAAGCCAGACTTTCAACAACTTCTGATGGTTCCGCAATCTGTCTGTTGAGTAAAGCATCAATTGAAGAAAGCTGGAATTGGCACAAAAGACTCTCTCATTTAAATTTCAACAAAATAAATGAGCTTGTAAAGAAAGATCTTGTGAGAGGATTGCCAAAATCAGTATTTGCTCCTGATGGCCTTTGTGATTCATGTCAAAAGGCAAAACAAAGAAAATCTTCTTTCAAGAGCAAAACTGAGTCATCAATTCTTGAGCCTTATCACCTACCGCATGTTGATCTATTTAGTCTAGTCAATGTCATGTCTATTGCAAAGAAGAAATATGCTATGGTTATAGCAGATGAGTTCACAAGGTACACTTGGGTGTACTTCTTGCACAAGAAAAATGAAACTGTATTTACTCTAACTGACCATGTCAGACAGCTGGATAAGTTAGTCAAAGATTCTGTTAAAATTATAAGAAGTGATAATGGCACTGAGTTCAAGAATTTAATCATGGAAGAGTTCTGCAAAGAGCATGGAATCAAATAGGAATTTTCTGCACCTGGAACACCACAGCAAAATGGAGTTATAGAAAGAAAGAACAGGACTCTCATTGAAGTTGCACGAACTATGCTTGATGAAGCAAAGCTGCCAACCTACTTTTGGGCTGAAGCTGTGCAGACTGCTTGTTTTACACAGAATGCAACACTCATAAACAAGCAAGAAAAAACACCATATGAGATGGTGAAGAAAAAGAAGCCAAATCTGAAATTCTTTCATGTATTTGGTTGCAAGTGTTTTGTTCTTAAGACTCTTCCTGAGCAGCTTTCAAAATTTGATCTAAAAGCTGATGGAGGAATTTTTGTTGGATATCCACCTTCCACAAAAGCCTCCAGATTCTATAATTTAAGAACAAGGGTTGTCATGGAATCTATCAATGTATCTTTTGATGATAAGAAGATTACTGGACTTGAAGATTTCAATGATCACGATCAGCTGAGATTTGAAAATGAAGACTTAAATTCTGATTCTGTAAATTCTGATGATTTATACTCTGATCCTGTAAGTACTTGGTACGACCGGCATTTTATGTAATATTATTTGTGAATAATATTAAGTTAAATATATTCAATGCTTGTACGTTTGTGTGAGTGAAAATTTCTGCATTATAAATTTGCTTTGGGTAGTATATGATTTTTCAAAGCAAGAATTTATTTAATTTCTTTATTTTTGATTTATAAGGAATATTCTAAGCTTTGGAAAAATTTTCTTTTAAAAGACATTTTGTACACAAAATTTTGAAAATGATTTTATAAAGTCTCTAAAAATCCAAGTTATTTTATGGTATAAATTTTATAATTTTTGAACTTGTATTTTATTATATAAAAATAAATCTTTGGAAATTAGTTGCTTAATAATTATCAAAGTACATGATTACCCTTGCATGCAAACTCTCTTCTATTCAACCAAGGGGCAAGGAGGGCAATTCCAACCCCACTCACTTTCATTTTACTAGCCACGTTACTATTTTGTCCTTGCATGCAAATCTACCTAACTAAGATTGGAAGGTTACTATTGTAATTTCTCTCATCCACTCACTTATGGGCAAATAAAAACCAAGTAAACATGACAAACACACCACTTTCACTCCACCATTTCCACACTTCTCCTCCCTCCTCCCTCTCCTCTCGGCCCTCCCCCTCTCCTCTCGGGTTTTTAGCCGAAAACCTACCCCCTCCCCTTTTCTTCATTCCACATTCAAGTTTCCACCTTCCATACAAGTAAATATTACTTCCTATATCATGATCATTCATATTTCAAAGAGTTTTGAGTAGAAAGTTTAAGTTTAAGGGTTGCATGTAAAGGTTTTAGTGAAACTCAAAATACAATCTTGATTCTTATGGATTTAAGGTTGTTTTCGAGAGGACTACAATAAATGGATAAGTGCCAAGTCTTGAGAAGGAAACTCTTGATGATTTAATGGCCATTTCCATCCATTTCATTCGGCCATGACCATATGGGAGCCGAATGAATGGTCCTTGAAATTATTCTTGTTGTTTTGTTCAATTTTTGCATGTTTATGTGATAATGACTTGAATTTTGTGGTGAAAATTTGATAAAACTCCTTGCATGCTAAGTGATCATCTAGGTATACCTTATGCTAGGCTTGCATGTCAATTTTAAGATGGAACATATGTAGAAAATATGTTGTTTTGGTTTGAAAAACCCGAAGGCATGCATGCATGTGGAATTCTCTTAGTTTGTTGTAAGATTTTGATCATTTGGAAAAGATTTGGTTAGTGAGCCTTAATTTCAGTAGGAATAATGTGATAATATTGATTTATGCTTCTTGTTGCATGGTAATAATTTGTGGTTATCTTTTATAAAAATATATATCTTGTTGTTTCAAAAGCATGAAGATTTGCGATTTGTTAAGAGTAGTCTCTTTTGTTTTGCCATAGTTGCACCTTAGGTAAGGATGATCTCACCAAGGTTATTTTGAGAAAAAGGGAGTTAGTTCAGTAGAATACCAAGTATAGGTCTTGGTTTAAGTATTTAGTTGTTGATAATTGGGTTTGTCAAGTCAAAACCTTGGAAAATGAGAGTTATAGTTTCTGCAGAAAAATCAGTTTAGTACCCTGAGGTTTAGAGTGAGTTTTGACCATGTCATTGATGTGCACTTTGAGGCCCAAGCCACCAGAAGTTAGTATGGGGAGTATATAATAGGTTTTAGGAGTTGGTTGGAGGTTTGCATGTCATTTGGTTAGGTGCACAAGTAGAATAACAAAATCTGTCCAGCAGGGGACAGTTTTGTTGCAACTTAGAAATAGGGAGATTTGGCCATGTCATGGGTAGGCCCTCATTAGGCCCAATTGGGCCTTAGTTAGAGGGTATGTCAGAGAAGTTTTTCCAACCATAGTTCATAGGATATGAGCTAGAACCATGTGTCACAAGTTAATTCAAGTCAGGGCATTTTCTGCCCAGAAAAACAGGGGTACCTTGGACTTTTAGCTTAGGCCCAAGAAGGCCCAAGCCAGGCCTTTGAGCCACATAAAGCTTGTGAGATGCCCTTAGGTCAGGAGAGTCTTGTGTAAAAATTTTGAAGAAAAACTTGTAGTTTAAGAGTGTCTAATGCACTCAAGAAACCTTAGTTACCATTCTGAAATTTGCACCAGTGAGCACTTTCACTTATCACATAGTTTTAGGACACTTAGAAGTGAGTATTAGGTCGACCACCATAGTTGTAAGATAGTATAAGGTCAGTAGAACAAAAGGCACAAGTGAGGGTCAATAGGTTTTGGATAATTTAGGAAAGGCACATTGAGTTAGGAAGCCCAAATTCGAAGACTTCGTTTAGTTAGAGACCAAGTAACTTAAGTGGTGAGTCGAGATCATCCAAGCCTAGTGTGGCATTATGGTGTATATGATGTTATTTGGTATTAATATACGATATGTGATTATGTGGCTACGTGTGTACATTTGAAAATATAAATGGTGGATATGAATTAAGTGTGTATAGGCCTAAGTGCCATCCATGTTTAATTTCGGGTTGTAAATAGGTTAAGATGGAAAGAATATATTATAATGAGGATTATTATTATTTATGTAGGATCTCGAGACGAGGGAAAACTTGCCATAAAAGTCGAGTGAAGCTCCAGTTGTTGCTCCTACCAGTCAGACCAGACCAGTCTATCTCAAGGCAAGTGATTCAACTTGACCTTCGCATTTACTGTAAACAGTTCATATATATATCGATGCAATTATCCTGAGTCATTTTGATATATTTAAATCAAGAGTATCGTTTGTTTATCTTTGAGTTACATAGAGATGCATGAACCCTCGAGTACGTATTGCAAGTAGTTCAAAAGTCTTTCATGATAGTTTAATGCCATGATAAAATAGAGATGTGTTATAATACCTTATTGATCCTTTTGATTATCATGCTATTGATCCCTGAGAAATCTTGATGTTGCACCCTGATGCTTTGATTCAACTCTTGAAATAACCTCGATAGAAACTTTATCTTGATACCTAAAAGCCAATCTTTTCTTAAATTCATTCATGATTGTTTGATAACCCTATCCTTACCCTAAAGCTTGATACCCTGTTATATCTTGAGCTGATGATCACTTCCTTTATATTTTAGCACCTCTATCCTATTGGGAACCAGTGATGCTTATCTTCTTGATGTTCTAATACCTATACCTTGTCTACAACCATTGCTTTAAGCCTAGTTTGGCATTACTCTTTCATATTATCCAATAGCCTTGCTTAATTTCCTTGTCAAAATTCTTGTTTATGGAAATCTCTCGATTACCCTAATATAGTAAAGTCTAGTGGATCATGGCCCTGAGATTTAGTGTCATATTTCCAGTGTTTCAAGTTAATCTATAATCCCCGGATAAAAAAAAAATGATTTCAGTCAAAAGAGATTTTGTCATAAATCGGCATCAGTTTTCAAAATGAATAAAAGGTGGATTTTTCAGTCCCAAAGGGGGACAAATGTTTTCTTGAATGGTGGATCTGGACTGAGACGCGAGTCCTTTCCACACTTATATTAGGCTTAAAAGTTGCCTAGGGATTCCCAATAATGTTTTAGAACCCAGCGAGGTTCGGGATTACTTCGCGGCTGATCACCGGCTGTAATCCGTAGCGTCATAAAATGATTTTGATTAAGAATGGTTTTAAAATTTGTTTTGATGCAAGCAAAATGATGCCAACTCACATAAGTTTTATCTCTCGATTATCATTGATTATGTCATTCCATTGTCATTCCTAAAGGTATATCTCGATTTATGCTTTGCGTTGTATTGTTAGCACTTGCTGAGCTTTTGGCTCACTTCTTGCTTTACCCTGATATTACAGCTAGCAGCCATGGTTAGATTCAAGCAGACTGCCCGTAAGACCTGTGATGCTGATGCTTATGTTCGAGCTCAGGTAGAATAAGTAATAATAGTAGTGTGAGGACTCGGTATTTGTAATCAGATGTAATAGTTGGTAGTGTTGGGCTGTTCCAAACCCTAAACTGTAAGATCTTGGATTTTGGTTGTGTAATACTCATTAAAATGATGTAATAGCTATAATTATTTTGCTATTTAAGTTGGGGGTGTGACAGGTTTTGGTATCAGAGCTACGGTTTAGAGTCCCTGGACAGCCCAAATAGGTTATAGGATTTGTGTGTAGGTTATAGATATTACGCGAGAGAGAAGGTAAAGTAAATTATTATTAATACTCCTCTTATTGGTTGTCAGCAAAGGGCGCATTCCTCGTCATCCTCTGGGTCGGACGACACTATTGCTTTCTCCGTGTATGCTGAGTTGAGGCGCGAGTTCGACATGCTTCAGGGCAAGTACGACCGACTGATAGACCGACTGAAGAACGTGTATCCGGACAGCCGAAACTACGAAGGGAAGCCCAAGGAGCAGATGATTGCGAGACTTGAGACCTTGGTTGGGTACGTCAACACTAAGCTTGAGGAGATGCCAGCACACCGGGACCGTACCAGCCAGTATGTCATTCAGATGGTGGCGGATGAGCTCCAGAGCATTGTGAAGACGCTTCGAGAGGAAAAGACTACCAAGCCCCGTTCAGATGGAGTGGAGCCTTAGTTCTTTCCATTTACCTTTCATGTTGTTGTACTATCAAACTCTATGGAATCCCCAGTTGTTTCCGTCTTTCCTTTAAATAAGCCTGTTATTTCTAGAATCAGACTATGTCCCAATCCTATGTACTGTGACCTTTAAAATTTCAATAATTATGTGCTATTGTTCCATCTGCTCTCAACTGTTATTTTATGTTTTTATCATCATATCTGCTTAATTTGGAAACTTGACCCCATATGTAAATGCGAATGCCATGCGATACCCTCGAATCATTTTATCATTCATATTTGTTATGACACAACTCTTATTTCAGGATCATGCCTCCCAAAAAGAAGAACCCAACAACCACCTTCACCACAGACCCAAACATTCTTCAACTACTGGAAACCTTGCAACAGCAAACCAATGCTATAGCTCAACAACAACTAACTCTTCAACAACGAATTGAAAACCAAGATGACCGTGAGCCACACCAACCACCTGAACCATCAGTACCACCAAGACAAATTGTCACTTTCAAGGCTTTTCAGAGTGTGAATCCACCTGTATTTCATGATACCACTGATCCAGTGATAGCAAACACATGGATCAAGGAGATGGAAAGGGCTTTTGAGTTGGTACAGTTAGGAGACGATCAGAAGACGCTGTATGCCACTTACTTCTTGAAGGGAGAAGTCATTTATTGGTGGGAATCAGTAAAAGCTATGGAAGTCACTCAGCAGATTTCTTGGGAGAGATTTAAGAAGTTATTTCTGGACAAGTATTACCCTAAGTACATGCAGAATCAGATGGAGCTAAAATTTCTTGAGTTAAAACAAGGGAACATGACTGTACTGGAATATGAGAAGAAGTTCACTGAGTTGTCAAGGTTTGTGACAAAGTATACCAGCACTGAGGAAGAAAAAGCAAAGAAATTTCAGCAAGGATTGGAGCCTTGGATCAGAGATAGGGTGGCTATGTTTGAGCTTGAAACTTATGCGGGAGTAGTACAGAAAGCTGCTCTGATTGAGAATAATGGGATGCAGTCAAGGAAAGAGAGGGATAACAAGAAGAGGAAGGTTCCATTTTATGGAGAAAAGTCTGAAGCTGGAAGTTCGCAAGATCGGAATGTAAAGAGGATTGGTTTCCAGAAGGGCGGAAATTTTCAAAGGAAAGGAAATTTGGGCAAAAGGCAAGAATCAAAAGGGAACAATCAGGCAAGCCAAGGGCAAGTTGGAGAAAATAGGTTCCAGAGGCCAGAATGCAAGCACTGTGGAAGAAGGCACCCCGGAGTATGCAATAAGCTGAGTATGACCTGTTATAGGTGCAATCAGAAGGGACATTTGGCAAATGAGTGCAAGATGCCGAAGCCAGGAGTTACGTGCTACAAATGTGGGAAGACTGGACACATGGCTAGGGAGTGTAAGGCAACAGGACCAGTCAGAGCTCTGATGAACGTGGCAAGTACCAGTGCAAGCGTGCCAGCTGAGGTATTGGCATTACCTCCACCACCCGCACCAACCCCGCAAGCAACAGCAAGGACATTTGATCTAAAGATGAAAGATGCTGTTCAGAATTCTGAGGTGATAGCAGGTACACTTTTACTCAATAATGTCAAAGCCAAAGTATTGATTGATTCGGGAGCCACAAGATCTTTCATATCAGAATCTTTTGTTGATAAGATCCAATGTGATAAAACGGTTATGAGTGAGGTAGTAAATGTGGTAATTGCGAACCAAGAGAAGATTCCTGTGAATCAATTTTGTCCAAAATATGAGATTGATATTTCGGGATATAAGTTCTCGGCCGACTTGATACTCTTCAAGCTGGGAGAGTTTGATATAATTTTAGGAATGGATTGGTTAGGAGAGAATAGCGCTCAGATAAATTGTAAGACCAAGAGAGTGTATTTAAAGACGAAGAGTGGAGAGAAGGTAGTATTTAAGGGACAGAGGCAAGAGCGACTATTTCTTACAATTATTCAGGCTAAGAAGTTACTTAGAAAAGGTTGTGAGTCGTTCCTAGCATATGTAGTGGATTCAGAGAGAGGCAGCCCCAGCATGGAAGATATTCCTGTAGTTAATGAGTTCCCCGATGTGTTTCCCGACGAACTACCAGGCTTACCACCAGATCGACAAATTGAGTTCGAGATCAACCTTGCTCCAGGCACGGAACCAGTTTCAAAGGCTCCGTATAGGATGGCACCAGCAGAAATGAAAGAGTTGGCGAGCCAGCTACAAGAATTATTGGATAAGGGAGTGATACGACCAAGTACGTCGCCATGGGGAGCACCTGTTCTCTTTGTGAAGAAGAAAGATGGGAGTATGCGTCTATGCATAGATTACCGGGAGTTGAATAAAGTAACGATCAAGAACCGCTACCCGCTACCAAGGATAGATGACCTTTTTGATCAGTTAAAGGGAGCAAAATGTTTTTCGAAGATTGACTTGAGATCGGGATACCATCAATTAAAGATCAAGGAAGAAGATATTCCCAAGACCGCATTTAGGACCAGATATGGGCACTATGAATTCCTAGTAATGCCGTTTGGATTGACCAACGCACCGGCCGCATTCATGGATCTGATGAATCGAGTATTTAAGAAGTATTTGGATAAATTTGTCGTGGTATTTATTGATGACATCCTTATTTATTCTAAATCGGAAGAAGAACATATGCAGCACCTCTGGATAGCATTGGAGATACTCCGACAAGAGAAGTTGTATGCCAAGTTTACCAAATGTGAGTTTTGGTTAAAGGAAGTTCAATTTTTGGGGCATGTTATTGGAAATGATGGAATTAAAGTGGATCCGGCGAAGATTGAGGCAGTTATGAGTTGGGAGAGGCCAAGGACTCCTACGGAAGTGCGAAGTTTTCTAGGATTGGCCGGATACTATAGAAGATTCGTCAAGGATTTCTCGAAGATCGCCACACCATTGACCAAGTTAACCAGAAAGAATCAAAAGTTTGAATGGAGTGCAGAATGTGAAAATAGCTTTCAAAGGTTAAAACAGAAGTTGGTAACAGCTCCGGTGTTGGTACTTCCCGATGATCAAGGGAATTTTGTAATATTCAGCGACGCTTCACATAAGGGTTTGGGTTGTGTGTTGATGCAACACAGTAAGGTAATAGCATATGCGTCAAGACAGTTGAAGCCGCACGAGTTAAAGTATCCGACGCATGACTTGGAACTAGCCGCCATAGTGTTCGCACTCAAGATTTGGAGACACTATCTCTATGGAGAAAAGTGTGAAATCTACACGGATCACAAGAGTTTAAAATACATTTTTACTCAGAAAGAGCTCAATATGAGGCAGAGGAGATGGCTGGAATTGATTAAGGACTATGACTGTTCGATAAATTACCATCCTGGAAAGGCGAACGTAGTGGCCGATGCGCTGAGTCGGAAGGAAAGATTGAATATAATGATAACATCAAAAGAGTTATCCGAAGAAATCGGAAAATTTGAATTGGAACTTTGTGCTTATGGGAAAGTCAAAGAAGTTTGTCATGCAATGACCTTTCAGCCAACACTACTGGAAAAGATAAAGAAGTATCAAGAGGAAGTAATGGAAAAAGAGAAAAATCAGTTATCTGGAGAAGAGATTAATACTAAAAGGGATGAGCAAGGAATACTAAGGTTTTCATCCAGAATATGGATTCCTCATGTACCTGAATTAAAGAATAAGATCCTCCATGAAGCCCACCATTCGAAATTTTCAATCCACCCGGGAAGCACCAAGATGTATCAAGACTTAAAGAAGAACTTTTGGTGGCCAAATATGAAGCGAGACGTGGCAGAATGGGTTGCGAAGTGCTATACTTGTCAGAAAGTAAAGGCAGAACGTCAACGACCAAGCGGATTAATTCAGCCCCTGAAGATTCCAGAATGGAAATGGGAAAATATCGCTATGGACTTTATAGTAGGACTACCGCGAACAAAATCCGGACATGACGCAATATGGGTTATAATTGATCGTCTTACGAAGTCGGCGCATTTCCTTCCAATAAATGAGAAGTCGTCACTGGACAAGTTGGTTCATCTGTATGTGCACGAAATCGTATTAAGGCATGGAGTACCTGTATCAATAGTTTCAGACAGAGATCCCCGATTTAACTCAAGATTCTGGAAGCAATTCCAGGAATGTCTTGGCACGAAGTTGAATATGAGCACGGCGTATCACCCGCAGACTGATGGCCAGAGTGAAAGAACAATTCAAACAATTGAAGACATGTTGCGCAGTTGTGCAATCGATTTTGCTGGAAGTTGGGACGACCACCTGCCATTAATTGAATTTTCATATAACAACAGCTATCATTCCAGTATCGGCATGCCACCATATGAAGCTTTGTACGGCCGAAAATGTAGATCACCAACAAGTTGGGATGAAGTAGGAGAAGGAAGAATTCTCGGCTCAGAATTGGTACAACAGTTGCATGACTCAGTCAAGTTAATTCAGAAAAGGTTGCTTGCTGCTCAAGATAGACAGAGGAAGTATGCGGATCCAGCGCGTAAGGATGTTCAATTCCAAATTGGCGAAGCTGTGTTGCTAAAAGTGTCACCTAGGAAAGGGTTGATAAGATTTGGCAAGAAAGGAAAGTTAGCACCTAGATACGTAGGTCCTTTTGAGATTTTGAGTCAAGTAGGAAAGGTGGCCTACGAGTTGGCCTTACCACCTCAGTATCAGCATGTGCATAATGTGTTCCATGTGTCGTTGCTTAAGAAGTACAATCCTGACGCTAGCCATGTGATAGAATATGAACCTGTAGAAATTCAGGCAGACCTGTCATTTGTGGAGCAACCGGTTAAAGTACTCGACTGGCAAGTAAAGAGTCTTAGAAATAAATCAGTAAAGTTAGTGAAAGTACTTTGGAGGAACCCTAAGGTCGAAGAGTCGACTTGGGAGTTAGAGTCTGATATGCGTTCCCGGTATCCTCATCTGTTCTCTTAGATTCTGGGGACAGAATCCCTTAAGGGGGAGAGGATGTTACGACCGGCATTTTATGTAATATTATTTGTGAATAATATTAAGTTAAATATATTCAATGCTTGTACGTTTGTGTGAGTGAAAATTTCTGCATTATAAATTTGCTTTGGGTAGTATATGATTTTTCAAAGCAAGAATTTATTTAATTTCTTTATTTTTGATTTATAAGGAATATTCTAAGCTTTGGAAAAATTTTCTTTTAAAAGACATTTTGTACACAAAATTTTGAAAATGATTTTATAAAGTCTCTAAAAATCCAAGTTATTTTATGGTATAAATTTTATAATTTTTGAACTTGTATTTTATTATATAAAAATAAATCTTTGGAAATTAGTTGCTTAATAATTATCAAAGTACATGATTACCCTTGCATGCAAACTCTCTTCTATTCAACCAAGGGGCAAGGAGGGCAATTCCAACCCCACTCACTTTCATTTTACTAGCCACATTACTATTTTGTCCTTGCATGCAAATCTACCTAACTAAGATTGGAAGGTTACTATTGTAATTTCTCTCATCCACTCACTTATGGGCAAATAAAAACCAAGTAAACATGACAAACACACCACTTTCACTCCACCATTTCCACACTTCTCCTCCCTCCTCCCTCTCCTCTCGGCCCTCCCCCTCTCCTCTCGGGTTTTTAGCCGAAAACCTACCCCCTCCCCTTTTCTTCATTCCACATTCAAGTTTCCACCTTCCATACAAGTAAATATTACTTCCTATATCATGATCATTCATATTTCAAAGAGTTTTGAGTAGAAAGTTTAAGTTTAAGGGTTGCATGTAAAGGTTTTAGTGAAACTCAAAATACAATCTTGATTCTTATGGATTTAAGGTTGTTTTCGAGAGGACTACAATAAATGGATAAGTGCCAAGTCTTGAGAAGGAAACTCTTGATGATTTAATGGCCATTTCCATCCATTTCATTCGGCCATGACCATATGGGAGCCGAATGAATGGTCCTTGAAATCATTCTTGTTGTTTTGTTCAATTTTTGCATGTTTATGTGATAATGACTTGAATTTTGTGGTGAAAATTTGATAAAACTCCTTGCATGCTAAGTGATCATCTAGGTATACCTTATGCTAGGCTTGCATGTCAATTTTAAGATGGAACATATGTAGAAAATATGTTGTTTTGGTTTGAAAAACCCGAAGGCATGCATGCATGTGGAATTCTCTTAGTTTGTTGTAAGATTTTGATCATTTGGAAAAGATTTGGTTAGTGAGCCTTAATTTCAGTAGGAATAATGTGATAATATTGATTTATGCTTCTTGTTGCATGGTAATAATTTGTGGTTATCTTTTATAAAAATATATATCTTGTTGTTTCAAAAGCATGAAGATTTGCGATTTGTTAAGAGTAGTCTCTTTTGTTTTGCCATAGTTGCACCTTAGGTAAGGATGATCTCACCAAGGTTATTTTGAGAAAAAGGGAGTTAGTTCAGTAGAATACCAAGTATAGGTCTTGGTTTAAGTATTTAGTTGTTGATAATTGGGTTTGTCAAGTCAAAACCTTGGAAAATGAGAGTTATAGTTTCTGCAGAAAAATCAGTTTAGTACCCTGAGGTTTAGAGTGAGTTTTGACCATGTCATTGATGTGCACTTTGAGGCCCAAGCCACCAGAAGTTAGTATGGGGAGTATATAATAGGTTTTAGGAGTTGGTTGGAGGTTTGCATGTCATTTGGTTAGGTGCACAAGTAGAATAACAAAATCTGTCCAGCAGGGGACAGTTTTGTTGCAACTTAGAAATAGGGAGATTTGGCCATGTCATGGGTAGGCCCTCATTAGGCCCAATTGGGCCTTAGTTAGAGGGTATGTCAGAGAAGTTTTTCCAACCATAGTTCATAGGATATGAGCTAGAACCATGTGTCACAAGTTAATTCAAGTCAGGGCATTTTCTGCCCAGAAAAACAGGGGTACCTTGGACTTTTAGCTTAGGCCCAAGAAGGCCCAAGCCAGGCCTTTGAGCCACATCAAGCTTGTGAGATGCCCTTAGGTCAGGAGAGTCTTGTGTAAAAATTTTGAAGAAAAACTTGTAGTTTAAGAGTGTCTAATGCACTCAAGAAACCTTAGTTACCATTCTGAAATTTGCACCAGTGAGCACTTTCACTTATCACATAGTTTTAGGACACTTAGAAGTGAGTATTAGGTCGACCACCATAGTTGTAAGATAGTATAAGGTCAGTAGAACAAAAGGCACAAGTGAGGGTCAATAGGTTTTGGATAATTTAGGAAAGGCACATTGAGTTAGGAAGCCCAAATTCGAAGACTTCGTTTAGTTAGCGACCAAGTAACTTAAGTGGTGAGTCGAGATCATCCAAGCCTAGTGTGGCATTATGGTGTATATGATGTTATTTGGTATTAATATACGATATGTGATTATGTGGCTACGTGTGTACATTTGAAAATATAAATGGTGGATATGAATTAAGTGTGTATAGGCCTAAGTGCCATCCATGTTTAATTTCGGGTTGTAAATAGGTTAAGATGGAAAGAATATATTATAATGAGGATTATTATTATTTATGTAGGATCTCGAGACGAGGGAAAACTTGCCATAAAAGTCGAGTGAAGCTCCAGTTGTTGCTCCTACCAGTCAGACCAGACCAGTCTATCTCAAGGCAAGTGATTCAACTTGACCTTCGCATTTACTGTAAACAGTTCATATATATATCGATGCAATTATCCTGAGTCATTTTGATATATTTAAATCAAGAGTATCGTTTGTTTATCTTTGAGTTACATAGAGATGCCATGAACCCTCGAGTACGTATTGCAAGTAGTTCAAAAGTCTTTCATGATAGTTTAATGCCATGATAAAATAGAGATGTGTTATAATACCTTATTGATCCTTTTGATTATCATGCTATTGATCCCTGAGAAATCTTGATGTTGCACCCTGATGCTTTGATTCAACTCTTGAAATAACCTCGATAGAAACTTTATCTTGATACCTAAAAGCCAATCTTTTCTTAAATTCATTCATGATTGTTTGATAACCCTATCCTTACCCTAAAGCTTGATACCCTGTTATATCTTGAGCTGATGATCACTTCCTTTATATTTTAGCACCTCTATCCTATTGGGAACCAGTGATGCTTATCTTCTTGATGTTCTAATACCTATACCTTGTCTACAACCATTGCTTTAAGCCTAGTTTGGCATTACTCTTTCATATTATCCAATAGCCTTGCTTAATTTCCTTGTCAAAATTCTTGTTTATGGAAATCTCTCGATTACCCTAATATAGTAAAGTCTAGTGGATCATGGCCCTGAGATTTAGTGTCATATTTCCAGTGTTTCAAGTTGATCTATAATCCCCGGATAAAAAAAAAATGATTTCAGTCAAAAGAGATTTTGTCATAAATCGGCATCAGTTTTCAAAATGAATAAAAGGTGGATTTTTCAGTCCCAAAGGGGGACAAATGTTTTCTTGAATGGTGGATCTGGACTGAGACGCGAGTCCTTTCCACACTTATATTAGGCTTAAAAGTTGCCTAGGGATTCCCAATAATGTTTTAGAACCCAGCGAGGTTCGGGATTACTTCGCGGCTGATCACCGGCTGTAATCCGTAGCGTCATAAAATGATTTTGATTAAGAATGGTTTTAAAATTTGTTTTGATGCAAGCAAAATGATGCCAACTCACATAAGTTTTATCTCTCGATTATCATTGATTATGTCATTCCATTGTCATTCCTAAAGGTATATCTCGATTTATGCTTTGCGTTGTATTGTTAGCACTTGTTGAGCTTTTGGCTCACTTCTTGCTTTACCCTGATATTACAGCTAGCAGCCATGGTTAGATTCAAGCAGACTGCCCGTAAGACCTGTGATGCTGATGCTTATGTTCGAGCTCAGGTAGAATAAGTAATAATAGTAGTGTGAGGACTCGGTATTTGTAATCAGATGTAATAGTTGGTAGTGTTGGGCTGTTCCAAACCCTAAACTGTAAGATCTTGGATTTTGGTTGTGTAATACTCATTAAAATGATGTAATAGCTATAATTATTTTGCTATTTAAGTTGGGGGTGTGACAGTACTGATGTCATTGAATCTGTGGTAACAAATCCAAAGAAAAAATGCACCTGTCCAGGGGGAGCAAGCTGAAAATTCTACCATATCTCAAGACTCTCAAGAAGCATCAGGAAGCTATGATTCATCTAGTTGTGATGAGCCAAATTCTGATAATTTTGGAAGCTCTGATACTTCAAATCCTGAAGGATCCAAGTCAAACTCTGAAGTCTCAGAGAGTATAACTACAGGGGGAGCATCAGAAAATGCTGATGGAGACAACATGGATCACAGGGTAGGATCCAGTTCTAGAAGTCAACTTCAATTTGCAAAGAAGTGGACCAAATCACATATACCTGACTTAATTATTGGAGATCCTGAAGCAGGTGTCAGAACTAGAACTGCATCAAATGAATGTCTCTATCATTCTTTTCTATCCCAGACTGAACCAAAGAAAGTGGAAGAAGCTCTTCAAGATGCTGATTGGGTGCAAGCAATACAGGAAGAGTTAAATGAATTCGAAAGAAATAAAGTCTGGACCCTAGTGCCAAGACCAAAGAACATATCAGTTATTGGCACAAAATGGGTGTTCAGAAACAAAACTGACAATGATGGCATAATTACAAGAAATAAAGCAAGGTTGGTTGCTAAAGGCTACTCTCAACATGAGGGTATTGATTATGATGAAACATTTGCACCAGTTACTAGATTAGAAGCCATAAGGATCTTTTTGGATTATGCTGCTCACAAAAAGTTTAAAGTCTTTCAAATGGATGTGAAAAGTGTTTTTTTAATGGAGAATTGGAAGAAGAGGTCTATGTTGAACAACCTCCAGGCTTTGTAGATTCAAAATTTCCAAATCATGTTTACAGGCTTGACAAAGCACTTTATGGCCTTAAGCAAGCTCCTAGAGCATGGTATGAGACTTTAGCTCAATTCCTTCTGGAAAGTGGATTTCACAGAGGTACAATTGATAAAACACTGTTCTACCTCAACCATGGAAAGGACTTATTTTTTGTACAAATATATGTTGATGATATCATATTTGGTTCTACAAATGCCAAATTCTGTGAGAGGTTTGCAAAACTAATGCAGTCAAGATATCAAATGAGTATGATGGGAGAACTTAGTTATTTTATGGGCCTTCAAGTCAAGCAGAATGAAGAAGGTACTTTTATCTGTCAATCCAAATACAACAAAAATTTACTGAAGAAATTTGGAATGCAAGATTTTTCAACTGCATCCACTCCCATGGCCACTGCAACCAAGTTAGATAAAGATACTGTTCATCAGTAGATATTACTAACTACAGAGGTATGATTGGCTCTAGACTCTATTTAACTGCAAGTAGACCTGATATCATGTATGCTACCTGTCTTTGTGCAAGATTTCAGGCTGATCCAAGAGAACCTCATCTAATAGCTGTGAAAAGAATTTTCAAGTACCTCAAGGGTACAGCTGATCTAGGATTGTGGTATCCTAGAGAATCAAATTTTATGCTAATAGGTTACTCAGATGCAGATTTTGCAGGATGCAAAATAGACAGGAAAAGCACTAGTGGAAGCTGCCAATTTCTTGGAGGCAGATTGGTTTCTTGGTTTAGCAAGAAACAGAAGTCAATTTCCACATCAACTGCAGAAGCAGAATATATTGATGCAGGAAGCTGTTGTGCACAGATTTTTTGGATGAAGAATCAGTTACTGGATTATGGGTTAGAATTTTCTAAAATCCCTCTTTACTGTGATAATCAAAGTGCTATTGCTATGACAGGTAATCCAGTTCAACACTCAATGACAAAGCACATCAGCATTAGGTACCATTTCATAAGGGAACATGTGATGGAAGGTACAGTGGAATTTTATTTTGTTCCAACAGATCAACAACTAGCAGATATCTTCACTAAACCACTATGTGAAGCTACTTTTACAAGACTGGTAAATGAACTTGGAATGGTTTCAGTTTCTTTCTCTAAATCTGCTTAGTTTTTGTTCTCATGGATCAGACTTTATGATCAGTGTTTACAGATTGTCTTATTTTCATGAAATCTGTTCTTAATTGAAACTTATTAAATACTGATTGTTATCTGATGTGGATCTTTAAACTCTGATAGTGTTTTGAATGTTCTGTGACTATTCAATCCTATGAGGATAACTGTGCTAAATGTTGACCTAGTAGTCTTTAACTTACTAGAAATCCCATGTTTGAATTAGTTGTTTATGTAGAAACTCATTAACACAAGCAAATTCTGATTTTGAGCTTAGTCAAGTTTACTTTTTGTATCTTATTACTAAGTCACAAACTAGATTCTTGCTTCTTATCTGTCAGATTCTGATTTCAGTAAATCTTAAGAATTAACTAAATGCTGATAAGCCTCACTTATCAAAAGAAAAGAAAAGAAAAAAAAAGTCAGGTACTCCTTTGAGATCTAGAGTAAATATATGGAAGGGAAGACCCAAGTGCATTGATGGAATTAAGTAATATGCATTAGAAAAGCAAATAAATTTTCTTGGTGACTTTTCACATTCTCTGATTACTGGAGAAATACTATGACAACAGCATAAATTCTGATAAGCAGTCGTGACTCACTTACACTGAGAGGCCACTGTAAAAAGGAATTTTAAAAGATGCATAAAATGAGCACAAACAGTTGAGGTGGACTCTTGCATAAATTTGTTCTATAGTAGACTTCATGATTGATGACAGATTTTAAGCACTTTTCTTATTTATGCCTTATTTCTAAGATGTACTGAAGTTTATCAGATTTTAATCTTTATCTGATATTCTGCGTAATGCACAAACTTTCACTCTATATGAATGATGAAAATTACTGTGGTGATTAAGTTGTTTTTTATAAACAGTTAAGTGTCATTTGCATAAATTCTGAGGACAAGTTCTGATGGAAGTTCTGATGATTAAACTCTGAAGAAAACAAGTCAGTATTTGTATCAAGAATCACAGAAAAAGATATTCACTTTTTGAGTACGGAAGCCATATTCTGATGACTGTTAAAATCTGATATAAGTTTAAGTTCTGATATTAAATCCTGATGGAATCTTTGATGCTTACGTGGCATTATTCTTTACTTGACTTATTTGTGGTAAAAACTGAAACAATTATATTTAAATCAGAATATATTTGGGTTAGATAAAAATAGTCATAATCATTATGGGTTAGTGGTAAATGTGTTTGTCCTGAAAAACTGCATGTGCACAGTAATTATTGCTTATTTTACGTGCCCACTAACTCCTACTTTAACTGTTAACTAACTGTTCACACGTTGCCAGGTGTAAAGTGTATCCCATGCTTCAAAAATATAACTGTTGAGTGGAGAGAGTATATATATGGGAGTTAAAAGATTTTCTAATCTTTTACTTACTTTTCTATTCTTAATCTCTTTTATTCTCTCTCTCTCTAATATTTTCTGAAGCGTGTTCTTACAGGCATTTTCACAAACACCTTTCGCGCAACATATTTTCTCACTTAATTTCTTACAGAGATGGCACCAAAAGACTTGATTTATAATGGAGCTAAGTTTATTCCTAACAACTACACGTCTATTCTTAAAAAGGCTGAAGCTCCATTGGAACTTCACTTTATTCAGGATTTCCTTACTAATTATGATATTGGGTATGCTTTGACCCAACCCGAAGAATTCTTTGGAACCCAAGTGCTGGAGTTTTGGAGAAGTGGAATCTATGATGATGGTGGTGCTCAAGGGTCCCCAAGTATTATCTTTACAACAGGGGAGGATGAGCATGTTGTGACGTTGGCTATAGTTCGTCAAGCACTGCAGCTGCCTGAGAACTGCGTTTATATAACTGTTCAGGAGCCAGTTCTTCAAAATATGATGGCCAGTCTGGGGTATGAAAAGACATTGGCAAAGCTGGGTCAATTAAAGAGATCTAACATAAGGAGGGAATTGAGTTTCTTCTTTGACTGTATTACAAAGACCTTCACCAACAAATGTTCTAATTTCGATGCAATCCCCATACTCAGTCAACAAATCGGGTATGCTCTCATTAATCAAACTGATTTTAATTATGCAAGTGCTGTTTTAGGCTTAATCGGGGATAGGATGACAGAAGATAGGAACACTGTTTATTTTGCTAGATTCTGTCAGCTTATTTATAGTTTTTGTTGTGCTGATAAACCCCAGTTAGCTAGTGAATTACTTCCATCATTTAAACTAGCTAAAAGAGCTTTTAATGACTTATTATCTACTGATAATTAGAAGGCTATGTTGAGACCCCTCCAAATACCTTTAACTGTCAAACAAGCCTTAATAATCTATGATCCAGTTACATACACTGCACTATATCCTGATGTTCAACCATGTGAACCTCAACCATCAGCACCTACCACCACTACCCAAACACCTCAAACTTCTCAACCATAACCAAAATCTACCATCAGGACATCTATCAAACCTTCAGCTCAATCATTACAACCTGACTCATCAGCACATACCATCAGATCTTCATCTTCCAGGCCAAAGAGGACAAAGTCTATTCCTCAACCTCCACAAAAGAGAAGGAAGATGATTCTCAGAGATGAATCCGATAGTGATGAAAAGGAAACAGTTGAAGCACGGGTTCATGCATCAGAACCTGTGATAATTGAAGCTGAGAACTTTACTTCTTAGATAGAAACAACAATTCAAAGTTCTGATACTTTGAAAAGAAAGAAATCTGTAAGTTTTGTTACTGTTGAAGCAACTCCTTCATTGGTAAGGAGATTGAAAAAAATGAAGGCTATGAGGTATTTGGCTAAGGCTCCATCAGAAGATACTGAAGAAGCTGAGGAAGGGGATCAGGAATCTCTGATCTCACAAGAACCGATTATCATTGAAGCCCTTCTAGCTCAAGCCAAAGACACTGCTACTGATACAATTCTAACCCCTCTTGTCTCTCCTATTAAAGTTACAGATGATGCTAAAGAACAAACTGAAAATTCTGAAATAGATATTCATAATTTGAATATACCAAATGTTCTTTATCTGGAAGCTCCATCTACAGAAGCTCAGTAATCTCCAACTCATTTTCCAATTTTAAATGCTGAGATACCATCTACATCAACCACACCAGCTCTAGAGATAAATTCTGATGTTCAGAATTTAAATGAAGCTGTTCCTAAATCTGCAGTTGCTTCACACACTGTTCTGTTTTCAGAACATAATGAGTGTTCCTCAAGTTCAGAAGACAATGTTTCTGTTGAGACTCCAGTTCCCATTCTGGGAAAGGAAGAATTGATGAAGAAATTTGTTGAACAGGAAGCACCTATTCCTTGGGAGGATACTCACAGAGGTGTGGAGTGGACCAAGAAGTGGAATGAATCAGATTTTATTCCAAGTTCTAACATTTTGACAGAGCATATTGCTAAAGCTGATGAGTTGCTCACAAATGCTGATTTAAAGACACAACTCAAGATCACTGCTCTATCTACCAAAGATCTTCAAGGTCTACATTCTTCTACTCATGAAAAGGTTGATACACTAAAGGAACATGCTGATAAGCTAGATCTACAGCTTAAGCTTGACAAGAACAGATATATCAGACCTACTCTTGAGAAAATTGAAGCCATGAAGAAGATTCAAGAGAAGCAACAGGCCCAAATTGCTGAGGTCCCGGCTAACCAAGTTTCTCAGAAGAGTATTTCTGCAATATTCCTTATTCGAGCTTATTTCCATATTCCTGTTGCAACACAGATCTAAGAAATATCATATCTTGATGTTTCTTCTTTGATCATATTGCCTTAGAGATATATTCCATAAAGATATAGTTTTGATATTTTGCAAGAATGGAATATCTCTTTTATCTGTTTAAAAGACATGATTTTGCTAGTTTGACTTTTTGAATCTGATTTGGATCAATTAAATTCATGTCCTAATGAAGAGGATCTACGTGTTCTTAATTTTATGTTTAATCGTACAAATACCAAAATAAATAATATATCGAAGAGATCCTTTCAATCTTCTCCTTTTTGGTATTTGCCAAACAAACATAAAATTAACAGTGTGTGCTTCCCCTTGGTGTATGCATGAATATTTGAAAAATATTTTGCACATAAAGTATTTATGTACTTAGAGATTAAATCTCTTTCTTGAGATCCTGCAGAATACTTTGTTAGATGCATTGAAAGATATATGGCATAGCCTATTTGTATATTCGAGGATTTAACTCAACTCAAATAAGAATGTAATAAGTAAATAGTGGATCTATCGTCAGAGAGATCTCACAAAGTAACATCTGTCAAAGGGTTAAGAAACATTATTCATCTACAGACTTGAAGACTTAATTCACTGGAAGAAGCTCAAGAAATTGATCAAGCCTCAGTGATATAAATCAAGATTGTGGATTTAATCAAGTGACAGAGATCTCGTCAGGGTATCAATTAATTACAAGGATTTAGTCTGAAGAAAATCAAAGTCAAGACGTGAAGAAACATCACGGAAGTTAGTCACTCATGAACCAGACAGTACATCGAGTGTCAACGTTGAAGTGGTGGAATTGATTCATATATTTCAGTGATTTTCAGAAGTTTTACAGGAGAATGGATGCTGCTCAAGTTTAGTATTAACTCTCTATTAATTAATTAAGTCATATAATTTAATTAATAGAATAAATTATATCTGCAAAGATTAATTTATTTTATTAATTGAATTAATTGATTAACTAATTCAGAATTAATATTAAGGTTTTTCAGAATTTTAATTGATTTAAAATCAGTTATTAATTCAAAAGGCAACTGATTGTATTAGTATGACAATCGGTATGACAATCAATAGTCATACCGAAAGTCATGCTAATTCAAAAGGATTGTCTTATCAGATTTTTTATTACATTAAAATTCTTTTATTAATTCAGTTAGACAATCTGATTTTGAACTACTATGACAATCGGTATGACAATTGATAGTCATACCGAAAGTCTTGCTAGTTCATTCTGATTGTCTTTCCAGCTCAAAAAGATTATCATGCCAGTACATTCTACTCGACTGTTGGATTAAAAGAAGCAGCAGAAGACATTCATGCATAATTTCATACAGAATACACAAGAGTCAAGAACACAGCAGAAACAAAAGCAAATTATTTCATTTTTCATCTGCTTTATTCAAGATCAAAATTCTAGATTGTAAATTAAATCCAATCCACTAGAATTATTTATCTTGTTCTTGTGTATCAATCTAGCGGATTAAAATCCCTAGAACTTAATCTCAAATCGCATTTAGCATTTGATCTTTTAATTACAAAAATAGAAAAAGTTCATGTCGAATTTATTCTAGATTTGTAATAATTGATTTGAGATTAATCCCTTGTAACCGATACCGTAGTTGTAACACCTTTCAAGTTTAATAAAAGTTTTATTTAACTTGAATTTTGTTTCACCTTTTTATTCCGCATTTTATTCGATTAAACGGTATTGTTTGCATTCAACCCCCCCTTCTACAAACAAATTGGGACCTAACAATTGGTATCAGAGCCTTCTGATTAACGTACAAATCTAGATCCTAGACTTTTGTGTTTCTTTCACTTCTTGAATTTTTTATTCACTCAAAAAATTCATAATGACTACACAAAAAGTTGGAACCGTTAAAATTCCACTTTTCGATAAAGAAAATTATGTTATGTGGAAGAAGAAGATGCTACTGTTTTTACAAGTTGCTAATCCCAAATATTTGCAAGTGTTAAAGAAGGGTCCAAAAATTCCTATGGTTATTGAACCAGAGGTAATAGAAAATGATGTGGTGATCACCAAAGCGAGAACTTATGTGAAAGATCCTGAGGATTTCTCTCCTGCTGAAATAGAAGAAGCCTCCCTGGATGCTAGCCTTCAATTAATCTTAGTAGATTCCCTTAATCCCTTGATGAATAGACATGTGATGAATTGTAAAGATTCCAAACATATTTGGGAAACTATTGAGATTATTAATGAAGGCACAGAGGAAGTTAGGGAGAACAAGCTAGAAATCCTAACCTCTGAGTATGAATACTTTAAATCCAATCCAGGGGAAGGAATCACTGAAGTGTTTGAGAGGTACAATGCATTGATAAACAACCTGAACATTAATTGTAAATACTATTCCATCAGGGAGGTCAACAAAAAGTTCCTCTTAACACTGCCAACTCATCTCGAACATAGAATCACTGCCATAAGAGAAGCAAGAGATCTGAGTGAGATTTCTTTGGAAAGGCTCTATGGTGTGTTAAAGACTTATGAGTTGGAGCAGATTCAGCAGAATTTGGCTCTAGTAGCTGATGAACAACAACAACAACCACAATATCAACAACAATCTCAACAGCCAGAAAGAATGGTACAGTCTTCCAAGGTTGAAGATAATGTGATAGTAGCAGAATTTGATTCTCCTACTACAAATCAATCAGGAGATGATTATTATTCCTTGGAAGAACTGGAGCAATTGGAGGATGAGTCAATGGCCCTGATTGTCAAGAGATTCTCAAATGTCAGATTCAAAAGGAATCCCAAGTTCAAGTACAAGTCCAACTACAACATATTTCAGAAAGGTGGATCTTCATCCTCTAACACCAGCAGTGGTGGGTATAAAACAGGGATGGTTGATCGAAGCACCATTCGATGCTTCAACTGCAATGAGTTGGGACACTTTGCCACAGAATGCAGGAAGCCAAAACAAGCTAGGAAGAACTCTTACGATTCTAATCAGAAGAGTAAATCTGAAAGGGCTTACCTGGCAAAGGGAAGAAGCTGGGATGATACTGACAGTGAAGATGAAGAAGTTGGGAATCTTGCTCTCATGGCTAGTGATGCAAGCACCTCATCGTCAAGAAAAGAGGTAAAATTTACTGATGCTGAATTAGTTTATCATCTAGGAGGTTCCTTAGATTGTGCTCGTCATGATAATGAATTGTTAAATCAACAAATCAAAGACCTTGAGAAAGAGGTCAATGAATTAAGACTTGTGCACATTAATCAAGATAAATTAAAAGAACAAGTGTCTTTTCTAGAGAATAGAGTTGACTGTTATAGACAACTTGAAACTATTCTCAAAGACAAGATCACTGGTCTTGAGGCTAAGGTTAAGGCTTACTTTAATTCTTGTTCGAAGTCCAAAGAGTTTTACAATAAGCAAGTTGTTAATCAAACATCTGGAATAGGTTATGATTACAATGATACTATTGGAAAATTAGGCATAAACTCCCCTCCTCATGTCTGTGCTAAAGGCAGGGAAGTACCACATGTGCTTAAGGGTGTTGATGAACCCCTCTATAAAGAATCAATTGCTGAACCATTTGATGAGACCTCATTTATTATTCAAGAAGAAATCCGTGCTGAAGATAATGCTAATGAGAAAGCTCTCTCCAAGTCAAGTGTGTCAAAAGTTCCAGTCAAGGTTGTGAAAGCAACTGAGACTAACTCAGACACACATGAGTTGGATAACACAAATGCCATGTCTACCATGCATAAGTTGCCTATTGTTAATCCCTCTCATAAAGAATGCGGTGTTCCTGATTGTATGTCTTGTGCTTTTAATCTGATGTATGCTTATTTTAATGGTAAGCATGTTTCTAATGATAAGACTACTCCTCGTCAGCATGTGAATAATAGAAAGCATGATAGGTCTAAGACTGCTAGTCCTCCTAAAGCTAGAAAGGAGACATTTGTGCCTAAGCCTAAACAGAAATTTGTCAAGGTTGTTCACAAGGTCAAATGTTCAGTCATTGATAACGTTGAGAATATTAAAATTAAGAATGTTGTTTTGCCTGATAAAGGCCAATTTTACAAATATGCCGGACCCAGCCAAGCTTGGGTTCCGAAGAAGGTCTAATCCATTTGTATTGCAGGGCATTAAACAGGTACAACCGGTAGTGTGGATTCTTGACAGCGGATCGTCAAGACATATGACCGGAGATAGAGCCCTGCTATCAAATGTGGTTGAGAAAGCTGGCCCAGTGGTTACCTTTGGAGATAACAGCAAAGGTTTAACGGAGGGATATGGATGTTTGCTAGCTGGAAATGTTATCATTGAAAATGTATATGTTGTGCAAGGACTTGAACACAATCTGCTTAGCATTAGTCAGTTCTGTGACAACGGCTACAATGTTTTATTCGACAAGCTGAAGTGTCAGATTCTGCACAAGAAAAGTGAAAAACCCTCCTTAATGGAAATCCACAAAGGAAATCTGTTCGTAGCTGACATGAACTCTGGAAGCAATCCTGAAGTCAATTGTTTCTATGCAAAGGCATCGTCAGATGAGAGTTGGCTATGGCACAAGAGACTTTCTCATCTCAATTTTAAAACAATGAATTCTCTTGTAAAAAGACAATTGGTAAGAGGTCTGCCTCAGCTAGAATTCTCTCCAGAAGGACTATGTGAGGCTTGCCGGAAAGGAAAGTCAAAGAAAGCAAGTCACAGAGGCACTGACACATCTTCCATAACTGGTGTTCTGCAATTATTGCACATGGATTTATTTGGACCAGTTAATGTTCTTTCGATGTCAAAGAAGTGTTACTGTCTTGTGATAGTTGATTACTATTCCAAGTATACGTGGGTTTTATTTCTTCACTCTAAGGATGAAACACCACAAGTTGTGATTAATCATATCAAGATGATTGAGTTAGATTCTAACGTCCCTGTTAGAGCAATAAGGTCAGATAATGGGACAGAATTCAAGAATGCACTTCTCAATGAATTCTGTACAGACAAAGGGATTACAAGATAATTTTCAGCTCCTAGAACCCCTCAGCAAAATGGAGTGGTAGAAAGGAAGAATCGTACATTGATTGAAGCTGCAAGAACGATGTTAAGTGAATCAGGTCTTCCAATGTACTTTTGGGCTGAAGCTGTCAATACTGCATGTTATACTCAGAATCGAACTCTAATCAACAAAGACTTCATGAAAACTCCTTATGAGATTTTGAATGAACAGAAACCTTCTATCAAATACTTTCATGTATTTGGTGCCAGATGCTTCGTGCTCAAGGATGGAGATGATCGTCGTGGTAAGTTCGAGGCAAAGGCATATGAGGGTATTTTTGTTGGATATGGAAGAAGATCATACAGAGTGTATATCATTGATCAAGCAAAGTAACTGAAAGTGTCAATGTTACATTTGATGACACTAAACTCCCTAATATCCAAACTGAAGATCCTTCTGAGAAACTGAAGTTTGATGATATGTCAGATTCTGAATCAGAACATGGTCAAGAACCTGAGGTTGTTGCTGGTGAAGAACCTGTTAATCATGATGATACTCAAGGTAATAGTGATGGAAACTTTGGCAATAATGGAGATACCATTGCTACTGACGGAGAATCTTCAAGTCAACATGGCAACAACTCAGGGGGAGATGTTGAATGATCATCTAGTAGGACACAACATCACAATGAATTTCAAGGCGAATCATCAAGATCAAATCTTCCAAGACAGACTGCCTGGAATAAAGCTCATCCTTTTGAGTTGATTATTGGTGATCCAGATGTTGGAGTCAGAACTAGACGTGCTACTCAAAATGAGTGTCTGTTCTCAGGATTTCTTTCTGAGATGGAACCTAAGAATATTGAAGAAGCACTAACTGATCCAGATTGGGTGATTGCTAAGCAAGATGAGCTCAATCAGTTTGAAAGTCAACAAGTCTGGAAACTAGTACCTAGACCTACACACAAGAAAGCTGTTGGTACTAGGTGGGTATTCAGGAATAAACTAGATGAAGATGGTGTGGTTACAAGAAACAAGGCAAGACTGGTAGCAAAAGGGTATTCTCAAGCTGAAGGCATTGATTATGATGAAACCTATGCTCCAGTGGCTAGACTTGAGGCCATCAGGATATTTCCGGCATTCACAGCATTTTCAAACTTTAAAGTTTATCAAATGGATGTCAAGAGCGCCTTTCTGAATGGAAAGCTGGATGAAGAGGTATATGTAGAGCAACCTCCTGGTTTTGAAGATCCAGATCATTTGGATTTTGTTTTCTTTCTTTTCAAGGCTATCTATGGGCTAAAACAGTCTCCAAGAAAATTGTATGACACTCTCTCTGAATTTCTTATTGAAAATAGCTTTATTAGAGGTGTCATAGACAAAACTCTCTTTTCTAAAAAAATATAAGAATGATACTATATTAGTCCAAGTCTATGTGGATGATATAATATTTGGGTCTACTAATGATAACTCTGTAAGAGATTCGCTAAGTTAATGCACAGCAAGTTTGAAATGAGCATGATGGGAGAGCTGAAGTTCTTTCTTGGATTACAAGTAAATCAAAGGTTAGATGGAACATTTATTTGTCAATCCAAGTATCTCAAGAAACTCCTCAAAAAGTACAATCTAGAGGATTCTGCATCAGCAAAGACTCCATCAACTACAGCTGTCAAGCTTGGACCATGTGAAAACTCCATTAAGGTAGATGTCACATGCTACAGAGGTATGATTGGCTCGTTACTCTATCTTACTGCAAGTAGACCAGATATTATGTATGCTACATGCTTATGTGCAAGGTTCCAAGCGGATCCTAGAGATATTCATTTCGTTGCTGTTAAACGAATCTTAAGATATCTTAAGGGAACACCAAATCTAGGTATTTGGTACCCTAAAGAATCTGGTTTTAACCTTGTTGGATATTGTAATAACCCCAATTTTTGGAAATTTTTGAAACCCTTATGAATAGTGTTTTTGCTGAATGAGAAAACTTTTCATGCCACACTATGTAGGGGTTCTGTTATGGATATTCTAAGATCGTATTAGTATTCCATAAAGTAAATAAGTGTATGTAAAGATCGTCAGAATCCAATTCCGAACACTTTGATTTTTCTCGAAAATCCACCAGATACCGAAAGAATTGAGTATAAGGTAACATGATTAAAGGGATTTAAATTCAAGGATTATAAGAGAGGATTATAAAAAGGAATATAATGTATTGAGAAAGGTTAAGGGAACCCAAGTAATAAGATCCCGGGTACGATTCCTCAAACGATCAACGAGAAAGAGAGTTAAGCGAACCGTAAAACAAATAAACGTCCAAGGGGCAAGCACATGCAAGTAACATGAGAAGGAAGCTTCTAATATAAGCTAAAACATGTGGTTAGAAGCAAGGTGACATCATCACACCACAAGAATGAGACATGTGGCAAAGTAGTGATGCAAGCAATGACTTAAGCAAGTGAAAACAAGATATTTAGCCAATAATTAACCACAACCATGCATTTTTTGCACAAATATCAAGGCAAGACAAGCAAGCAAAATCTCTCCCCCATTTCTTTCTTCTTCCATTCGGCCTTTTCAAGAAATAAAGAAATAGATTTTCAAAACTCAAGTTCTAGGCCATGGAAAATTACAAGGTTTGTTTCCTTGGATCCTATATTTCATAACTTAGTTATACCATGAGTTTAAGATCAAGATTCCATGGTTTGCATAGCTAATCCACTCATTAAAGATGATGATGAATAGTAGTGAATAGTAACTTACTTTGATTTTCTTGATTTTCATGAAAGCTTAAGGTTGATTAAGCATAGATCAAGGTTCCTAGAGGCTTGTTAGTGACTACCCACTCTCCAAGGAAGGTATAAACTCTTGAACCCTTAGTTTTAAGTTTGGTTTGTTTGGATGATAATAGTGCTTAGATGAATGGGTTTAGTTTGATGTTGATGGATGTTGGATTGTTGTTGAATTGGTGATGATTTGGTGTAGTTTAAACTTTGGAAATCGTTAGGTTATAGCCGTCGTAATGCCCGATTTTCTATAAACTGTTTTGTGATTAACTGTTGGACCCGAACACCCACTTCTATAAACTAACCACTTCCATGCTTAGATAGGTTATGTTTCAAGCTTCGTTTTGATATGTGGTTTGCTTGAATTCGATGTACGGTTTAGGAGAAACGACCGTTTTACGTAACGGTGTTTCGCGAACGAACCTTTACCCCTCGCCTTACTTTGAAACCTTGGTTAAGGCCCTTAAATGACTAATTGGAGCATGAAACATTTATGTAGAGTGTGTTAGGCAGTTGATAAGACACTCGCGAAAGAATCGCCTTAAAACTCGTAATGGGTAAATTATTAAAAATGGTGGAGCCGAGGGTACTCGAGCGACTTAAGTAAATCGTTAAGCGCAAAATGAGCGTTAGAGTCTGAGTCGGTTAGAGTATAGATTTACAAGTGACTTTGGTTTAATTCCAACTTACTTGTTGCTTATAGGTTACCAGACTCGTCCCGAGCCATTCGTAACCCCCAGTCGCTCAGGCAAGTTTTCTACCCGTTATACTGTTGTTGTGATGTAAATATATGTATATGCATTATCTTGTGATATTGCATGATTGTTATTAGCAAATTTTGCGATATATTGGAGCATGCTGATATGGTATATATGCATGTCTGTTTCATAATCTGGTTATCTATATGTTGATTTCAATGCTTATAGTTGCATAATACCTATGCTAGAAATAAGCAAGTAGTTGCGTATACCCTTAGTATAGGGGATAAAAGGTGAACATATTCCTAAACCGGGAGTCGATGTTCCCGAGTATATTATATATATATATATATATATATATATATATATATATATATATATATATATATATATATATATATATATATATATATGGATATAGTTTTTAAAACTATTGATCGAATAAGGTTTATTCGATACCTTTATTTTACTTAATTGAATATTATTTTGAATATTCATTCGAGGGCTTATGACTCAGTTTATTTTATTATTTGAATATTATTTGAATATTCATTCGAGGGCTTATGACTCAGTTTATTTTATTATTTGAATATTATTTGAATATTCATTCGAGGGCTTATGACTCAGTTTATATTATTATTGAATATTACTTGGATATTCATTTGAGGATGTATGACTCCTTTATTTTATGAATATTATTTATAGTATTCATTCGAGGTATTATGACTCCGCTTATTACTTAATAATATTCTTTATTGTATTAAAGAATAAGGTGTCGATAATCAAACTTATTTTTGATTATTCAAATAAAGATATTACTTTCGTATAAGTATATCTTTGATTATTTGCTACTCGTTTCAAGTATAAGTTTTAATACTTCTACTTCAATTATTTTTATAAAGATTATTCTTTATGGGAATATTATTTAAATAATAATATTCAGATATTTTCTAATATATTGGGACTGATTTATTTTGTTAAATCAGCATCACTCCAAACATTCTTAAAAATGTTTTGCGAGTCTTCAAAATGATTTTTAAAAGTTAGAGCGGATCCCAAAACTCATTTTTATATTTAAGATCCTCCTTTCGAAGGGGATTTAAATACTCGCTCAAAACCTGAGGGATCCGGCTCTGTGGTGTGTTTTATATTCGCAACAAGGTTGCTGTCTTGATAAAAGAGTTTTTGATTACTTACCCAATACTCGGGAAGTAAAATTCTTGGAACAAGTTAATCCATTAACAGGCATCGCCTGGGAAATATCGGTGAGTTTTCCTTTCCAACTAGATACGACTTCTTGGTGGAGCCGTATCAACAAGTTTCTACTTGGGGAAAGGGGGGACGAGCTTTACGTTTCAGAGTCATGGATTTCATCTGAACTAGGAGTGGCGTAAGTGGTTGAGTAGCGCCGGCCCAGCCTTATTATATTGGCCCAAATGGCCTGGAAGTTCCGCTAAGGCGGTCCATTCCTTAGGAGTTCAGTGTTCGGTTGACAAGTAAATCTGACAGGTTCTCCTCTACATGTAGAAAATGGTGGGGTTGCACTACTACGACTGATCATCGTAAGTGGTCTTCCTGGCGCGGTAAACTCCCGTAATGAGTTCATCATCCAATTGGATATTTCTGCAACACTACCCAGAGCACTTCGATAGAAAGGCTACGGTTGGGCGATTGTTGAGTGTTGGCAGGGTCAAGTTTTCAAAATGATGTTTGCATCAAATGAAGTATCTCGTAACTTCATTTTATTTTGATGATATTTTAAAAATTTAATCTATTCAAATCTGGTCTTGTAGTCTCATCTATGTGATGAACTTTTGAACTAATTATAACTTGAACGGTGGTAGTTCAAGTAGTATTTAGAAAAGATATAAGTATATTGGAGTATCTTGTAACTTTATCTTTTAAACTTATATCTAGTAAATGATTATCTTACGAATGACAAAGACTTTCAGAAAAACATTGAGACAAGGTTAGATATATGAGATCACCTTGCAACGATATTTTTTATACAGTTATACACTGGGACTTTGTGTATATTATGCATGGAAGAGGACTTCCAATATTTTGAAAAGTATATATGTATATATACTGAATATTTTGCGACTTCATCGCATTAAGATATCAAACTTGGTTCATTTCTTTTGACCAAGACTTTCATGAGTATTATGAGTAGGCTCATATACTATTAATCATTATACATATTATTTTGGTGGGCTTGCTGCTCACCCTTGCTTTATTTCTTCATCACACAACAACAGTTAGGAAAGATGGCCAGACTCCAGCAGACCCAGCGCAAGCGCGTGGGAAGCGTCCCGCGTCTTCCCGTTGATGTTATAGCTGCTATAGCTGCAGAGGTAGATCTATTGTAGATCAGACCATCTACTTTTGAGAATCAATTATGTATAATTATAACTTGTGGCAGATAATGGCAATTAACTGTAAATTTATCAAGTAATCATTTTGGGTTGTAATAACTTTTAAATTGTGGATTCAAAGACTTGTGGTTATTTTTGGATGTTCATCTCTGAGACTATACCGTGTGGTGTGTGTGTTTATTGTGGGGTCACAATACAGAGTAGTTGAGTAATTATTAAGATTGGGTGTTATTAAGGGAAATGGAACTCGTGACTACCCGGATCCCCGACCCCGGATCTGGGGGTGTTACAGATATACAGATTCAGATTATGCAGGAAGTGTTGTTGATAGGAAAAGCACCTCAGGAAGTTGTCAATTCCTAGGAAGCAGGCTAGTCTCATGGTACAGCAAGAAACAGCAAACAGTTTCCAACTCAACGGCCGAGGCTGGATATATTGCTGCTGGAAGCTGCTGTGCTCAGATCTTGTGGATTAGGAACCAGCTACGAGACTATGGCTCTGTATTGAACAAAATTCCTATTTTATGTGACAATACAAGTGCAATAGCCATCACCAACAACCCTGTGCAGCACTCGAGGACAAAGCACATTGACATCAAGTATCATTTTATTAGAGAGCACGTCATGAATAGTACTGTTGAACTATTCCTTGTTCCAACAGAAGAACAAATAGCAGATATTATCACTAAACCACTTGATGAATCCACATTTACCAGATTAGTTGGTAAATTGGGCATGTTGAATAGTTTTAGTGATTAATTTAGTTAATATCTGAGATCTGTTCTTGAATGAATTTACAAATGAATTTTTCATAAATGAAAAATTCATTTGCAAATTTGTTTTATCATTCTATCATATTTCTTGCTTATTTCTATGGAATTTTTATTATCTTATCTGTTTTATTTACTCGACTTGTTAACTTCAAATATCTAAGAATATTTTATTTTCTCTAAAAATATTTTTCTATGAATTTTATTTGCTAAAATTCAACAGAAATCTATTTTTGAAATAAAAATAATTAATTCTGAAATATTGTCTTTGTTTTTATAAATATTTTCTGTAATAATATATAATTGTCTTTCTACTGGAATGACAATCGGCAAGACAATTAAAATTGTCTTGCTGAAAATTATTTCAGTACACATGTATATATAAATCTGTTAATACTTAATTTATCTTATACTAGAATGACAATCGGCAAGACAATTGAAATTGTCTTGCTGAAAGTCATTTTAGTAATAATGCTTGGTTATTTTAAAATCAGATTAATTTTATAACTGGCAAGACAATCGGTATGACTATTGATTGTCATGCCAGTAATAAAATTAATATCAGACATATTATGTTTTATTTTGTACTGGTATGACAATCGGTAAGACTATCAGATTATCATACCAGTTATTTATTTTTATTTGTTTTGTTTTGTTCATTTTTTTCCTATCTTTAAGCTGGTGTGACAATCGGTATGACAATCGGTATGACAATCCGATTGTCATACCAGTTATACTACTTAACTTTTTTTTGTGTGTTTGTTTTGTTTCATAACTCATTCACTGCAGTTTGTTTTTTTTAAAAAAAAAAAATTCAACAGTTTTTTTCTCTCTTCTCTCTCTTCGACCAAAATCAAATTCAACTGCCATTGTTGTTTTCCTTGCTCGAGTTTTTACTCAGCATACATCATTCCTGATATATATACTTACATATATATACATACAGGAGTACTGCCAAAATTTTTTCAAAATTTTTTTCTTCGAATCATTGTGTTTGTTGATTTTGGGTATTTTTAATTTTAATTTCAATTTCTGTTTTGTGTCTTTTGGTTTTTCAAATCTGTGTTTGTGAGTTGGGAATTTTAACGAGATACATTCCTGTCTAAATTTTTCGATTATAATTAATTTAATTCGAATTATTAAATTAATTTAATTAATTCGAATTTTCTTAATATTATTCTTAAAATTCTGAAAGTATGTGTCTTATTATTATTTTAAATGGCTCTCAATTTCCAAATTGTCGCGCATAATCAGGTTGGTTATTTTAATCCGGAAAAATGTGATGTGGAAAAATTTAAGCCTTGGATTAGATTTTTAAATGACCATTCGATTGTTAGCTCTGCTATTAAATCAAATGTGATTTTAAATGTCGATCTGCTTAGACTGATTTGCACAACCTCTACTGTGGCCGATGATTCAAAATCTTTTTCATTCACCGTGGCAAACACACAGTATGTAGTTGATGAATCAGTCATCAATCAAGCATTAAATTTTCCATTGGACAATTTCTGTAATTTACCCTCTGAAAATGATATCACAAACTTTTTCCATGCTATTCACTATCAGGGGGTGATCAATTTAACCAAACTTTCAAAATCCAATTTGGTGTCTGAATGGGATATTTTCTTCGATACACTTTCTAAAGTGTTTGCCAACTGCACTAAATCCAACTTTCACAACATCACTTCCACTCTGCAGTATATTGGTCTTGCGGTTGTTTTCAATCAAAGGATCAATTTTGGCAAACTACTTTTTCCCATTCTCTTGAGACGTCTCACTACTGCTTTACGTGATCATTCTACAAATCGTAGGGTATCATGTTACTATGCTCGTTTTCTCATGCTTATAGCAGATCATCTTCTCACACCTTAACACAAAGCCCTTTTTGCTAACTCTGCAGTAACCGAACCCCCTCCAGTAAGCAAAAAGATTTACACCCGCCAAGACACAACCTTTAAATTCATGCAAGTTCCAGTACTTGTATCTGCTTTCATGGCCACTTATATTCCTTTACCTATTTTCAATCTTCCCGGTCATGAACAGCAACCTCAACCTCCAGTGGTTCAAGCCACCCAGGCTCCTCCAACATCAGATGCTCTTCCATTACAGGTAGTAATTCCTCACTCTCACTCCATTCCTACTTCTGTTGAAAGACCCCCAGTGGTTGATAGGGCTGACCATGAAGTTGTAGAACCACAGCTTCAATCCCAGGTCATAGAGCCAAACACAGAGTCACATTCTATCTCAACCTCTCCCCCACTGTCTAAAATGTTACCCAGAAGATTAATAGGAAGTAGTGCATTGTTAAATGTGAGTGAACCCTCAGCTCTGCCTCCTCCAAAGAAAAGAAGAACTTATACTGATGCATCTGAAAGCCCATCCTTGTCCTCCCAACAGGACATGGACTTTGAAATGGCCAATGAACAGTTACTAGAAACATTCTCTCAACAGGATGAATATATTGAAATTCGCCATAGGGCCATGGCATCTTGTACTGAGTCAAGCACAATTCCATTACTCACAATGGAACCATACATACCCACAGATGATACTCAGGACACAGAGCGAGGAGTGCACATAGAGTCTGTTACAGTGCCTGCCATAGTTATGGCAGAAGAGCAGTCACATGCTTCTGAGGGAAAATCTGACTCTCAGCCACCCTTAATAGAGTCATTTTCTCCCCTCCCAGATCAAACACCTCTGGCTCCCTCACGGGATTCTCCACTCGCAGATTTATCTGGAGAAAGTGGAGGGCAACTCGGTCAATCTATCCCTGAAGTAATTTAGACATCTATTTCATATAAAATGATAGGTTTGACTGAGGATCGGGACTCGCGAATTCCCATTGCACCACCACTGACCTCTCTTGAAGAGGCTAGGGTGATTTTAACTGCAGGTACAGAAGAACAGCAACAGGAAGACTCCTCACGAGCAATTATATTGAGAGAAACACAAGCACGTGAGGTGAGTGAACCAAACACGAGTGAAATTCAGGTGAGAGCACACACAGACACAGATACTGAAAACCTGTTAGCTCAAATTACTGCTCTAAAAGAAGAACTTGCTAAAAGCCAAGCTGAAGCTCAAGCATTCAAAGTACAAGTGGTTGAACGGTCTTCTTCTTCCACCTCTGTCAACAATCAGCTGGCACTCATAAGGAATGATATCTCAGATCTCAAGAACACTGTCACACCAAAGCTCAATTCCATTCAGGAAACTCCAACTTTATCAGCTGATGACATTTCTAACTTTTGCTCTCTACATACAAGGATGACTTCTCTTGAAGATTTGGTTGAAATGAATCATTCACTGGATTCCTGTAGATTTCTGAAGATAGAGACAGGTATGGAACATCTGAATGAAGGGATGAAGCACCTGTACTACATGATCAAAAATTCTCACTGTCCCAATGAAGAACAAAGGACTTACTTTGAAGGGCCGTCTGGTGGAGGCTCAGGCTCGGGAGGTGATGGAGGTCATGGAGGATCTAAGGGAAAGTCAGTAGAGGATCCCTCAACTAAGGGGGAGAAGAAAGGGAGTAGTGGAAAGGGGAAAGAAAAAGATACCTCTGTTGGGGACAAAGGAAAGGATGATGATGTCTATTACAGTGGAGAACAGGATGAATTTGATATTTTTAACATTCCCACTGAACCAGTCTTGGAAGATAAAGATGGTTTATTTGAAGCTGAAGAGGAAAGTGATTTTGGAGAATGGGAAGAGGAAGCTACAGTGGATCCTATCTTTGAGAAAGAGTTTCAGCAGCAGCAGTCAGAGATGAAAAGAAAAGAAGTTGAACTCAAAAAGGTCTCCCAGATCATTGACATGAGGAAAGACATACAAAGAACAGAAACTTTTCAAAAGCAACGTCTTCATGACATTAAGGCTCAAGAAAGGAGAAGAGATGTCAGACTGAAGATTGGTGAAAAATGGGATGAAGCTAGGAGAGTACTTGATATGCCTCAGCTGAGCACTAACAATGATAGGCAGTTCCTACATCTTCTTGACAAGCTGGAAATCTCAAATCCTAACAATGACATGTACATGAATGCTATCAAGACTGAAGTCTCAAGGATCACAGCTGCTTTTGATAGATCCCTAAATGAGATGAGCATTTTTGTATATTGTCAGAGTGAAGGATCTTTCAAGGTGTCACTTCATCTGTTTGAGAATCGTTCTTTGTCAGAGATTTGGGTTCTTCTCAACAAGGTAAAAAGAAGCTCAGAATTGAATGAAGTTCTTCGAGAAAGGCTTAAAGAGTTTGCCAACAGGGCTAGTCCTCAAGTGGTCAACAATCCTCATCAGGTGAGATTCTTTAAGTCTGATTGTCTTCAAATCTGTCAGCTAGATGTACAATCTCTTAAAGACTACTCAGCTAAGCATCTGGTCTGGATGGAACATCATTTAAGAACTGCTGGATACTCATCCATGTTGAAGACTCAAGCTGCTGATTTGATTCAAGCTTATTGTGAAAAGAATATTAAAAGGTACAATCAGATCAAGAATAAGCTGAAGTCAGTTGGAGTTCAACCAGTCAGACCAGCAAGCTTCACTTCAGAAAAGGATCGTGTCTTTGACAAAGAGTTGCTTCAAGATTTAGAAGAAGGTGAAGTCAGAAGAGAAGACAACTGAAGTCAATTAGCTCAAAACTCAAAGTAATATGATTAGAGCTTTATGAATCAAGATAGTCTAATGTAGTTATATGTTCAGGCTAGAGGAACATGTATCTTGTATTCACTTGTAAATTTCTTTTGGAATCTGGAAAATGTTAAATATAATCCAGAACTTTTCTGCTATTTACTTTGCATTACTGTTTATATCTTTTTCTTATTTGTTAGTTGAGTTATCCTCTAGGTATTTGTTGTTATTGTCTAACAAGCAAATAGGGGGAGATTGAAAGGCATATGGCATAGCCTATTTGTATATTCGAGGATTTAACTCAACTCAAATAAGAATGTAATAAGTAAATAGTGGATCTATCGTCAGAGAGATCTCACAAAGTAACATCTGTCAAAGGGTTAAGAAACATTATTCATCTACAGACTTGAAGACTTAATTCACTGGAAGAAGCTCAAGAAATTGATCAAGCCTCAGTGATATAAATCAAGATTGTGGATTTAATCAAGTGACAGAGATCTCGTCAGGGTATCAATTAATTACAAGGATTTAGTCTGAAGAAAATCAAAGTCAAGACGTGAAGAAACATCACGGAAGTTAGTCACTCATGAACCAGACAGTACATCGAGTGTCAACGTTGAAGTGGTGGAATTGATTCATATATTTCAGTGATTTTCAGAAGTTTTACAGGAGAATGGATGCTGCTCAAGATTAGTATTAACTCTCTATTAATTAATTAAGTCATATAATTTAATTAATAGAATAAATTATATTCTGTAAAGATTAATTTATTTTATCAATTGAATTAATTGATTAATTAATTCAGAATTAATATTAAGGTTTTTCAGAATTTTAATTGATTTAAAATTTGTTATTAATTCAAAAGGCAACTGATTGTATTAGTATGACAATCGGTATGACAATCAATAGTCATACCGAAAGTCATGCTAATTCAAAAGGATTGTCTTATCAGATTTTTTATTACATTAAAATCTTTTATTAATTCAGTTAGACAATCTGATTTCGAACTACTATGACAATCGGTATGACAATTGATAGTCATACCGAAAGTCTTGCTAGTTCATTCTGATTATCTTGCCAGCTCAAAAAGATTGTCATGCCAGTACATTCTACTCGACTGTTGGATTAAAAGAAGCAGCAGAAGACATTCATGCATAATTTCATACAGAATATACAAGAGTCAAGAACACAGCAGAAACAAAAGCAAATTATTTCATTTTTCATCTGCTTTATTCAAGATCAAAATTCTAGATTGTAAAGTTAAATCCAATCCACTAGAATTATTTATCTTGTTCTTGTGTATCAATCTAGCGGATTAAAATCCCTAGAACTTAATCTCAAATCGCATTTAGCATTTAATCTTTTAATTACAAAAATAGAAAAAGTTCATGTCGAATTTATTCTAGATTTGTAATAATTGATTTGAGATTAATCCCTTGTAACTGATACCGTAGTTGTAACACCTTTCAAGTTTAATAAAAGTTTTATTTAACTTGAATTTTGTTTCACCTTTTTATTCCGCATTTTATTTGATTAAACGGTATTGTTTGCATTCAACCCCCCTTCTACAAACAAATTGGGACCTAACATGCATCATACAATAATAGAAGCACAGATAGATCCTTGTATATCAAAAAGATACCAATTTTCTAAATTTTGAAAAAGAGGGGTCCAATTCTCTTATCATTGTTAAAATTTATCATAATATGATCATAATTTCTCTTCCCCTTTTATTTGGTATATGCCAAAAAGAATGTATATATATATTTATGAGGAAGAGTTTTATCTAAAAGTATTGACTAGGTAAGCATGACAATTGGATCATAGATCTAGTCAAGTACATGTATTTTGATCAAGTAGGAATTATATGCATGGTATTGTTGATCTATTTTTGCATGTATTGAAAGAAAACAGTTAATGTAATACTGTTGAGATATAGTCAGTTTAGCAGATAAAAAATAGAAGAACTGTTTTAAGCATGCATGGTTTGATTTAAAAGATAGGATGCAATGTTTAATAGCCAATACTAATTATATCTATTAGTAGTTGATCCATTTTCAATTTGATTACCAAAGATTGTAGTCAAACAGTTTTTATAAGAATAATTGCATGAATGTGTGATTTAGCCGTCTGTTTGAACTATACTCAAATCAAAGAACAGTCATTTTAGTTTTAGCAAGTTCATTTCAGTTTGACAGATTGCACGTAACTTTAGACCAATTGTATTAAGCCAATTTTATTCTTTTTCAGTCTGTAACCTAACATGATTTATGCAACCACGACCTTAGTGATTTACAGTCTAGCATACATAATTTTCAATCACAATTTATAAATACTGTCACTAATACAATCAATGTTCAGGTTACAAAGTCTGAGATCTAATATATACTATTTGGTCAAATCGACTTTCCTGGATATTGTCATGTTACAAATTCTAACACTAATACAATCTATGGTTATTCTAGGTCTGAGTAACAGACTACACAGTTTGGAGATCTAATACATTCTAAGGAAAATTCACATTTATAAAACAACCAAAACAGTACATATAAATCCATATTATTGATACTCAATAATTTTACACAGTTAGATTGGTTTGAGACTGAGATACCATACATTAACCTAGTGTGTGTATGTGAAGTAAAATGAACAAAAGTTGAGAATTTTTATACATGTTTTACCTTGTTGACTTTGACAGGTTTCTTGGGAAGTCAAGTTGTGTCCCTTGTATGCTTCTGAAAGGTTCTTGCTGGCTTCAAAGGACTTAACCTTGTCATTCTTTGCTTCTGGAGTTCACTCAGGGGCATTTTTCCTGCATCTTAATTAAATACAGTACAAGGACCACCCTTTTGTAATCTGTCAGTTTTAATATAGCAGATTTATATATTAATTTAAATTTATCATGAAAGTTCTGCATAATGGTTAAAAATTGATTTCTGATTTTGTAAGTATTTCTGTTAAGAAGAAATCATAAGCTACTTAGTACCACAGAACACTAGATATGGAAGAGTACACTAAGACTGAATCAGACAAAACATAACTGACTCTTATACTAGCAGTTTTATCATAATAGAGAAACAAGCCATGATATATTACCAAAAGTGTTCTCAATAATCAGTGTGGTTCACTGATTATTTAGAACAAAATCATGAAACTGTTTTAAGTCATTACAAATCAAAGAAGTGCATACACTTCTAAAATTTAAATATCAATAGAGTTTGAATATTCATAGCAACAGATAATACAGAATCCTTACAAAGTGCAAATACATCAGAAAATAACAAAACTGGTACATAACAACAAGTACCAATACAACATCACTGATCAGACTTCATCAACCAGCGGAATCAAGCAAACTTAACCAATCACATTTCCATCAGCATCACAGATATGAACCAAATCAGGAAAATTATCAATCAGTTGACCTTTAGCACCCACATTAACCTCTTCTAACTCATGAATCGTAGCAGTGTTATCATGCATAGGGACTTGAAAGGAAGAGACAATGTCATGATCATTCATGCAAGGAGTTCCTAGAGTAGATGCAGCCAAATGCTCTAAATATGCAATCCTATGTTTGCAAGAGGCAGTGAGACTCTCTAATTCTCCTACTTTTTCTTTGATCTCATTATTTTCTTCCTTAACCCTCTTAAGTTCAAGTTTTAGTTCATGAAACATGATTTTGACAGACTCAAACTTAGACAGAAACACATCTTCCTCTCTAATGAATTGAGCAATAACTGTGGGAGTTGCCTCTTGAGGCTCACAGTGCATCAGGGGAACTTGTGGCCTAATGTGTTCATTAGTGATTTGAGAATCAGCAAGATTAGAAAATGCTTCAAGCATGTTAATATTGCAAAGTGCAAAGAAGGATGAGATTAGCACACCAAAAGGCATATAATCTACAAGATGTGCATTGATCATGTTTAGAAGAATAACATAAGATATACTAAAGTGAATTTTGTTTGTGCATAAAAGATACATGATTTTCATATCAAAGAAATCAAAGTACTTACTTTGATTTGGTTTTGGCATAACATTTTCCCTAATGATTAGAGAAAGAAGCTGAAATGTGCCAGAGAAGTGTTTGAAATGAATACCACAATTAACATCACAGAGACCATCAGGAAAGTCAGATTTACAAAAAGTGCCAAGCATTAGTTCAAATTCATATTTGTTTAAAACAAACAGAGAGAAGATATCCTCACAACGCAACTCACACAAATGTAAAGGTAAATGCAGTGCCCTATTAATGCTTTTGTTATCAACACAAATGACCTTTTTGTTGACTGATGTAGTGAAATGCAGTATGTCATCTACCCCTTTTATGATATTTATGTTACAATAGAACTATCCCATGAGATGTGTGCAGTTTTAACGGATGAGTGCATCAACGGGTAAAGCTTCAACTGATAAAGCATCAACGGATAAAGCCATCAACGGATGAAAGCTTCAACGGATGCTCAGTTCAATAGCAGTAGACAGTGACAATTCATAAGCTGACAGAGGCACATGGGTTGACAGAGACAATTGGAATGTGGTAGCCTCTTGGAGGAATCAAGAAAATGCAGCATTTCCATTCTGGTGCAAACAAGGAAGTATTCAAAGATTCACAGATTATCCTAGATTGCATTGGATAGAGAAATGAAGAAGAAACATGTGAAGAACTATTTTAAAAATTGTATTTTATTTTTGTCTTCACTTGTAAACTTGGTGATATATAAACCAAGTTGCAGCTAGTAATTAGATGATAAATTTTCCAGAGCTGTTTAGAAAAATATAGAGAGAAAATCATCTAGTTTGTACTAGGATGCAGCTGTGATCAATTCTTTGAATCACAGATTTTCTGAAATACACATCTCTGGTGGAACAACAAATCCACCAGAAAAGTTTTTGAAGCCTTTGTGTTCTTTACATTTGTGTCTTGAATATATATCTATCTGCACCTGCTCAAAGCAATTCACACACAATTATTCATCAAAATACTTAGCCTTTGAAACTGCTCAAAACTTGAAAAAGTTTTGAGATTTACATTCAACCCCCCTTCTGTAAATCTCATTGTTAGTTTCTTGGGAATAACAATAACCATTTTACACAGATGCAGAGAGAAAAGATTTTAAAAATTAAGATTTTTAGAAATTGTTTACTGTTCATGAATAGTGAAAAACATTTAATGCATGCATGGCTGTGTTACATAAAAGTCCAAGTTCTTTATGAATAGATACTAGGATGATGCATATGAATGAGTGATGTAATGCAGCACATATACACAGATGCATGGATTAGTACAACAGAGAATAAAGAATGTATAATTTCTTTGTCTTTGTGTCAACTTTAGAAAATAACACAGTACATAAATATAAGTTTTGGAAACTGTGTGACATAAAGTTGATATCATAGCTTACTCTATTACACAGGGACTGTACTTTCAGTGCAGGAGCATTTAAGGATGAGCTGTGTGTGAAGTGAGTTTGAAAGAAGAACTGATTTTTAATGCAAATAAAATCTGTTACATTTATTTCTCAAGAAACAATGTTATTAATGAGATGAAACCAAGGGAATGTCATGCACATTAAACACAGAACATGGCATACATAATCAGTTTTCATTTAATTCATCAATCATTTAAGGCAATACAACACTCAGATCATTTATATCAGATATAATACTTTAAATGCAGTAAGTTAAAAAAAATGTCACCTATTTGTTCTAAGTGGCCATTAATCACAGCAGTGATCCAGATACAGGGATGCTCAAGGCTCCCCTGCCAGGTCTTACTGTGAGGGCTGGTGTGTGAGTGTATTATTTTATTTTTATTATACAAACCAGTCTACAATATACCTTATTTAATTTATTATAACTACTTAAGCACAAACAAACACAGAATAGTAAACAGTGTTGCACTATAAGTCCACAGATTATATATATTCAAGCAAATATGATGCACAAACTTAGTACACCTATCAAATAGACAAGTAGAGATTGGAGGTAATAAGACATTTATTGTCCAGATTCAATGAATTCAGCTTAAGACATCAATCAGGACAGCTTGTAAATACATTTGGACACACACTTATACAGACTTCATATCTCAGTAATCTTAGATCAATTTGGTAGAGTTTGAACAGATTAATTCTAAACAACCAAGATATTATCAAAGACAATTACAGTTATTCATGTAAGAGTTCAGTTCAACCAAGTAACCCAGGAAAACAAGTGATAGCATATTCAGGGTCCAGTTCAAACAGATTTTATCACAAAAATAACAGACCAGTGTTAAGTTTATTCTTGATTATATATTGTTCTTGGCAGATAATGAAGACAAGAGTTTGTTTTCTTGTTAAAGGAAAGTACTAGTAGTAAACTGTTAAGACATAACTGATTAATTAACCAAGACAGATCATAGTTGAAGTACCATTGAATAGTAATGTATATTAACCGTGTTAATAACTTAGGTAATATACTTTAATAACACAGATCATAATCACATAAACTTATAGTTCTGCAAGGATTAATTAGGTAATTAGAGCACAGATTCATATAATTTTTGTTTTGCAAAGCTTAATCAGATAATTAAATCATACATACAAATAGCAGTGTTAAAAACTCAATCCAACAGGATTTATACCTAGGTAACTCCATCTTTAGATAAATAAGAAATCATGAAGTATAGTGAGTTATTAAGGAACTTTAAAGTCAAAACAACTAGGATATTGACTTTCCTGGACTTAAACTTATCAAAAGACAATCTGTTATTTTATACCAGAATTCCATAATTTATCAAGCACAAAGACCTTATTTGAAACAATTTCACAGAGATTTTGAGACAACAGATTCACAGTTTTTAACTTTAATTAAGCAAGTTATTTAACTCAACAAGTTTACATTTTACACTCATATTTAGTCCTATTAAGCTCCAACTGCTGAGAGAAATGGTTCTTAACTTAACCAAGCGATTATCATACACGAATTTCTCATTTTGAGCTACCAAATTTCTTACTTTAAACAACCATTAAGATACAGTTTAGATTAACAAAATTTCTTGACTAAACAACACAGCTAACAGGTAATCTTCAAACCAATAGACAATCACAAATTCAAAGTTAATCACAAATCTACCAAATAAACATTAATCCAACAGATAATCCAAACAGTATACCTTTAATTCGATCAAATACAAAATATAATCAATTCACAGTTTCATCAAAAACACATCACAGGACATTTATCTCACAAATATACAAATTAATAAGATAATAATCGATTTAACTTTCAGTCAAGTCTCTTAACAAACAAAATCAATCAAATTAGACTGAAAGGATTACAGAATTCTTACCTGAGCCTAGAGTCTGGCCTGACTCATAGGTCTTACCTGGTTGACTCAGTCACGGACTGAGTCAACTTCCGATTTGCTCTTCTCCGTCGCATGCAGCCATCGTAACTTCTTTTCCAAGAAGATAATCGAGTAATCAATCTTCTCCTGCCATTAATCTAAACAAAATGATAGGGTTTTTCAAATCCATCAACCAAATATGAGCATAAAAGTATTAAAATCATATAATCTAATGTTCGATTTGATGATTCTCGTTCGATTTATTTGCAAATCGTCGATTTTTATCACCGAAAATCGATTTAATTTTACCAACCCAACCAGATTATACATTAATCGTATGTTCCTAACTACGAATAATGAAATATAAGTATAATATCTGATGAATTTCATCGATAATCGAAGAGAAAAATGAAGAAATAGATCTAGGGTTCTTCGAAAGAGGCGGAGAGAAGAAGAGAGACGAGAGAGTGTTTAGAGGTTAGGGTTACAAAATGAACCGTGTCAAATGACACTGTAGACACAGAAATAGGTTTATATATTTTAGTAAATCAATGGTTGAGATTTAATCAACCAAATGATCAACGATCCAGATGCTAGGGTTTGATTAATTTGGGCTAAAAATGGTTTGGGCTTGGTTTTATGATTGGGCTTAAAAAGGATTTGGGCCGGATAATTTTTGTATGGGCTGGATAGAGAAGAAATAATTCAGAAAATATATATTTATTTTCAAAAATAGCTGGATTATTATCCTTATATATTTTTTGAAAATATTTTTCAAGAGAATTATTTACATATTACAGAAATTAAAATTATATATACTTTTGGAGACCAAAAATAACATGTATTTATGTATTTATCTGTAAGTAAATAAATAATTATATATGTTTAAGATCAATATATATATATATATATAAACTGAGAATAAATATAATAATATTTTATATAAGAGAGACTTCTATATACTTATACATCTCATGGAACAATAAATATTTACTTGATTAATTTTATTTTCCCGGTTAATCTGGGCTATATAAGTTATCTTAACCCGATCAATAAATTTCTTTATTGATGAATCTAAGTTTAAGACAAACTTAATAACTTGATCGGGAAAATATCCTTAACGTTGAGATTTCTTTATAACTCTCTTTTCATAAACCATTACTTCACAGATTCCAACATTCCTAAATCCAAACGGAGTTTAGTGAATCTTGCGGAATTTAATGGCTTTGTGAATATGTCAGCGAGATTGATCTCAGTATCAATATGAGTCATTTTTATATCGCCTTTATTGACATGATCATATAAAAAATGATGTCTCACATCTATATGTTTGGATCTTGAATGTAATATGGGATTTTTGCTAAGATCAATAGCACTCGTATTATCACATAAGATTGAGATCACATCAAATTTTATATTATAGTCAGCTAGTGTTTGCTTCATCCACAGAATTTGAGCACAACACTTTGCCGCTTCTATATACTCAGCCTCGGTTGTTGAGATGGATACAAAATTTTGTTTCTTTGAAAACCAAGAAACTAAACATCTACCGAGAAACTGATAAGTACCACTAGTACTTTTTCCGTCGACTAAATGCCCGGCATAGTCCGAATCAGGAAAACATACTAAGTCAAATGGTATTCCTTTTGGATACCAAAGACCAATATCAGTGGTTCCTTTAAGATATCTCAATATCCTTTTTACCACAGATAAATGAGATTCTTTCGGTGCTACTTGAAACCTAGCACACTTACAAACACTATATTGAATATCGGGATGACTTGTAATTATATAGAGCAAGCTACCGATCATTCCTCGATATTTCTTTGTGTCTACGGGAATTCCTTTTGGATCTTTCGTTAATTTATCGGATGTATACATAGGAGTAGAGATGGGTTTGGCATTATCCATTTCGAATTTTTTTCAACGTCTCTTTACAATACTTGGATTGAGAGATATGGATGCCTTCATCAGATTGTCTTATTTGCAATCCCAAAAAGAAGTTTAATTCTCCCATCATACTCATCTCGAATTCTTTACTCATATTTTCAGAGAATTCTTTACATAGTGCATCATTCGTTGATCCAAAAATGATGTCATCTACGTATATTTGTACGAGCAATATATCATCCTTTTCTTGCCTCGTAAATGAGGTTTTATCGTCCATTCCCATCTTAAATTTATTGTCTAGTAGGAACTTGCTCAACCTTTCGTACCATGCTCTTGGGGCTTGTTTTAAGCCATATAGAGCTTTATATAATTTATGGACATAATCGGGATGTGTTGCATCTTCAAACCCGGGAGGTTGTTTCACATATACTTCCTCTTCCAAAATCCCATTTAAGAATGCAGATTTTACATCCATTTGATTGACTTTGAAATTTTTATGGCAAGCATAATCCAATAGCATTCGAATTGATTCAATTCTTGCTACCGGTGCATATGTTTCATCAAAGTCTATTCCTTCCATTTGGGTATATCCTTGTGCAACTAATCTTGCTTTATTTCGAACTAACATTCCATTCTCGTCTAATTTATTTCAAAATACCCATTTTGTACCAATTATGGAAGTTTCATGAGGCTTAGGGACAAGTTCCCATACTTTACTACGAGTAAATTGGAGCAATTCATCTTGCATAGCAGAAATCCAATCCTCGTCTAATAAAGCCTTTTTCGCGGTCTTAGGTTCTATTTGAGATAGAAAACTAAGATGATTCATAATGTTTTAAACTTGTGACCGCGTTTGAACTCCCTTCCTTAAGTCTCCAAGCACATTATCTAATGGATGACTTTTTATAATGGGAATTGCTTGAGGAAGTTCATCTTCCTTTTTGTCCAATTCTAATGGATTTTTATGTACGGGATTTCCGAGATCCATATTTTCGAATTGTCGAATAACCTTTTCAATATCATCTTGTTCAATATTTTCTTGGTCAACAAGATCTTTATATTTCTCCGGTGGTTTACTTTCATCAGAAGCAACATTCAAAGATTCTTCCACCACAAGTGATTTGAGGTTAAACATTCGATAAGCTTTACTACTGTTCGAGTATCCAAGAAATATACCTTTGTTTGATTTAGTATCAAACTTTGTAAGGTATTCTTTTGAATTTAATATGAAGCACTTGCTTCTGAATACTCGAAAGTAGCTTAGTTTCGGAGTTTTGCCAAAATATAACTCATAAGGAGTCTTTTGTTTTATAGGTCGTAGCAAAACCCAATTAAGAATATGGAAAGCGGTTGACATAGCCTCGGCCCAAAAATATTTAGGTCGATAATATTCATTTAGCATTGTGCTAGCCATTTCTTGGAGTGTTCTATTTTTCCGTTCAACTACTCCGTTGGATTGAGGAGTGTATGGAGCGGAAAAATTATGTGTGATGTCATGTTCATAACAAAAGTTGGTGAAACTTGAATTCTCAAATTCTTTACCATGATCAGTCCTTATATAGACTATGGTTTTATTTTGATGATTTTGAATCCTTTTACATAAAGATGAGAATGATTCAAAAGCATTACTTTTGGCTTTGAGAAATTCAGTCCATGTGAATCGTGAATAATCATCCACAACTACCAACGTATATGAGCAACCTCCGAGACTTTGTATTGGAACCGGACCAATAAGATCCATATATAGTAGCTCAAGAGGTCTCGAGGTAGATACCATAAACTTTGCTTTGTGAGAAGCTCTAATTTGTTTACCAACTTCGCAAGCTTCACAAGTATGATCTTTATGATAGTTTAGTTTTGGTATACCTCAGACATGGTCTTTAGTTGATATATTCTTTATCAACTTCATATTGGCATGTCCTAATCTTCGATGCCATAACCATGGATCATCATTTATAGTGATTAGGCACACGTTCACTTGCTTGCTCATGTCACATGTATAAACATTTTTATTTCTAGAGCAAGTGAGAACCAACTTTCCAAATTTATCTAATATAGAACAATGAGTAGTGTATAAAATTACCTTGTAATCGTTGTCGCATAATTGACTAATTGAGAGAAGATTGTAACTTAACCCGGTGACCAATTGAACGTCGGAAATTTTAACTTTCCCATTTCCAATATCTCCGATGCCGACAATGTTTCCTTTACTACTATCACCAAATGTTACGCTCCCCGCGATAACCTTTTTAATGTTGTTCAAGAGTGACTTATTACCGTTCATATGTCTTGAACATCCACTATCAAGGTACCATATGTCTTGTTTCGCGAAAAGACAAACCTACATACATGATTAGTTAAATTTATAGGTACCCCTTTATCTTGAGAATCCTGGGGTTAGTACATCATATATTACATTTGATATATGAAAGAATCTAGGCATGGTATAATCATCATTAGGCATATAAATATTTCTAGATACATAAGGCCTATTTTGAGGTTAATAATACCTAGAGCTATCATGAAATCTTGATGGAGCATAATAAACATTATATCTATTATTAGCATGGTAAGTAGCATAAGCATTTCTACTAAGAGGTTGTTGTCTTCTAAATGCATTACCATTTACATGATATTGTGTGTTTCCATTTTGAAACATAGTTGGTTGATGAGACCATTATTGCCTTGGATTCTTATATTCCATATTTTTATGAGGCACACGTTTATCATCTTTCTTGTATGATTTCTTGTGAATCCATACATGCTTCCCCGTAATTTCACCATTCTTGAATTTGCAATATTTAATGGTATGTCCCATTTTATTGCAATAAGAACATTTATAAGATGGTGATTCGGGTGAAGTCATTATTGGTGATACAAATCTCCGAGTATTTCCTTTAGGAGGAGAATTCTTATTATATCCCAAACCTTTATGATTATATGAGGTTTTTGTATGCACCATTTGATCCAACATCTTATTGCCTTTTGTAAATCTTTGAATGACTTCTTCAAGATTTTTATTTTCTTTCTTTAAGGCATCAATCTTGTTGTTAAGGATTCTTTCTTGATTCTTAACTTAAGCTATGAGTTTATAATTTTCTTCTTTTATCCTTAGAGCTTCACCTTTAAGCTCAGGGGTTTCTAATAGCTCATTTTCTTTATCAAGATTGTTTTTAAAAGATGTTTCTATATCTTGAACATTTGATTCATTTAGAATCTTTAAGTTCAATAGATCAACATGAAGTTTACAAATATTATCATTCAATTGTATCTTTTCACGTTCCATCTCTTCGGCTTTGAGAATTAATGATATATTATCTGTTTCAAGATTGAGTATGTTTTCTTGAAGTTTATTTACCTTAATCTTGATGAGATGGTTTTGATCTTTTAGAGATGTAATCTAATTCTCATCTTGGACTTTCGAGTCCATCATCCGAGTATATTCTTTATTTTGAGTATGATGAATTTCCTCAATTTTCATCTTCTTATACCATAACAAGTGAAACCTTTGTTCAACATCTTTATATTTATTCTTATAACTTACTACAAGTTCAATTAAATCATGTTTATTTATATCTAGAAGAGATAAATTAGATTCATCTAATAAAGATTTAATTGATATATAGTTAGATGTTACCTCTTGATTTGAAGAGGAGATTTCCGTTGAGGTAGTTTCATCTCCGAGAGCCATTAAGCATAGATTGACCACTTCTTCACTAGCTTCCGGAGCTTCTTCATCTTCACTTAGATCCCAACCATTCTCGGCCATGAGACTTCGTCCGTTTGAAAGTTTAGGACATTCTCTTTTATAATGATCGGGTTGTTTACACTCGAAACACACATCTTGTGTTTCCTCCGGAGATGGATCTTTAGGTTTTGGAGGAGTGTAGATAGGATGGTTTGTAGAGGCATTGGCATTACTATAGGTATTTATATTTTGATTGTCTTAGCCTTTATTGTAGCTCGTTGACGGATAATTACTCTTATAGTTGGAAGAATAATTTTGAGAGTAATTTGGCCTTCCGTTAGAGTTAAAAACTCTTTGTTGATTATTTGATTTTAGGAAGCCTTTTCCGTATCTTTGAGCTTTGCTTTGAAGCACACGACGAAGTTGTCTTGTGAGTAGAGCAATTTCACTCTCATCGAGATTTTGGAGTTCCTCGTTTAAATCCTCGTCATTTTCATCTTCATCAATTAATATGGCCTTTAGAGCCATATTTTTCTTTTTATCCTCCACCTTTGGAGCAACCTTTTCCGGAACATTATCTTCTTCGTAAGCACGAAGATTTATGAATAGGTTATCAATCTTATACTCATTTAAGTTGTGCATCTCTTTTATAGTAGTGACTTTAACCTTCCAGCTAGGAGGTAGAGATTTGAGCACTCTTCTATTCTTTTCATTTTGAGTATAATTCTTTCCAAGTTGAGATAACTCATCGATAATAGGAGTAAATCTTGTTTCCATATCGATGATATTTTCTCCTTCTTGGAGTTTAAAGTTCTCATATTCTTGAATCAATGTATCCATCCGAGAATCTTTTATATCAATGGTTCCTTCATAGGTCACCACTAATTTGTTCCATATTTCTTGTGCCGACTTGCAATTATTTACTCTTTTATATTCTTTTTCTGCAAGTGCACTTGTGAGAACCATTTCCGCCTTTGCGGCTATATTCAATGTGGCTTCTTCCTCTAAGCTGTATTCACTAACCTTCTTTTCGACGATGATGTCATTGATAGTTTTGGTAGGAATGCGAACACCGTCTTCGATAGCCATCAAAACTTTGACTCCTTGAGATCTAGCATAAATGCGAAATCTCGTTTTCCATATTACAAAGTCGGTGCCATCAAATAGAGGAGGTCGTGAGCTAGATAGACCTTCACCACATCCAACGGGATTAATATACGCCATTTCGGATCACATTTTGTTGTGCCTGTAAATCTGCAAATCACTTAACAAACACGTTAAAAAGCACTGCTTTGATACCAATTGTAAGGTCCCGTAAGAGGGCTATTTTAAGCTAGAAGGGGGGTTGAATAGCTTAATTACCAATTTAAAAATTGTTGTGGCGTTTTAAAAATATTTTATCCCTTTTTAAAACTTTACGGAGTGTGCAGTTTATATGTGCGGAAAATAAAGTGCAAGAAAAGAAAATACCACACGGTGATTTTATCCTGGTTCGTGATGGCGTAACCTCTAATAGATTCGCTCAGCCCTACTCCAGTCCCCGAGCTCCTCTCCCGGACTCGAGATTTTTCCTTATAATAAACCCGCTCCTTTAGTAGGCGGAGAAGCCTTTACACCCTTTACAAGTATTTGTCTTGGTGCGTAACACAAGGGTCACCACCTCAAAATAAATGTATTACCTACACAACTTATCTTAGACAATAACTCCCCGCTATTTCTTCAAAGTTGTTGAAGAGCCTTTGTGTGGACTTGGCTTCCTTAGCTTTTGCCGGTCTTGGATCTTAGTGATCCGGTCTTGGGTCTTTCCTCTTCTTCACGGTGCGAAGACTACTAACTCCCCGTTAGTACGTCTAGGACTTGGGTCTTAGAACGAGAATCACCTCACGTCACTTCACCTCACTACAAAACTAATAAGACAATCCACGAAACAAAACAAGTATGAAAAGATTTTTTTTTGAACTAGTATGTTACTGTACTATCCCACAAGTAGTATAGTATCCAAATAAGAATATTAAAACTAATTAGTTATACTTGACTTAGAATACTACAAGATGGTCAAGTATATTTATAATTACTCCTTTATAGATCTAATAAAGTTGTGGAGTAATATGAGAAGTCCCTTTTTATATTAAGCACTTATGGCTTATGACTTCTTGAGTATTCTTCTTCTTTCGATTAAGTATTTATGGATCGAAGAATACTTTATTTACAACCTCGGAGTTGTAATTTTACCTTTAAGTATATCAACTTAAGGTTTTAAGGTATACTTGTATATTAACGATTATAAGGTCAAAGTATACTATTTTAACTTTAAGCACATTTATAAGATTTATGAGTCTTAGCCAAGATCCAATTAAATAAGTGCAAGTAATTGGCTTAAGATTGTGCTTTCGAAGTTCGGATGAATAATTACGAGTATTTTATAGATATCGTAGTATAACCCCACAGAACACTGAAAGATGTTAGAAGGGGCTTATACGATATGACTCGTAATTATTTATATACACGATATGTGTGAGCCAAGATCCAATTAAATAGCGTGAAAGTAATTGGCTAACTCGTGGATTTGATTTGTCCTTAATTTTAACGGATGATTACGAAGTGTTTATAGATCGAGTTATAATCCCCCGGAACACTAAATATGTTAGAAGGGATTAAAACTTTGCTTCGTAATAATTTTTGTGCACGAAATGGTTAGCGAAATTCCAATTAAATAAAGTGCAAGTAATTGCCTAACTCGTGAACTTAATCCGTTTTGATATTTGACAAATTACGAAGTATTTATAGATCGAGTTTTAATCCCCCGGAACACTAGAGATGTTAGAAGGGATTAAAACTTTACTTCGTAATATTTTATGTACACGAATAATGTTAGCCAAGATCCAATAATAAAAATAATTGGCTAACTCATGAACTTGGGTCAAATATAATATCCCCTTTGGAGATAAAATACTTTTGTTTATAGATCATCTTTTTGAGATGATTTATGTGAAGATCAAGTACTTATTCGAATTCCGAGTTCGAATCTTAGTTCTCTTGAGAACTTTGTTTATAAGATATCTTGTATTAGAGCTTAAGATGAATTAGAGAAATTAAGTACAAAGCTCAAATAAAAAGAACTCAAATAAGAAGCTAAAACTAACCACTTTGTAAGTATATAGAAGGGAGAGAAAGTTTTTGAAAAGAAGTGTGTGTATAGAATTTTAAAGAGATGAAGAGAAGCACTTCTTGAAAAAATCCCAACAACTTTGTGGCTCTTTAGCTTAAATAAAATGGGTTGGGGTGTGGTTTTATTTATAGGTAGAGTTGGGTGGATTGAATGGTTGAGATTTGAGAAGGAATGAATGGTGGATGGAGTGTATCACATGGATTGATGACATGGCAAGTAGGTTGTGTTTCTTTGCAAGTGGTAAGGAAGCACAAGCTAGTATTAATTCAAATCTCAGCTGATATATATTAAATATATATTTTCCTTTTCTTTTAATCATTCTTTAATTACTTTAATTAAGGATTAAGCACCATTAATTATGACCACCCCAAAAACTCTTAAATAAATTTCATAAAAAATATGATAATTACCTAAATATTATAAAATGATATCATACAAAGTTTGGTCAACTTTAGTCAATGGTAACTAGGTCAATCATGGTCAACTGTGGGACCAACTGCCTCGATTTTTGTGCCCGGACAAAAAAATTTTGAATGCTACGAAATTTTTATCATACTTAGAAAATACCATTTAATTGATCTATACCAAATTTCAAGTCATTCTAGCATGTGAAAGTATTTTATCTAAAAATGAAACTGTTCTGTCTGCCTTTCTTCCGAATAAAAATATCATTGGTCTTGAAATAAAGGAGATGGATCTTTTGACCAAATTTTTGACTTGTAAAAATACTTAAAATATAGTTTCTAATATATAATGATAGGAAATGTGTTTGACTATTTTTGAATAATTTTCTCCGAGAAATGCTGATTTTACGAAACGGGAGAAAATTACTGTAAGTATTCATAAATGAGTTGCAGAACTGAATATTAATATTTCGAACTTGAATATTAATAAAATTTGAATAAAAACTCTTTTGATATATGTAGAGATATATTTTCGAGCGAAGAGTTAAATATTTTTGATATAGCACGAGATCTCTAAAGAGTATTTCTGCAATATTCCTTATTCGAGCTTGTTGTCATATTCATGTTGCAACACAGATCTAAGAAATATCATATCTTGATGTTTCTTCTTTGATCATATTGCCTTAGATATATATTCCATAAAGTTATAGTTTTGATATTTTGCAAGAATGAAATATCTCTTTTATCTGTTTAAAAGACATGATTTTGCTAGTTTGACTTTTTGACTCTGATTTGGATCAATTAAATTCATGTCCTAATGGAGAGGATCTAAGTGTTCTTAATTTTATGTTTAATCGTACAAATACCAAAATAAATAATATATCGAATATATCCTTTCAGATGAGTTGGGAAAGAAGAACAAGCGTTGCCCGTCTTGAAAAAGCCTTGACATGCTGGAACTGACAATGTGGGGAAATTATCTTGTGTTTATGTAAAATGAAAAAAATGGTTAAGGCTGCTTATATAGACCCAGCTGGAAGACGGTTGGGAATGCCCACACCCATTTTTAAAAGCAATGGTCGTGATGAGAGTACCTTGAAATTCAACGACCCAGATACAAAGCAAGGATCTCAAAAAATGAGGACATCTGTCTTCAAAAGGACTTCCCGCCGATCTAGAAATGATGGTTGCATGACTTGTTTGCACTCGTAACCAGTGGCAACTAGGGGTGTACAGACGAACCGGATTTAACCGCTCAACCACTCGCAACCGAACCGCATTTTGCAGATAATCATGAAACGCGGATTGATTGCAGATTCAAACTTTAACTATCGCGTATTCGCGATTTGGATGCAGTTTTAAATTTTTAAAAATCAACCGTAACCGCAAATGCGACATATATATATATATAATAAAATGTATTTCAAAAATATACTTGATATCATATAAATTAATAAATAAACACATTTATTATTTATAAAAGTTATTTTTTAATATTCTAAGATTAATTGACTTTCACTAATTCTTAAATTTATGATTTATTCATACTGAAGTAGCTTCACCGTAGTCACTAAGATGCAAAATCTGTAACTAAATTTTGTATGTTTCTAATTTTGCATACGGTGCGTATTTTGTTATGTTTATAGTATCCTTGTTACGCACTGAGCATTAGTTTGTATTTTATTTTTAAATGTAAACTTATCAGGTAACTTAAACTCAAATTTATTAATGTTCCAGATTTAATTTTTTTTTATAGATTATTAATTATTTATAATAAGTGGTTGAACCGCAAACTAATCCGTAATAATTACAAATTCGCAACCGCAAATGACGAAAATGCGGTTGCGGATGACAATTTTCAAAAAACGCTCTTTACGGTTTGGTTCTTTTACCCTAAAATTGATCTGATCCGAACCGCGTACATCCCATGTCAACCACATACATCATTCGTCGCCATCGACAGAACCGATAAAGATACTTCGCAACCGAATAACCTAGGGGTTTTCACCAGAAAATGGGTCACATCTTGTCTATCGTCCAAACCTCATCTGACCGAAAGATAGGGACATGTGGGCAATAGCGGCCCAATTTGGCCCAACGATCGAAGGACCATACAGACCCAGTTGTCATGGTCCAACTGTTGCGTAGGATCACGCCAAGTAGAAACGCTCCCCCTTGAATATCCAACTTTCGTCCATTTTTCTAGCATAACGGACGAACATTAATTGCACATGTTTGACTATATATACGTATCTATCGGGAATAAGGCGCTAACTCTCTCTATACACTCTCACATAGCTCTTATATTCTTGTAAACTCAAATCTATCTACTTTCAGATTACTGATCCTCACGAGGTGAATCGGGGGCATATCTCGCATTCTCTTCGCCTACAGGATATACGAAAGGGTGTTTTAGGCATCCCGAAGGACATTTTTACATTCCCAGAAATCTGACGTAACAGTATCATATATTTTGATGTTTGAACAATAATAAAATATTATAATCTTTTAAAAATAAAATATATTTTTCCTGTTCTAATTCAATATTAAAAATTATATTAATTTAAATATGAATATAAGATGATCGATCCGAATCCGTTCGAATTGATTACACCAATCCACTATTAAAGCTCACCCATTCGAGCTCAAGTAATTATATCTTAACCCCCTGGATTTCCGGTTCCTTTCCCTCGGCGCACATGCGGTAGGATTTTCAAATTCTCGTAACCACGGATTAATTTGACGAAGATGTTTAGCTAATGCTAATACTGTCAGCCAATCTGAAAGTAAATTAATGATTCTTGTAGTCTAGGGGTGAGGACATTGTGTTCTATTTGTGTATATAAATCACTCGCACATTTATAACATATATTCCCTTCAATTGCGATTACCAAATATGAATAGAAGATATTCCCCAACCGCAAAGATTTTAGAAAGTACTAAGCCATTGTAGTTCCTCATTATTTATAAGAAATTGACATTTGACAAAATGTTTATCATAAATTCACTTGTCATTAAGCAATTGAATGAGCTTAATCACCGAATTATGGTGGTGAGAGGTGACACGAAACAGTTAAGCAAATGCTGCCTTCACTTAGTCATGTGTTTACGTTATTAAGTGAAAATGTGAAATACATTAATTGGCGTTGGTCAGCAGAGTGCTAATGATTGCAGTTGGGCTTTATTAGAAACCACTCTCTGGACCATTAAATTATATATATTATTTTGAATTATATATATTATATTTTAACACATTTTTCAATGCTCGTTTAAAGTATAACTTTATAATATTTTTTAATTTTTTTTTCTGAATAAAAGTTTTATATTTAAACTTTTATTCAAAAAAAAAATTGAAAAAAACATTATGAAACTTAGAGCTGTCAAACGGATAATTCGGATACGGATCTGCCTGTATCCGTATTTGGATCCGAATCCGAAAATTCGTATTGGTATCCGTATCCGAATCCGGAAATATTTAAAGAATAATATCTGAATCCGGATCCGTCGGGTACTACCCGGATACGGATAATATCCGGATTCGAATCTGATTTTCAATCAGATTTTTTATTTTTATATTAAAAATTGAAAAAAATTATAAAAAAATAAATATCCGATAATATCCGATTTGTATTAACAATCATCAGATTCGAATACGGATAATATCCGATTTGTTTCGGATACAAATAATATCCGTTTTATTTCAGATACGAATACGGATTTTTCGGATAAATATCAGATTTTTCGAATTTTTTGACAGCCCTAATAAAACTATACTTTATAGAAGTCTTAAAATACGTGCAAATAGTGAACATATACTACCTAAAGGGACGAAGAGAGTACCTAAAGGGACGAAGAGAGTAATTATCTAGTGAGTAGAGCCAATAATATACAGGAGTAGTAGTAAAAAATTCCAGTTCCCAAGGTAGTGAATTTTTTTAATAATTGAAAGTTGAACCCATTAAGTTAGATATAGAGCACGCATTTGGCACCAAAAAAAAAAGAAAATGAAAATGACGCAAGTTAATCGAAAACATATATTTTTTCGTTTCCAAATAAATTTTTTTTTAACATCTATTAAAACAAAATTTAAGGATGTTGAACTTAGAATCTACCTCATTCACATGCTACTAAATACTAATGATATCAAAGAGAACTAGTTTGTATCGGCTTAACGATCTTTCAAATTAGGTCATCCTTTCTGTATATACCACTAATTTAATTTATTTTTTTTAGCAAGATTGGAATTTAGAAAAGGCATTTTCTTTTACTTTTTAGTAAATACATTATTTCTTGTCAATAATCAGTTAAAGGGAATAATATACTACTAAGTATGTACTCATACAAATTTTTTTAATTAAAATACTTTATAGTTTTGTAATTGTAACATTTGATTATATACCTCAATTTCATTGAAAGTTAAGTTATATTGCGTAAGTTTCATGTATGTTCTCATCATGTTTGTTTCATAATATTAAATATATGATAAGATTTTGGTATAAAATATATGATTAAATTATAATATTTCAAATTTTTGCAATCCTCTATTTATTTCCTACAAACTTATTCCTCCTTAATTCAAGGATTATAATAATTTATATTATCCAATATTATGTGTTTGTGTTGAAATAAGTAATATGATTATATAAGATTGTCTAATACTTGATCCGAGGAGGTATTATTTATCCTCCTCACAAGTTGATCATATTTTGAAGAATTAAAATCCTAATAATATAATCTCATGTAAAATAAATATGTGATAAGAAAATTTGAAGAATTAGAGTAAAATCTCAATAAATATTCCACGATACTAATATGGAATAGAATTTTAGTTCAAAATAAATATATGATATGATTACTTAATCCATAAAATTGATGTGAATAGTTACTCCGAATTATTATCCGCAAATTATAATCACCCGAACCAAATATGACTTAACGAGTATATTTTTCTTGTTAAAAATAATAAATTATATATATTAGAAAACGAGAAAATGGCATGAGTCACCTTTGCTGACCTTTTTCCAAATTAAATTTAGTATAAACACTTAATTATGACTTTCGGACACAGCCCATACCCCATAGAGATTTTGGTGCCTTGGATGATATTCTAAAATGGTGTTTCGTGTTCTTTATATCTAATTTTTTACCCATCTATATTTTTAGAAAAAAATTGCAACCTATATATGCAGTAACTGATAACAATTGCATGATGTTCTACTTCTTGAGTTCTAATTTCCTGAACGTCCAAATTCGATAAAATGCATATCTCGGACGATCCACTATTCACTACATAAATCTATACATATGTATTTAACTAGGTCAAGTTCAGAAAGTCTCATCCACTAGTTAAATCTATTTTTCATGTGTTAATCCATGGGCTAATCAAGACATTCGCACTAGCCGTACTTGATTATATATATATATATATATATTATCAATCAAATCACTCCCAACTTCACAGAATTAATTGACTTTGTATGAAAGTTCATGGAACATTTTATTTTGAATATTGGTGAGAACTATAATTTACAACAGGCTTCTTCACTTTAATGCATGACATTACCGTCTGGAAATGAACTTAGATTATGTTTAGACCATCCAAGATGAAATAAGTTATGCTCAATACTCCCACCGTCTCAGTTATTTGTGTACAAAGTATTAAGATATTGAGAACAAGGAACATATTTAAAAATATTATTTTTGGTAAGGGGGTGAGATGAGAAATAAAAATAAAATAAAAAATAGATAAAGTGGGGAGATCAAATGCATAAAATGGGTGTAGTGGAACAAAACAGGAAATGTAGTCGTTTTTTAGCATAAAATGGGTGTAGTGGAACAAAACAGGAAATGTAGTCGTTTTTTATATTATAAAATTTTACCATTTTTAGTGATTTTAAAATATATAGAATTGAGTTGGATATCAAAAAAATGAATGAGACACTGATTAGTTTTAATGCTTTAACTACATAAAACAGCTTATTAAGATGGAAATATTCACCTGGCATGGTACTGGTATAATAATAAATCGCCCTACAATTTTCTGAACAACAAGTTATAATTGATCATATTATAAAAATTGATTATTATAGTTGGGCCTTAAATATATTTATATATTAGTAATTTTGAATTGAATTTTTATCTTAAAGATAAAAATTTACACATATATAAATATTAGGGATGGGTACGGGGGCATTTCTTGGTCGGGAAGTTGTATCCCCGCCCCGATCCCCGAATTTAATATTAATCCTCGAACCTATCCCGAATCCTAAACGGGAATTCTTTTCCTCCCCGATCCTCGCCCCGAACAGAAAACAAGGATCCCCTCGGGAATATAGGGAATTTGCTTTTTAATTAAAAAATTATAATGTAATATTTTATATTTTATTTTTTAATAAAAAATAATCTACAAATTCGTAATATATAAATATATTAATATTATCTCATATTTTTAACATCAGATAATATTAAACTTTATTTATAATACAAATAAACGAACAATTTGAAATTATAAAAATGTATTACACTACATTATAATGTAAAAAATGATCAATAAATTATAATCATATAAAAATTCTAAATAATATTATGAAAGCTATCTATTTTAAAAAATATATATACTCCCTCCGTCCCTTTCAATTGTTTACATTTTTTAGAGAGTGTCCGACACGCATTTTAAGGTGCATATAAAGTATAATTCTGTAAAAAAAATTTACAATTTTGTTTTTCTGAATAAAAATTAAAACATTCGACTTTTATTCAGAAAAAGAAAATTGTAAAAATAAGTTACATAACTATATTTTTTATGCACCTTAAAATGCGTGTCGGACACTTCCTCAGAAATGTAAACAATTGGAAGGGACTGAGGGAGTATTATTTTATATATACACACAATCAAGACCGGGGGTTGATGCCTGAAGACACTAATCCATAACCTGAATTTCTAACAAATTTTCTCCGATCCTCGCCCTACCCCCAAATAGTTCCCCCAATCCCCACCCTGTTCGGGTCGGAGAACTGATCGGGCTCGGGCGGGGCGAGGTTGATGCCAATCCCTACCCGATGAGGCAGTTGATTGATCGCCTTGGCCCCTAGATTCTAATAGTATGGTCGACCTTTTTCACACAAATTTTTATTTTAATTACATACTTACATATACTTACATATAGGGGTGCACATGAGTTGGTGAAATCGATTAAACCGACCCTATTTTCGATATATTAAATCCAACCATTATAACCCGATATTAGTCCGGGTTAAAATATGTCAACCCGTGTTTGATGAATTGGGTGTGTGTTTTAAGTTATTTTTAAACAAACCAACCTAACCCGATTTTTTAATTCATTCATATAAATATATACTATGTACATCTTTATTCCATAATTTTTGTATCAATCTATTGTTCAATTTCCGGATTATATTATTTGCATATCAATTATAGTCAATTAGACAAAAAAAATTCATACATTATTAGAGATCCTATGTACTTTTATGTATATAAAACACTGTTTACTATGAATAACTCTAAAAGTCTAATACATAGCAATGTTATTATCCCGAAAAATATTTAAAAATATTTTCAAATGACACATAACATAATCTTATTTGTTAACTCGTATGTCTTCCTGAATAGTTTCATATCATAAATATATTATTTTATCAATTCTTTATTTTCTATATCTTTTAAAATCTGTAACCCAATCCAAACCGACAAACAAAACGTAGGTTTCGGTTACATTTTTTATTTTTTTATGGATCGGGTTGTAAATTTTTAAATCAATTTAATTGAATCAGGTTGTTAACCCAGTCAACCTGACGCATGTCCACCCTGAAATTCCACCTAGACGGGGGGTGAATAGGTGTTATGGATAATTAATACCAATTTTAATATGTTACCAAATATTTATCAAATTTTCAGACAGTTTGTTGTTAAGTTCGAATATATGCTGTCAGCAAGCTGACACTCGATAGCAATGCAGAGAATAAATAATAGCAAGTAAATAAAAAAAGAGTTTTAGCTAGGTTCGACCTCTATGTCTAATGGTCTACGTCCTGATCCCTTACCAACTTGGTAAGAGAGCATATTATTAATCAATGAAATGATACGATTACAAGATTCAATTATATATCTCCCTTTATCCCTTATTCCTGATAGCCGCTTATTGATAACACATGTTCCCTTGAGTGAAATGCCCTTTAAGCCCTATAATAAACTTGTATAGCCTTCTCTATCAATCTAACTCCATGAACCCTTGTTATCCAAACTCAACTACCCAATAACAAATATTTACACCTTGAACAGTACAAGTTTTAATAAAAATTATAACCGAAACTAGGAACTCTATGTATATATACGTGATTAAACTTGAGCTCAGAAAGAGAATATTTCAATGAATGAAAGTTGTATTGTCTCAGAAGGTATTGTGTATACTTTTTGGATCAACCTCAAAAGCAAGTACCCAAGTGTATTTATAGATTAAGCTAACTTTTGAATGAACAACACAACTTCCGATCTTAACAAAGTCTCACGGTTAGTTTGTTTTAAATCAACATTAAGATAATCTAGAAACACGTTTAAACAAAAGATAAGATAGATTATAAAGGGATTTAAAAATATATATATTTAGTTTAAATAGAATACTGTTAGGTCCTGAATTATCATAGAAGGGGGGTTGAATATGATAATCACTAAATTAAAAAACTCTTTCGAATCTTTTGCGGATATAAAATTTAGTGTTCGGTTAGTGGTTTCGTGTTCTTGAGAGGAATAGTATTTGGAACAATAAAATGAGGAACACAAGATATTCGGGGAAATATATATTCGTATATAAATCCTCGAGGGGTGTTGCTACACTCCGGTAAATAAATTAACCGACTACAATCTAAGAATAACAAGATTACTAACTTCTACAAAGATTTACAAATAAAATCCTATACAATGATCTAGCTTTTTTTGTACTAGAATTTTATTTCCGGGTAACGTTTATAATGCCCCTAGGAATATACAAGAGTTAAACCGGGCATTATAATGTTACTCCAAACAAAAAGGTTGAGTTTCTTTGTAAATTCTTTGCTTCTATTCTTCACCTCTTTTGGGAGAGAAGATGAACAGAACAAATTTAATCTCTGAATGTTTTAATCTCTGACTTATATTCAATTAAAATGTGTGGCTGAAATTGAGCAATACAAATTAATTTTAAAATCAATAAAGTGTGGCTGAGGAATGAGCTGACCGGGAATATTCTTATAACCTGCGACTAACAAAAACTAACCGGCGACTAGTTTATTTTCCGCCAACCTGCGACTAGAAAAACCAACTGGCGATTACAGGAGGCTAACCTGAGACTAAATATAAACAAAACAAAATAAAAACAAACAAGATTTCATAACTTGTGACTAAAAAAACTGAAATAAGTTAACTTGTTTACTTATTTATATTAATTACTAACTTGCGACCAAATGTTGGCCAGGTTTTGTTTTATATTTTTTATTTTCTTTTTCCCTTTTTTTGTTTTCTTTTTCTTTTTTTTGTTTTTTTTTTCGTTTTTGTTTTCTTTTTCTTTTTATTTAAGTTTAAATTGTAACTAAATTAATTTATAAAATAAACTTAAATATAACTTATATAAATAAACTAACTTAGATTTATAAAATAAACTTACTTAAAGTTTATAGAATAGATCATTTTAAGTTTATTAAATAAATTATATTAAAGTCCATTAAATAAATTTATTTAATATAACAATTAAACTTTGAGCTTCGCCAATCCCTCGAGCAGTTTAGCTGTATACCCCGCGCACCTCTTCTCGTACTTTAACAGATAAACGTTCAATCCAAGTACGTTCCTCAACTTAACAATTCTTCTAAAAATAATACCCAGATTCTTTTCACGAGCTGTTGACGCCTAGTGCAACAGGTCTGGTTCACAGACGACTAACCCCGATTCAGTTCTTCGTATTATAGCCTTGATTACATTGTTAAACTTGCAATAACTTTATTGCTTCAGACACTGACTGTCAATAAACAACTGTACTTTTACTGGAATCCTTTCTGGTACTTTAGACAACGTCTTCATTGCTACTACTGTGATGCCCTCAATCTCGGGTTTAGGAAATGAGGACTCACACACCTTTAATCTAATAATTAAATAAGCATAAACCCCGATTAACAACTAACAGGATCAACAGGATAAAGTATGAGACAAGATTACAACAACCAATCATAAAATATAACTTACAACCCCAAAATATTAATAAATAAACATTATCGGTTCCGGCTGGGAACCGACAGATAACCCATTGTATCTTTACAGATTTCCTTCTAGGCGCGTGCTCACTCAAAAATACCACTACCTGCTCTGGCAACCGGAAGCCCTCAACATGATAGGGACCACCAGGTACGCTCTTACGAGTAGTGCGCCTAAACCTGACCATCTTCTTTCTTAACTGCCATGGTTAGATTAAAACAAAACATATGAGTATAAAACTCAGCAAGTAACTATAAAGCAATTCTACGATATCAAATTATAATATACTTTACCAAACTCAGGGAATTCTACTTTAATTGCTCTAGGTGGCAGATTTCCAGCTTTTGGGTTAAGGAAAGGTTTTGAAGGATAATGTGGGGCTTTCAAGGAACAAGGCTCAATGCGGGACGAAAGCTGACAATCATCACAAATCTTTAAAGGATCAACATAGATCTTTCAAGAAGGAGGAAAGCAACAGTATTTCATTATATGGAATCAATCATATGATCAACAGATTTAAGAATCAGGGTTCTCGAGCTTTAAGCTTCACATCAACATAATCAACTCTTTTCAAAACAATATAAACCATTTTCATTTTCAAGAATCAATTTACTGAACAGAAAGTTTCAGTTCCCTTTTAAATAATCATTTTGAACTCTTGATTGGATCACTTTATCTTTCCATTTCATTATAATACGGGTGATCAGCCCGTACCGACCTCCATCCGGTCTTTAAGGTACCAATCGGCATAATTTCAGCCTTAAGTTGGACTAGCCCCGCTAGCCTCTTACCATGACTGGACTAGTCCCACTAGCCTCTTACGTCCCAATCCAATCCATCAGGAATTCGTTTGGAAAACCTTGAGTTGGAAAAAAAACAAATAGGTTTTCTAAAATCCATTTTATCATTACCAAGAATATGAAATCATTCAGACTCTTTCGAGTCGAAACTCATTCTTAAGTCAGATTTTAAGAAAAACAAAGTTCAGGAAGTGATTCGAGGATAAACAAGGAACAATTCTTAAGGATTCTGTATCAAGGATAACAAGGTACTTAAGTTAGAAGGATCAACATATGTTTAGGGATCAATAGGGTGATCAGGAAATAAGGTATCATTAAATAGGATTCGCAAAGATAATTATAGGGATTCAATACAATTCATGGCTTAATAAATAGTTTGAACAGAAAGGACAGGTTATCAAAGGGTCGAAACAGTAAGCTTATCAGTAACAGTTTAACAAGATCAAAGGCAGGGTGTCTTAAATCAATATCAGGATTTCATAATTAAACAGTTCAATACTCTACATGGTATGAACAACATTCTCTTTATAACCATTTACACAAGTAATCAGAGTTACTTTCCTGAATTTGCTTTCCTGAAGGTTGAACTACTGCCACCTAGTATATCCTTTCCTTTCCTAGCCTGAATGCCCTCACGCAATGGTTTAATTAGTTCCTCGACTCTCGTTTCCAGAACGATCACTCAATATGATAACTCGATTATATCCTTGACTCGGGTATACGAATATAGCTTATACACATAAGCACATAACACATTCTTTACTCATAGCCTTATATCACTTTGCATATACTCGCTAATCCTTGACTATTTTCCCAGATCAAATATTTTATAACTCGTACAAACACACAATGACATGCACGGCTATTACTTATAGCTTTTAACCTTAATTAACTCAATTTCTTTTTCTTTTATCCATAATTCGAACCAAAAACATAATCCAACAAGCAAAATTCAAAGATTTTCAGACATAAACACTCAATCATTCTATCATCTACCAAAAATCAGATTTTTGACTTTGAATTTCTTTGGCCTATTCGGCCTTAACCACAAACAAAATCAAACCAAAACATGCATTAATAATTCCTCTTTTAAGTCAACATGCAATCTTATTACTTTCTAGTTAAACCTTAATTATACCAAAATCAAGTCATAAAACTCAATTTCTTCTTTTTATTAACACAAGGTCGAACCAAAACCTTCACCATGCATTCCCAAATTTCGCATCTAAACAAATGTACAAGTCCAATTATCATAAAATCTTACTTAGCATACTTAATTCACAAAAGAACTTAGCCCTTTTTGATACATGCAAACATTAAGAAATTTTATCACCCAATCTTTACTAATTTCCAAATGAATATTAACAAGTCATGATCATTACTAAAAATCATTTTTGATCTTTTGAAACCAAGATCCCATTCGGGTTTTTCAAAAAAAATAACACATGCAAATGATCTTCTTAATACTTAATTCACAAATCAACCCATAATCATATATCAAATCAACAACTCATTCATTTTAGTAAAAATCAACTTGGTTTTCTAAAAATGGCAAGGGTCATTCGGCCTTCCTCAAGAAAACACACATGCAAACTCAACTTCTAAACTTTTGCATCTTTAATCCTACTAATCTCTTAACATCAAACTAAATTATCATTACAACCAACAAGAATCAATTTATCAACTTATAATCCACAAAATCATTCGGCCTTTTTATCTAAATACCGCATGCAAACACAAACATTTGATTTAAAGATTCTAGAGCTCAGTTTTTAACATCATGGCTCACCACCGGTTCACCGGAGTTTATCACCGGTGGTGGTGGCATCTCGGTAGTGCCCCCATTCGGGGGTTTCCAACCTTCAACCACCCATTTTCACAAGTAATACACACATTTAAACACATATCCTTATTCAAAACACAAACCCTTTTGTTTTCATGAAAACCGAACTAAAAAACCACCAAACCCAACTTTGATTTTTCTCAAGAACTTGAAAATAGCTACATGCATGTATGAATACAAGTAGATATCTCTATTTCTCACACAATCAAGGTTCTATACCCGAAAATGAATGAAGAACAAGTGAGAGAGAGTGAAAAGAGAGAGTGTACCGAGAGAGAGAGAGAGAGAGAGAGAGAGAGAGAGAGAGAGAGAGAGAGAGAGAGAGAGAGAGAGAGAGAGAGAGAGAGAGAGAGAGAGAGAGAGAGAGAATCCGAGAGAGAGAGAGGAAGAAACGAGAGAAAAGAGTGAAAGAAGGGAGGGCTCGGAACAAAAAAGAAAGAAGAAGGAGGTGGGGTGGTTTTATATTACCAAGGGAGGGTAATATAGTAATTAGGTTATTCTATGCTTTGATTCTCTTTTTATCCTTAAAAGAAAATAGAGTTGATCTGCAAATACTTCTCTCGGAAAGATGAATTTGTTTTAAATAAAAATCTTTAACACGTAGATCTCGAAATTAGCTTTCCAACCATTACTCATAATAGATTTTTGAGCGAACAGTTGATTTTATATGATATTTACAAGTTTGCGCTAGTAATAACACTTTTCCACATAAAAATCAATTTAAAATGCAACGATCTCCAAATAAATTCCGTCCATCATTTTTAGAAAGTCTACAGGATTATTACGAAGATAACAAAACAATTCCCATGTTTATATCTTACTCAGATAATTTTATAAAAATGTGCGAAGGTTAAATAAACCTTTATTTAAATCATATAATTCTATTAAATTCATAAAAATGTCATAGAGCACATAGTCATGCACACAGACAAGCAACCACACATATACAATCACATAACTACTCAGGTCTGATCACATCATTTATTCTTCTTTAATCTTTATCCCTTTTCTACGCGTACCGGGTCACGATCAGCCTGACGGCCCGACGCTCAGCGTTTCGATTACGCTTCTCATTATCATTACTAGTCGACACGTCACTTAGGACGAAATACTTTATTTATACACTCATTTCATTCAATCACACATAATTCACATTTTATATTCTTTAACTCCTTATTGGGACGGGTTCCGTTCTACCTGACGACCCAACAACACAGCTTAACTCCTAAGCTGACTCTTTAAATTGGAACGTCTTTATTTACGCTCCTATATTCTAATATACAGAGAAGACAATTAATCAGCACTTAGTTACATAATTATAATCACATCACATAAAACATACTTTATTGACTTAATTACGTCGCAAAATTCTCAGTCGTCACAATCTACTCTCCTTAAAAGGATTCTGTCCCCAGAATCTAATCTAAGCAAATAGATGGGGATACTTTTCTTTTATTTTGCTTTCTAATTCCCAAGTCGATTCTTCGACTAATGGATTTCTCCACAACACTCTAACTAGAGGTACAACTTTATTCCTAAGCGTCCTCTCTTTTCGGTCCAAAATTCGAACTGGTTGTTCCACATAAGACAAATCTGGTTGGATTTCCACTGGTTCCAACTCGATCACATGGTTCGCGTCAGCATTATACTTTTTCAGAAGAGATACATGAAATATATTGTGCAGATGTTGCATTTGCGGAGGTAACACCAATTCATATGCCACTTTCCCAACTCGTCGCAATACTTCAAATGGTCCAATATACCTAGGACTCAACTTCCCTTTCTTTCCGAATCGAGTTAAACCTTTCCAAGGAGATATCTTTAATAAGACTTTGTCTCCAGTTTCGAATTGCACATCTTTACGTTCTTGATTCCCGTACTTTGCTTGTCGATCTTGAGCTGCAATTAATCTCTTTCGAATCATTTCGACCTTTTCCTTCGTTTGTTGAACTAGCTCTGGGCCAATTAATTTGCGCTCACCAACTTCGTCCCAATATGAAGGGGACCTACATTTTCTTCCATACAACGCTTCATAAGGCGGCATGCCAATACTTGCGTGATAGTTGTTGTTGTAGGAAAACTCAATCAAGGGCAAATGATCATCCCAATTTCCCCTGAAATCTATTGCACAAGTTCGCAACATATCTTCAATTGTCTGAATTGTCCTTTCACTTTGTCCGTCTGTCTGCGGGTGATATGCCGTACTCATTTTCAACTTAATTCACAAATGATCATGGAACTGTCGCCAAAATCTCAAGTTAAACCTTGGATCTCTATCAGACACGATAGATACAGGAACTCCATGACGCATCACAATCTCATCCAAATACAATTTGACCAACTTTTCCAACGAAAACCTTTCATTTATCGGCAAGAAATGTGCTGACTTCGTCAACCGATCGATTACCACCCAAATCACATCATGATTTGACTTGGTTTTAGGTAATCCTACCACGAAATACATCGCTATATGTTCCCATTTCCATTCGGGTATATCCAGTGGCTGAAGCAATCCGCTCGGCCTTTGATGTTCCGCTTTGACTCTTTGGCACGTATAACATTTACTTATCCATTCCGCAATTTCCTTCTTCATGTTCGGCCATTAATAACTTTCTTTTAAATCCTGGTACATTTTCGTACTTCCAGGGTGAATTGAAAATCTCGATTTATGCGCTTCTTGCAAAATCCCGTGCTTTAATTCCACGACATTAGGTATCTAAATACGTGAGTTAACACGGTATATTCCTTTTCCATCCTTTTGAGCTTTAATTTCTTCTCCCGTCAACTTATTCCTTTCGTAATTCATCACTTACTCTTGACAACATCGAATCTTTTCCAAAATTTCGGGTTGAAACGACATTGCATATATAGCTTCACCTCCAAATTCTGGAGTCTGCACCTCTATTTCCATCTTTTCAAAATTCTTGATTAATTCTTCCGATGATGTTAACAGATTCAACCTTTCCTTGCGACTTAAAGCATCTGCTACCACATTTGCCTTTCCAGGATGATAGTTTATCGCATAATCATATTCTTTGATCAATTCCAACCACCTTCTTTGTCGCAAATTCAATTCTTTCTGAGTAAAGATATACTTTAAACTCTTATTATCCGTATAAATCTCGCACTTTTCCCCGTACAAATAATGCCTCCAAATCTTAAGGGCAAACACAATTGCTGCCAATTCTAAATCGTGCGTTGGATACTTTTGCTCGTGCGGCTTGAGTTGCCTTGACACATATGCTATTACCTTCCCGTGTTGCATTAATACGCATCCAAGTCCTTTATATGAAGCATCACCGAATATCATAAATTCCCCTTTGTCATCTGGTAATACCAACACTGGGGCGGTTACCAACCTCTTCTTTAACTCTTGAAAACTTTCCTCGCACTTTTCTGTCCAAACAAACTTCTCGTTCTTTCTCGTCAACTTTGTCAACGGAATGACAATCTTAGAGAAATCTTGCACAAATCTCCTGTAATATCCGGCTAATCCCAGAAAACTTCTGACTTCAGTAGGAGTCTTGGGTCTTTCCCAATTCATTACAGCTTCTATCTTGGCTGGGTCCACTTTGATTCCTTCTTTATTAACTACATGACCAAGAAATTGCACTTCTTTTAGCCAAAATTCGCACTTTGAAAACTTAGCATACAGCTTTTCTTTTCTCAGAATTTCCAAAGAAATCCTCAAATGCTCCTTATGATCTTCTTTCTTCTTGGAGTAAATCAGTATATCGTCAATAAACACAATAACGAACTTATCCAAATATTGCTTGAACACTCTGTTCATAAGATCCATAATTGTGGCTGGTGCATTCGTCAAGCCAAACGCCATTACCAAAAACTCATAGTGTCCATATCTCATTCAGAACGCTGTCTTGGGTATATCTTTCGCTTTGATCTTTAACTGATGATACCCAAATCTTAAATCAATCTTGGAGAAATATGAAGCTCCTTTTAACTGGTCAAATAAGTCATCGATCCGCGGTAGAGGGTACTTATTCTTGATCGTCAATTTATTCAGTTCGCGATAGTCAATGCACAACCTCATACTTCCATCCTTTTTCTTTACAAATAACACCGGTGCGCCCCACGGGGATACACTCGGTCGGATCACTCCTTTGTCCAACAATTCTTGCAACTGAGCTGCCAATTCCTTCATCTCGACCGGCGCCATGTGATAGGGAGCTTTTGACATTGGTTCCGTTCCAGGAGCCAAATCAATCATAAACTCGATTTCTCTGTCTGGAGGTAGTCTAGGCAATTCATCAGGAAACACATCCGGAAAATCTCTTACTACCAAAATATCCTCGATCTTCACAGATTCTTTCTCCACATCCATGACATGAGCCATATAGACTTCGCATGCTTGACAAATTAATCTTCTTGCCTCAATAGCCGTTAGGAATTTCTTCTCTTGCCTCTTTCCTTTAAATATCACCTCTTCACCATCCTTGGTTCTTAACTTCACCTTTTTACTTTTACATTCTATTTGCGCTTCATGGTTTGACAACCAATCCATTCCTAGTATAACCTCAAATTCTCCTAACTTAAAGGGAATTAAGTCAGCAGAAAAGTGCCGACCTTCTATAGTCACATCACAATCGGGACAAATTTTGCTAGCAATAACTCTCTCTTGATTTGCTACCTCTATAATCAAATTAGGTTCTAGAGGGTACGCAACACAATTTAACTTATCAAGAATACTTTCAGAGATAAAAGATTTAGTTGCTCCAGAATCCATCAAAACTTTTACTTCTACTGAGTTAATAATGAGCATACCTGCTACCACGTCCACATCTTGCACCGCATCTTTCATCGTCATGTTAAAGGTTCTAGGTCTGGGTTGACCTGATGGTTCTGGGAGAGACGGCAGTCCAGCAATCCTAAGAACATTAGCCTTCTAAACAGGCTCCTTGCAATTCCTGGCTATATGGCCCACTTTACCACACTTGAAACAAGCCAAATCAGGCTTCCTCGCTCCACTCGGCCATTCTGAAGAGTAATGCCCCTTTTGGTTGCACTTGAAACATGTTACATCCAACTTATTACACCTTCTCGGTGTCTCTTTCCACAATTCCGGCATTCTTGAATCTAGGGTCTACTATCCTTCCCCGGTTGTCCAGTTTTCTGGAAACGGTTCTTCTGAGCTCCGTTACCGGGTTCAAATTTCTGAAATCTTTGGTTCTGATCTCCACCATTCTTGCCAAATTTCCCTCTAAACTTTGAGCTTCCTTGCTCTTGCTCTGAGCTTTCAAATTTCCTCTTTCTTCCTTCATTTTCTCTTCTTGCAGCTTCACGCTCACCTTCCACTATCATTGCTTTTTGAACCAAAGCAGCATAATTTTTGATCTCCAACATTGCTATTTGACTCCTAATCCACGGCTTGAGTCCCTGTTGGAACCTCTTAGCGTTCTTCGCTTCCGTATTCACGTACTCAGGTACGAATCTAGACAATTCCGAAAACTTCACTTCATATTCCGCTACTGACATATCCTCTTGTCTAAGGTCCAGAAATTTCATTTCCAACTGATCTTGCATATAGCTTGGCAAATACTTCTCCAGAAACATCGCAGTGAACTTCTCCCATGTTAAGCCTTTGCCTTCCAACAACGCCTTTGAAGACTCCCACCAGAAACTTGCTTCATCTTTCAGGTAATAACTTGCATATTGAGCTTTCTTGTCGTCCATAACTTCTGCTAACTCAAAAGCTTTTTCCATTTCTCTCAACCACGACTGAGCTTTAATCGGGTCTGGCAAACCTAAGAATTCTGGGGGATGAACAGATTGAAAGTACTTAAAGTTTCCAACTTTAGGGGCCACAGGTTGTTGCAAAAGCTGAGCAAGTCTGCTCATCATGGTGGTTTCTGGATTTACTTCTGGGTCTTGGGTGGGAATTTCTTCTTCTTGGTGATCTGGTGAGTTAGCCATTTCTTACAAACCTGATTGAGCAATTATTTAGCAATACGATGGCATGGTATATATATAGCAACAGTTTCTATAAAATCTCTTTTGTGGGTTTTAAGTTTTACCCAATTTGCACATACAATCCTATTACTACATAATTCTCATATCAGTGTTGTTTTATTATGGCACAAGGTAGGGTTTCACGATCTTTAAATATGGTTATACGAAAACATAGTTGTATAGAAACATGATATTGAGAACAGTTTATAAGATATTTAAGGTGCACAATGGAAAACAAGACAATGGATTTATTTAAACAAAGGGTACATAAAGATAATTCTGGCTATCACAGGTTTTAAAATAAGGTACAATAATATAGCAGGGTTAAACATAGGAAAAACTGGAAAATATCCCCCTATCTACCCCTAACTTCTAACAACTACAGCTACAACATAGTTCTGAAATATAACAAGATAAATGAAAAGGGATCCCGGCATCTGACCAAGTATCCCAAAGCCTACCAGCGCTGAAAAACAACAAAATATACGGGCTCCACCAACAGTCCCGTCAAATCATCTAGAATCTCTCTCAACACAACCAACATCCAGCGAATGATCTTATACAGCCTCCGGGCCTCAGCATCAGCACCACTAGTGGATGGTCCCTCATCCAATCTCCTCCTGGAAACCTGCTCCACCATCTTCACCCAAACTCGCCACTCATCATCCATAACTGAAGCACTCTGCCTAGACTCTCTGGCTAGCCTATCCACCAAAGCTCCCAACTCAGGAATGCGGGAGTACACAAAGTCTCGATCCTGAGCTAACTTGCCACCAACACTGACAGGTACAGTCTTAGGCATCTCAGACTCTGGCTCAGGGGCAGGGGTCTCTGAATCTGGCCTCAAGGGTGAAATTTGCATAGGGATCTCACTACTCTCAGAAGGGTCCTCCTCTGGGTCTGAACTAATATACACAGGCTCCTCTGGAGAGGGTGGAATGGGGTCCACTGTGGTACCATTCAAACAAATCTCTGAGTCTGAGTCACTACCACTACTAGGATCCTGAGAGAAAACACAAAACAGCAACCAAGAAACAATGTTAGGGTTAAATAAAGCTTCCAGCTAACTCACACCCTAACTCTAGTTTCCACTCTAACTGATATACACTTTTTCTTAGACTATACCTAATAGTCTAACTCAACTCTATATGAGTCGAACTCTCTCGCGATATACATATATACCCAAAATACCCCTTTTTTTTAATCCTAACTTGTCTCAGGGACTAGATCCTGTAGCTCTGATACCAACTTCTGACACCCTCAATCTCGGGGTTAAGAAATGAGGACTCACACACCTTTAATCTAATAATTAAATAAGCATAAACCCCGATTAACAACTAAAAGGATCACAGGATAAAGTATGAGACAAGATTACAACAACCAATCATAAAATATAACTTATAACCCTAAAATATTAATAAATAAACAGTATCGGTTCCGGCTGGGAACTGATAGATAACCCATTATATCTTTACAAATTTCCTTTTAGGCGCGTGCTCACTCAAAAATACCACTACCTGCTCTGGCAACCGGAAGCCCTCAACAGGATAGGGACCACCAGGTACGCTCTTACGAGCAGTGCGCCTAAGCCTGACCATCTTCTTGCTTAACTGTCATGGTTAGATTAAAACAAAACATATGAGTATAAAACTCAGCAAGTAACTATAAAGCAGTTCAACGATATCAAATTACAATATACTTTACCAAACTCAGGGCATTCTACTTTAATTACTCTAGGTGGCAGATTTCCAGCTTTTGGGTTAAGGAAAGGTTTTGAAGGATAATGTGGGGCTTTCAAGGAACAAGGCTCAATGCAGGACGAAAGCCGACAATCATCACAAATTATTAAAGGATCAAAATAGATCTTTCAAGAAGGAGGAAAGCAATAGTATTTCATTATATGGAATCAATCATATGATCAACAGATTTAAGAATCAGGGTTCTCAAGCTTTAAGCTTCACATCAACATAATCAACTCTTTTCAAAACAATATAAACTATTTTCATTTTCAAGAATCAATTTACTGAACAGAAAGTTTCAGTTCCCTTTTAAATAATCATTTAGAACCCTTGATTGGATCACTTTATCTTTCCATTTCATTATAATACGGGTGATCAGCCCGTACCGACCTCCGTCCGGTCTTTAAGGTACCAATCGGCATAATTTCAGCCTTAAGTTGGACTAGCCCCGCTAGCCTCTTACCATGACTGGACTAGTCCCACTAGCCTGTTACGTCCCAATCCAATCCATTAGGAATTCGTTTGGAAAACCTTGAGTTGGAAAAAAATCAAATAGGTTTTCTAAAATCCATTTTATCATTACCAAGAATATGAAATCATTCAGACTCTTTCGAGTCGAAACTCATTCTTAAGTCAGATTTTAAGAAAAACAAAGTTCAGGAAGTGATTCGAGGATAAACAAGGAACAATTCTTAAGGATTCCGTATCAAGGATAACAAGGTACTTAAGTTAGAAGGATCAACATCTGTTTAGGGATCAATATGGTGATCATGAAATAAGGTATCATTGAATAGGATTCGCAAAGATAATTATAGGGATTCAATACAATTCATGGCTTAATAAATAGTTTGAACAGAAAGGACAGGTTATCAAAGGGTCGAAACAGTAAGCTTATCAGTAACAGTTTAACAAGATCAAAGGCAGGGTGTCTTAAATCAATATCAGGGTTTCACAATTAAACAGTTCAATACTCTACAGGTATGAAGAACATTCTCTTTATAACCATTTACACAAGTAATCAGAGTTACTTGCTTGAATTTGCTTTCCTGAAGGTTGAACTACTGCCACCTACTATATCATTTCCTTTCCTAGCCTGAATGCCCTCACGCTCCGAATCTATAATAAAACCAGAATCTTAATCAGTTCCTCGACTCTTATTCCCAGAACGATCACTCAATATGATAACTCGATTATATCCTTGACTCGGGTATACGAATATAGCTTATACATATAAGCACATAGCACATTCTTTACTCATAGCCTTATATCACTTTGCATATACTCGCTAATCCTTGACTATTTTCCCAGATCAAATATTTATAACTCGTACAAACACACAATGACATGCACGGCTATTACTTATAGCTTTTAACCTTAATTAACTCAATTCCCTTTTTCTTTTATCCATAATTCGAACCAAAAACATAATCCAACAAGCAAAATTCAAAGATTTTCACACATAAACACTCAATCATTCTATCATCTACCAAAAATTAGATTTTTGACTTTGAATTTCTTTGGCCTATTCGGCCTTAACCACAAACATAATCAAACCGAAACATGCATTAACAATTCCTCTTTTAAGTCAACATGTAATCTTATTACTTTCTAGTTAAACCTTAATTATACCAAAATCAAATCATAAAAATCAATTTCTTCTTTTTATTAACACAAGGTCGAACCAAAACCTTCACCATGCATTCCCAAATTTCGCATCTAAACAAATGTACAAGTCCAATTATCATAGAATCTTAGTTAGCATACTTATTCACAAAAGAACTTAGCCCTTTTTTGATACATGCAAACATTAAGAAATTTTATCACCCAATCTTTAATAATTTCCAAGAATGAACATTAACAAATTATGATCATTACTAAAAATCATTTTTGATCTTTTGAAACCAAGATCCCATTCGGGTTTTTCAAAAAAAACAACACATGCAAATGATCTTCTTAATCCTTAATTCACAAATCAACCCATAATCATATATCAAATCAGCAAGTCATTCATTTTAGCAAAATTCAACTTGGTTTTCTAAAAATGGCAAGGGCCATTCGGCCTTCCTCAAGAAAACACACATGCAAACTCAACTTCTAAACTTTTGCATCTTTAATCCTACTAATCTCTTAATATCAAACTAAATTATCATTTCAACCAACAAGAATCAATTTATCAACTTATAATCCACAAAATCATTCGGCCTTTTTATCAAAATACCACATGCAAACACAAACATTTGATTTAAAGATTCTAGAGCTCAGTTTTTAACATCATGGCTCACCACCGGTTCACCGGAGTTCATCACCGGTGGCGGTGGCATCTCGGTGGTGCCCCCATTCGGGGGTTTCCAACCATCAACCACCCATTTTCACAAGTAATACACACTTGCAAACACATATCCTTATTCAAAACACAAACCCTTTTGTTTTCATGAAAACCGAACTCAAAAACTACCAAACCCAACTTTGATTTTTCTCAAGAACTTGAAAATAGCTACATGCATGTATGAATACAAGTAGATATCTCTCTTTCTCACACAATCAAGGTTCTATACCCGAAAATGAATGAAGAACAAGTGAGAGAGAGTGAAGAGAGAGAGTGTACCGAGAGAGAGAGAGAGAGAGAGAGAGAGAGAGAGAGAGAGAGAGAGAGAGAGAGAGAGAGAGAGAGAGAGAGAGAGAGAGAGAGAGAGAGAGAATCCGAGAGAGAGAGGAAGAAATGAGAGAAAATAGAGAAAGAAGGGAGGGCTCGAAACAAAAAAGAAAGAAGAAGGAGGCGGGGTGGTTTTATATTACCAAGGGAGGGTAATATAGTAATTAGGTTATTCTATGCTTTGATTCTCTTTTTATCCTTAAAAGAAAATAGAGTTGATCTGCAAATACTTCTCTCAGAAAGATGAATTTGTTTTAAATAAAAATTTAACACGTAGATCTCGAAATTAGCTTTCCAACCATTACTCATAATAGATTTTTGAGTGAACGGTTGATTTTATATGATTTTTACAAGTTTGTGCTTGTGATAACACTTTTCCACATAAAAATCAATTTAAAATGCAACGATCTCCAAATAAATCCGTCCGTCATTTTTAGAAAGTCTACAGGATTATTATGAAGATAACAAAACAATTCCCATGTTTTATCTTACTCAGATAATTTTATAAAAATGCGCGAAGGTTAAATAAATCTTTATTTAAATCACATAATTCCATTAAATTCATAAAAATATCATAGAGCACATAGTCATGCACAAAGACAAGCAACCATACATATACAATCACATAACGACTCAGGTCTGATCACAGCATTTATTCTTCTTTAATCTTTATCACTTTTCTACACGTACCGGGTCACGTTCAGCCTGACGGCCCGACGCTCAGCGTTTCGATTACGCTTCTCATTATCATTACCAGTCGACACGTCACTTAGGACGAAATACTTTATTTAAACACTCATTTCATTCAATCACAAATAATTCACATTTTATATTCTTTAACTCCATATTGGGACGGGTTCCGTTCTACTTGACGGCCCGACAACACAGCTTAACTCCTGAGCTGACTCTTTAAATTGGAACGTCTTTATTTACGCTCCTATATTCTAATATACAGAGAAGACAATTAATCAGCACTTAGTCACATAATTATAATTACATCATATAAAACATACTTTATTGACTTAATTATGTCACAAAATTCTCAGTCGTCACAACTACAATCTTGAATACTTCATTCACTGTTATTTACCGACGCTTGAACATATAAATGAACTCCTATCAATGAGTATAACTTCAAGACTGCAGTTGTCTTCTTTAATCACTGTCTATACCTTGTCTTCAATTCTTCAGATTCCTATGCTTCATACACTGTCTATCTTCAATCAATATAAATACACTAAAATCTTCTGGTAACACTTATACACTAAATCTTCATCATTTCTGCAACCCTGAAAGTCTTTAACTTTTATTCTTCACTGAGGCATGAACATATTAATAAGCTTCTTTCAGTGACCTGTAAACAGACTTCAAGCTTTCTTCTAATCTTTTGATTCTTTGTATTTTCCTTGTCTTCATTTATTCTAATTTCTTGTGTAGACGTAGTATTATTAACCTGTCTTGTTCTAGTGTTGTTCCTGTGTTGAGTTATCACGTAATTGTTCATACAGCTACGCAGTCTCACCAACAATCTCCCCTTATTTGATTGTTAAACCTAACAAATAAATTAAATAGAGAGGATAATTCAACTAACAACTTATAGAAAGTAAAGTGCCAGGACTTGTAAATAATGCTACTGGTTTTTCGGATCAAATTCTGCATTTCCAGGTTTCTTAAGTAACTGAAATGAAAGATGCTTGTTCCTCTAGCACTGAACTGATCTTCAAGTAGTTTCATCTTCATTTCCTTGGTTCTTCAAGTGTCTTCCAGATAACATTTCTCAGTCTTGAAGTAATCATCAACAGCTTCTTTTGTACAACCACATTTCCTATTGTGAAACGCATATCTCTCTTGCTTCTCCCCCTATGAGAATCAACTGCTTAAAGGAGATCACCTTCATTTACCACCTCCCCCGTACAATAGGATCCGCAGATAAAAACCAATGGTAATCCCCCTTATGAAGAATAGTGATGAACCAAACCACTTCTTCTGATTACTAGGAAATCACCTTGTGTTTACCAGCTCTCTCGTACAATAGGATCCGTAGTTACAAACAACAATAGTGTGGCGTAGTGTACATGTGCTTTACCTTTTTCCTCCTTCCTGCTATCTCTCCCCCTTAGTTGAGGAATCCTCCAAACTATTACTTAAGCTTTTATCTCCCCCTAAGAAAAGGAATGTATGCTGTTGTCTGAAGGAATTCTCATATTTTACTTGGTTGGAAAAGAAATAGCAAGTCATAGTCTGATAAACCATGTCCCTTTAAATACTGCAGAAATGGTTTCACTGTTGATCATCATGTTAACCAATATTTCCAACTCCTTATACCTCCCAACTGTGAGATCACCAATTGTTACCAATTTTTAACTCCCAACTTGTTAGGTCCCAGAGTATTCTAATCCAATCTGTAAATGTTAGGTCCCTAAGAGTTAGGTTCCAGTCATAAACAGATCCGAGACTCGCAGTATCAAGAACCATGTTTAGGGATAGGGAATGGGATATGGTGTTTCTCTTTCTTCCTCACTGTGAGTGTGTGATTCTGTTTCGCGTACCTCACATGTGTTTCACTCTTCTCTCCACTCGTGTTTATACTCATTCTCATAAGTGTATCACTCCTCTCATAGCTCCATAATCCAGTTGTACCTGCAAGGAAAATCACCTTAGTCATCCTTAAGGAGGTCACAGGTGGTGCAATGGGAGTTCGCAAATCCCCATCCTTGTTAGACTCGTCAGATGAATCTGAGTCATAATCTACAAGTTGCTAGTTTCTCTTTTAGCGTTCCAGATTTGAACTCTGGGAAGGTAAACAATGATCCAAATAATTTAGCATAAAGATCAAAATTTCCTTCTAATGTTTGTGAAGACATTTCCTTGTGACTCATATGGTAAATCTGAATCATTATCAACAAGTTGCCGATCTGCACCTATGTCAGATCCACTATCTGCGGATGCATTCAGGGAATTTAAGCCTGGGGAGGTAGACACTGACCACTGACATATGGCTATTGGGTCAGTATCCTCTCCTAACACCTGTAAAGGCAATTTGTCCATCAAAGAACCTTAAACAATCGAATATGACCATAAAATGGTCGAAACTCTTATTTCCGTCAACTTTTCCTTTGTGTGTGTAACATATCCTTGTGCATCAAGAATTGTTTATGTTTGAGGTGGTGACACTACATCGGATACCCTGGCCGACAGACGAATTTCAATAGACGCACCATGTTGAGAGGATAAATCTAGTAACTGTTTCTGTGCCTTTTCAGCCATTACATATTTTTGAGAAGATGTATGGGAGCTAGCAGTTGTCTCAGTTTTGATATATCTCAACTTTTTAGGAGACAGAGCTGCTGGGTTGACTTCAGAACCTTCCTTATGTGGTGCACTAAGGCACTTTATCCCTCACTCTTATTCATACTTCATTTTAGGGGTAAGAGAGTGTTGGTTGGTTTTGTTTTTGTGTTTATCTTAAAGTCTGGGATAGAAGTTGTGGGTTTTCAACCTCATGACTATCAAATGAAAGAAGGCCATCAGAGGTTGAACCTGTATCACATAACATATAGCAATATAGAGATAAAATGCACTTAAGATCTATAATGAATGAAAATTATGTATTAATTCTTTTGAGAGAAATGATGTACAATAGTGATTTTAAAAGATTTTAATAAAATAAGAAATCACCAATGTAGAAAAAAGTTTGATTTTTCTCTTAAAACTGTTTGAGTGCACAAGTCAGTTTTTATACATAAAAGGATAAATGATTTGATAAGACTCAGACTGATGACCTAGCAGTATTAAGAAGAGAAAGAAAGATTTTGTCTTTCAATATGAATAAGTTTTTGTAAAAGCATTGATCACTTAGGGTAAAGTCTAAGCAATTCTCATTCATTTCAAAAGCTCCATAATCTATCTTTATAAGATTATAATCAACAAAATTGTTTATTGATAAATAACCTTAATAAGACTGACTATGCTGCTGATTTCAAATTATAGTGAATCTTCCAGATAGCAAAGCATGTAAATTCACTAGAGCTTAAAATCTCACAATTATCTGCAACAAAATATTAACAATATATCATTGTCTGATACTTGTCAAGTATTTTAGATACTAATAATTATGTTGCACCCTACTTTAATATAATTTAAATCATGAAACTGATTTGATATGGAATTGTCTAACATCATAATTCAAATATATTATAATAAGATTTAAATGAATTAAATACCAATTATCTAGTAAATAGACATTAGCATTCAATTTCATATATCATACAATTGTTAACTTCTAACAACTATAATATCTCAAATAATATTGGTTCGATAAATAAAGCAACATTAACCAATATTGTCTTGTTTGCAATCTTAGAAACCATTCTAAGTTCCATAAACATTGATTTATTGATTATTGCAACTATTATCAAAGTGTTTAGGAATTTGCAAATAAGTATAAAAATTATTATAAGTGGACAACATACTCTACCAGTTTATATTTAACTGTAACATCAGTTAGAGTGCCATACCATGTCCTTGACGATTTCTTGAGTAATATACCATTTCATACCATCCTGAAGTGAGCTTGTGAAGAAGAGAAATACATACTCCAATAGATCTGCAACTGCAAAGTCCATGAACTGTTGTGCATTGACTTCCTCATTTGACTCACCAACCAGGAGTACACTTGTACACATCTGCTAGAGTCCAATTCCAAGTTTGAATATGCATCTGGTGTCTGGTATGTCTTAATATCCTCAAGTCTCGTCACTGGTGCTTTCTGTTAGATACTGCTTCCTAATAATAACCTAGCATCTAGTTTGGCCTTGTCCCTCGTAACAATGCCATTATCATCCAGTTTGACTTCTGGTTATCCTAGTACAAATTACAAAATTGTAATTTGGTTTGGATACCAGCTTCCCTTCAATTTGCTTGCTGACTGATTGAGTTCATCTTGATTTGCAATCACCCAATCAATCCGAATCTATCAGAGCTCCTATAACTTTCTCAGTTTCTTCTTCAGATAGAAAACTAGAGAAATAATCATTCACACTAAGTAGCCCTGCTAATTATTACTCCACCATCTAGATCATATAAGAACTGACTATGGGGATGATATTGACATTAAACTCTTTGTCTAAGCAGATATGTTCTTTAGTGTCCTCTTATTTTTGATCTGGTATTGTATCTGACTAGTTGATCCTTCTATTGCTGCCCCTAAGTTGTTGCTGGGATTTCCTGAAAATCCTTACCCTTGCTGACTGGCTTCGTTGAAATAATGAGTTGTTCTATACATTGTCATTCCGCTGCTTGGATATGAATCATCAATACCATTAATTTCTCCTTTAAAATCTTGGAGCATAGAGTTGTTGAACTGTGCACTTAGACTTTCAATCATCTTCTGTTGATCAACCACAAATGCCCTATAGGTTATAAACTCCACTGAGTAGCCATGAAGAATATCCTTACAGGTCTTAGCTACAAATGCCAAGATCTTCAAAAAACTAAACACATTTTATTGTTTGCTTCTGTAGAATATTCTGTCCAAACACTTTCAGGTTATTTAGTGTTTGCTTATGTTGGCCATTAACTCATTAGTGGTCTTCATGTATACATCCTGATCAAGGCTTGATCTTACTTGTTTAAAATTGTTTTGACTGCTCCAGCCCTTTGGTATTTTAGAAATTCTTGATTAGCTTGATATTTCCCTTGTATCTTTAATCAAGTTCTGGTTCTTTCTTTGTACCACTCTATTCTGACACGGAGTTCCTGGTGCTGAATATGTCTCAAAATATTCTTTATGTTACAGATATTAATCAGTGCTTCTTGAATTCAGTTTTATTATCTGACCATAAGATCATTTCTTTTACAGTTGCTTCCAGCTTGATCTTCTTTCATGTAATCAATCACCATCTGTGATGTCTTGTATTAAGAACGCACGAACAACAACTTTGTTTAATAAGAGTAGTCAACCACCATCACTAAGGTATATCTTTATTTTGATGTGATGTTGTCTTTGACTTCTCTTTCTAACATGCCTCACATATTTCATCCTTCTAAATTCCAGATGAGGCAGTCCTCTCACTAATCCCTTTTTACAAAAGAGTTCCTTGAGTTGATGTTCAAGGGTGAGAGCTTCCAATGCCATAACTAAACTTTTGTCAGATGAAACTTTATAGTAGAAACCATTGACTTCACCATTCCTGAGATTCCAGTCTAGCCACGAGCATATCTTTTCCTTACTCTAACAAGAGCAAGCTTCTCAACCTTCATCCTTTAGATGAGACACTCTTTGTTGAATTGACATTTTGTTCTTTGATGCAGAACTGTCTGATAAGAGGATTTGTGCCTTGATTCTTCAGTAAAAAAGATGCTTCAATTGTTATCAGTGACTCCAATTATTAGTTATTATCAATGATAGTAATTGTTGAATCCATGATGACATTCTTTTTTCTGTATAGCTTGTCCCGTAGTGAAAACCTTTGTTGTCATCTCTAAAGATTACTGACGGAATAGCTTTTGTTAATCACATTTGATTGTGAGGCTCTTTCTTTGATCATATGCATTGCGTATGAATTACAAAGAATACATTTGAATCAATTGACCTTTTATGTCCTGCACTCACAAATGGATTAACATTTCTTAGTACCCAACTTATCAGTTTGAGTCCAGATGGATTAGAGATATTATTATAAATAGAGATAACAACAGTTGCAACCTTATCATGCTCATCCTTATCTTTGACTAACCATTTTCTCCATTTTAATAACCTTGAAAAATTTGTCTCTAGGCTAGGAAAAAATGATTCCAACCTTACATAAGGAGGACTAGCAGTCTTTTCCCTATTGTAATTCTAAACATGCTTTTTCTACAATTAATGCAAGTACTAAGAGATGCATTCATGGCATAAAAATAATCAAGCATTGTATTAGGAATACATGGCATTCATTCAGAAACGTTATGCATAAGAATTAAGCAATACAGGCAAGATATAGAACAAACATAATTAACAAGTAAATCACTAATTCTATCTAGTCCAATCTTGTTGACGAATCTCATCTAGCTATCTCAATCCAATTATAAACTAATATATCTTAACAAACAATTCAGATTAAATGAATAAATCACATTGTAATAGGATACAGGAGATAAACATAAACAAAAGTTTTAAGTGTTGGAAAACATATATCTCACTAAAGCAATTAATCATGTTCAACAAATATTCAAACACATATTTAAGATCATCTAAAATAACATGCACATATTTTGTAATAACCCCAATTTTTGGAAATTTTTGAAACCCTTATGAATAGTGATTTTGCAGATTATGCTGAATGAGAAAACTTTTCATGCCACTCTATGTAGAGGTTCTTTTATGGATATTCTGAGATTTTATTGGCACTCTATATGACATATAAGTGTATGTAAAGATCGTTAGAATCCAATTCCGAACACTTTGATTTTTCCCGGAAATCCACTAGATACGGAAAGAATTGAGTATAAGGTAACAGGATAAAAAGGATTTAAATAAAAGGATTATAAGAGAGGATCATAAAAGGATTAGAATGTATTGAGAAAGGTTAAGGAAACCCAAGTAATAAGATCCCGGGTATGATCCCTCAAACGAGAAACGAGAACGAAAGTTAAGCGAACCGTATAACAGATCAGCGGTCATTAGGCAAACAATTAGAAGCTAATCAAAGAGATTAGAGGGGATGATGTCATCCAACCAATGAGAAGAGGGCAAGAAAGGGATGATGACATAGCAATGTGATGTAAGCATGACATAGGAGGGAAGGAAGTGTAGTTTAATGATAACCACACAAAGTCAAGGTTAATTAGGTAATTAACCTAAAACAAATCAAAATTCAACCAACCAAGCAAAACATTTCATTTTTTTCATCAAACAAAACACAAAACCCTCCATTTCTTCATGAAGCTCTCGGCTTCTTTCTTAGCAAAATGAAGATCCAAGCTCCACCACTTACTATTTAGCAAGGTATTTATCTAAGCTTCCCCATGGATAGTTACATACTTCCTATAAGTTTAAGCTTCTAATTCCAAGCCAATCTTTTTTTATAAATCAAGGAAGAAGATGGTGAATAGTAACCTTCAAGAAATAACTTTGGTTTTCTTGATTTTTATGAAAGTTCAAGGTAGCTTAAGCATAGATCAAGGCTTCCATGGGCATTTCAAGGATCTTTCATTGATTAAGAAGCTTCAAGGAAGGTATAACATCTCCAAACCCTAGCTTTACTTTGTATATTAGGGTGATTTTGGTTGTTTTGGTATTAGAGTAGCTTAATGATGGATGGTTTAGAGTTGGGTTGAAATGGTGGAGATTGGAATGTTGAAATCTTATGATTTGATTAAAGAATGTAGTATAGTTTAAATTCAAGTTTTAGGATTAAGTAAATTGATTATAATGAGTTGATTTGGGGCTGTTGTAAAGTAATATGGATGGAGTTTTGATTGGGTTGTGAATTGGGGTTGATTGGTGGTTGTTTTGGAATGGTTTAAATTTGCGAAATCGCGTAAACATAGCCGTCGTAATGCCCGATTTACCGTAGACTATTTTTGTTCTTAACATCAGAACCCTTGAACTCACTGCTAGGTTTTGACCATTGCCATGTTTAGATAGTTCATGTTACGAGCTTCGTTTTGATATGTGGTTCGTTGGATTCCGATGAACGGTTTAGGAGAAACAGCCGTTTTAAGTAACGACATTTCACGAACGAACCCTTACCCCTCGCCTTACTTTGAAACATAGGTTAAAGACCTTAAAGGACTAATTGAAGTATGAAACATTTATGTAAGGTGTAATAGGCAGTTGGTAAGACACTCGCAAAGGAATCGCCTTAAAACTCGTAATGGTTAAATTATTAAAAATGGTGGAGCCGAGGGTACTCGAGTGACTTAAGAGAATCAGTAAGCGCAAAGCGAGCGTTAGAGTCTAAGTTGGTTAATGTATAGATTTACAAGTGACTTTGGTTTAATTCCAACTTGTTGTTTATAGGTTACCAGACTCGTCCCGAGCCATTGTAATCCCCAGTCGCTCAGGCAAGTTTTCTACCCGTTATACTGTTGTTGTGATGTATATATGTATATGCATTATCTTGTGATAGATGCATGTTGGTTAATTAGCAAATTTTGCGATATATTGAAGCATGCTGATATGGTATATATATGCATGCCTGTTTCTATTCTTGCCATATATATCTGTTGGTTCAGTTGATAATACCTATGCTAGAGAATATCGGTAATTTGCATATACCCTTAGTATAGGGACCCAAAGGTGAAAACATTTTCTAAAACCGGGAGTCGAGGATCCCGAGTAGATTTTATATATATATATTTATATATATATATGGTTATAGTTTTCAAAACTATTAATCGAATAAGGTTTATTCGATAACTTTATTTTATTAATGAATATTATCTTGAATATTCATTCGAGGACTTATGACTCCTTTATATTATTTATTGAATATTACTTGGATATTCATTTGAGGATGTATGACTCCTTTATTTTATTTAATGAATATTATTTATAATATTCATTCGAGGTATTATGACTCAGCTTATTATTTAATGAATATTATTTCGAATATTCATTCGAGGGCTTATGACTCAGCTTATTTATTTATTGAATATTGTTTCGAATATTCATTCGAGGGTTTATGACTCAACTTATTTTATTTATTGAATATTATTTGAATATTCATTTGAGGATCTATGACTCCGATTATTTGCTGAGATATATTCTTTATTTTATTAAAGAATAAGGTGTCGATAATCAAACTCACTTTTGATTATTCAAATAAAGATAGTACTTTCGTATAGGTATATCTTTGGTTATTTAATATTCATTTCAAGTATAATTTTTAAAACTTCTACTTCAATTATTTTTATAAAGATTATTCTTTATGGAAATATTATTTAAATAATAATATTCGGATATTTTCTAATATATTGGGACTGATTTATTTTGTTAAATCAGCATCACTCCAAACATTCTGAAAAATGTTTTGCGAGTCTTCAAAATAATTTTTAAAAGTTAGAGCGGATCCTAAAACTCATTTTTATATTTAAGATCCTCCTTTCGAAGGGGATTTAAATACTCGCTTAAAACCTGAGGGATCCGGCTCTGTGGTGTGTTTTATATTCGCAACAAGGTTGCTGTTTTGTTAAATGAATTGATTACTTACCCAACACTCGGGAAGTAAAATTCTTGGAACAAGTTAATCCATTAACAGGCATCGCCTGGGAAATATCGGTGAGTTCTCCTTTCCAACTAGATACGACTTCTTGGTGGAGCCGTATCAACAAGTTTCTACTTGGGGAAAGGGGGAACGAGCTTTACGTTTCAGAGTCATGGATTTCATCTGAACTAGGAGTGGCGTAAGTGGTCGAGTGGCGCCGGCCCAGCCTTATTATATTGGCCCAAATGGCCTGGAAGTTCCGCTAAGGCGGTCCATTCCTTAGGAGTTCAGTGTTCGGTTGACAAGTAAATCCGACAGGTTCTCCTCTACATGTAGAAAATGGTGGGGTTGCACTACTACGACTGATCATCGTAAGTGGTCTTCCTGGCGCGGCAAACTCTCGTAATGAGTTCATCATCCAATTGGATATTTCTGCAACACTACCCAGAGCACTTCGATAGAAAGGCTACGGTTGGGCGATTGTTGAGTGTTGGCAGGGTCAAGTTTTCAAAATGATGTTTGCATCAAATGAAGTATCTCATAACTTCATTTTATTTTGATAATATTTTAAAGGTTGAATCTATTCAAGTATTATCTTGTAGTCTCATCTATGTGATGAACTTTTGAATTAATTATAACTTGAACGGTGGTGGTTCAAGTAGTATTTGGAAAAGATATAAGTATATTGGAGTATCTTGTAACTTCATCTTATAAACTTATATCTAGTAAATGATTATCTTATGCATGACAAAGATTTTCAGAAAAACGTTGAGACAAAGTTAGATATATGAGATCACCTTGCAACGGTCTTTTTATACAGTTATATACTGGAACTCTGTGTGTATTATGCATGGAAGAGGACTTCCAATATTTTGAAAAGTATATATATATATACTGAATATTTTGCGACTTCATCGCATTAAGATATCAACTTGGTTCATTTCTTCTTAACCAAGACTTTCTTGAGTACTATGAGAATGCTCATATATTGTAAGTTATTATAAATATTATTTTGGTGGGCTTGCTGCTCACCCTTGCTTTCTTCTTTCATCACACAACATCAGATAGGCAAGATGAACATGACCAAGCTCCCAATTCGCGAGCGGATAGGAAACGTTCCGTAGTTTCCTATAGGCGTTGATGTCGCTGTAGCTGAGGTAGGAACTACCAATAGGCTAGGCTTTCAACTTTTGATGTATCGGATTATGTATATTTATGAATTGTAATAATGGCAAAGAAATGTAAATTTATTCAGAAACCCTTTTAAGGTGTATTGGCATATATTGGTGGAATAAAACGACTTGTGATTATTTTTGGATATTCATCTCTGAGACTATAACTTGTGGTGTGTGTGTTTATTGTGGGGTCACAGTTCTCTGAGACAATAACTTGTGGTGTGTGTGTTTATTGTGGGGTCACAGTACAGAGTAGTTAATATTTATTAAGATTGGGTGTTATTAAGGGAAATGGAACTCGTGACAACCCGGATCCCCGACCCCGGATTTGGGGGTGTTACATATTTAATCCTAGTTACCAGAAAAATAATCTAGTGAATTTTAGCATTATCTATGTGTGATGCTATCATGCTTATGCAAGTGTTAAACATTTAAACACTAAGATCTTATCATGCATTGAATATTGAGAGAAAAATATTGCAGTGATTCAAGAATTTGAAACCTGAGATACGCGAGTTGGACCATCTTCAGAGATTGCCAAGAAAGCAAGATATTCATGATCTTCCTTCTCATCATCTGATCCATCCCAACTATTTCCCATGCACTATAAGTTTTGACTGGTTGCTTCCCTAAGAAAATATTCCACCTTTGTCATAGCTCATCAACTGAATCCCTACTTATCCTTGTTTGTCAAGCTTCTTGTTCTGTTGTAGCAAAACCCCTGATAGATGCTTGACACATATATCTTGTCATAACTGTAGCTATCAAATCTTGTTTATATCCCAATCTCAGTCTTGTAATCACCTCTTGAACTGAATCTGTAAAAGTCTCTGCTTCAGAATAGATAGGCTTGATCCTTGGATATAGCTTACGCACTCCTTGTGAATCTGATGCGACTAAACTTCCCTGACAAGTGAAACACTGCCCTGACGTCCAGTCCCTCAAGTACTTCTACCTGAGCTTCCTCTGATTCATCTATCAGTAACTCTTACATTCTGTCCTGAGGTTCCAACTTTAATGTATGTAACTGAGATGTTTGTATGTCCTCACTATTCTCTCTGACCTCCACAATTCCTGCCTTTCTGATCTCTGTGATTCCCGGATAAATGTAGCATTGGTACAAACCACTGTGTGACTGTATAATCTGGAATCATAGAGCTGTCATAAAATATTCTAAAAAACTTGTAACCGTATAAATTTCATTCATTTCCTGCATCTGAAAACCTAGTGATATCCTATGGAGTAAGTCTTTGAGGAAGTTACACAATTTTCTTCTGTAGGTCTTAAAATCAACTTCATTGGAATTAGAAAACCATTATCTTCAATTTCCGTATTCGGGAATTTTTCGTCTGGATAGCACATGGTCTTCGTTATCTTCGAAAGATTAAAATCATCTTTAAAAGCCCGGAGGAATCTCGAGTCTACCAATACCTTGTAAAACCTTAATTTAATATTTAAGAAAAAATTAAATTTCCAAATTTTTTAAATTTCTTAGAAAATAAATTAATCAAAAATAAATATTTACGAAAATTTGAATTTTCTAGAATTTTGAATTTTCTTAAAAATTAAAATAATACATAAATTATTATTAAAAAAGATAAATTTAAGAATTTTAAATTTTCTGAAAAAATAAATAAATTAGAAATTAAAAAAAATTAGGGGCCGCAGAATGTATAAGTGCTAAGTTGCGACTAATAAATTTGCTTAGTTAACCTCAACTTGCGACCCTAAAACATTTCTTAACCTGCAACTGCATTCTGTGATTCATTCTGTTAAACCAAAGCAAGTGGGTCCCGCGGGGATAAATTAATCAAGTGAAGCCCATTACCCTGTGATAACCTGCGACTTGAAATACGAGCGCGTGTAGTCCAGGTTAACCAAAGCTGCTTCCTTCGCGCGTGCGGTACCTACCATTTCCGCGCGGCTTTGATTTAATTCTGAACAACCAAATACTCAGGGCTAGACACTTGATTTGGCAGCTAAACTGGCACCCAATTTTGCCGAGGTAAATGGCAGGCAATTCACAATTGAAAGCTAGAAATGGTAGCTAATAATTCAAGTAAACTGGTAGCAAAAAGCTGAGGGAATTAATTTAAATTAAAAAATTTTATTTACTAAAATTTAAGTAATAAATTAATTTAATCAAATTCATAAAATAAATTCATTTAAATTAAGTTCATATAAACTTATTTAAATTAAATTTATAAAATAAATTTGTTAAATCAAATTTATAAAAAAATTATGTAAATGCAAATTAATAAAATAAACTAATTTAAGGATCCTGATTTTTGTATCAATCAGTCAGTTCTGATACCAATTGTTAGGTCCCGAATTATCGTAGAAGAGGGGGGTGAATACGATAATCACTAAAGTAAAAAATTCTTTCGAATTTTTTGCGGATACAAAATTTAGTGCTCGGTTAGTGGTTTCGTGTTCTTGAGAGAATAGTGTTTGGAACAATAAAATGAGGAACACAAGATATTCGGGGAAATATATATTCATATATGAATTCTCACGGGGTGTTGCTACACTCCGGTAAATAAATTAACCGGCTACAATCTAAGAACAACAAGGTTCCTAACTTCTACAAAGATTTACAAATCAAATTCTATACAATGATCTAGATTTTTTTGTACTAGGATTTAATTACCGGGTAACGTTTATAATGCCCCTAGGAATATACAAGAGTTAAACCGGGCATTATAACGTTACTCCAAACAAAAAGGTTGAGCTTCTCTGTAAATTCTTTGCTTCTATTCTTCACCTCTTTTGGCAGAGAAGATGAACAGAACAAATTTAATCTCTGAATGCTTCTGTTGCTGTAGTGTAGACTTATATTCAATTAAATTGTGTGGCTAAAATTGAGCTACACAAATTAATTGAATCAATCAATAAAGTGTGGCTGAGGAATGAGCAGATCGGGAATATTCTTGTAACCTGCGACTAACAAAAACTAACCGGCGACTAGTTTATTTTCCGCCAACCTGCGACTAGAAAAACCAACTGACGACTACAGCAGGCTAACCTGCGACAAAATATAAAAAAACAAAATAAAAACAAACAAGATTTCATAACCTGTGACTAACAAAACTGAAACAGGTTAACTTGTTTACTTATTTATATTAATTACTAACCTGCGACCAAATGTTGGCCAGGTTTTGTTTAATTTTTTATATTAAATTCCATTATATAAATTTATTTAATTTAACAATTAAACTTTGAGCTTCGCCAATCCCTCGAGCAGTTTAGCTGTATACCCCGCGCACCTCTTCTCATACTTTAACAGATAAACGTTCAATCCAAGTACGTTCCTCAACTTAACAATTCTTCTAAAAATAATACCCAGATTCCGTTCACGAGCTATTGACGCCTAGTGCAACTGGTCTGGTTCACATACGACTAACCCCGATTCAGGTCTTCGTATTATAACCTTGATTACATTGTTAAGCTTGCAATAACTTTATTTCTTCAGACACTGACTGTCAATAAACAACTTTACTTTCACTGAAATCCTTTCTGGTATATAAATGAACTCCTGTCAATGAGTATAACTTGAAGACTGCAGTTGTCTTCTTTAATCTCTGTCTATACCCTGTCTTCAATTCATCAGATTTCTATGCTTCATACACTGTCTATCTTCAATCAATGCCAATACACTAAAATCTTCTGGTAGCACTTATACACTGAATCTTCATCATTTATGAAACCCTCAAAGTCTTTAACCTTTATTCTTCACTGAGGCATGAACATATTAATGAGCTTCTTTCAGTGACCTGTAAACAGACTTCAAGATTTCTTCTAATCTTTTGATTCTTTGTATTTTCCATGTCTTCATTTCTTCTGATTTCTTGTGTAGACGTAGTATTATTAACCTCTCCTATTCTAGTGTTGTTCTCTTGTTGAGTTATCACATAACTGTTCATACAGCTACGCAGTCTCACCAACAAATACCAATCTTGAAGTAAGTTGTTTGGATAAGAAAACGTTTATAAACAACTTAGTAGAAAATAGGAAATGCTTTGAATAAAAGAGTCAGAAAATCTGAGGAGCTCTAATATATATAAACATGTTAGATATATCATAGATTCCTTACAAAACTCATTCGTTTTTAATCTCCTTGTATACAGCAATTCTGGTTTATCCTGAATAACTTTCAGCTTTAATTGTGATTTTCGCTGATAAGCCTGTCAAAACCTTGTTAGCTTGCTGATAGGTTAATATTTAACTTCTGCAAGACAAAGTTAGTAACAGTTGTATAAATTACAATCAGCTAGCAAATATATCATTAAGATAAGCTGTAAGCTAACTAATAGTATGATCATCAAAATTATAAGAGTATCAATCTCCCCCTTTTTATGATTACACAACTTTTAGGAAAGTATATGATACCCCCTTAAATCATATATCACATGTTCACAATTATCTTAAGCACAGTTATATCTAAAGCAATAAACTGATACATTGTGACTTAAGATGGACAAATAATATATTAAAACACAACCAATCATCCAAATCAAACCAGATAACACTTATGATGAACTAAATTACCAAGTTCATAACCAACCAAATTTAAACACATAAAAAGTGAACTTAATCTCTTAGTTCAAAAACCCAAATACTTAATAAAAACATCAAATTCAGATTAATTTAAATCAAGTACTTTCTTAATTAATCCCCCTGAATCATTAAAAAGTTCATTAAACTTAAGTCTGTGCATCAGTCTTCTCAAGTTCATCCTTGTTGTCCTTGTTAGCAGTGGACTTCTTTGCTTGTTCCTTCTTGAGAAGAGCTGCAACAGCATCCATCATGTCATCAATATCACATGATCTGGGAGTAGGAATGTTATGGATAAAAAACCAAGGTTATTACTTGCTGTATTTAATACTAAGATTCGGGAGCTCAAGGCCTTTAATGGCTGCTCTCGTACTTCGTGACTCAATCTGCCTTTACGAGATGCCTACGTATCTCTGTGAATTAGAGAATCAAGCCAAAAAACGTAGTTCTGATTTGTGGGGTGAGGCCCCTTATATAGATGTGGGAGTCCTTGAATTGGACTTGGTATAGGAGACTTGGTGGACAAGCCTTTGAATTAGGATAGACTTAGGAGTCCTAGGAAGTAGGAAGCTGATTCCTTATCCTTTTAGGTCCCCTTGAGGCTAATCTATAAGGATTTATATCCTTATCGGGACTCTTCTCAATAGCTGATTTTTCCCTTATTAATTAATTACGAAATTAATTAATAATTAGGGCTTTTGGGCCTTTTTTATTCCATCAGGCCTGATCTGGTCCATCAGGCTTAACCTTTCTGGTCTGAGTTTCATATATCTTTTTATTGGGCCTAGCAGCCCACAGCTTGTACAATTAATGCAGTATTTAATTATACAATCATAATTTATTTATCCCTATCATTTGCCCCCCAACTTTTGGGAAACATTGAATAGGTTTCGCAGAAGTTAAGTCTATTTGTTCCCTTACAGGGTTTCGTTTTTCCGTAAAGTGTGGAGCGACCTATACGTTTACAACGAATTTAGGAATTATTTTGATTTCCAGGAATTTTTCCCTTATTTTCGGGATTTTTCCCTAATTTCTGGAATTTTCCCTAATTTTTCTGGGATTTTCCCTAATTTTTCTGGGATTTTTCCTTATTTTTCTGGGATTTATCCTTAATTTCTGGATTTTTCCCTTAATTTCTGGATTTTTCCCTTAATTTCTGGGATTTATCCTTAATTTCTGGAATTTTCCCTTAATTTCTGGGATATATCCTTAATTTCTGGATTTTTCCCTTAATTTCTGGATTTATCCTTAATTTCTGGAATTTTCCCTTAATTTCTGGGATTTATCCTTAATTTCTGGATTTATTCCTTAATTTCTGGATTTTTCCCTTAATTTCTCGGGACTTATCCTTAATTTTCTGGATTTTTCCCTAATTTCCCGGGACTTATCCTTAATTTTCTGGCTTAAAATCGATCAGAATGCATTCGAAATCGATCAGGATGCAGACAAAATCGATCAGGATGCAGCCAAAATCGATCAGGATGCAGCCAAAATCGATCAGGATCCTGATCGAATTAGCTCAGGATCTTACACTCTGGTCGACAGGATTCCTGATCGATTTCGATCAGGATTCTGACCGAATTAGCCTTCGACCATTCTGATCGAATGGAATATCGATCAGGACTCTGTTCTCCGTCGATCAGGACTCTCGTCGATCTTAGGGGATTTCTTCCCTCCTGTTCGAATAAGATATCGATCAAGACTCTCTTCTGTGTCGATCAGGACTCTGATCGATCTTAGGGGATTTCTTCCCTCCTGTTCGAATAGCATATCGATCAAGACTCTCTTCTGTGTCGATCAGGACTCTGATCGAACTTAGGGGATTTCTTCCCTCCTGTTCGAATAAGATATCGATCAGGACTCTCTTTTGCATCGATCAGGATTCTGATCGAACCATATTAAGGTTCTGGTCGATTTTTGACTTTTTAAATTCCACAGAAGCTTCTAGATTGTTCCTGATAATTCTTGTAGATGGGCCTTTAGGTTGGGCCAGGCTAAATGGGCCTAAAAACGCCTCGTATTCCGAGCTTTTCGCCTATATAAGTGTAGTGTGGAGTGAGAATCCTCACTTCACTTCCCACTTCTCATTTCATCTCACATTTTTCTCTAAAGTTCTCCCTTTTGAAGGCGATTTCCGGCGACCAAAGCCACCGCAGCTCCTCCATTCTCAAGTATTTCTGGGTTTCAAGCCTTCAACCGAAGCATATTAATGGCGGACCGTGACCTAGCTCGTTTGCAGAAGATGAATGTCTCTAAGAGAGGTACAAACATCCAAATTCAATCTCCATATACTTCCCTCATTGATATGATTAACTCGAGAGGTGATGAATATCCTTCTCTGTCTGAGTTAGATTCGTATAATCATGGTAACACTTTTCATGAGTTAGATGGTAGGATAGAGTCTATGAATACCCTGTACAGACTTCCACCCCACCTTAGGATCACTCCAGCCGCCCCCGGGGATAGGACTTGTAATTGGGAGGGGGATACCCTGTTCATTTATCGAGGAGCCCTGACCGCAGGTCTTAGGTTCCCATTTCACGAATTTATTCCTCGTTTACTAGCCGATGTACGAATCAACCCTTGTCAACTCCCTCCTAACGCCTGGAGGAACATTATCTGTTTTATGGTCCTTTGTCTCAGGAATAGCTTTCCTCTTTCCGTAGCAGTCTTTAGGAAAGTTTTCCAATTCTATAATAGTTCCATGAGTCAGCCGGGCTGGGTTTTAATTCGCCAACGGCCCAAAATTCCCCATATCTTTGATAGTAACTCTATAGTCGAGAACAACCCTAAATGGAGGGATGAGTTTGTCAGGCTGACCTGGGCTGGGGGTGATTGGGCCACACTCTTCCGTAGGCCATTTTGCAAAGTATCAGATGGTAGTCCTGGTAGCATCAGATTAACTGATGAGGAGGAGGTGGCCTACCAAGCCTTAATTTCAGATGATGGGAAAACAGACACCTGGACCCTTTTAGAGGAATTTTCCTTGAAGAAAGTTGGTCTCTCCCAGGCCAGTGATAAGGGTAAATTTATACCTGTGTAATTATTTTTCCTTCTCTTTAATCGCACTTTTTCTTTTTTTCTGGATTTTAATATTCCTTCTGCTTTTCCTTTCAGCTTGTGAGGCTATTAATAATGTCAATAGGCCCAAGGAGGGGGAATCTGGCCGCCAGAAGAGGGCCAAGTTAAACAGGGACCCCAGGAGCAAACCTGACGGTCCTACTTTCCTTAAGCCCCACGTCCCGGTGGTCGAGCTGGGGGACGATGTGGATCCTCCACTTAAGGCACATTCCTTCAGGCCTAACTGGGGCTTCAGGAGGAGCGATACGGTGGTTGGATCCACCAAACATGCCAAGGATTGGTCGTACCATTCCATCACTCCCCATGATTTCACTGACATTGTTACGGGGAGTGACGTCGAGACTATTGAGCTTCTGGGTTCTCAAGCCCAAGCTGCGGTAATTTTCTTTTTTCTTCTCTTCCTTTTGTGAATTTCAACTTTTCTTGTATCCCAATGAATTTGCGCCAACTCATACATATTTCTTTGCAGAGTAATACCTATTTCCAGGCGGCCCTACATCAGGCTAGATCTTGGAAGGGTAACTCTGATGTTTTTGAGAAGGAGATGAAGAAGTGGGAGGAGAGAGCCAAGGTCCTGGAGAAGAAGCTGGACACGAAGAAAGAGGAGCTGGCTAAGGCTCATTCCGAGCTGGTGAAACTTAGGAGCGATAAGGATAAGCTCATTGATGACTACATGGATTCTGACAAGTTTAGGAATCTCATGGAGATTCATGATGAGGGTCTTTATTCCCTACAGTTCACTCAGGGATGGGATGCGGCCGTGAAGGCTGTTTCTGAGAAGTACCCGGGCTTAGTCGACCCTAAGGACTTTATAAGTCCTGAGCAGGCTGAGTCAGAGGACAGCATAGACGCCCTCTTCGACTCTCCTCAGCCAGATGATCGCATCTTGGATCCTAACACTGCTTCTCCTCCCGCTTCTCCTGCGAAGGACGCTGAAGGCGCTGATAAGGAGAAAGAGAATGAAGGCTCCCGCATGGAGGAGTAGTTTTTCTATTCTGTAATTTTATCCTTAATTTATGTCTGGACTTTTGTTTGTATTAAAACTTATTACCCTGCGGGGCTATGCTACTTTCCTTATTTGCATTCTCTCCTTCATTTTTCCAATACTTTAATATTCAAACTCGGCTTAATGGGCCACACAAGTATTATCACAAGTCAAACATCCATAGGTTGAAATAATTTCAAACTCTTCCATTTCAAGTCTGGTTTTCCTAAACCTTACATAATATGGGTTCGACCCTGATCTATAATAGCTAAAAAATAAAAACCCTATGCAAACAAAGCTTCCAGGTGCTTTTAAACCTATTTGTCACAATGACAAGTGAGAATCGTACTTAGCCTATCTTACACGTAGTAAACCTTCAGGTTTTGTGCATGCCAGGTCCTCGGGACTTCAAAACCATCCATAGTTTCCAGCTTGTAGGTTCCTCTACCCTTAACGCTCTTGACTCTGTACGGCCCTTCCCAATTTGGGGCGAGCTTTCCTTTCTGTCCAACACCAGAAGCCTCTATTTTTCTCAAAACTAGATCACCTTGTTTAAAAAACCTCTCTTTAACCCTTAAGTTGTAGTAGAATGAAGCTTTTTTCTGATATTCTACTATCTTTGCATGTGCTTTATCTCGCACTTCATCGATTAAATCCAGAGCTAACTTCTGCCCTTCTTCATTTTCTTTTTCATCAAAAGCCTGAATCCTTGGAGAGGAATGTGATATCTCCACGGGAACTACTGCTTCTGCCCCATATGCCAACATGAAAGGAGTTGCATCTGTCGTGACTCTACAGGTAGTTCTATAGGCCCATAATATGGAAAGTATCTCATCCACCCAATTATTTCTTGACTTTTCGATCCTCTTCTTTAGTCCATCCAGGATTATCCGATTTGCTACCTCCGCTTGCCCATTGGCTTGCGGGTGAGCCACAGAGGTGAACCGTAACTCAATTTCATTTTCTTCGCAATACTTCTTGAATTCCTCGTTGTTGAATTGTGTTCCATTGTCAGTGACGAGGATACGGGGAATTCCATATCGGCACATAATATTTTCCCACAGGAATTGTGCAACCTGCTTAGTTGTGATTTTGGCCAAAGGTTTGGCTTCGATCCACTTGGTGAAATAATCAATGGCTACAATCAGAAACTTCCTTTGTGCTGTGGCCATAGGAAAAGGCCCTAGAATATCCATCCCCCACATAGCAAAGGGAATAGGTGAGTTGATAGAGGTCAGCATCTCGGGGGGTTGTCTGGCGACTGGTGCATGCTTCTGACAGCGATCACACTTCTTTACATATTCTTTGGCATCAGCCATCATTTCTGGCCAATAGAAGCCTAAACGGGTTATCTTATGAGCCAAGGCCCTGCCCCCCAAGTGTTGCCCACAAATACCTTCATGCACTTCCTCAAGAGCTAAGCGTGCCTCATCGGGCCTGAGACACCTCAAGTAAGGAACCACGAAAGATCTTTTATATAGAATCCCATCTATCAAAGAGTACCTTAGTGCTCGAACAGTTAACTTCCGTGCCTCAACTACATCGCTAGGCAACCAACCGGTCTGAATGTGAGCCTTGATGGGATCAATCCATGACGTCCCCAAGCCTACGGGAGCCACAAGCTTAACATCTATGCTTCGTGTCTTCAAAACACGGAAGTACACACTTCCTGAACTTTCTTCAATCTCAGACGAAGCGAACTTTGATAGCGCATCTGCCTTAACATTTTCTTCCCTTGGAATGTGTTCAACATGACACTCATTAAATTGGGTCATCACAGCCCTTACTAGGTGGACATACTTAGCCATCGTATCATCCCTTGCCTCGAATTCTCCCTTTACCTGGGATATGATCAGCTTCGAGTCTCCACGGACCTTTAAGTTTTTGACTCTAAGTGTCCCAGCTAGACCAAGGCCAGCTATTAGGGCTTCATACTCTGCCTCATTGTTTGTGGTTGGAAAATCTAGCTTCATAGCATACTCAATTAAGAACCCATCAGGGCTTTGCAAAACCAACCCTGCTCCACTGGAATTTGTTTTTGATGCTCCATCAAAATAGAGAACCCAATATTCTTTCTCCTTATCATTCTTCTGCCTGTCCCCATTGTCGACTCCCTTGTCTTGAGGTATGGTATCTTCCTGCCCCCCGACTTCTTGGTTGGGTATGGTACATTCCACCACGAAGTCAGCTAGTGCCTGGGCTTTTATGGCCATACGTGGCTTATACTTGAGATCGAACTCTCCCAACTCTATTGCCCACTTAATCAGTCTCCCACTTGCCTTGGGACTGTGAATGATATTTCTCAGTGGCTGATTTGTTAGCACTTCAATTTGGTGAGCTTGAAAATAAGGACGCAGCTTTCTTGAAGCCATTACCAAGGCTAAAGCGAATTTCTCAATGGCTGAATAATTCAACTCAGCACCATGCAAAATTTTGCTAACATAGTATACGGGTTTCTGGACTTTCAGTTCCTCCTTAACCAACACGGCGCTCAAGGCGCTCTCTGAAACAGCCAAGTACAAGAATAAAACTTCATTCAGAACTGGCTTGGCCAACAACGGGGCCTGGCCCATATACTTCTTTAACTCTTCAAATGCCTTCTGATTTTCCTCACTCCATACAAAGTCTTTGATGTTCTTTAGTGACTTGAAAAATGACAAGCACTTGTCTCCTGACTTGGAGATGAATCGTCCTAACGCAGCAACCCTTCCTGTGAGCTTCTGAACATCCTTGACAGTTTTGGGGGGTTCCATGTCCAGGATTGCCTTTATTTTATCGGGGTTTGCCTCAATTCCCCTCTTCGAGACCATCAATCCCAAAAATTTTCCAGATCCTACTCCGAAAGCACACTTCGTCGGATTCAACATCATCTTATGGTACCTCAGGACCTCAAAAGCTTCCCTTAAATGGGCTATATGATCAGTCTTCACTAGACTCTTGACTAACATGTCATCAACATAGACTTCCATAGTCTTACCAATAAGACCCTTAAAAATTCTATTCACCAACCTTTGATAGGTGGCTCCTGCATTCTTGAGACCAAACGCCATAACAAGATAACAATAAACACCAAAGTCAGTGATAAATGATACCTTTGGAATGTCATCCTTATGCATTTTGATCTGGTTGTATCCGCTAAACCCATCCATGAAACTCAGCATCTCATGTCCAGCGGTGGCATCAATCAAAGTATCAATTCTAGGCAGCAGAAAACAGTCTTTGGGGCATGCATCATTCAGATCGGTGAAGTCTATACACATCCTCCACTTTCTATTAGCCTTCTTCACCATTACAGGGTTTGCTAGCCACTCCGGAAATTGAATCTCCTCAATGAAACCAGCCTCTAAGAGCTTTTCCACTTCCTGCTTTATAGCCTCTTGTCTTTCCGGGGCAAAATTTCTTTTCTTTTGTTTCACTGTCTTCCGACTTGGATCCACGTTTAGCTTGTGAGTAATTAACTCCGGGTCTATGCCTGGCATATCAGCTGCTGACCATGCAAACACATCACTATTTTTTTGCAAAAATTTCACTAACTTCCCTCTAAGGGGCTCCTCTAATGTGGCTCCAATGAAAGTCATCCTCTCAGGATTCTTGGGATCTAAAGGAACCGAAACCAATTCTTCTGCTGGCCTTCCTCTATTCTCATCATTTTCTCGAACATCCATATCTTCAATAGGAAGAACCTGCCCCCCGACTCCGTCTGCCCTCAAAGAGGCCACATAACAGCTTCTAGCCATTTTTTGATCTCCTCTCTCTTCTCCAATCCCGTTTCGGGTGGGAAACTTCATGACTGAATGGTAGGAAGAGGGGACTGCCTTGAAGGCATGTATCGCTGTTCTCCCCATGATAGCATTATAAGTTGAACTAGCCTTTACCACTACGAAATCTAGCATCTGCGTTGCTTGCCTTGGCTCCGTACCTATGGTGGTTGGCAACTTGATTATCCCTTCCACAGGACATTCTACTCCAGCAAATCCATATATCGGCATGTCGGTTGGTGTTAACTGGGAGTCGTTATACCCCATCCTTAGAAAGGTGTCGTGGAGCAAGATATCCACAGAAGCACCATTATCCACAAGGACCCTCTTAACCGGGCTATTTCCTATTATTGGTGTTATGACCAGCGGGTCGTCATGGGGAAACTTCACACCCTCTAGGTCGGAATCATCAAAAGCCAATGTTACTTCTGTCCTGGCCCTCTTCGGGGCTTCTCCAACAATATGCATAACCTCTCTAGTATATGCCTTTCTGGAATTTTTGGACAATCCGGCAGCAGTTGGACCTCCAAAGATCGTGTTTATCACAGGCCCTTGGGGTCTCGGCCCTCCATAAATGGTGTTTATAACTGGTCCTCTAGGTTGGGGATTCCGCCCCTGATCATCTTGGTCCCTCCTACGATCTTCAAAGTTCTTCCTTCCATTATTATTTCTGTCCCCTCCATCTCCAGTATACTTATTCAATCTTCCTTTTCGAATCAAAAACTCAATTTCATCTTTCAATTGCCTACACTCATCGGTGTCATGGCCAACATCTTTGTGAAACCTGCAATACTTGCCCCTATCTAGCTTGGCGGGATCAGCCTTCAAGGGCTTAGGCCAGCGAATATCTCTGTCTTTCTCAATCTCCATCAAAATCTGACTTCTGGGAGCATTCAGCTTAGCGTATTCAGTGAACTTTTGCCCAGGTCCTCCCTTCTTGGGGGTTGAATCATGGTTTTGTTCGGTTCTAGGATATTTGTCCTTAGCGATATACTCCAAATCATTTTTTCGTTTCTTGCCTCCAGTGGGCTCATTACTTACTACGGTCTTCCTCATACTTTCTTCAACCTTGATATACTTCACTGCCCTCTCTTGGAGCTGCAACATGCTCTCAGGGGGTTGTTTGGCCAAAGACATCTTAAAAAACTCATCCCTAGTTCCTTGTTGCAATGCTATCATGGCTACCTTATCATCAAGATCTGGGACTTTTAAAGCCTCCTTTGTAAAACGATTCAGGTAATCTCTTAAGGATTCCTTAGCTCCTTGCACAAGACTCATAAGAGATGCTGAACTTTTCTCATGGACTCTTCCACTGATGAATTGATTAATAAAAGCCTGACTTAGTTCTCTGAATGATCCAATAGAATTTGGGGGTAGGCGACTGTACCATCTTTGAGCCATACCCGACAGGGTTTGAGGGAAGGCCCGACATTTTATAGCATCATTCACGGGTTGCAGCAGCAGTGCATTAGAGAATGTCCTAACATGATTAGCGGGGTCTCCCGTGCCATCATAGGCTTTGATAGTGGGCATCTTGAATTTCCTTGAGACATGGGCATTCATTATCTCTTCTGTGAAGGGTGGAGTTGGATCATCAGGATCTCCAAGGGGAAGGAGATTGCTCGGATCAGTTCTTGGGACAGTAGCCCTTCTTCTTACCGGACCATCCAGGTCTATGATAGGAGGAGGATTTCTCCCCCTAGGAGGCATGTGGGGTCTGGTGGCTTGGTGAGCCTCCAAATCACGCCTCAGCCTTTGGATTTCAGCCTCATGAGCCCTGATCTTTTCCTGCACTTCTTGGGGATTCGCCCCTGGGGTGCTTTGGGGGCGTTGCCTTCCATCGTCTATTGGCTCTTTTCCAGGGCGCCTCCTTCTCGGGGCCACTTCATCATCCGAAGATTCGGAGTCTCTCTCAGTGTATGGACCAGAAAATTCCCGATCCTCAGGGATAGGATCCAAACCTCGTATATAGGGGGGCGACCGCCCTCGTGCTTCGCTTCGCCCAGCATATCCGCTTCCTCCAACCTCAGGGTGAAGGGGCATCCCATAAGGGGGGTTAGTAGTAACAATAGTTGAATATTCATACCCGACGGGTCGAGAATTCACAGGTATATGTATTTGTTGAACTTGAGGATTCGTACCTTGAATAGTCGGGGGAGTTGTCCCTTGTGGCTGAGGATGAGTTGCCCCTGTCTGGGCTTCCCCCTGAGTAGATGCATAAGTTGAATGGGGAGGAACCTCCACGGTTGATGAAATCACCTGGGTTGTCCCTGATGGTGTTCCCTCCTCCAGAGTGCTGGTTGTTCTCCGTGTTCTCGCCATGGTTGTTGTTCCGTTTTCCCACAGACGGCGCCAAATGTTATGGATAAAAAACCAAGTTTATTACTTGCTGTATTTAATACTAAGATTCGGGAGCTCAAGGCCTTTAATGGCTGCTCTCGTACTTCATGACTCAATCTGCCTTTACGAGATGCCTACGTATCTCTGTGAATTAGAGAATCAAGCCAAAAAACGTAGTTCTGATTTGTGGGGTGAGGCCCCTTATATAGATGTGGGAGTCCTTGAATTGGACTTGGTATAGGAGACTTGGTGGACAAGCCTCTGAATTAGGATAGACTTAGGAGTCCTAGGAAGTAGGAAGCTGATTCCTTATCCTTTTAGGTCCCCTTGAGGCTAATCTATAAGGATTTATATCCTTATCGGGACTCTTCTCAATAGCTGATTTTCCCTTATTAATTAATTACGAAATTAATTAATAATTAGGGCTTTTGGGCCTTTTTTATTCCATCAGGCCTGATCTGGTCCATCAGGCTTAACCTTTCTGGTCTGAGTTTCATATATCTTTTTATTGGGCCTAGCAGCCCACAGCTTGTACAATTAATGCAGTATTTAATTATACAATCATAATTTATTTATCCCTATCAAGGAATGATAAGTCCATTAGAAGGTCCAAATGCAGAAGTTCCCATTCTAGCCACCATATCCATCATCCACTGGTTTTGCTTAGCAACAACTTCAACAACCTTCAGAATCTTTTCTTGCCCGACTTTCATCTCCTTCATGAACTCCAGCATTTACATGGAGGTATATGAACTCTCCCCACCCTCAACAGAACCAACAATAACAGATTCAATATGGACCACTTGTCTATTCTTATCAAGCTTTAAATTGGATTGAGTGAGTTTTTACCGATAAAATAAATCAGTAAATGAACAGAATCCTTGTCCCTTAACTCAACTCTATACCACTTGAACACTTTTTTCAATAATAAACCATAAGGTAACCAGTTCCAGCTTTTCCACACAAGCCTTTAAGCATATTTTTCAAGACAAAATCATCCAAATCAAACTTTCGACTAGATAAAATCATAGCCACAACCAATACATCTTGAGCAGAGAAATTGGACCTTGTTCCTAACCAAGGATAGATGTTTTCAATAAAAAGTTTGAACAACGAATGAGCCATAGGGATCATTTGAGAGGTAGGAGGAGGAACAAACAACTCAACATTTGAATCACCTGTTATCAGTTTTAATTGATCCAAAGCAGAAAAACCTTTTAAATCCTTGGGACCCCTCATATTATGAATAGATAAGGAAGACGGATTTTGGATTTCATTAAAAACACTCAGAAATAACGGAGACAAAGTGATTCTCATATTAGACACAACGGAAATAGAATGACCCAATTGATCAACATGCAAATTCGAATGAAAGGCTTTGACCAAATTTGGGCAACAAAACTTAGGAATTTTAAACAAAAATGAACGAAACCCTAAATCAAAAAGTATCTCAATCAATCCACATGACTTAAAAAATATCTTCAAAAATGAGTTTACCATATATGACCTTTTGCATGGCAAGATCTTTAGAGATTGAGCCTTCGACCTTAAGCCTTTTTCCATAAGGAGTAGTCCTAAGTATACCCGAGACTTCATCACTACTTTTAATCTGAACCTCCTCATAATTATTCTCTGATTCTTCTTCGATTAGCTTTTGATTGTTCTGAGAGACCGATGGAGTAACATCATCGCGACCACTAACTAGACCCTTTGCATTTTCTCTAGTTTCCTTCCTCATCGCAAGACGCAAATGGATCGTCGCAATTGGGCAGAGAGTGTACTTGTTGAATACTAGAGAGAAAACCATAGATCCAATTGAGATAGGTGTGTGGAAACTGAATAGACTGGCCGTGACTATTTGTTTTAAAGTCCTTTTAGAATTAAAAGGAGAGTATTTTTAGGATAAATAGTAAATATACTAGATATATTTCTAAAATAACTCATTTGGATAACTAATAAAATGTGTAAAACAAATCAACTCTATATTAAGACATTTAAATAGTCATATATAAGAATTTAAAAATCAAACAACAATCTAATAACCTCGTTACAATCTACAAGACAATTCATCATAAATACAAGCACATAACGGCCATACAGAAAACACATAAAATTAACCAATTAACACATTATTTGATAGACATACAAAAATTATCAAATAAATATTAGCAGTTAATAGTAAGCTGATAGTTCCCGGTTGAAGCTTGTAAGCTTGCTTACTGAACATTGCACATTCCCAATTCTCTTTTTAGCATGCTGAAACGTTCTCCAGCTAGAGGTTTTGTGAAAATATCAGCAATTTGAGCGTCAATAGCAACAAAGATCAACTTGACTTTCACTTTTGCAACATTGTCTCTTAAAAATTGACGCCTAACATCAATACACTTGGTTCTTGAGTGATTCACTGGATTCTCAGAAATATTGATAGTACTTGTGTTGTCATAATAAATAGGAGTTTGACCACATGAAATTCCAAAATCCTTAAATTGTTGTCTCATCTAAAACATTTGTGAGCAACAACTACCAGCTGCTAATTATTTTCCTTTAGCTATAGATAAAGCAACTGATGTTGTGATAAGTGGAATTTATATCCACTTAGAACGCTTTGTAAAGGCTCGAATTGGTGATTTGTACTTAAGTTATTTATGTTTTTGATATGTTTTTGTAGTATTTTGCATTTCAGGGTATATTTGGAAGAAGGAATAGATTTTACATTATTTATATGCTAAAAGGGTGTTAGGATTGAGCCTCAGGAGTTAAAATGAAAGTAACCGGCAATAGAAGTCAAGGAAACAAGAAAAATCAGAATTTCCAGAAGGTCAGGGCGGCCGCGCTAGTCTTGGGAGAGGCCGCGCCCATTTGTCAGAAAGCGAGCGCGCCCGCGCTGGTATGCGGGGCGGCCGCGCTGGGTCGGGATTGCAGAATCCTGATTGCAATATAATGATTTTTCAGACTCCAGATCGTATTGGGCTTATATATAAAGCCTTTTGAAGATGTTTTTGATAACAACGAGAAGAAGGAGAGAGCAATAAAATGACCTAATAGCACAATACAACGAAGGAGACGAAGATCTAGTTTTTACTTGGGATTTTTGCTTAAGTTGTAACATTGGATGCTTGTTTTCTTATTCGTTTGAACCTTACACTCTTGTTACCGTACTTTGATTATTATTTAGTTTATAAAGATTTAGTTTTTATACCATGCTTTCATTGGTTGTGCTTATTCATCTTATGTGCGTAGCTAACATATAAGATAACGTATTAATCTCTATTGAAGCGAAAGTAAATATAGAGGTTTAGAATTTACCATGCTAGCAGAGGTTCATGTATAATTGTTATGCATGATTTGTAAGTAATTTTAACCATCTTACTTGTCCTATGTAATCACGATAGATGACATGCGCATCAAACCATTATATTTTCAAATTCTATAGACATATAGGGTCTAAGCATATTTGGTGTCTACTTAGATTTTATCTCTTTTGTTGATGTCTAGTAGTAGGGTATTCGTGCAATAAAAGTTGGCGTTTACTAGTTCCGTGTTATCTGATTAGTTGTCATCACCATCGCATGCTAAGGTTAAGTCCTTTAGTCTTTTCAAGGGTACTTGAATCATAAGTCGAACAATGACTTTGAATGAAGTATTTAATGAAGTTAGAATCCCATGTTTGTCTCATATAGTTAATTCAATCACTTTAATTCTTAGTTAATTATATGTTAGTTTAATCTTAGTTATAAAGATCACAACTTGTTATTATCTTAGCATTAGGCGATAGCCATACCATTATTGTATAGGTGCATAATCTTAAGTTAACTAAAAAGAGTCTATGTGGATACGAATCTGATTTATATCTTATACTACTCGCGAACGCGTATACTTGCGTGTAATTCTAGCGCGTGTTTTCTCCTTCACAAGTTTTTGGCGTCGCTGTTGGGGGCTCGATGTTAAATTTAGTTTATGTACTTGTGATCAGTGGTTATTAAAGTTCACTGACTTGGATTATTTTCTCACAAGGTTTACATTAGTCGTGTGTTTCAAGTATTCTAGTTTTTATTGCAATGGGAGAACCAGCAGCGGATACGAAAGCTTTGATGGATTATTCTCAACCGAAAATTAATGACATTCAGTCTAGCATTGTCAGACTAGCCATTATTACTAGTACCTTTGAAATCAAGTCTAGCACGATTTAATGGGTACAGAATTCAGACCAGTTTGGGGGTTCTCCAATGGAAGATCCAAATACGCACATTAGGGATTTAATGGAGATCTGCGACACCTTCAGGTTCAATGGTGTGTCTGAGGATGCGGTGAAATGGAGACTGTTCCCATTCTCTCTGAGGGACAAGGCTAAGAGCTGGTTACACTCTCTACCAGCTGGTTTGATTTCTACTTGGGAAGATCTTGCTCAAAAGTTTCTCACTAAATTCTTCCCTATGGCGAAGACAACTGCAATCAGGAATGCTTTTACTCAATTTGCGCAGCAATCAGGAGAATCTCTATGTGAAGCTTGGGAGCACTACAAGGAAATGCTTAGGAAGTGTCCTCATCATGGAATGCCTGATTGGATGATCATCAATTATTTCTATTACGGTTTGGGAGCACAGTCAAGACCCATGCTCGATGTAGCATCAGGTGGAGCATTATGGACAAAGAGTTACGAGGAAGCTTATGATCTAATTGAACTGATGGCTGCTAATGAATATCAGTATCCAACCTAGAGATTGCCACAGGGCAAGGTAGCAGGAGTTCTTGAAGTGGATACAGCTACGCATATCACTGCTCAACTAAAGGCGTTGTCTATGAAGATCGATTCTCTGGCAAACTATGGTGTTAATCAGATAACCAGTGTTTGTGAGTTATGTGCAGGTTCGCATGCGACGGAGCAATGCACTATATCTAGTGAATCATCTCAGTTTGTGAGAAACTTTCAGAAATCGTAGAAACCAGTTCCAAACACTTATCACCCTGACAACTGAAATCATCCTAACTTCAGCTGGAGCAACAATCAGAATGCAATGCAACATCCGTTCCAGCAGATTGGAAATAAGCAATTCAATCCTCCTGGGTTTCTGCAATAATTTGCACCAAGGCAACAATTTCAACCAATACGAATGCAATAGCAAACTCATGGAGGTGCAGGTTAATTGTCGAATGAAAAATCTGAATTGGGGGAGTTGAGGCTTATGTGCAAAAACCAGGCTCTTATATTCAAAAGCCGGGCTATTTCTATCAAGACTCTAGAGAACCAAATAGGGCAAATTGCTAACGCCTTATTGAATCGACCACCAGGAATGCTTGCTAGTGATACAGAAGCCAATCTAGGCAAGATGGAAGTTAAAGAACAGGTGAACGCCATCACCTTGAGGTCTGAAAAGGTCGCAAGCCCCCAAATTCAGCAAGAGGAAGAGTCTGAAAATTCTGTCCAGAATGCAGGTGCGTCTGCACCCTTCCTAATTCCTGAAAATGAGATTGTAGCTGAAAAAGTTGTTCAGAAGGATGCCGAGGTGGAACCGAAGAAGAAAGTTGTTGCAACCAATTCTCCTGAGGGTAATACAGGTGATAAACAAGGCTATCCGCCTCCCCCATTTCCTAAAAGGCTTCAAAAGCATAAGTTCGACAAGCAATTTGCCAAGTTTTTGGAGGTTTTCAAGAAGTTGCACATCAATATACCGTTTTCTGAAGCTCTAGAACAAATGTCGAGATATGCGAAGTTCATGAAAGGTATTCTCTCGCGAAAGGTGAAACTTGAGGAGTTGGAAACCGTTGCTCTAATGGAGGAGTGTAGTGCAGTTCTGTAACAGAAACTTCCTCATAAACTTAAAGATCCGGAAAGCTTCACTATTCCTTGCACTATTGGAAACTTGTCTTTCGACAAGTGTTTATGTGACTTGGGAGGTAGCATCAATCTGATGCCCTTATCTGTCTTCAAGAAACTTGGTTTGCCTGAGCCAAAACTAACAAACATGTCCTTATAATTGGTCGATCAGACCATCACATATCCACGAGGTAATGTGGAGGATGTCTTGGTCAAGGTGGAGAAACTCATCTTCCCTGCTAATTTTGTAATTCTGGATTTCGAGGAAGATGAGAAGATTCCCATCATCTTGGGAAGACCATTCTTGGCTACAGGCCGAACTATGATCGATGTACAAAAAGAAGAGCTTATGATGAAGGTTCAAGATCAGAAGGTCACTTTTAATGTGTTCAAGGCAATAAAGTTACCAACATATAAAGAGGAGTGCTTTAAAGTAGAGATGGTCGACTCTGTCGGGAATTCGGAGTTTGATCAGTTGCCAAAGTCAGATACCTTGGAGAGATCCTTAATAGGGGAATCAGTTACCGAAGATGAAGAAGGAGTAGAGCATCTGCAGGTTTGGAATGCACCTACGTGGAAGAGAAAGTCGGATATGCCATTCGATTCTCTTGGGTTAGCAGAGCTGAAAATTTCTCAAGAGCGTCTAGGAGCCGTCTACTGAAGAAGCTCCCACACTTGGGCTCAAACCGCTGCCATATCAGTTGATTTATGCATTATTAGGTGCAACCCCTGATAAGGGGTTGGAATATGTTAGGAATATGTTGTGTACTTGATGATAAGCTAAACAAAACACCTTAGTAGATTTAACTTAGTGAATATTGTAGCACCCGACGGATGATCAATTTTAGTCCCGACGGATGATTCAATATAGTCCGGACAGATGACTAATTAATATCCACCGGGTGAGTAGCTTATGTAACAATAAGTACTATAGCACATTTCTGCAAACAACTTTGTATAGATTCTGTAGTAGCTTATGAATCATGTAGACTGCTAGTAGATGTGCAGAATAGGTTAATTAAATGTAAATATAAGATGCCTTGTAATTCTGCACAAATGAAATGTAGTCAAGTGATAAATGGCTACCCGACAGATGATCAACAAAGCTACCCGACGGATGATCAACAAGGCTACCCGACGGATAACAAGCATGTACCTGACGGATGATCAATTCAAATATCTATTGACACTGACAACAAAGTCACATACGTCGAGTGTTTGCAAAAGGAATGTGGCAGCCTGTTTAGTAGGGTCTTGAGAACAAAGAAGCATTACCATTTCCATGCAAGTTATGAAGATTTTCAAAGATGTTGGAATAGAATAGTGAAGCAACATGAAACTAGACTTGATAGGTTTTGTTTTATTATCCTGTCTTATTATTATGTAAACTTGGTGATATATAAACCAAGTGTAGCTAGTAGAAAAAACTAACTAAGCAAACACATTTTTAGCAGAGAAACATATATAAGCTATATTCTGTAGAATTTTTCTTTAGTTTGTTTGTTCACTTGTAAAGCAGCTGTGAGCTATTCAAGTTTCACAGGGTTCTCTTGATATATATATATATATATATATATATATCTGGTGGATACATTTAAATCCACCAGAAAGTTTTAAAGACCTGAGTTTTTATTACTTTATGTTTGATTAACTTAACTCTGTATTCCGCACTTTGCAAATCAAACAGTTAGATATAAATTGAGTTAGAACCATTTTTCATAAATCTAAAAAAGGAGCCAGAATTACATTCAACCCCCTTCTGTAATTCTTGTTGTATTGTTAGGGAATAACAATTGGTATCAGAGCAAGCTCTTGAAGTATGAAGAGTTTAAAGATCACAACAAAACAACAAGATGGACAAGAAGGATGTAGGAGTCAAGATTCCATATCTGGACAAAGACAATTATCACCACTGGAAGGTGAAGATGCACCTACATCTTCTTTCTCAAGATGAGGCCTATGTGGATTGCATAGAGAGAGGTCCTCATGTGCCAATGAGAGCTACAACAGGCAATGAACCATCTGTTCTCAAGCCTATGCATAAATGGTCAGATCCTGATATTGATCAAGTCAGGAAATACAAGAAGGCCATGAATATATTATTCAATGGAGTTGATGGTGATATGTTTGATAACATCATTAACTGCAAAACAGCCAAGGAGGTTTGGGACACAATTTAGATTATCTGTGATGGTACTGAGCAAGTAAGGGAGAATAAGATGCAGCTGCTAATTCAGCAATATGAGAACTTTCATTGTGAAGATAGTGAGTCTCCCACTGACATTTTTAGTAGATTTCAAAAATTGCTAAATACTCTGAAGTTGCATGGAAGAGTCTATCAGACAAAAGACTCGAATCTCAAGTTCCTTAGATCTCTTCCAAAGGAATGGAAACCAATGACAGTCTCATTGAGAAACTCTCAAGATTACAAGGAGTTTACTCTGGAGAGACTGTATTGCATCCTGAAAACTTATGAGCTTGAAATAGAGCAAGATGAGAGGATGGAGAGAGGAAGGAAGAAAGGAGGGTCCATAGCACTGGTTACTGAGTTGGAGAAAGAGAAAGAGGTGAAGGTAGAAGATGTTGAGTCTACTACAAAGGTCTGTGAAAACAAGGGCAAGGGGCTGGTACTGAAAATGAAGATTCTTTGAGCCAAGATGATATGGATGATATTGATGAACATCTTGCATTCCTTTCCAGAAGATTTGCCAAGCTCAAGTTCAAAAAGAACTTTGGAGTAGCTAAGCCAAATAGAAACATGGTGGATAAATCAAAATTCAAATGTTTCAAATGTCGCTTGGCAGGGCATTTTGCCAAAGAGTGTAGAAAGTCAAATTCCAGCAGGAAGAAGTTTGATCCTGTGGATTATAAACAGAAGTATTTTGAGTTGCTCAAACAAAAGGAAAGGGCTTTTATTATACAAGAAAATGACTGGACAGCAGATGGTTTGGATGAGGATGAAGATGTCATCTATGTAAATCTAGCCCTAATGGCCAAATCTGATGAAACAGAAATAAGCTCTTCAAGTAATCACCACTAACCTAGCACATTTATCTAAAAATGAGTGTAATGATGCAATTAATGACATGTCTAAAGAATTATATCAATTACGTGTTACTCTTAAGTCTCTCACTAAGGAAAATGCTAAAATCAAAGAAAATAATTTATTTTTAAGTGAGAGGAATAATGTGCTAGAGTCTCAGTTTATTGAATTTGAGAAATTGAGAATAGAATGTAAGATTGTTAATGAGGAATTAACTGAGTCCTTGAAGAAAGAAGAGATTTTAAAGAAACAACTTGAACGAGAACAGGAGGTGATTAAGGCATGGAAATCATCTAGGGATGTTCATATTAAATCACCAAAGTTCAAGGTATTGAGTCCTTTTGTGATGCATCCTGGATAAAGAGTAAGGAGAAGCTAGAATCCAATTTGGTTGAAGGATTGCTAACAGATGTGGACTCGATGGATGATGAGAGTCATCCGTCGGATAATCAAAAGGATTATCCGTCGAGTGACACAAATCATCATCCATCGGCTGTGAGCAAACCTGTGAGCAAAGCCAAACTTGCCAAGTTAAATGAAAAGTATGGATCAGTTTCCAAAAACTTTGTTTCAGGAGAATCAAGTCAAGTGAAGAAGGAGAAGAAAATGAATGTTGGTCATCTGTCTATCAAGCAATTGAATGACAGATTAGAAAAGATTGAGGTTAAAACAGAAACTAAAAAGAAAACCAATAGAAATGAGAAAGTATGGATTAACAAACATAACAACTACACACCTGATAAATATGCTCCAAGAAAAATATGTGTTAAGTGTGGTAGTGTTAATCATCTGTCTGTTAATTGCAAACTTGCTATGCCTACTCCTATATATGTACCATCTTCTTTTCCCAACATGAATGCCATGTATTCTATGCCTATGAATGCTATGTCTGCACAGAATATGAATGCACAATTTGCTAATATGCCATTTGCACCTAATCTTTATTATGCTGCATTTAGTATGCCTCAAATGCCATTTAGCATGCCCTACTGGAATAACATGCATGCAAATAACGTGCCTTTCCCTGTTAATCAAAATGTGCATGATAAATCTGTTTTAATGACTGGTTTTAAAGGTTCAACTCAAATGACTAAGGATGAATCTGATATCCCCAAGTTAAATGAGATCAAACCTAAGAAAAAAAGAAGAAAGCTAACAAAGGAAGGACCCAAGGAAACTTGGGTAACAAAATCAACTTGATTTGGTTTTGATGTGTGCAGGGAAACAGAAAGAATCTGTGGTACTTGGTTAGTGGATGTTCAAGACACGTGACTGGAGATTCTACCCTGCTCACAGAGTTCAAGGAGAGAGTTGGCCCAAGTATTACTATTGGAGATGACAGCAAGGGTTATACTGTGGGATATGGCTTGATTTCAAAAGACAATGTCATCATTGAGGAGGTTACCTTAGTGGATGGTCTCAAGCACAATTTGTTGAGTATCAGCCAGCTTTGTGATAAAGGCAATTCAGTAACCTTCAATTCAGAAGCATGTGTTGTGACTAACAAAGAAGCAACAAAGTAGTTCTCACTGGAGTGAGAAAAGGAAATGTGTACCTAGCTGACTTCAACTCATCAAATACAAAATATGTCACTTATCTTCTCAGTAAAGCAAGTCAAGATGAAAGTTGGTTGTGGCACAAGAAGCTGTCCCATCTAAACTTCAAGACCATGAATGAGCTTGTCAAGAAAGAACTGGTTAGAGGTATTCCTCAAGTGGAGTTTTCTAAGTATGGACTGTGTGATGCCTGCCAGATTGGAAAGCAGATTAAAGCATCATTCAGGAAGAAGCTTGATTCAACAATTGAAGAACCTCTATAATTACACATGGATTTGTTTGGACCAGTCAATGTGTTATCCATCTCTATGAAAAGATTTTGCCTAGTAATTGTAGATGATTTCTCAAAGTTCTCTTAGACATATTTCCTAAAGTCTAAAGATGAGGCTAGTGAAATCATCATCAATCACATAAGGCAAGTCAACAATCATCCTGATTTCAAAGTTAGAAGAATCAGGAGTGACAATGGAACTGAGTTCAAGACAACTGTTATGAGGGCATTTTATGAAGAGAATGGGATTATGCATGAGTTTTCAGCAGCAAGAACTCCACAACAAAATGGAGTAGTGGAAAGAAAGAACAGATCACTTATTGAAGCTGCAAGGACAATGCTTGAAGAATCAAAGTTACCAACATACTTCTGGGTTGAAGCTATAAATACTGCATGCTACACTCAGAATATTTCTTTGTTTAATCAAGCAAAGTGTATGACACCCTACCAATTGTTCAAGAACAAGAAGCCAACTCTAAATTTTCTTCATGTCTTTGGCTGCAAATGTTATATCTTGAGAAATCAAACTAATCAAAATGGAAAGTTTGATGCTAAAGCAGATGAAGGAATTTTTGTTGGATATGCTGTTGATAAAGCATATAGAGTCTACAATCTAAGAACCAACATTGTTATGGAATCAATACATGTTGTGTTTGATGATAAGAAGATTGAAGGACTGCAAGATGGAGATTACCATGAGAGCCTCAAATTTGATAATGTGGAGATGATTAGTGATGACAGTGATGATGAAAGTGATCAAGAAACAGTATCAAAGGATAATGCAAAAAATCTACTACCAATGAAGCTCAAAATTTAACATCTGTCGAGTTGCAAAATGCTTCATCCGTCGGGAGATAATGTGCCTTATCCGTCGGGAGACAATCAGCTTCATCCGTCAGAACTCAAAATGCACCATCCGTCGGGTCATTAAAAGAAGCTGAAAGTCAGAATAGATCACTTACAGAAAGTTCCCCTTTCTCAAATCAAAGATCCATAAACTCATGGGGATTTTCTAATAATCAAAACTCAGTTACACATCATGACAACAATGAGGTCTCTTCATCTAGAGCTAATCTACCTCAACAAAGAAAATGGACAAAAGATCACCCCTTTGAGCTCATCATTGGTGATGTATCTTCTAGAGTTCAAACAAGGAGAGCAACTAAAGAAGAATGTCTATATAGTAGCCTTCTATCGAAGAACCAAAGAAGGTAGAAGAAGCTTTGTTGGATCCTGATTGGATTTTAGCTATGCAGGAGGAGCTAAACCAATTTGAAAGGAATAAAGTATGGAAGTTGGTACCCAAGCCTAAAGGAAAGAATCCAATTGACACCAAATGGGTATTCAGAAACAAGATGGATAAAAATGGAATAGTGGTTAGGAACAAAGCTAGATTGGTTGCTAAGGGCTATTGTCAACAAGAAGGAATAGATTTTGATGAAACTTTTGCTCCTATTGCAAGAATTGAAGCCATTAGAATTTTCTTAGCCTATGCAGCCCATGCCAATTTCAAGGTCTATCAAATGGATGTCAAAAGTGCTTTTCTAAATGGAGATTTGGAGCAGGAAGTCTATGTTAGTCAGCCTCCTGGTTTTGAAGATCCAAATTTCCCAAATCATGTCTACTATCTTTTGAAATCACTCTATCGACTGAAGCAAGCACCTAGAGCCTAATATGACACTTTATCAAAGTTCCTTATGGAAAATCACTTCACAAGAGGTACTGTGGATAAAACTTTATTCTTTAGAAATGTTAATGGCTCTAGTATACTTGTTCAAATTTATGTAGATGATATTATATTTGGCTCTACAGATGAAAAACTTTGCAAAACGTTTGCCAAATTGATGCAAAGTAAGTATGAAATGAGCATGATGGGAGAACTAACTTACTTTCTTGGTTTACTAGTTCAGCAAGTTAGTGATGAAATATTCATTAGTCAAACCAAATATATTTATGATCTTTTAAAGAAGTTTGATCTAATGGATTGCACATCTGTAAAAACTCACATGGCCACTGTAACTAAGCTTGAGTTAATCACTACTGAAAAGTCTGTGGATATTTCAAGTAATAGGGGCATGGTTGGCTCACTTCTGCACTTAACAGCTAGTAGGCCAGATATAATGTTTACTACTTGTCTTTGTGCTAGATTTTAGGCTGATCCTAGAGAATCTCATCTAGTGGCTATTAAGAGAATTTTCAGATATCTCAAGGGAACACCAAAACTTGGCATTTGGTACCCAAGAGATTCTGGTTTTGATCTAACTGTTACTCAGATGAAGACTATGCAGGTTGTAAAATAGACAGAAAAAGTAAAACAGGAACCTGTCAATTTCTAGGAAACTAGCTTGTGTCTTGGTTCAGTAAAATAAAAAATTCAGTCTCTACTTCTACAACTGAAGCTGAATATATTGCTGCTGGCAGTTGTTGTGCACAGATTTTGTGGATGAAAAACCAATTATTGGACTATGGTCTACAAGTGGATAGGAATCCTATTTTTCGTGATAACACAAGTGCAATTGCCATCACTGAAAAGCCAGTACAACATTCAAGAACAAAGCACACAGACATCAAGAACCATTTCATAAGAGAACATGTGAGGAATGGTATCTTGGAACTGCATTTTGTTCCAAGTGAAAAGCAGCTTGCAGACATATTTACCAAGCCACTTAATGAATCCACCTTTTCAAGGTTGGTAAGTGAGTTAGGTATGCTTAATTATTCTTGAATCATTTCAGATATTTTTCAAGTTGCTATGCAGCCAGAAATTTAATTTATTTTCCTGTTTTGGATGAAATTTTGGCTAAGTCAAAATTTACATCCCGACGGATGACCATTATTCATTGAGTTTGATCATCCGTCGGAATACAATTTGTCAATAAAATCAATTATCTTTCTGGAATATTTTATAACTCGACGGATAACTGATTTACCCTCATCTGTCGAATTGTCTCAATCCTAGCCGTTAATTCCCTGAACATTATCCATCGAGTATACTTACAGCTTGTAAGCATGACACGACGGATAAGTGACGGAATTATTACAGTTGATTTATTTTTAAACGGCTATTTTGGGAAATTTTTATTGGTCACTTTATTTTATTTTATTATTTTTGACAGTTATTTTCTGAGACAGTATAAAAGCAAATTCACTTTTATTCATTTCTTTTATCATTCTCAAGATTCAATTGCTCTAATTTCTTTCTTCTCAAAAGCAAATTGTCTCTCTGCAAATTCCAAATCTCTAACAATGGCACCTGTAGTGAAAATCATGTCTCAAACCGGTTATATCTATGAGAAAAACAACTTCTCAGCTTTGGTGAACAAGGAGATTCAACAGTCTGGTGACTATCACAAAATGATGGATTTTGTGAAGAACTGCAAACTCAACTATGCCATGCTGGAATCACCCACCATTTACCGTGAGGTTGTTGAAGAGATATGGACAACTGCAGTGTACAACTCGACATACAAGACCATCACATTCACTCTGAAAGGTAAACAATTTTGCATAAATAGTGATATTGTTAAAGCATGCTTCAAGATTCCTGATAATATTGTAACTGCTCCACACACAGACACTGACATTGTTAATATGCTTAATTCCATGGGCTATGCACTCACTACTTCTAAATTAAGTAAAATTAGGAGGTTGGGTCTTAGGAAGGAATGGAGTTATCTGTGTGATGTAGTAACTAAGGTGTTTTCTGGTAAAATTAGTAACTTTAACTCTATAAACATCTCTATGCTTAACATGCTTTACATGCTAGTTACTGATAAGTACTTTAATTTCAGTAATTTGGTTATGTTTGAGTTAGGCTTTAAGTTAGGAGAGGTCAATAAGAGAGGTAAAAGTGTCTATTATGCTAGATTCTTTATGATGCTTGCTAACCATCTTATTGAAGATATTGTGATTGAGAACCCAACCAATAAGTTAAATTGTTGGGTTCAAGAAAGAAGGATCATTGCAGATTTAAACAGAGCAAACCATCAATAGGAGGTTCCCTTATACTACTTTCCGGTAATGGAGGGACCTCAGGTAAGTGAGGTAATTTCTTCTGTCTCTACTCTTCCAACCTCACAAATTTCTTTGCTTTCTAGTGTAGCTATGGTAACTATGTCAATGACCCAACAGTTGCCTACCCAAGCTACCAAACCAACAAAAGTTTCTAAATCCAAAGCTAAGAAAGCCCCCTCTGATTTCTTTCAAAAGAAATCAGTTGTAAAATCCACCAAACCTAAAGAGGGGAGTGTGAAGGTGGGAAAGAAAGGTGAGGGACAGGGTGAAAATCAAAGAAGCCCTAAGGATAAAATTGGAGAGGTGAGTGTTTCCCAGCCTAGCCACACTGCAGTTTCTCAACAAACTACAGTGCTTAAAAAGGATTTAAGCTCATTACTAGTTGCATCCTCCCAAAAGGATGTGACTATTGAACAAAGCTCTCAGCCAAGAGCACAGGCCAAGAGTGTAAGGGACACAAGCTCACCCCAAACTTATACCAGAAAGAAGAAACCAAAAACCCTTGGGGATGCACAGGGCTCACACACTATGCAAACTGGTGCAAAAGACCCAGTCAATGCACCTTCTCAAAGTCAGGTTGATGTAGCTCCAATAAATGTGGACTCACAACCAAAATCTCTTATAATTGAAGCACCTGATACGCCAAATTCTCCCACACACTCATTGGATGTTGACATGATAAACACATCACTTCCAAATTCTCCATCTTTAACTCTCTTGGAGAAGCCAAAAATCCATGCAAGTGAGCATCATCTTCTAGATGATTCGTTGGCTCACTTGTCATTTCTTTCGGAGACTATTGCGACATCTGTGCCAAAATTTTCATCAATCTGCACAGAGTCTACAATATTCTCCACTCCAAACTCAATTATTTCTTCTATCCCGATGGATATTTATCATCCGTCGAGTAGTGATTATATCCCGAGGGATAAGCTTAACAGCAGTTATCCGTCGGATAGTCAAACTGCTAACCCGATGGATATTTCTCATCCGTCGGGTGTCTGTGCACAGCTTCAAATTTCATCTATTCTTACAAGTGTAGAAGACTTAGGAGTAGTGCAATCACTCCTAGGACTGAGGGAAGGGAGTGATTTGAGTGAGAGTTTGGGTTGCTCCCAGGAAAAAGGAGAGGAAAAGATTGATCTAATGCAGTCCATTTCTTCAGGACTGGAAAAAGTGAGTGAGAGGAGTCCCACCCTAGATGGTGAAGGTGAGGGTGTGAGGGTGGGGAGCCAAGGTGAGACCTTGATGCAAGAAAAGAGAGACAATGAGAGAAATGCAGGTACAGGAGAAATAAGGGTGGATGTCATTGCAAGTGAGTTAATGAATGTCCAGGATGCAAACAGGGAGGGACTATTTCAGCAAAATGTTATAGATTCTACCTCCTTGGATGCTGAGACATTTACTCACCCTGTTCCAGTATATCAAATTCTAGTTGGACAGGGCAATGACAACGCAGAAATAATGTTAAATCTGGTGTACACCACACAGTCTATGCAAAGAGCAAAGGATGCAATCACAGCTCTGCCCCTACAGCTGGTGACATTGACTATGAGACTGGTGGTTCAGAAGATTTCTTTGGTGGTGAGGATGAAGAAAGTAAAGAAGAGCCATTGGACATAGGGGAGAAGCAGACCCTAGTTCCAGATCAGGCATGCCATCATGGGCCTTTTCAAAGAAATGTGATGAACATCATTTCAAGACCACACTCATCCAACTTATCAGTCAAACACAGTCTGCTCTCCAATCATCCAAAAATGCTAGCACCAAGAAGCATCTGCAAGCACATCTTGCTTCTCTCCAACTATAACAAATCCAAGGCCTCCAACATAATCAGGATATCACTTCTATCCAAACAGAGATCACTCAAGTGAAGAAGGATATAGCTGATAGATTAGATGCAAAACTTCCAGAAGCTACAATGCTTGATATCAAAAGACAATTAAGGAAAAACTCTGATCTTGTCACCAAGGTGGATTCCTTGGATAAAAGAATGACAGCAATGGAAGCCTCTCTAACAGCCATAGATCTACATCAGGCATAACAAACCGACTTGCTTCAAAGGCTAGTGGTAGCACAAACCCCTTCTTCTACTCAACTTGTTGATAACAAAAAGGGGGAGAAAGAAACCTCTTCTAGGGGGAGAGAAAGCTCAATTATCTTATTCAGTCAAGGGGAATCAAGGAGTAAGGGGGAGCAAAAAGTGCTCAATATTCAAGTAAGTAGAGCAATTGTGCCACCAATTGCTTTCATAAAGCCACCTGCTAAAGATAGCATAGATCTAATCAAAGAAGCAGCAGCCAATTTGAGAGCAGCTGAGAAGAAGCAATTGAGTCCAATCAACTAGAAGAAAATTGATGAGAACATCTAGAAGATATTTGGTCCAACACAGAAGCCAGACAAAGTTTTCAATCATCACTCTAAATTCATGAAAATTTCTGTGAATGATATAAGTATGAACATTCTGGAAAGGGGTCAAACTTCCTGCATCAAATCTCCAAAGAAAGATCTCATTATGAAGGCCAAAAGGAACTATCCTAAGTTTTTAGACAAGCATCATATGGATACAGTGTTTGAAACACCTAAGCCAGATGAGAAGAAGCTGCTGGCTAGGTCTATTACATTCTATAAGGATCCAACTGATTCAGCATTGAAAAGAAGAATTGCCAAAATTTACAGAAATGGTAAGGAAATTTATGTGGTGGTTGGACACCCACTGTGTGTGGAAGCTAAGAAGGAAGAGAAAGAAAGAATCAGGCTAGAGAAGAATCAAGCTGCTTTAGATGCTAAGAAGCAAAAGCAAAAGAAAGAACAAGTTGCTATCTTGGCCAAGCTTCAAGCTGTAAAAACCACAACAGAGCTTCCTGTACAACCAACTGTAATTATTGAACCTAAGGATCTGAAAATGCAAGAAGAATCACAGCATAAAAGAAGATTTAGATACAAACTCCATTTTAAGAGGAAAGTGAACTTTAATGATGAGGAATTAGAAGACCAATTTCCCAAAAATCCTACAACTACAACTCAGACATCAAAACCCTCAGTGGTATTTGAATAATTCAAAGTGGTTGATCTAACAAGAAATATTCATGGTGAACCAATTTTTTTTAAGAATGAGCCAGTAGACTGGGATAGTTTACCAATTCCTGAGCTAAATTTACCCATCATCAAGACAAAGAAGACAAAGACTAGAGCCAACAAGAAAGTGAAGCCTGTATCTCTCAAATCCAAAGCTCTAACCAAATCTCAACCCACAGTCAACAAGAGAGATCTCATTTACATTTGTGATACCAAGGAATTTTCAGACCTAAATCTCTACATGGATGAACTGGAAGAAGTAAGAGGAATTGATGCTTACAGACATCTTCCTGAAAGACTGGTGTTTAGATACAAGGGAGGGAAAGAGATGACATGGCATCTTCACAGGATTCTCCAAGAATGCCAATATGTTCTAATTAAAGTCTACTCATCCTTCAAAAAGAACTTTGGATACAATGTGACTGCAAGAAGAATAGTTCTAAAGAGGATTGAGGAACTAAGGAGTATTAGAGCCAAAGATGCACTTCCAAAAACTCTATCTATTCCCTTTACAGGAAAAAGAGTGCACCTAAGGCCCTATTGGCTGACGGAATTCATGGATGACAAAGGTGTTAGAAGATCTTCAGATTGGAGGACCAAAAGAGTATCTCTAGCAATGAGACCCTTTTGGAAATGCAGGAAATGCTAAATCTCTCAGAAGCTGATGAACTTGAATTCCACAGACAACTTCAGAATCAAATTGAAAAAAACAACAAAAGGCTTGGGAAGAAATCTAGACAATCAAGGAAATAGATCTATCTTCTCAAACTAGAGGAGCATCTTGATAACAATTGTGAGCAATTTCTTTGTGTACTTTGCATTGTTCAACTTTCAGCAATTTGTAGCACTTATTAGTTTTATCTACTATTTTTTAAACCGTATCTTTAGGATGTTTTATTATCATCAAGTTTCTCTTAATTTATGGCTACAATTCCAGTAGACATAAATTGGGGGAGATTGTTGGGAATATGTTGTGTACTTGATGATAAGCTAAACAAAACACCTTAGTAGATTTAACTTAGTGAATATTGTAGCACTCGACGGATGATCAATTATAGTCCCAACGGATGATTCAATATAGTCCTGACGGATGACTAATTGATATCCACCGGGTGAGTAGCTTATGTAACAATAAGTACTGTAGCACATTTCTGCAAACAACTTTGTATAGTTTCTGTAGTAGCTTATAAATCATGTAGACTGCTACTAGATCTTCATAAGATGTCTTGTAATTTTGCACAAATAAAATGGAGTCAAGTGATAAATGGCTACCCAACGGACGATCAACAAAGCTACCCGATAGATGATCAATAAGGCTACCCGACGGATAACAAACATGTACCCGACGGATGATCAATTCAAATATCTGTTGACAGTGACAACACAGTCACATGCGTCGAGTGTTTGCAAAAGAAATGTGGTAGCCTGTTTAGCAGGGTCTTGAGAACAAAGAAGCATTACCATTTCCATGCAAGTTATGAAGATTTTCAAAGATGTTGGAATAGAGTAGTGAAACAGAATGAAACTAGACTTGATAGGTTTTGTTTTATTATCCTGTCTTATTATCATGTAAACTTGGTGATATATAAACCAAGTGTAGCTAGTAGAACAAACTAACTAAGCAAACACATTTTTAGCAGAGAAACATTTGTAAGCTGTATTCAGTAGAATTTCTATATAATTTATTTGTTCACTTGTAAAGCAGCTGTGAGCTATTCAAGCTTCACAGGGTTCTCTTGATATATATATATATATATATGTATATATATATATATATATATATATATATCTGGTGGATACATTCAAATCCACCGGAAATTTTTAAAGACCCAAGTTTTATTACTTTATGTTTGATTAACTTAACTCTGTATTCCACACTTTGCAAATCAAACAGTTAGATATAAATTGAGTTAGAACCATTTTTCATAAATCTCAAAAAGGAGCCAGAATTACATTCAACCCCCCCCTTCTGTAATTCTTGTTGTATTGTTAGGGAATAACAGAATATATCTATGATAATCTAAAAGGTGACCGGCCGGTTCCTCACGTGCTTATAGAGGGTCCCTCTCATGCACCACAGACAGTTGATAGGTTTGGTCTTGGTGATGCGCAGTATAAAAGGTTGATTCGGCGTATTGAGGCCATGCATGACATCCACCGACATTTTGCTGGAGATTTGACACCCGCTCTTGGTACCGTTTTCCGAGACACTGGTGACGAGGTTGATTGGCCACCTAATCCTCCACCCGAAGAGGGTGATTCTCTCACTAACTAGGTATGCCTTGAATCCTTATTATTACCTTCAATAAGGACATTGAAAATTTTAAGTTTGGGGGTGATAATGTAAGGATTAGTTTGTGTGTGTCCATATAGATTCATATAGATGAATGTAGCATGTTTAGTTGTATTTCATTCATATTTTTGCATGATTGTTCATATAGGACATTTTTATTCGTGTTTTTATGTGAGTTCATATAGTTGCATTTGCATGCATTTAACATGATCCCTTAGATTGAGCTATTTCTGATTAATAAGTTGATGTTGATTTGAGTGTAGTGATGACAAATTGAGGGTTCTTTAAGTCTAATGAATTGATTTGCATGCCAGAAAAAAATCACAAGTCTTATAGGATTGCTTTTGAGCTAGATCATGATCATATTTGTTTAATTGTTGAGATTCGATCACTTATTTATATCTAGAATTTTTGGTATTCTCTTAATGACAAAAGAACACTGAATTTTAAAAGTGGAAAAAACTTAGATTTCATTGCTAGTTGTGAATAAGGCTAGGCGTCAAATGGCTAGTAGCCGGCTCATAATATATGAGTAGTCTAGGGTTGAATGAGATGGAGAGAAACGCACTCATTCAGAAATTGTTGAAAAAAAGAAAAGAAAAAAGAAAAAGAAAAGTATGTGTTTATGCATAATTGATCAAGAGTGAGCTATTTAATACTCGAGTTATTAAGTTCTAGGGGACTTTGTGCCTAATGACCTAAGGCTTTGATAGTTTGGGATCCACTAACCTAACGCTCGCTACATGGGTATTATTGTATAAGTCTTTTGGGACCTCACTCATTGCACGGTCAAATAAGCATTTTTGTTATGTGTTCAATAATAGCGTGAATCCTTGTATAACTCCAGTAGAAAAAAGGTGGTACGAGTCATTATGCATTTAACGTCTATTCTGTTTATAAAATTTTGATTGTTTTGATGATAGATAAGTTATGGTTATTGATATAGTATCGAGGGTATATATGTTAAGCATCCACAAACACACGTTTCTGGTTGTGAGTTGGTTTGTGAGATTTATTCGAACTCTATTAAAATTCATTGCATTCTTAGAGGCATTCGCTTGTTGGTTGGTTATGGTTATTCTGAGGGGATCGATTGCATTATCATTTAGTTGCATTCATGTTAGTTGTATTCATGCATTTTTGTTTTATTCTTTGAGTCTGTTTATGCTTGAGGATAAGCATCGATTCAAGTTTGGGTGTGTGATAAGTGGAATTTATATCCACTTAGAACGCTTCGTAAAGGCTCGAATTGGTGATTTGTACTCAAGTTATTTGTGTTTTTGATGTGTTTTTGTAGTATTTTGCATTTCAGGATATATTTTAAAGAAGGAATAGATTTTAAATTGTTTATATGCTAAAAGGGTGTTAGGGCGGAAAACACGCGCTAATAATACACGCAAGTATACGCGTTCGCAAGTAATATAGAATACTTTCTAGTTCGTTCCCACAGAGACTCAGACTAATTATGTTCAATTAACACTTACTCACCACTGTATGATTACTTCTCAATGTTAAGACAATAACACGTAGATTTTATTAACTTAGTATTAACTATAATTAACTACGAGAATTAAACACTTAACTGACACTTGAATTAACAATATTAAACACACATGAGATCATAACTTCATTACTACTTCCTTCAATAGTTATTGTTATTACCTTTAGCATGTAACAGTGATGATATTCATCGAACAAGACGAAACTGATAAAAGCCAACTTTTATTGTACTTATACCATTCTACCAAACATCCACAATTAAGATAGAAGTTGAATAGTCATCAATTATGTTGAGACCCTATATGTCTACAGAATTTGACAACATAACGATTTAAGCACAAGTTATTCCTTATGATTACACAGGGCAAGTAAAACGGTTAGAGTTACCCACTAATCATGCATACACATACATGAACCTATGCTAGCATGGCAAGTTTTAAATCTCAAGATCCACCGTCGCTTCACAAGAGATTAACACCCTACCTTATATGTTCACGACGCACATAAGACGGATAAGCACAACCAATACTAGATATCATACAACCATCATACACTAATGTATTAAACAACTAACTAAAGAATTCTATAGTAAATCCGTTACGACCCCATGATCACGATTAGCCCATGATTGAACTCATCGTCACTATGGGTTCATATGAAAACATGATAATAACACACGAGAATAACTAATAAAAATACTTAATTATACCAGAGTACGTCACAAGAGTAATAAGGTTCAAAGTAAAGAAAACTAGCATCCACTGATACAACGAATAAAAGAATCACAAGAAAACTATGCTTCCTCTTCTTCGTTGCAATGTGCTAAAACGTTCTTCCTTATCTTCTTGCTCCTCGATTGATACCACGATTCAACACCCGTGAAACGTCTCTGAAAACTAATTATATAGGAGCCCCACAAGTCCCAGCTATCTCAGAAGTCGGAAGTTCAACAGGAATAGAACTCTAAAAATCATGATTTTAATTCACGACCCTGAGCGGCCGCCCAGCAATCCTGAGCGGGCGCCCAGCTTCCTGAGCGGCTGCCTCGCCAGGCTGAGCGGGCGCCCAGCACCTTACTGGAAAATTAATTATTTTTCTCCTGTTTTCTGCTGCGTTCTGCTCCTAACTTCCCACTTGCAATGCCAAGCACATACTTAGGCCTATTCCTGATGAAATCTCTCCACAAATGCAAGTAATACCCTGAAATGCACAAACACTAGAAAAATGCATCAAATACACAAAATACTTGATTTCAAGACATCAATTCAAGCCATTATAAGACGTTCTAAGTGGTATAAAATGCCACTTATCATACCCCCAAACTTAAATCGATGCTTGTCCTCAAGCGTCATAGACTCAAAAATAAAACAAAAATATGCATGAATGTAATCTATATGAAATGCAGCGATCCCCCTCACTACGACTAAACCAACCAATTTACGACATCTCAATAAATGCAATTAGGCGACTAAAGATCAATCAAATCATGCAAACTAACATACACCCAGAAACGTGGTGTGTGCGGATGCTTAACAGATATGCTTCAAAACTAGATCAATTATCATAACTCAACTATCCTCAAGGCAATCACATGATTATACGAAGAATAAATTCTAGGCACAAAATGACTTAAACACTTCAAGATTACTGGAGCTTATTACAGAATCATGCTTTTATTCAATACAACAACAAATGCTTATTTGACCGTGCAATAAGTGAGGTCCACAAAAGACTTATGCAATGGCATCCATTTAGCGAGCGTTAGGTTAGCGGATCCCAGACTATAAAAGCCTTAGGTCACTAGGCACAAAGTCCCCTGAGAACTTAATAACTCGAATATCAAAGAGCCCACTTGTGAACAATTATGCATTAACTCTCTTTTTTTTCTTTTTTTTCTTTTTTCTATTCTTTTTTTTCAAATTTCCGAGCAAGTGCATTTCGCTCCATCTTGCTCAACCCTAGACTACTCGTATAAAAATACGAGTCGACTACTAGCCATTTGACACCTAGCCACAATTAGCAATGAATTCCAATTTTTACTCCAATTTTTTTCTTTTCATGCCTTTTATCATTAAGAACCTATTATAAATTCTAAGCATAATCAATAGATTAACCTCAAAAACCATCAAACCATGACAATAATCTAGTCCTCAAGCATACTCTAAGTCTTAGTGAAATTATAAGTGTTTCTAGCATGCATGTCAACCTACAAGACTTAACATCACTTTAACGCTATCACTACACTCGCATCAATATCACAAATCAATTGGTAAAGCAAGAGAATAGGGATCATGGTAAATGCATGAGCTAAATGACATGATAAATAAAGCTATAAAATAAAATAAAATATATAAAAAAAACTATATGGCAAGAATATGCAATTATATGAACTAAACTATCATGAATATGCAACTACATGACACACACAGTAAAATATTCCTTAACTACCACCCTCAAACTTAAAATCTTCACATTCCCCAGTGAAGGTAGTAGAAAGGAACAGAGGGTATACCTACTCAGAGATATCATCATCATCACCCTCAGAGGGTGGAGTATCAGGAGGCGGATAAGCAGAGTCCTCACCAAAAACGGGACACTGGATGTCAGCTCCAAGGCCTCTGAAAGCAGTCCCAAGTGCAAGGGTGAGCTCCTGAGCAAACCTGCTCTACGTCTCCTACATAGCATCCATCCTCCTCGACAGCCTCCTATACTGGGCATCACCATCCCAGCACCCTCCTGGGCTCTAGAAGAGCCTGCCTCATCACGACCCGGCATAGCCATGGTAGCACCAGCTGCTGGACGTCCTCCTGGAAGACGATAACCCAACCCATGCTCCTCGGGCTCTCCACCCGTCCACTCCTGCATCGCATTCAGAGTTGCTGAATCAATAGGAGCGGCCTGCATCTGCAACTACTCGTGAGAAGGCCAATGAACTCCCACTGCTCGACATAGCTTCGTGACAGTAGATGCATAAGGGATGTTCATGTGCTTCGCTCCCCTTAAAAACTTTAGAATTCCTTGGTAGATGAACTCACCAAGGTCCACATAATACTCCTCATTCAAAATACCTCATAACAACCTGGCTCGCTCAACTGTAACCTCATGTGAATGTGAAGTGGGCAGAATATTAGCATAAATAAAGGCATTCCATGCACGGGCATACCTATTCATCGCAATCGCCGGAAAAGAACGATACTTGTTAGTTCCCATCTTGAACTTCCAAACTGTGCCCGACTGACAGAGAGTAGCACAAATCAAATCCAAATCAAACTCCTCGGGGGGCTTCTCATTCCAATTCTCATCCGCGGGCTTCCTCTATCGCTGCCCAATCACACAGCGAATCGCCTCAGGATGATAATCCACCGTAAGCCCACGAACAACAGTAAACCCATTCTTTTCAGCCTTTGCGTTCGCATAAAACTCGCTAACCACGCTCATCAGAACCGCCTCCGGGGACTCACAAAATGAAATCCACCCCTTTTCAGCAATCATTGGCAACAACTCACCATCCCTCCCCGATGGTAAGAATCCCCTCTCCTTCAGAATTGGCTTAGCCAGAAGCCTAGTATACTCCTCCTCAGCAGCCCTATCAAACAAACGAGGTCTCGCAGCAGTACCCTCCGAAGAATCAGCAGTAGGCACAGTGCTGCTGCTATCGATAGTCCGAGATCTCTTGGGTGCCATTGAAACTGAGAAAAAGTGTTTAAGAGTTGTGTTTTTGCATATCGGAGAGAGTTTTAAGGTTGAAGGTATAAGGGAAAGTATATGGAGGAGTTGTATGTATATATAGGGTAGGGATTAGGGTTAGAAATTGATTAGGAGTGCGGTTTTGAGGAGATAAAACGTGGGTTATAGGAAAAGAATTCGTGGGATTGTGGGTTGTATTTAGTTTTATGTTTTTTCTTATTTTTTGTAATTTTTATAAGGCAAAAAAAATTTTCTGGCAAACGGGTCCTGAGCGGCCGCCCAGCATCCTGAGCGGGCTCCCAGGTGGTCTCTGGAAAAATATTTTTCCTGCCCCGTTTTTTCTGATTTTTTGTGTGGTTTTGGATAGGTTACTAACTTCTAAGGGTTCCTATAGTAACAAATCTTGGGTTGCCTCCCAAAAAGCGCTTCTTTTACGTCATTAGCTTGACGTAGAGTACCTTGCTCAAGTTGATAATAAAACGGCACTAACCACTTCCCGGTTTGCCGTGTCCCCATAGTAATGCTTCAAACGCTGACCATTAACCTAGAATATTTGGCCCGGATCAGTCTCAAAAATCTCCACCGCTCCATGTGGAAACACAATTTTGACAATAAAAGGTCCAGACCACCTTGATTTCAATTTTCCAGGAAAAAGTCGGAGACGAGAGTTGAATAAAAGAACTTGCTGCCCCGGCACAAATGACTTAGGATATAGCTTCCTGTCGTGCCACCTTTTCACTTTTTCCTTGTACATTTTGTTGTTCTCGTAAGCTTGGAGTCGAATTTCATATGGTTCATTTAACTGAAGCATTCGCTTCTTCCCAGCTGTATCTAGATTAAGGTTCAACTTCTTCAATGCCCAATAAGCCTTATGCTCAAGCTCCGTAGGTAAATGACATCCCTTACCGTAAACAAGTTGAAACGGGGACATCCCAAGTGGAGTCTTGTATTCTGTTCTATAAGCCCAAACAGCTTCATTGAGCTTTAAAGACCAATCCTTCCTTGACGGAGAAACAACTTTCTCTAGAATGCGCTTGATCTCTCTATTAGACACTTCCGCTTGACCATTCGTTTGCGGATGATAGGCAGTAGCAACACGATGATTCACATTGTAGCGCTGCATCATAGAAGTGAACTTACGGTTGCAGAAATGCGACCCCTCATCACTTATGATTACTCGTGGCATTACAAACCTTGTGAAAATCTGCTTATGAAGAAAATTTAACACTACCTTTGCATCATTCATCGGTAGAGCCTTGACTTCTACCCATTTTAAGATATAATCGACTGCCAGCAAGATGTACTGATTATTATAGGACGAGACGAATGGTCCCATAAAATCGATTCCCCAAACATCAAAGACCTCGACTTCAAGCATCACATTTAACGGCATCTCATCCTTCCTCATAAGATTTCCCACTCTTTGGCAACGATCACACCTTAAAATGAACTGATGAGCATTCTTAAACAAAGTAGGCTAGAAAAAACTTGCTTACAGAATACGAGCTGCTGTCTTCTCACCACCATAATGTCCACCATAAATTGTGGAATGGCAGTCTCGTAATATCCCCTCCGTCTCACAGAATGGGATACATCTCCTGATGATCTGGTCAGCTCCTTGTCTAAACAAATAAGGTTCATCCCACATGTACCACTTCACCTCATGCAGAAACTTCTAATTTTGAGCTGTATTCATATTAGGAGGCATTATATTACTGACAAGATAGTCCACAATATCTGCGAACCATGGCTCTTCCTCCTGAACTGCGAACAACTGCTCATCCGGAAAAGATTCGTTGATCAATGTCTTATCATGTGAAGTAGGAACGGGATTCTCCAATCTAGAGAGATGGTCAGCTACTTGATTCTCAGTACCTTTTCGATCCTTGATCTCTAACTCAAATTCATGTAGCAAGAGCACCTAACGAATAAGTCTAGGCTTCGAATCCTTCTTGGAAACCAGATAGCGAATGACAGCATGATCAGTGAATACTATCACCTTTGTCCCAAGCAGATAAGATCAAAATTTTTCGAAACCAAAGACTATGGCCAAGAGCTCCTTCACAGTAGTGGTGTAGTTCATTTGAGCTCTATTTAGAGTTTGACTAGCATATTAGACCACAAGAAAAAGATTATTCTTGCGCTGCCCAAGAACTACTCCCACCGCATAATTACTCGCATCACACATCATCTCAAAAGGCTCTGTCCAATCAGGTGCTGTAATAACTGGTGCAGTTATCAAACTCTTCTTGAGAGTCTCGAATTCCGCCAAGCATTCATCATCAAATTTGAAAGGCACATCCTTCTCGAGCAAGTTGTATAACGGCTTAGATATCTTCGAGAAGTCCTTGATGAAACGTCGATAAAAACCCGCATGACCAAGAAAACTACGGATTCCTTTCACAGAAATAGGAGGTGGAAGATTTTCAATGACTCCCACCTTAGCTTTGTCCACCTCAAGACCCTTGCTAGAGACTTTATGCCCAAGAATAATGCCTTCACGAACCATAAAGTGATATTTTTCCCAATTTAGCACCAAATTAGTTTCCACACACCTTTTGAGCATCGCACGAAGATTATTCAAACATTCATCATACGAATGTCTAAAGACGGAGAAGTCATCCATGAACACTTCGACATTATTTCCAATCATATCAGAGAATATAGCCATCATTGTAATAACCCCAATTTTGGAGAAATTTTGAAACCCTTATGAATAGTGTTTTTGCTGAACGAGAAAACTTTTCATGCCACACTATGTAGGGGTTCTGTTATTGATCTTATGGGATATTATTAGTACCCTATGTGGTATATAAGTGTATGTAAAGATCGTCAGAATCCAATTCCGAACACTTTGATTTTTCCCGGAAATCCACCAGATACGGAGAGAATTGAGTATAAGGTAACAGGATAAAAAGGATTTAAATTAAAGGATTATAAGGGAGGATCATAGAAGGAATACAATATATTGAGAAAGGTTAAGGGAACCTAAGTAATAAGATCCCGGGTATGATCCCTCAAAAGATAAACGAGAACGAAAGATAAGCGAACCGTAAAACAAATAAGTGACCAAGAGACAAGCTTGTACAAGAAGCCAGGGACTGTGACATCATCAAACCACAAGGTGTGGACAAGTGGGAGCATTATGACATGTGCAAGGTGACATAGGCATGACAAAAAAGGAAGGAGATGTGGTGACTTTTTAACCACACAAAATCAAGGGCAACTAGGTAATTTACTAAATCAAACACAGAAACAAGCCAACCAAGCCAAGCAAAATCATTTTTCATCAAAATTAAAAAGCAACCAAGGCATGGTTCATCTTTGCTCTCGGCTTTTTACTATTCAAAAGAGCAAGAAATTCAAAATCAAAGATCCAAGCTTCCTAAATTGGTGAGTTAATTCCCTAATCATCTTCATGCTTAGTTAGGGCTATATCATGAGTTTAAGCCATCAATTCCTTCTAAATCTTCTTCATTTAATCAAAGAAGAAGACTATGAATAGTGTTTTCAAGTTTTTAACTTGAAGTTTTTCTTGTTTTTCTTGAAGATCCAAGCTTTCCTAAGACTTCTCAAAGCTTCTTAAGGCTTCCTAGCTCCTCCCACCACTTCAAGGAAGGTATACCATCTCCAAACCCTAGGTTCCTATATATTATAAGATGATTTTGATTAGTAGGATGATATTGTAGCTTGTTGTTGTGATTAGAGTTTGGGATTTGAAATGGTAGTGAAATGGAATGGTAAATGTTGAGGTTTTGATGAAAAGAACTTAAGTATGGTTAAATTAAGCTTAGGCATAAGTATAAATGATTAAATTGAATTGGTTGGGGTTGTTATGATGTGATAAGGATGGATGTTGGTTGTATGTTGGATTTGAGGTTGAATTGGGAGGGTTTTGAATGGTTTAAAATATTGGAAATCGCGTAAACATAGCCGTCGTAACGTCCGATTTTCTTTGGACTGTTTTTGTGCATAGAATTAGGACCCGAGAACCCCCTACTAGATTATGACCACTGCCATGTTTATATAGCTCATGTTACGAGCTTCGTTTTGATATGTAGTACGTTCGATTCCGATGCACAGTTTAGGAGAAACGACCGTTTCAAGTAACGGCGTTTCGCGAACGAAACTTTTTCCCTCGCCTTACTTTGAAACATAGGTTAAAGACCAAAAAGGGTTAATTAATGTATGAAACATTTATGGTAAGTGTGTTAGGCAGTTGGTAAGACACTCGCGAAGGAATCGCTTTAAAACTCGTAAAGGTTAAATTATTAAAAATGGTGGAGCCGAGGGTACCCGAGTGACTTAAGTGAATCAGTGAGCGCAAAACAAGCGTTAGAGTCTAAGTTAGTTAAAGTATAGATTTACAAGTGATTTTGGTTTAATTCCAACTTACTTGTTGTTTATAGGTTACCAGACTCGTCCCGAGCCTTTTATCACCCCAAGTCGCTCAGGCAAGTTTTCTACCCGTTATAACTGTTGTGGTGATGAGTATATGTATTTGCATTATCTTGCGATAGATGCATGCTGGTTAATTAGCAAATGTTGTTATATATTGAAGCATGCTGCTATGGTATATATATGCATGCCTGTTTCGTATTCTTGATTTATATATCTGTTGGTTCAAATGCTTATTCGTTGCATAATACCTATGCTAGAGATAAGTGGTATTTGCGTATACCCTTAGTATAGGGACCTAAAGGTGGAAATATTTTCTAAAACCGGGAGTCGAGGATCCCGAGTAGATTTTGTATATATGGATATATATATATATACTTATATATATATATATGGTCATAGTTTTCAAAACTATTAATCGAATAAGGTTTATTCGATTACTTTAACTTTATTTTATTATTGAATATTATTTCGAATATTATTCGAAGGCGTATGACTCCTTTTATTTATTTATCTGAATATTATTTGAATATTCATTCGAGGGCTTATGACTCTTTTATATTATTTATTGAATATTATTTGAATATTCATTCGAGGGCTTATGACTCAGTTTATATTATTTAATGAATATTATTTGAATATTCATTTAAGGATCTATGACTCCGATTATTTGCTGAGGTATATTCTTTATTTTATTAAAGAATAAGGTGTCAATAATCAAACTTATTTTCGATTATTCAAATAAAGATAGTACTTTCATATAAGTATATCTTTGGTTATTTAATACTCGTTTCAAGTATAAGTTTTAATACTTCTACTTCAATTATTTTTATAAAGATTATTCTTTATGGGAATATTATTTAATTAATAATATTCAGTCATTTTCTAAATATTCTGGGGACTGATTTACTTCATTAAATCAGCTTTACTCCAAACACTCTATAAAGTGTTTTCGAGTCTTCAAAATGATTTTTAAAAGTTAGAGCGGATCCCAAAACTCATTTTTATATTTAAGATCTTCCTTTTTAAGGGGATTTAAATACTCGCTTAAAACATGAGGGATCCGGCTCTGTGGTGTATTTTATATTCGCAACAAGGTTGCAGTTTTGGTAAATGAATTGATTACTTACCCAACGTTCGGGAAGTAAGTCCATCTATTGAGTCGGCATAAGCAACATGGGCTCAGTGGGCGTCCATGATAGTGTAAGTGGCTCAGTGGGAGTCCATCAAATGCATAAGTGGCTGAGTGGCAGTCCAGCATAAGGTCCTATTGCGACCAGGGTGATGACCAGTGGGGAATTCGTCCATCTACTAGTAGAAAAGGTTACTTATGGGTATCTTTGCCTGATCAGCAAGATATCTGGTTTATGCCAAAATTCTTTTCCTTTCCAAATTTATTGGATATTGCAACTCTGTTCATACTTTACATGACAGAGGTTTTCAGGAAATTGTATAAAGAAGATGTATATGTGGATATATATATATATATATATATATATATATATATATATCAGAACTTAATGAAGTATATCAGGACTTCATTTCCTTTAATAATATTTCAAAGATTTAATCTATTCAAATCTTATTTTGTAGTCTCATCTATGTGATGAACTGTTGAAAACCCTTTACACTTTGAACAGTGGTAGTTCAAGTAGCTTTATAGATGATATAAGTGTAGTAAAGTATTTGGTAACTTCATTCCTTGTTTTTACTTATATCTAGTAAGTAATTATCTTACACTTGATAAAAGATTTTAGTAAGTATCCATTTAGATACTTATATTATTGTTATCACTATATATTATCTTGCGAGCTGTAAGGCTCACTCTTGCTTTATTTCTTCATCACACAACAACAGTTAGGAAAGATGGCCAGACTCCAGCAGACCCAGCGCAAGCGCGTGGGAAGCGTCCCGCGTCTTCCCGATGATGTTGTAGCTGCTATAGCTGCAGAGGTAGATCTATTGTAGATCAGACCATCTACTTTTGAGAATCAATTATGTATAATTATAACTTGTGGCAGATAATGGCAATTAACTGTAAATTTATCAAGTAATCGTTTTGGGTTGTAATAACTTTTAAATTGTGGACTCAAAGACTTGTACTTATTTCAATTTCATCTCTGAGACTATAACGGGTTGTGGTGTGTGTTAGTGTGGGGTCACAGCATAAGGTTATTATTATTAATTAAGTGAAGTGATATTGTGGAAAGAAAGACCGTGACAACCCGGATCCCCGACCCCGGATCTGGGGGTGTTACAGAAATGGTATCAGAGCTAAGCGTTATAAACCTCAGAGATGATGGGACGTTAAGATAATAAGTTAACTAAGATAATAAGAACTCTTGCCAAGTTCATAGTCGGGCTACCTAACGTAGCACTGACAGTTAAAACCCTTATGGGAACCCTTATAAATATCGTGATAGGAGCGTAGTTCGTTATCGTATATGGTAGCGGGACTCCGAACCCTGAGGTTGAGGAGGAACATCGCGATGATATTTTATTACTAATTGGAGATCGGATTGTGGATCCGATAGAGTGTCCTAATGCAGGACCGGATGATGTTGATATTGAGGATTTAGCGGTTGAGGATGTTGTCCTAGAAGGGATAGTTGTTGAGGAGGATCCCATGGAGGATCCTGGCAGGATTGGATAAAGGACCACTGATGAATTGATGACCATGGTTTGGTCGACTACCAGAGGTAGGATTGGCCGGTCACTACCGGAGGTTCGTTCAAGTTGTAAAGATAGTAGCCCCTTTAACGCGGCTTACTCGTAAGACTGAGAAGTTCGAATGGACAGAGAAATGCGAGAACAACTTTCAAAAACTGAAGCAGAGGTTGGTGATGGCCCCTATGCTGGCGTTGCCGGATGGAAAAGGAGATTTTGTGAAGTGTAGTGACGCTTCGCACAAGGGCTTAGGGTGCGTGCTTATGCAGCACGGTAAGGTAATCGCGTACACGTCAAGACAATTAAGGTAATATGAAATTCGATATCCCCACCTATGAGCTTGGGCTCGTGGCAATAGTTTTGCTCTAAATATTGGAGGCACTACTTGTATGGAGAGAAGTGCGAGATTTACCTAAGCCATAAGTGCTCTAGTACATTTTCCCGTAGAGAGAGCTCAACATACGCCAGAGGAGGCGGTTAGAGCTAATCAAGAATTATGATTGAGAGATTCTTTATCATTCGGGGAAAGCCGATGTGGTGGCTGATGCCCTTAGTAGAAAGGAGAGACTCAAGATGATAATGTCCTTGGGAGAGTTATAAGAGATTTTGAGAAAATGGAAATAGAAGTGAAGGTAACCGGAGCCGATACCGAAAAGCTGTTTGAGATTGCAATACAGACCGAATTATCGGAAAAGAACATATTGTGCCAGAAAAAGTGATGAATGAAGGCAGAGAGCCAACAAATAGATATGAGATTAATACCGAGAAAGATGATAAGGGAATAATGAGGTATTCCTATAGAATTTGGGTTCCAAATGTTCAAGAGCTTAAAGATGAGATCTTAGATGAAAGTCATAGTTCAAGGAATAAGATTAAGGACAAACCCTGAATATGATAGTCAGGGAGGACGCCATCAAGATAGAAGGAACCCATAATATAATAAAGTGGAAAATGAGGATTTTAAATTAAAAGATGACCCCAATTATGGGGAGTAGGATGAAACATTTCATACTAAGGAAACAGAAAGTCGAGTAAGGAAAGGAGACCCGAGATGGTACTCCTATACGGCAATTCGTGGACCTGTCTAGACAGAACTTAGACTATTATCCCCAACCACCACCTTGAGGAAACAATGTGGTGTGAAATTCTTTCAGGACCTCTAAGTCGCTAAGCTCTCAGAGTTCCAAGGAACAAGCTGACCCAGTCGAGGCAAAAGCCTGGCTAAAGGAAATAGAGGAATCAATTGAGATTCTAAATGATTGACGAATCATAAAAGACTGTTTCTGTCACTAACCCTCCTAAGAGAGAGACCACCCGCTGGTGAAAGACCAAGAAAGGCACGGAGCCAGAGGTTAGAATAAACTGATTTAAGTTCAGTCAATTGTTTTCGGGAAAGTAATTCCCAAGGTTATGGAGATAGTGTAAAAGCTTTAGAGCCAGAACAAAGGCAGACGAGTATGATAAATTATGAATCTAAGTTGTAAAAGTTGTCAAGATTCGTTCTGAGGACACGAATCCAGAATGACGGGATGTTTGAAATCAATGCTTATATTGTGATTGGTTTGTGAAATAATGATAAGAGAAAGGAAAAAAAAACTGAAGTGGAAAGGAATATAAAGGCAATAGAGTTTGAGGAATGATAAGGGAGTTGGGTATGAGGAAACCCTAAAGACTCATAGCAATAGAAATAGAAAAGTATGTAATCGTCAGGATGATGATGATCCACCATGAGTTAAAATTGATGGTTGAAGGCATAAGAGATACATATATTGTACCCCCTCTAAGTTGGGAGGATTCAAGGAAACCTTTAGATAGTTCGAAGGATAAATAATAAGACGCGGATAGACTAAGGAGACAAGAAAGTAAGAAAGTAGGAAAATTGGATGAAGGAAGTGACCTTCAATAATGTGAAATGTAAGACCGGTGGCTTGATACCCAGAAAGGGAGACGCCAGGTATGAAAGATATCCCAACATTGAGGTGACTATTGAGATAAACAACAAAAGTAAATAAGGAATTATTAAGAAGAAGTTCACGTTGAACACGACCAATATCTTCCAGAACATCCTTGTTATCGTTACCAAATTAGGCAAGACAAGCGGATAACCGTTGTTATCTTTTGGAGGCCATATGGATTGACTTCAATTTGAATAAGGATGCTATTATGAAGTTAGGTATAGACTATCGAGGTGGGAATGATGAATATGATAATCTATCAAGGATATATGACTTGATTTATTCGTGGAAGGATGCAGGTACCTTTTTAAGATGGAATTAAGGATAGAACATTGGTAACTTAAAATGAATCCTAGGGGACTGCATAAAGGTTGGCATGTCACCCTTAATAGGGACAGTATGAGTTTTGACAGTATGATTGGGAAAGGGTTAAGGTAACAACAACCTTTAAGAATCAGTGGAGAAATTTTGCAGAAGTATATAGACAATGGTTCTACTATTAGTAAATGGTATTGTGATATGCCCTGTATCTAGGGAATACAGGAGGAACGATTGAAGGATAACCTTAGAGGTTTTACAAGGAGAAAGGAAATATTCGAAATTCTCAAGAATAAAAATGTTGATAAAGGAAATATGACATAATTATAATGATGCCAAGTGGGGCACGTGTTAAACCACGAGAAAGTATGGATCGAACCAGTAAAGGTCGAAATTGTTCAGGGCAAGTAGGACCTAAGATAAAAGATGTTCTAAGTATGATTGAGAGTCAGTCGTGACAGTGATTAACCTCTAAAGATTGAGGCAATAACTTATGGAAAAATGGTGATATTTTTTTTTACTTATCAGATTTTAAGGAAAACATCTTCACATAAGCTGTGATTGAAATGAGGTAGAAAATTTAGTTGAAGGTGGTTAAAAGACATTGACTGTAAGGAAATTTTACTATCAGGAAAGGCCAAAGAGGTGGCCGACACTTTAAAGGTAAGAGGATAATTATAGGCGCTTGTGCCAAAGGAATACAGTGATGATGGTTAAAGCTATGAAGGTTGTATTATGGTTTGGAAGATTGACATTCTTTCTGATGACTGTGCAATACCCAACCGTAATAGTAGTTGGTAAAGGTTTAATTCGTGTAATCACCATGAGCAGGCTATCTATCTCAGAAGGTACTATCTTGAGATAAGCCAGGACCATGTTTCAAAAAGGACTAGACGAACCTTTGACTTAAGTCCTCTATTTAGGGCGTAGGATTAAGAATGGTATTAACCTGCTATCGGTGCTTTGATTGAAACTCTTCTGTAATTTTATATGCTTCATGTCATGTATGTATGTCAGGATCAGGAGTGTACTCCATGAATCATGAATGGTGATTATGTTACCTCCTTAGAAGGATTTGATACGACATGTATGGACTCCGTATGGTTAGCTATTAAGACTTCATGGAAAATGAATGACAACAGTAGGTCAGTGGTGGACCATAGTAAGGCAGCAATGATTCTGCGAGTATTGAACTGATTACAACCGTGAGAGTTGTATTGGAATGGGTGTTGAGATTGAGTACCACTAATCGGGTCGTGGTAGTGTATAAGTTATCATTGATAGACTAATTAAGTAGAGTATCTACCTAGTGAATAATTATTCTTTCTTATCAATAGAGAGTCGTATTATTATACGAGGAAGGTTGCGGTGCAAGCATAGAATTCTAGTAACGATGATGTATAGAATGAGATCCCAGATTCGATTTTCGATGTCGAGGGAGTTTCAAAGGTGATTATGTATAAGCTCGAGGAAGAGTGTGGGTCCATAGAATGATGGACGGGATAGCGAAAATATTTAGGCATGGGAAATACGAGGCTATAATGCTTGATGCTGATATAAATACGTATATGTTTTGTTCTCCTATGACAATCCTCTATAGTTCAGAGGTAGGTTCCAAGCCAGATATTTTGTGGCAGTATATTTTTTCATATATACAATTCTCTTCAGTTCGTTCTTTTCTCTTCTTTTCATTTCATGTAAGCTGAGAAGAACAACCCTTCTAGAAGGGGAGGTATTGCCGAATGACTATCTATCTGTGTGATAGAAGCCTAGTAGGATACCATCTATTGTTTAATTGCTTGTCAAGTACTAAAGGCTGGCCACCTTCTGTACTAACTATGCGATATAACAAGTGTTCATGATCATAGTGATCTCTCAATAAATTCCTTTACTTCTATCTGATTGATCAAACTTTGGGAAATAGAAACAGCTGAGAAAGGAGTAATAAAGTGGTGGTAGTATGCGGAATGGAAACACATTCGTGATACTAAGGTTGACGTGGTTATTAAAAGGTTATAGAACGCTAACGAGCAGAATTATAACCAGTATAATATTAGGAACGGAAGGTAGTAGCGACTACGAACTGGAAAAGAATGGGTAGTGAGAAGCAAAAGCTATAATGCTAGAAGCTATAATGAGAGTCTGTGCAATAGACTTGAAAGAAATTGGAATGATCACTTAACACGGATTGAGTTATCTTACGACAATAGATCATATGTCATTATCGAGATGTCGCCTTATGAGATCCTTGAGGGAAGACAATGTCGATCTCCCTTACGTTAGGATGAAGTTGTAAAGCGCAAGATGCTCGGACCCGCAGTAGTCCAAAGGACCAAGGATATAATAAATCTAATCAGAGGATGGCTGGTAGTAGCCCAAGATGGACATGATAAGTATGTTGATTTGACACGAAAGGATAAAGAGTATGAAATAGGGGACCTAGTAATGTTATAGGTATCCCTTGGAAAGGATTGATGAGGTTCGGAAAGAAAGGAAAGCTAAGTCTACAATTTGTTGGACCCTTGGATATATTAAGACGTTTGGGAAGTTAGCATATGAGCTAGCCCTAACCCAGAACATGTAGCGAGTCATAACGCGTTTCACGTATCAATGTTAAGGAAGTGTAATTCAGATGCCAGATAAATAGAGGCATATGAGCGCATAGATATGCAACCCGACGTAACCTATATGGAGCAACCAGGAAGGGTTATAGAGTGAAAAGGAACAAGTGCTTAGGAGAAGGATTATCAAACTAGGCAGAGTTTGGTGGTAGAACCACAATGTGGGAAAATTGACTCGAGAGTTAGAAAGTGTAATGCTAAGCAAGTATCCCCATTTGTTTTCTATCTGATTCCGGGACGGAATCCTTTTAAGGAGGGGAGACTGTAATAACCCCAATTTTGGAGAAATTTTGAAACCCTTATGAATAGTGTTTTTGCTGAACGAGAAAACTTTTCATGCCACACTATGTAGGGGTTCTGTTATTAATCTTATGGGATATTATTAGTACCCTATGTGGTATATAAGTGTATGTAAAGATCGTCAGAATCCAATTCCGAACACTTTGATTTTTCCCGGAAATCCACCAGATACGGAGAGAATTGAGTATAAGGTAACAGGATAAAAAGGATTTAAATTAAAGGATTATAAGGGAGGATCATAGAAGGAATACAATATATTGAGAAAGGTTAAGGGAACCTAAGTAATAAGATCCCGGGTATGATCCCTCAAACGATAAACGAGAACAAAAGATAAGCGAACCGTAAAACAAATAAGTGACCAAGAGACAAGCTTGTACAAGAAGCCAGGGACTGTGACATCATCAAACCACAAGGTGTGGACAAGTGGGAGCATTATGACATGTGCAAGGTGACATAGGCATGACAAAAAAGGAAGGAGATGTGGTGACTTTTTAACCACACAAAATCAAGGGCAACTAGGTAATTTACTAAATCAAACACAAAAACAAGCCAACCAAGCCAAGAAAAATCATTTTTCATCAAAATCAAAAAGCAACCAAGGCATGGTTCATCTTTGCTCTCGGCTTTTTACTATTCAAAAGAGCAAGAAATTCAAAATCAAAGATCCAAGCTTCCTAAATTGGTGAGTTAATTCCCTAATCATCTTCATGCTTAGTTAGGGCTATATCATGAGTTTAAGCCATCAATTCCTTCTCAATCTTCTTCATTTAATCAAAGAAGAAGACTATGAATAGTGTTTTCAAGTTTTTAACTTGAAATTTTTCTTGTTTTTCTTGAAGATCCAAGCTTTCCTAAGACTTCTCAAAGCTTCTTAAGGCTTCCTAGCTCCTCCCACCACTTCAAGGAAGGTATACCATCTCCAAACCCTAGGTTCCTATATATTATAAGATGATTTTGATTAGTAGGATGATATTGTAGCTTGTTGTTGTGATTAGAGTTTGGGATTTGAAATGGTAGTGAAATGGAATGGTAAATGTTGAGGTTTTGATGAAAAGAACTTAAGTATGGTTAAATTAAGCTTAGGCATAAGTATAAATGATTAAATTGAATTGGTTGGGGTTGTTATGATGTGATAAGGATGGATGTTGGTTGTATGTTGGATTTGAGGTTGAATTGGGAGGGTTTTGAATGGTTTAAAATATTGGAAATCGCGTAAACATAGCCGTCGTAACGTCCGATTTTCTTTGGACTGTTTTTGTGCATAGCATTAGGACCCGAGAACCCCCTGCTAGATTATGACCACTGCCATGTTTAGATAGCTCATGTTACGAGCTTCGTTTTGATATGTAGTACGTTCGATTCCGATGCACGGTTTAGGAGAAACGACCGTTTAAAGTAACGGTGTTTCGCGAACGAAACTTTTTCCCTCGCCTTACTTTGAAACATAGGTTAAAGACCAAAAAGGGTTAATTAATGTATGAAACATTTATGGTAAGTGTGTTAGGCAGTTGGTAAGACACTCGCGAAGGAATCGCTTTAAAACTCGTAAAGGTTAAATTATTAAAAATGGTGGAGCCGAGGGTACCCGAGTGACTTAAGCGAATCAGTGAGCGCAAAATAAGCGTTAGAGTCTAAGTTAGTTAAAGTATAGATTTACAAGTGATTTTGGTTTAATTCCAACTTACTTGTTGTTTATAGGTTACCAGACTCGTCCCGAGCCTTTTATCACCCCAAGTCGCTCAGGCAAGTTTTCTACCCGTTATAACTGTTGTGGTGATGAGTATATGTATTTGCATTATCTTGCGATAGATGCATGCTGGTTAATTAGCAAATGTTGTTATATATTGAAGCATGCTGCTATGGTATATATATGCATGTCTGTTTCGTATTCTTGATTTATATATCTGTTGGTTCAAATGCTTATTCGTTGCATAATACCTATGCTAGAGATAAGCGGTATTTGCGTATACCCTTAGTATAGGGACCCAAAGGTGGAAATATTTTCTAAAACCGGGAGTCGAGGATCCCGAGTAGATTTTGTATATATGGATATATATATATATATACTTATATATATATATATGGTCATAGTTTTCAAAACTATTAATCGAATAAGGTTTATTCGATTACTTTAACTTTATTTTATTATTGAATATTATTTCGAATATTATTCGAAGGCGTATGACTCCTTTTATTTATTTATCTGAATATTATTTGAATATTCATTCGAGGGCTTATGACTCTTTTATATTATTTATTGAATATTATTTGAATATTCATTCGAGGGCTTATGACTCAGTTTATATTATTTAATGAATATTCATTTGAATATTCATTTGAGGATCTATGACTCCGATTATTTGCTGAGGTATATTCTTTATTTTATTAAAGAATAAGGTGTCAATAATCAAACTTATTTTCGATTATTCAAATAAAGATAGTACTTTCATATAAGTATATCTTTGGTTATTTAATACTCGTTTCAAGTATAAGTTTTAATACTTCTACTTCAATTATTTTTATAAAGATTATTCTTTATGGGAGTATTATTTAATTAATAATATTCAGTCATTTTCTAAATATTCTGGGGACTGATTTACTTCATTAAATCAGCTTTACTCCAAACACTCTATAAAGTGTTTTCGAGTCTTCAAAATGATTTTTAAAAGTTAGAGCGGATCCCAAAACTCATTTTTATATTTAAGATCTTCCTTTTTAAAGGGATTTAAATACTCGCTTAAAACCTGAGGGATCCGGCTCTGTGGTGTATTTTATATTCGCAACAAGGTTGCAGTTTTGGTAAATGAATTGATTACTTACCCAACGTTCGGGAAGTAAGTCCATCTATTGAGTCGGCATAAGCAACATGGGCTCAGTGGGCGTCCATGATAGTGTAAGTGGCTCAGTGGGAGTCCATCAAATGCATAAGTGGCTGAGTGGCAGTCCAGCATAAGGTCCTATTGTGACCAGGGTGATGACCAGTGGGGAATTCGTCCATCTACTAGTAGAAAAGGTTACTTATGGGTATCTTTGCCTGATCAGCAAGATATCTGGTTTATGCCAAAATTCTTTTCCTTTCCAAATTTATTGGATATTGCAACTCTGTTCATACTTTACATGACAGAGGTTTTCAGGAAATTGTATAAAGAAGATGTATATGTGGATATATATATATATATATATATATATATATATCATAACTTAATGAAGTATATCAGGACTTCATTTCCTTTAATAATATTTCAAAGATTTAATCTATTCAAATCTTATTTTGTAGTCTCATCTATGTGATGAACTGTTGAAAACCCTTTACACTTTGAACAGTGGTAGTTCAAGTAGCTTTATAGATGATATAAGTGTAGTGAAGTATTTGGTAACTTCATTCCTTGTTTTTACTTATATCTAGTAAGTAATTATTTTACACTTGATAAAAGATTTTAGTAAGTATCCATTTAGATACTTATATTATTGTTAACACTATATATTATCTTGCGAGCTGTAAGGCTCACTCTTGCTTTATTTCTTCATCACACAACAAAAGTTAGGAAAGATGGCCAGACTCCAGCAGACCCAGCGCAAGCGCGTGGGAAGCGTCCCGCGTCTTCCCGATGATGTTGTAGCTGCTATAGCTGCAGAGGTAGATCTATTGTAGATCAGACCATCTACTTTTGAGAATCAATTATGTATAATTATAACTTGTGGCAGATAATGGCAATTAACTGTAAATTTATCAAGTAATCGTTTTGGGTTGTAATAACTTTTAAATTGTGGACTCAAAGACTTGTACTTATTTCAATTTCATCTCTGAGACTATAACGGGTTGTGGTGTGTGTTAGTGTGGGGTCACAGCATAAGGTTATTATTATTAATTAAGTGAAGTGATATTGTGGAAAGAAAGACCGTGACAACCCGGATCCCCGACCCCGGATCTGGGGGTGTTACAATCATACATCTCTGAAAAGTGGCAGGTGCGCCACATAAGCCAAACGAAACTCTATAAAAAGCAAACGTGCCAAATAGACAAGTGAAGGTAGTCTTTTCTTGATCCTCTGGTGCAATGCAAATCTGATTATACCCCGAATAGCCATCCAGAAGATAATAATACTCATGACCGGCCAACCTGTCAAGCATCTGATCAATAAATAGAAGAGGGAAGTGATCCTTCCTCGTGGCCTTGTTCAACTTTCGGTAATCCATGCATACCCTCCATCCTGTGACTGTTCGAGTGGGGATGAGCTCGTTCTTCTCATTTGCTACCACAGTTATACCTCCTTTTTTCGGTATACATTGCACGGGGCTCACCCAAGAACTGTCAGAAATAGGATATATGATTCCTGCATCCAGCCACTTCAGAATTTCTTTCTTCACCACTTCTTTCGTGATAGGATTAAGTCGTCGTTGTTGCTCAACAGTTGGCTTACTACCTTCCTCTAACAAAATTTTATGCATGCAGTACGAAGGGCTGATCCCTTTGATATCTGCTATAGTCCATCCGATAGATGATTTGAATTCTCTCAAGATCCTCAAGAGCTTGTCCTCCTCCCTACCTGAAAGGTCAGATGCAATAATAACAGGTAAAGTAGATGCATTACCTAAAAAAGCATACCTCAAGTGTTCAGGCAATGGTTTAAGCTCCAAAGTAGGTGCTTCCTCAATAGATGATTTGAGCTTCCCTTCAGCATTCTTGAGATCAGAAGTACAAAGAGATTCAAATGGCATGTCTAGCTTTCGCCTCCAAGGAGAAGCATTTAGATATTGCAGTTGTTCATTGCCATCCTCATCATCACTATCAAACTCCCCCACTAAGGTTTTCTCTAATACATCAGACATTAGCATATGATCAAGTTCTGAAGTTACCGCAAAATCAATCAAATCCATCTTTAAGCACTCCCCGTCTTCTGTAGGGAATTTCATCACTTTGAATACATTGAATGTCACATCCTGATCCTGTACCCTCATAGTAAGTTCACCTTTCTGCACATCTATCAAGGTACGGCCTGTAGCCAAGAAAGGGCTTCCCAAGATTATGGGGATCTTCTTATCTTCCTCGAAATCCAAAATGACAAAGTCTGCAAGGAAGAAGAGCTTATCCACCTTTACTAACACGTCCTCCACTATGCGTCGTGGATATGTAATAGAACGATCAGCCAAATTGTAGAAACATGTAGGTGGGATTTGGATCAGGCAAATTCAACTTTTTGAAGATAGACAATGACATCAGATTGATGCTTGCTCCTAAATTGCACAGGCACTTGTCAAAAGACAACTTGCCAATGGTGCAAGGAATGGTGAAGCTACTTGGATCTTTAAGCTTTGGAGATAATTTTTGTTGCAGCACAGCACTACACTCTTCCGTTAGAGCAACGGTCTCAAGGTCATCCAGTTTCACCTTCCTTGAAAGAATACTCTTCATGAATTTTGCATAACTAGGCATTTGCTCCAGAGCCACAGCGAAAGGTATGTTGATGTGAAGTTTCTTGAACACCTCCAGAAACTTACTGAACTGCTTATCCAGCTTTTGTTGTTGTAATCTCTTAAGGAAAGGTGGTGGAGGATAGAGGTGTTTCTCCCCTGTATTATCCTCAGGAAGAGTGTGTTCAACAATAGTCTTCCTTGGTTCCGCCGCTTTCTTCTTTTGCTTCTCTTCTTCATTACCAACTTCAGCTTCTCCGTCTTTTGCTTTTTCAGCATCAGCAACTTTTCCATACCTTAAGGTAATAGCCTTGACTTGCTCTTTAGCTTCCTTCCTGCCTGGCACTTCAGTATCACTGGGAAGTGTGCCAGGTTGACGATTGAGCACTACATTATCTATTTGACCGATTTGATTTTCCAAGGTCTTGATAGAAACAGCCAGACTTTTGCACAACATCTTTAGTTCCTCGAAATCAGCACTAGAAGGTGGCGCAGCACCTCCTTGTTGAGAATATGATTACCTTTGAGCATAATGCTATGGTTGCTGGAATCCAGGTGGATTAAAATGTTTACTTACGCCTTGCTGATATGGTTGCTGAATAGCATTCTGATTATTGCTCTAGCTGAAATTGGGATGATTTCGGTTGTTAGGATGATAGGTAGCTGGCACAGGCTGCTGCGGTCACTGATAATTGTTCACATATTGAACAGATTCATTAACAAGAGAACACTGATCCGTAGCATGAGAACCTCCACGATGCTCACAGACCATAGCTATCTGATTGACTCCATAGGTGGCTAAAGAATCGACCTTCAAAGACAGCGCTTGGAGCTGCGCAACAATAGCTGTAGCTGCATCAACTTCTAGAATACCTGCTACCTTCCCAAGCATCATCCTTTGAGTTGGGTTTTGATGCTCATTTGCAGCCATAGTTTCAATAAGATTATAAGCCTCATTATAGCTTTTGGCCCACAAGGCGCCTCCAGCTACTACATCGAGCATGGGCCGAGATTGGGCCCCCAAACCATTATAAAAACCAGTGATCACCATCCATTCAGGCATACCATGATGTGGACACTTTCTCGACATCTCCTTGTAGCGCTCCTAAGCTTCGCACATAGATTCTGTTGGTTGCTGCGCAAACTGAGTAAGAGCACTCCTCATAGCTATAGTCTTTGCCATTGGATAAAACTTTACCAGAAACTTTTGCGCAAGATCTTGCCAATTAGTGATGGACCCAGCTAGTTCAGAATGTAACCAGTCCTTAACTTTATCCCTCAGAGAGAATGGGAAAAGCCTCAGCTTGATAGCCTCATCAGTCACACCATTATATTTGAAAGTACTACAGATCTCGACAAAATTCATGATGTGCATGTTGGGGTCTTCAGTCGCAGCACTTCCGAAAGAAACAGAATTCTGCACAATCTGAATAGTGCCTGACTTGATTTTAAAAGTGTTAGCCTGAATAGCCGGATGAAGGATGCTTGACTGAATGTCATCAAATTTAGGCCGAGAAAAGTCCATAAGTGTAACACCCCCAAATCCGGGGTCGGGGATCCGGGTTGTCACGAGTTCCATTTCCCTTAATAACACCTAATTCTTAATAAACAATCATCTACAGTGTACTGTGACCCCACAATATACACACACACCACAAGTTATAGTCTCAGAGATGAATACCAAAAAATAACACAAGTCATTTTATTCCACAATTATAAGTCATTACACCTCAAAAGGGTTTCTGAATAAATTTACATATTATTTGCCATTATTACAATTCATAAAAATGTACATAAGTCTGGTACAACAAAAGTTGAAAGCCTAGCCTATTGGTAGTTTCTACCTCAGCTACAACGACATCAACGCCTACAGGAAACTGCCGAACGTTTCCTATCCGCTCACGAATTGGGAGCTTGGTCTTGTTCATCATGTCTATCTGTTGTTGTGTGATGAAAGAAGAAAGCAAGGATGAGCAATAAGCCCACCGAAATAATATGTATAATAATTAACAATATATGAGCATTCTCATAGTACTTATGAAAGTCTTGGTCAAGAAGAAATGAACCAAGTTTGATATCTTAACGCGACGAAGTCGCAAAATATTCAATATATATACTTATATACTTTTCAAAATCTTTGAAATCCTCTGCCATGTATAATATACACAGAGTTCCAGTTTATAACTGTATAAAAATATCGTTGCAAGGTGATCTTATATATCTAACCTTGTCTCAACATTTTTCTGAAAATCTTTGTCATGCATAAGATAATCATTAACCAGATATAAGTTGAAAAGATGAAGTTACAAGATACCCCAATATACTTATATCTTTTCCAAATACTACTTGAACTACCACCGTTCAAGTTATAACCAGTTTCAAAAGTTCATCACATAGATGAGACTACAAGATAAGACTTGCATAGATTCCATCTTTGAAATATTATTGAATGAAATGAAGTTACGAGATACTTCATTAAGTCCCGATATATATATCTCCATATATATCTCTCATACATTTCCTGAAAACCTCTGTCATGTAAAGTATGAACAAAGTTGCAATATCCAATGAATTTTGGAAAGAAAAGAATTTTGGCATAAACCTGATATCTTGCTGATCAGGAAAAGATACCAATAAGTAACCTTTTCTACTAGTAGATGGATAAATCCCCCACCGGTCATCATCCTGGCCTCATTAGGACCTTGTGCTGGACCGCCACCCGGCCTCTTACGCGTTGATGGGCTGCCACCCAGCCACTTACACTTTGATAGATCGTACCCCGACATGTCGCTTATGCCGACTCAATTAGATGGACTTACTTCCCGAACGTTGGGTAGGTAATCAATTCATTTATCAAAATAGCAACCTCGTTGCGAATATAAAATACACCACAGAGCCGGATCCCTCAATTTTTAAGCGAGTATTTAAATCCCCTTCGAAAGAAAGATCTTAAATTTGAAAACAAGTTTTGGGATCCGCTCTAACTTTTAAAATCATTTTGAAGACTCGAAATCATTTTTAAGAATGTTTGGAGTAATGCTGATTTAATGAAATAAATCAGTCCCGATATATTAGAAAATATCTGAATATTATTATTTAAATAATATTCCCATAAGGATAATCCTTATAAAAATAATTGAAGTAGAAGTTTTAAAACTTATACTTGAAATGAATAATAAATAACCAAAGATATACTTATACGAAAGTACGATCTTTATTTGAATAATCGATAATAAGTTTGACTATCGAAACATTATTCTTTAATAAAATAAAGAATATTATTTAATAAAAGAAGCAGAGTCATAAGTCCTCGAATGAATATTCAAAATAATATTCATTTAATAAAATAAGCGGAGTCATAAGTCCTCAAATGAATATTCAAAATAATATTCATTAAATAAAATAAAGTTATCGAATAAGCCTTATTCGATTAATAGTTTTGAAAACTATATCTATATATATATAAATATATATATATATATATTATACTCAGGAACATCGACTCCCGGTTTAGAATATGTTCACCTTTGGGTCCCATATACTAAGGGTATACGCAACTACTGCTTATCTCTAGCATAGGTATTATGCAACTTATAAGCATTTGAATCAACAAAGAGATATCAAGATTACGAAACAGACATGCATATATACCATATCAGCATGCTCCAATATATCGCAAGATTTGCTAATAACAATCATGCACTTATCACAAGATAATGCATATACATATATTTACATCACAACAACAGTATAACGGGTAGAAAACTTGCCTGAGCGAATGGTGGTGGTAAAAGTCCTGGGATGAGTCTGGTAACCTATAAACAACATATAAGTTGGAATTAAACCAAAGTCGCTTAAGAATCTATACTTTAACCAATTAGACCCTAACGTTCGCTTTCGCGCTTAACGATTCACTTAAGTCGCTCGAGTACCCTCGGCTCCACCATAATTAATAAATTAACCATTAGGAATTATAAGGCGATTCTTTCGCGAGTACCCTACCAACTGCCTAATACACTTTACATAATTGTTTCATATTCCAATTAGTCATTTAAGGGCCTTAACCAAGGTTTCAAAATAAGACGAGGGGTAATGGTTCGGTCACGAAACGCCGTTACTTAAAACGGTCGTTTCTCCTAAACCGTACATCGGATTTAAGCAAACCACATATCAAAATGAAGCTCGTAACATGAACTATGTAATAATGGCAATGGTTAAAACCTAACAGTGAGTTCACGGGTCCTGATGTTAAGAACAAAAGCAGTCTAAGGTAAATCGTGCATTACGACGGCTATGTTTACGCGATTACCAAATTTGTACAACTCCAAATCAATCCCACAATCATTACTATAACCAAACTCCATCCATACTCTACTACAACATCCCCAACATCTCAAGATCTCCAATTTATACTACTCTCAATTATGAACTAAAAGCTTATACTTAAGTTTCATTAACTATAAACAAGATTCAATCATCCAAATTGCTACAAACCCAACCAAACTTTAAACACACAAGCATCATGCTTCCCATGAACTATATTAATCAAAACCACTCCTAAATATTCAAAGTAAAACTAGGGTTTGAAGTTTTATACCTTCCTTGAAGCTTTTAATCCATGAAAGATCCTTGGAATGCCCATGGAAGCCTTTATCTATGCTTAAGCTACCTTGACCTTACAAATAAAATCAAGAATCAAAAATTTGTTCTTGAAAGTTACTATTCACCCTAAACTAAAATGATTTGTTTGAGATAGAAAACCTTTGATTCAAGCACTCAAACTACTTGCTCTTCTTAGTTATGAAATATAGGATCCAAAGAAACAAACCTCTTGAATTATGATTGAGTGGAGCTTGGGTTTGGAAATTTTTCTTCTTGTTTTTCTTCAAAAAACCGTGAGCAAGGAGATGAGGGGAAGAGAAATGAATGTGTTTGCTTGGTTGCTTTGTTTTTGTTGTTAATTAACCTTTTACCATGATAAAATTTGTGTGGCTTATAATCAACCAACAATTCCTTCCCATTGTGTCATGCTTATGTCATCCTCTTATGTCATCTTCCCACACTTGTCTTCTTCTTGTTGGTGTGATGACATCATCATCACTAACCTCTTTGATTAACTCCTAATTACTTGGCTAATGATCGCTGATCTATTATACGGTTCGCTTAACTTTCGTTTTCGTTTATCGTTTGAGGGATCATACCCGGGATTTTATTACTTGGGTTCGCTTAACCTTTCTCAATACATTATATTCCTTTTATGATCCTCTCTTATAATCCTTGAATTTAAATCCTTTTTATCATGTTACCTTATACTCAATTCTTTCGGTATCTGGTGGATTTTCGGGAAAAATTAAAGTGTTCGAATTTGGATTCTGACGATCTTTACATACATTTATATACCATATAGAGTACTAATAAGATCTCAGAATAACAATAAAAGAGCCCCTACAAAGTGTGGTATGAAAAGTTTTCTTATTCAGCATAATCAGCAAAATCAATATTCATAAGGGTTACAAAAAGTCCAAAATTTTGGGGTTATTACAGTCTCCCCTCCTTAAAAGGATTCCATCCCGGAATCAAATAGAAAACAAATGGGGGTACTTTTCTAGCATTGCGCTCTCTAGTTCCCAAGTTGATTCTTCCATATTATGATTCTGCCATAGCACTCTGACTAGCTTGATCACTTTGTTCCGAAGCACCTGCTCCTTCTTATCCATAATCTTTACTGGTTTCTTCACGTAAGTCAGATCTGGTTGCATATCTACTTGCTCGTACTCCACTATGTGTCTGGCATCCCGATGATACTTCCTTAGCATTGACACATGGAACACATTATGAACTTGTTGTAGATTCGGGGGTAAGGCTAGCTCGTAAGCTAACTTCCCAATCCGTCTTAGTATCTCAAAAGGTCCAATGTATCTTGGGCTTAGTTTCCCTTTCTTTCCGAACCTCATTAATCCCTTCCAAGGGAATACCTATAACAGCACTAGGTCCCCTACTTCCTATTCTTTGTCCTTTCGTGTCAAATCAACATACTTCTTATGTCCATCTTGGGCTACTACCAGCCGTCCTCTGATTAGATCTATTATATCCTTGGTCCTTTGGACTACTGCGGGTCCGAGCATCTTGCGCTCTACAACTTCATCCTAACATAAGGGAGATCAACATTGTCTTCCCTCAAGGATCTCATAAGGCGATATCTCGATACTGACATACGATCTATTATCGTAAGAAAACTCAATCCGCGTTAAGTGATCATTCCAAATTCTTTCAAGTCTATTGCACAGACCCTCATCATAGCTTCTAGCATTATAGCTTTTGTTTCTCAATACCCACTCTTTTCCCATTTATAATATTATACTGGTTATACTTTTGCTCGTTAGCATTCTATAACCTTTTAATAACCACGTCAACCTTAGTATCACGAACGCGTTAGATTCAGAATACCACCGCACTGATACTACTTCCTTTTGCTGCTTCCATCTTCGAAAACTTGATCTATCGTATAAAAGTAAAAGATTTTATTGAGAGATCACTATGATCATGAACACTTGTTCTATTGCATAGTTAGTACAGAAGGTGGCCAGCCTTTAGTACTTGACAAGCAATTAAACAACATGTGGTATCCTACTAGGCTTCTATCACACAGATAGATAGTTATTTGGCAATACCTCCCCTTCTGGAAGGGTTATTCTTCTTAACTTATACAAAATGAAAAGGAGAGAAAAGAATGAATTGAAGAGAATTGTATATATATAAAATATACTGCCACAAAATATCTGGCTTGGAATCTACCTCTGAACTATTGAGGTTTGTCATAGGAGAATAAAACATATACGTATATATATCAACATCAGGTATTATAGCATCGTATTTCACATGCCCAAATATTTTTGATATTCTGTCCATCATTCTATGGACCCATGCTCTTGCTCGAGCTTATACACAATCACCTTTGAAACTCCCTCGACATCGAAAATCGAATATGGGATCTCATTCTAGACATCATCGTTACTAGAATTCTATGTTTGCACCGCAACCTTCCTCGTATAGTAATACGACTCTCTATTGATAAGAAGGAATAAGTATTCAATAGGTAAATAATCGACTTAATTAGTCTATTAATGATAACTTATACATCACCACAACCCGATTAGTGGTACCCAATCTCAACATCCATTACACTACAACTCTCACGGTTGTAATCGGCTCATTATTCAAAGAATTGTTGCTGCATTACTAGGGTCCACCACTGACTTACTGTCGTCATTCATTTTCCTTGGAATATTAATAGCTAACCATACGGAGTCCATACCTGTCGTATCAAATTCTTCTAAGGAGTTAACATAATCACCATTCATAATTCATGAAGAACACTCCAGATCCTGACGTACTTTCATGACATGAAGCAGATAAAATTGTGGAAGAGTTTCAATAAAAGCAACGATAGCAGGTTAATACAATTCTTAATCATATGTCTTTATCAGGAGACATGAAGCTCAAAGGTTCATTTAGTCCTTTCGTAACATGGTCCAGGCTTATCTCAAGATATGTCCTTATAAGATAGATAGCCAGCTCACGACGATTACATAAATTAAATCTTTACCAAACTAATATCACGGTTGAGTATTGCACAGTCATCAGAAGGAATGTCAATCTTCCAAACCATAATACAACCTTCACGGCTTCAACCATCATCACTGTATTCCTCTGGCACGAGCGCCTATAATTATCCTCTTAAATTTAAAGTGTCGGCCACCTCTTTGGCCTTTCCTGATAGTAAAATTTCCTTACAATCAATGTCATTTTAAACACCTCCAACTAAATTTTCTACCTCTTTTTAATCAATGCTTATGTGAAAATTCTTTTCTTAAATCCTGGTGAGAGAAAAAAAATCACCATTTTTTCATAAGTCATTACCTTAGTCTTTAGATGTGAACATTATCACGACTGACTCTCGATCATACTTAGGACGTCTCTTATCTTGGGTCCTTCTCGTTTTCACCAATCTCGACCTTCATTGGGTCTATCTATACTTTTTTATGGTTCAACACGTACCCACCTGGCATTATTATAATTATGTCATATTTCCTTATCAAAATTTCTATTCTTGAGAACTTTGAATATTACCTTTTTCCTTGTAAAACCTCTAAGGTTATCATTAAATTCTTCATCCGGTACTCCCTAGGTACAGGGTGTATCAAGATACCATTTACTAATACTAGAACCATTGTTTAAGTACTTCTGAAAAATTTCTCTACTAATCTTTAAAGGTTGTTGTTACCTTAGTCCTTCGTTCCACACTACCCAACTCATAATGTCCCTATTAAGGGTGAAATGCCAACCTTTATGCATTCCTCTATGGTTTATCTCAAGTTATCGAGGTTCCATCCTTAATTCCACTTTTTTTAAAAAGGTACTTGCATCCTTCCATAGATAAATCAAGTCATGTATCCCTGATAAGGGTGTCTTATTCAATCATTCCCATCTCGATAGTATATGCCTAATTTCACAATAACATCTGTATTCAAAATGAGGTCAATAAATATGGCCTCCAAAAGATAACAATGGTTATCTACTTTTCTTTCCTAATTTGGTAATGATCACATGGATGTTCTGAAAGATATTGGTTGTGTTCAACGTGAACTTCTTCTTAATAAATCCTTATTTACTTTTGTTGTTTATCTCAACAGTCATCTCAATGTTGGGATATCTTTTGTACTTGGTGTCTCCCTTTTGGGTATCAAGTCACAGGTGTTACATACACTTTCCATTTTTGAAGGTTACTTCCTTCATCCAATTTCCTAATTTCTTACTTTCTTGTCTCTTCCGTCTATCCGCGTCTCATTATTTATCCTTCGAATTATCTCAAGGTTTCCTCGAATCCTCCCAACTTAAAGGGGATAAAATATATGTATCTCTTATTCCTTCAATCATCAACTTTAACTCATGGTGAATCACCCTCATCTTGACGATTACATACTTTTCTATTTCTATTGCTTCGAGACTTTAGGGTTTCCTCATACCCAACTCCCTTATCATTCCTCAAACTCTATTGCCTTTATATTCCTTTCCACTTCAGTTTCTTTTTATTTACCTCTCTCTTACAATCATTTCACGAACCCACTAATCATTGACTTCAAACATCACGTTGTTCTGGGATTCTTGTCATCATAACGAATCTTGACAACTTTTACAATCTTATATTCATAATTTATCATACTCGTCCGCCTTTGTTTCGGCTCTAAAGCTTTTACACTATCTCCATAACCTTGGGAATTACTTTTCCGAAAACAATTGTCTGAACTTTAATTAGTTTATTATAACCTCTGGCTCCGTGCCTTTCTTGGCCTTTCTCCAACGGGTGGCCTCTCTCTTAGGAAGGTAAGTGACAAAAATAGTCTTTTGCGCTTCGTCAGTCATTTAGAATCTCAAATGATTCCTATATTTCCTTTAGCCAAGCTCTTGCCTCGACTGGGTCAACCTGTTCCTTGGAACTCTGAGAGCTTAGCGACTTAAAGGTCATGAAAGGATTTCCTACCGCATTATTTCCTCAAGGTGGTGGCTGGGAATAAGAGTATAAGTTCTGTTTAGACAGGTCCATGAATTTCTGTATAGGAGTACCGTCCTGGTTCTTCCTATCTTGTTTGACTTCTGTTTTCTCAGTATGAAATGTTTTCTCATCCTCCCCATAATCGGGGTCATCCTACATGTTTTAAATCCTCGTTTTCCACTTCATTATGTTATGGGTTCCTTCTATCTTGATGGCGTCCTCCCTGACTATCACATTCAAGGTTTGCCCTAAATCTTATTCCTCGAACTATGACTTTCATCTAAGATCTAGTCCTTAAGCTCTTGAACATTTGGAACCCAAATTCAGTAGGGATACCTCATTATTCCCTCATCATCTTTCTAGGTATTAATCTCTTCTCCGGTCATTGGTTCTCTGCCTCTATTCATCACTTTTTTCTTGGAACAATATGATCTTCTCCAATAATTCGGGCTGTATTGCAATCTCAAACAGCTTTTCGGTACTGGCTCCGGTTACCTTCACTTCTATTTCTATTTTCTCAAAATCTCTTGTCAACTCTCCCAAAGACATTTTCATCTTGAGTCTCTCTTTTATACTAAGGGCATTAGCCACCATTTTGGCTTTCCCTGGATGATAAAGAATCTCATAATCCTAATCCTTGATTAGCTCTAACCACCTCCTCTGGCGCATGTTGAGCTCTTTCTGCGTGAAAATGTACTAGAGAACTTATGGTTTATGTAAATCTTGCACTTTTCTTTATACAAGTAGTGCCTCCAACCTTTAGGGCAAAACTATTACCACGAGCCCAAGCTCATGGGTGGGGATATCGAATTTTATATTCCCTTCGTTGTCTTGACGCGTACGCGATTACCTTGCTGTGCTGTATAAGAAGCACCCTAATTCCTTATGCGAAGCGTCACTACAAATAAAAAAAATCTCATTTTCCATCCAGCAACACCAACATAGGGGCCGTCACCAACCTTTGCTTCAGTTCTTAAGAGTTGTTCTCACATTTCTCTGTCCATTCGAACTTCTCAGTCTTACGAGTAAGCCGCGTTAAAGGGGCTACTATCTTAACAAACTTGAACAAACCTCCGGTAGTGACCGACCAATCCTACCTCTAGTAGTCGCCCTAACCATGGTCATCAATTCCTCAGTGGTCCTTTATTCATTCTTGTCAGGATCCTTCACGGGATCCTTCTCAGCAATAATACCTTCTAGGACAACATCCTCAACCGCTACATCCTCAATATGAACATCATTCGGTCCCGTGTTAGGACGCTCTATCGAATCCATAATCTGATCTCCAATACCTAATAAAATATCATCGCGTTGTTGCTCCTCAACTTCAGGGTTCGGAGTCCCGCTACCATATACGATAACGAACTACGCCTCTATCACGATATTTATAAGGGTTCCCCTAAGGGTTTTAACTGTCAGTACTACGTTAGGTAGTCCGACTATGAACTTGGCAAGAGTTATTATTTATCTTAGAGAACTTATTATTTTAACGTCACTTCATCTCTGAGGTTTATAACGCTTAGCTCTGATATCATTTCTGTAACACCTCCAAATCCGGGGTCGGGGATCCGGGTTGTCACGAGTTCCATTTCCCTTAATAACACCTAATTCTTAATAAACAATCATCTACTGCGTACTGTGACCCCACAATATACACACACACCACAAGTTATAGTCTCAGAGATGAATACCAAAAAATAACACAAGTCATTTTATTCCACAATTATAAGTCATTACACCTCAAAAGGGTTTCTGAATAAATTTACATATTATTTGCCATTATTACAATTCATAAATGTACATACGTCTGGTACAACAAAAGTTGAAAGCCTAGCTTATTGGTAATTCCTACCTCAGCTACAACGGCATCAACGCCTACAGGAAACTGCGGAACGTTTCCTATCCGCTCACGAATTAGGAGCTTGGTCCTGTTCATCATGTCTATCTATTTTTGTGTGATGAAAGAAGAAAGCAAGGGTGAGCAACAAGCCCACCGAAATAATATGTATAATAATTAACAATATATGAGCATTCTCATAATACTTATGAAAGTCTTGGTAAAGAAGAAATGACCCAAGTTTGATATCTTAACGCGACGAAGTCGCAAAATATTCAGTATATATACTTATATACTTTTCAAAATCTTTGAAATCCTCTGCCATGTATAATATACACAGAATTCCAGTTTATAACTGTATAAAAATATCGTTGCAAGGTGATCTTATATTTTTAACCTTATCTCAACGTTTTTCTGAAAATCTTTGTCATGCATAAGATAATCATTAACCAGATATATAAGTTGAAAAGATGAAGTTACAAGATACCCCAATATAATTATATCTTTTCCAAATACTACTTGAACTACCACCGTTCAAGTTATAACCAGTTTCAAAAGTTCATCACATAGATGAGACTACAAGATAAGACTTGCATAGATTCGATCTTTGAAATATTATTGAATGAAATGAAGTTATGAGATACTTCATTAAGTCCCGATATATATATATATATATCCATATATATCTCTCATACATTTCCTGAAAACCTCTGTCATGTAAAGTATGAACAGAGTTGCAATATCCAATGAATTTTGGAAAGAAAAGAATTTTGGCATAAACCTGATATCTTGTTGATCAGGCAAAGATACCAATAAGTAACCTTTTCTACTAGTAGATGGATGAATCCCCCACCGATCATCACCCTGGCCTCATTAGGACCTTGTGCTGGACCGCCACCCGGCCTTTTACGCGTTGATGAGCTGCCACCCAGCCACTTACACTTTGATAGACCGTACCCCGGTATGTCGCTTATGCCGACTCAATTAGATGGACTTACTTCCCGAACGTTGGGTAAGTAATCAATTCATTTATCAAAACAGCAACCTCGTTGTGAATATAAAATACACCACAGAGCCGGATCCCTCAATTTTTAAGCGAATATTTAAATCCCCTTCGAAAGGAAGATCTTAAATTTGAAAATGAGTTTTGGGATCCGCTCTAACTTTTAAAATTATTTTGAAGACTCGAAATCATTTTTAAGAATGTTTGGAGTAATGCTGATTTAATGAAATAAATCAGTCCCGATATATTAGAAAATATCTGAATATTATTATTTATATAATATTCCCATAAGGATAATCCTTATAAAAATAATTGAAGTAGAAGTTTTAAAACTTACACTTGAAATGAATAATAAATAACCAAAGATATACTTATACGAAAGTACGATCTTTATTTGAATAATCGATAATAAGTTTGATTATCGAAATATTATTCTTTAATAAAATAAAGAATATTATTTAATAAAAGAAGCGGAGTCATAAGTCCTCGAATGAATATTCAAAATAATATTCATTTAATAAAATAAGCGGAGTCATAAGTCCTCGAATGAATATTCAAAATAATATTCATTAAATAAAATAAAGTTATCGAATAAACCTTATTCGATTAATAGTTTTGAAAACTATATATATATATATAAATATATATATATATATATATATTATACTCGGGAACATCGACTCCCGGTTTAGAAAATGTTCACCTTTGGGTCCCATATACTAAGGGTATACGCAACTACTGCTTATCTCTAGCATAGGTATTATGCAACTTATAAGCATTTGAATCAACAAAGAGATATCAAGATTACGAAATAGACATGCATATATACCATATCAGCATGCTCCAATATATCGCAAGATTTGCTAATAACAATCATGCACTTATCACAAGATAATGCATATACATATATTTACATCACAACAACAGTATAACGGGTAGAAAACTTGCCTGAACGAATGGGGGTGGTAAAAGTCCTGGGATGAGTCTGGTAACCTATAAACAACATATAAGTTGGAATTAAACCAAAGTCACTTAAGAATCTATACTTTAACCAATTAGACCCTAACGTTCGCTTTCGCGCTTAACGATTCACTTAAGTCGCTCGAGTACCCTCGGCTCCACCATTTTTAATAAATTAACCATTAGGAATTTTAAGGCGATTCTTTCGCGAGTACCCTACCAACTGCCTAATCCACTTTACATAATTTTTTCATATTCCAATTAGTCATTTAAGGGCCTTAACCAAGGTTTCAAAGTAAGGCGAGGGGTAATGGTTCGGTCACGAAACGCCGTTACTTAAAACGGTCGTTTCTCCTAAACCGTACATCGGATTTAAGCGAACCACATATCAAAACGAAGCTCGTAACATGAACTATCTAATAATGGCAATGGTCAAAACCTAACAGTGAGTTCACGGGTCCTGATGTTAAGAATAAAAGCAGTCTAAGGTAAATCGGGCATTACGACGGCTATGTTTACGCGATTACCAAATTTGTACAACTCCAAATCAATCCCACAATCATTACTATAACCAAACTCCATCCATACTCTACTACAACAGCCCCAAAATCTCAAGATTTCCAAATTATACTACTCTCAATTATGAACTAAAAGCTTATACTTAAGTTTCATTAACTATAAACAAGATTCAATCATCCAAATTGCTACAAACCCAACCAAACTTTAAACACACAAGCATCATGCTTCCCATGAACTATATTAATCAAAACCACTCCTAAATATTCAAAGTAAAACTAGGGTTTGAAGTTTTATACCTTCCTTGAAGCTTTTAATCCATGAAAAATGCTTGGAATGCCCATGGAAGCCTTTATCTATGCTTAAGCTACCTTGACCTTACAAATAAAATCAAGAATCAAAAATTTGTTCTTGAAAGTTACTATTCACCCTAAAATAAAATGATTTGTTTGAGACAGAAAACCTTTGATTCAAGCACTCAAACTACTTGCTCTTCTTACTTATGAAATATAGGATCCAAAGAAACAAACCTCTTGAATTATGATTGAGTGGAGCTTGGGTTTGGAAATTTTTCTTCTTGTTTTTCTTCAAAAAACCGTGAGCAAGGAGATGGGGGGAAGAGAAATGAATGTGTTTGCTTGGTTGCTTTGTTTTTGTTGTTAATTAACCTTTTACCATGATAAAATTTGTGTGGCTTATAATCAACCAACAATTCCTTCCCATTGTGTCATGCTTATGTCATCCTCTTATGTCATCTTCCCACACTTGTCTTCTTCTTGTTGGTGTGATAACATCATCATCACTAACCTCTTTGATTAACTCCTAATTACTTGGCTAATGATCGCTGATCTGTTATACGGTTCGCTTAACTTTCGTTTTCGTTTATCGTTTGAGGGATCATACCTGGGATTTTATTACTTGGGTTCGCTTAACCTTTCTCAATACATTATATTCCTTTTATGATCCTCTCTTATAATCCTTGAATTTAAATCCTTTTTATCCTGTTACCTTATACTCAATTCTTTCGGTATCTGGTGGATTTTCGAAAAAAATCAAAGTGTTCGAATTTGGATTCTGACGATCTTTACATACACTTATATACCATATAGAGTACTAATAAGATCTCAGAATAACAATAAAAGAACCCCTACAAAGTGTGGTATGAGAAGTTTTCTTATTCAGCATAATCAGCAAAATCACTATTCATAAGGGTTACAAAAAGTCCAAAATTTTGGGGTTATTACAATAAGAGCTGGATCTTCCGGAACTATACGATCACCCATGATTACTGGTTCTTTCTGCTCACTCTCTTTATCTGAATCTTCAAAATCTATCTTCTCTGGAATATCAAGAACTGAGTCTGTCTCCTCAGCCGTATCTAAAGTCCTCTTGCGAGTACGAGAACGTGTTTTTATAAACGCTCGCTAAAGTACCTGAAGCACAACCGGAAACACTAAGTAACATGCCTTAATCAATGAGTCCTAATGACCACTGATGGTAAATGCATAAACTAAACAAGTATGCCGAGTCCCCGACAGCAGCACCAAAAACTTGTTAGGGCGGAAAACACGCGCTAATAATACACGCAAGTATACGCGTTCGCAAGTGATATAGAATACTTTCTAGTTCATTCCCACAGAGACTCAGACTAATTATGTTCAATTAACACTTACTCACCACTGTATGATTACTTCTCAATGTTAAGACAATAACAAGTAGATTTGATTAACTTAGTATTAACTATAATTAACTACGAGAATTAAACACTTAACTGACACTTGAATTAACAATATTAAACACACATGAGATCATAACTTCATTACTACTTCCTTCAATAGTTATTGTTATTACCTTTAGCATGTAACGGTGATGATATTCATCGAACAAGACGAAACTGATAAAAGCCAACTTTTATTGTACTTATACCATTCTACCAAACATCCACAATTAAGATAGAAGTTGAATAGTCATCAATTATGTTGAGACCCTATATGTCTACAAAATTTGACAACATAACGATTTAAGCACAAGTTATTCCTTATGATTACACAGGGCAAGTAAAACGGTTAGAGTTACCCACTAATCATGCATACTGTTAGGTCCCAATGTGTTTGTAGAAGGGGGGTTGAATACAAACTATACCGTTTAATCGAATTTAGTGCGGAATAAAAATTGAAACAAAATTCAAGTTAAATAAAAATATTATTAAACTTGAAAGGTGTTACAACAACGGTATTGATTACAAGGGATTAATCTCAAATTAATTATCACAAATCTAGAATAAATTCGACATGAACTTTTTCTATTTTTGCAATAAAAAGAATCAAATGCTAAACGCAATTTGAGATTAAGTTCTAGGGATTTTGATCTGCTAGATAGTTACACAAGAACAAGAGAATGATTTCTAGTGGTTTGGATTTAACTTTAAAACTAGAAATTGATGGTCTTGAAATTTGCAGTTGAAGGATGAAATATTTGTTCTGCGGCTGCTGTTCTTGGTTGGTTGATTTCTGTTGTTAATGATATGATTGTCTGCTGCTTCTGTCTTTAAGTATTAATCAACATAACTGAAATGAACTGGCATGAAAATCGGCAAGTCAATTGAATGAACTGGCAAGACTATCGGCAAGACAATTGATTGAACTGGCAAGACTATCTGTTGAACTAGTAGAACTTTCGGTATGACAATCTATTTGAGCTGGTATGACTTTCGGTATGACAATCTGATTGTCATACCAATTCAATTGATTGTCATGCTGAATTAATATTGAATATAAATTCAAAATCAATTCTGAAAATTCCTAATATTAATTCAGAATTAATTAATCAATTAATTCAATTAATAAATAAATTAATCTTTGCAGATTTAATTTATTTTCTTAATTAAACTATATGACTTAATTAATTAATAGAGAATTAATACTACTCTTCAACAGCAACCATTCTTCTGAAAATCTTCTGAAAATTATGAATCAATTCCACCACTTCAATGTTGACACTCGATGTACTGTCTGGTTCATGAGTGACTAACTTCCGTGACGTTTCTTCATGTCTTGACTTTGATAACTTGATTTTCTTCAGATTAAATCCTTGTAATTATCTGATACCCTGACAAGATCCCTGTCACTTGATTAAATCCATAATCTTGATTTATATCACTGAGGCTTGATCAATTTCTTGAACTTCTTCCAGTGAAGTAATTCCTCAAGTCTGTAGATGAACCGTGTTTCTGAATCCTTTGACAGATGTTACTTTGAGAGATCTCTTTGACGATAGATCCACTATTTACTTGTTACATTCTTATTTGAGTTGAGTTAAATCCTCGAATAAATAAATAGGCTATGACATATGCCTTTCAATCTCCCCCTATTTGTTTGTTAGACAATAACAACAAATACCTAGAGGATAACTCAACTAACAAATAAGAAAAAGATATAATCAGAAATGCAAAGTAAATAGCAGAATAGTTCTGGATAATATTTAACATTTTCCGGATTCCAAATAGATGTTCCTCTAGACTGAAAATATCTTCAAGTAGTTTCATCTTCTTTTGTACAACCACATTTCCTGTTGAGAAGCGCATATCTCTCTTGCTTCTCCCCTTATGAGAATCAACTGCTTAAAGGAGATCACCTTCGTTTACCACATCTCCCGTACAATAGAATCCGCAGATAAAAACCAATGGTACTCCCCTTTTGGAAAACAGCTTCTCCCCTTACTAGAAAATCACCTTGTGTTTACCACCTCTCCTGTACAATAGGATCCGTAGTTACAAACAACAATGGTGTGGTGTAGTGTACATATGCTTTATCTTTTTCTTCCTCCCTGCTATTTCTCCCCCTTAGTTGAGGAATCCTCCAAACTATTACTTAAGCTTTTATCTCCCCCTTAGAGAAGGAATGTATGTCATTGTCTGAAGGAGTTCTCATATTTCACTTGGTTGGAAAAGAAATAACAAGTAGTTTCTCTTTCTTCCTCACTGTGAGTGTGTGATTTTGTTTAGTGTACCTCACATATGTTTCACTCTTCTCTCCACTCGTGTTTACACTCATTCTCACAAGTGTATCACTCATCTCATAACTCCAAAATTCAGCTGTACCTGCAAGGAAAATCACCTTAGCCATCCTTAAGGAGGTCACAGGTGGTGCAATGGGAGTTCGCAAATCCCCATCCTTGTTAAACTCGTCAGATGAATCTGAGTCATAATCTACAAGTTGCTAGTTTCCCTTTTGGGGTTCCAGATTTGAATTCTGGGAAGGTAAACAATGATCCAACGAATTTAGCATAAAGATCAAAGTTCCCTTCTAATGTCTGTGAAGACATTTCCTTGTGACTCATCAGGTAATATCTGAATCATTGTCAACAAGTTACCGATCTGTACCTATGTCAGATCCACTATCCGCATATGCATTCAGGGGATTTAAGCCTGGGGAGGTAGACACTGACCACTGATATATGGCTTTTGGATCAGTATCATCTCCTAACACCTGTAAAGGCAATTGGTCCATTAAAGAACCTTGAACAATCGAATCTGACCGTAAAATGGTCAAAACTCTTGTTTCTGTCAACTCATCCTTTGTGTGTGTAACGCATCAAGAATTGTTTATGTTTGAGGTGGTGGCACTACATTGGATGCCTTGGCCGACAGGCAAATTTCAATAGACGCACCATGTTGAGAGAATGAATCTAGTAACTATTTTTTAGCCTTTTCAGCCATTACATCTTTTTGAGAAGATGTATGGGGGCTAGTAGTTGTCTCGGTTTAAATACTACTCATCTTTGTAGGAGACAGAGCTGCTGGGTTGACTTCAGAACCTTCCTTATATGGTGCACTAAGGCACTATCTCCCTCACGCTCATTCATACTTTATTTTAGTGGTAAAAGAGTGTTGGTTGGTTCTGTTTCTGTGTTTGTCTTTACAGTCTGGGATAGAAGTTGTGGGTTTTCAACCTCATGACTGTCAATGAAAGAAAGCCATTGGAGACTGAACCTGTATCACAGAACATATGGCACTATAGAGATAAAATGTACTTAAGATCTATAATGAGTGAAAATTATACATTTAATCTTTTGAGAGAAATGATATACAATAGTGATTTTAAAAGATTTTAAATGAAATAAGAAATCACTAATGTTGAAAGAAGTTTGAGTTCAATGATAACATTACCAGCTTGCAAATAGCCATATCCCTCAGTTAAACCTTTGTTGTTATCTGTAAAGGTAACCAGTGGGCCAGCTTTCTCAACCACATTTGATAGCAGGGCTCTATCTCCGGTCATATTGTCTTAACGATCCACTGTCAAGAATCCACACTACCGATTCCACCTGTTTATAGCCCTGCACTATAAATGGATTAGAACTTCTTTGGAACCCAAACTTGGTTGGGTCCGGCATACTTGTAGAATTGACCTTTGTCAGGAAAAACAACATTCTTAACTTTAATGTTCTCAACTTTCTCAATGAATGGACATTTGACCTTGTAAATAGCCTTAACAAATTTTTGTTTAGGCTTAGGCACAAATGTCTCCTTTCTAGCCTTAGAAGGACTAGCAGTCTTAGACCTATCATGCTTCCTATTATTCACATGCTGACGAGGAGTAGTCTTATCACTAGAAACATGCTTACCATTAAAATAAGCATACATCAAATTGAAAGCACAAGACATACAATTAGGAACACCACATACTTTATAAGAGCGATTAACAACAGGCAAATTATGCATGGTAGACATGGCATTTTTTTATCCAACTCATGTATGTCTGAGTTAGTCTCAGTTGCTTTCACAACTTTGATTGGAACTTTCGACACACTTCACTTGGAAATAACCTTCTCATTAGCATGATCTTCAGCACGTATTTCTTCTTGAATAATAAAGGAGGTCTCATCAAATGGTTCAGCAATTGATCCTTTATAGAGGGGTTTATCAACACCCTTAAGCACATGTGCTACTTCCCTACCTTTAGCACAGACATGAGGAGGGGAGTTTATGCCTAATTCTCCATAGCAGTATTGTAATCAAAACCTATTCCAGATGTTTGATTAACAGCTTGCTTACTGTAGAACTCTTTAGCCTTCGAACAAGAATTGAAGTAAGCTTCAACCTTAGTCTCAAGACCGGTGATCTTGTCTTTGAGAATAGTTTCGAGTTGTCTATAACAGTTAACTCTATTCTCTAGAAAAGATACTTGTTCTTTTAATTTGTCTTAATTAATGTGCACAAGTCTTAATTCATTGACCTCTTTCTCAAGGTCTTTGATCTGCTGACTTAACAGTTCATTATCACGATGAGCACAATCTAAGGAACCTCCTAGATGATAAACTAATTCAGCATCAGTAAATTTTACCTCTTTTCTTGACGGTGAAGTATTTCCATCAATAGCCATAAGAGCAAGATTCCCTTCTTCTTCATCTTCACTATCAGTATCATCCCAGCTTCTTCCCTTAGCCAGATAAGCCCTTTCAGAGTTACTCTTCTGATTTAAATCATAAGAATTCTTCCTTACTTGCTTTGGCTTCCTGCATTCTATGGCTAAGTGTCCCAACTCATTGCAGTTATAGCATCGAATGGTGCTCCGATCAACCATCCCTATTTTGTATCCACCACTACTAGTGTTAGAGGATGAAGATCCGCCTGTCTAGAATCTGTTGTAGTTGGACTTGTACTTGAACTTGGGATTTCTCTTGAATCTGACATTGGAGAATCACTTGACAATTTGGGCCATTGACTCATCTTCCAATTGCTCCAGCTCTTCCAAGGAGTAAAAATCATCACCGGATTGATTTATAGTAGGAGGATCATATTCTGCTAGTAACACATTTTCCTCAACCTTGGAAGACTGTATCATTCTCTCCGACTGTTGAGATTGTTGTTGTTGTTGTTGACCTTCAGCTACTAGAGCAGTAGATGTGCTGACCACTCTATCTTTCCCGTAGACTTCCTTTTGCTGAATCTGCTCCAACTCATAGGTTTTTAACACACCATAGAGTCTATCCAAAAAAATCTCACTCAGATCTCTAGCTTCTCTTATGGCAGTGATTCTATGTTCAAGATGAGTTGGCAGTGTTAAAAGGAACTTTTTGTTGACCTCCCTGATTGAATAATATTTTCCATTTATGTTTAGGTTGTTGATCAATGCATTATACCACTCAAACACTTCAGTAATTCCTTCTCCTGGATTGGATTTAAAATGTTCATACTCAGAGGTTAGGATCTCTAACTTGTTCTCCCTAACTTCCTCTGTGCCTTCATTAATCACCTCAATAGTTTCCCACATGTGTTTGGAATTTTTACAGTTCATCACATGTCTGTTCATCAAGGGATCAAGGGAATCAATTAAAATTAATTGAAGTCTGGCATCCAAGGAGGCTTCTTCCTTTTCAGCAGGAGTAAAATCTTCAAGCTCTATTTCATAGGTTCTAGCTTTGGTAATCACAACATCATCTACTATAACCTCTGGTTCAATAACCATCGGAATTTTTGGACCCTTCTTTAACAAGTTCATATATTTGGGATTTGTAACTTGTAAAAACAAGAGCATCTTCTTCTTCCACATAATATAATTTTCTTTATCAAATAGTGGAATTTTAACGGTTCCAAATTTTTGTGAAGTCATTATGAATTTTTGAATAAATAAAAATTTAAGGAGTGGAAGAATCACAAAAGTCTAGGATCTAGATTTGTTCGTTAATCAGAAGGCTCTAATACCAATTGTTAGGTCCCAATATGTTTGTAGAAGGGGTTTGAATACAAACTATACCATTTAATCGAATTTAGTGTGGAATAAAAATTGAAACAAAATTCAAGTTAAATAAAAATATTATTAAACTTGAAAGGTGTTACAACAACGGTATCGATTACAATGGATTAATCTCACATTAATTATCATAAATCTAGAATAAATTCGACATGAACTTTTTCTATTTTTGCAATAAAAAGAATCAAATGCTAAACGCAATTTGAGATTAAGTTCTAGGGATTTTGATTCGCTAGATAGTTACACAAGAACAAGAGAATGATTTCTAGTGGTTTGGATTTAACTTTAAAACTAGAAATTGATGGTCTTGAAATTTGCAGTTGAAGGATGAAATATTTGTTCTGCGGCTGCTGTTCTTGGTTGGTTGATTTCTGTTTTCAATGATATGATTGTCTGCTGCTTCTGTCTTTAAATATTAATCAACAGAACTGAAATGAACTGGCATGACAATCGGCAAGACAATTGAATGAACTGGCAAGACTATCGGCAAGATAATTGATTGAACTGGCAAGACTATCTGTTGAACTAGTAGAACTTTTGGTATGACAATCTATTTGAGCTGGTATGACTTTCGGTATGACAATCTGATTGTCATACCAGTTCAATTGATTGTCATGCTGAATTAATATTGAATATAAATTCAAAATCAATTCTGAAAATTCCTAATATTAATTCAGAATTAATTAATCAATTAATTCAATTAATAAATAAATTAATCTTTGCAGATTTAATTTATTTTCTTAATTAAACTATATGACTTAATTAATTAATAGAGAATTAATATTACTCTTCAACAGCAACCATTCTTCTGAAAATTATGAATCAATTCCACCACTTCAATGTTGACACTCGATGTACTCTCTGGTTCATGAGTGACTAACTTCCATGACGTTTCTTCATGTCTTGACTTTGATAACTTGATTTTCTTCAGATTAAATCCCTGTAATTATCTGATACCCTGACAAGATCTCTGTTACTTGATTAAATCCACAATCTTGATTTATATCACTGAGGCTTGATCAATTTCTTGAACTTCTTCCAGTGAAGTAATTCCTCAAGTCTGTAGATGAACCTTGTTTCTGAATCCTTTGACAGATGTTACTTTGAGAGATCTCTTTGACGATAGATCCACTATTTACTTGTACATTCTTATTTGAGTTGATTTAAATCCTCGAATAAACAAATAGGCTATGACATATGCCTTTCACATACACATACATGAACCTATGCTAGCATGGCAAGTTCTAAATCTCAAGATCCACTGTCGCTTCACAAGAGATTAACACCATATCTTATATGTTCGCGACGCACATAAGACGAATAAGCACAACCAATACTAGATATCATACAACCATCACACACTAAGGTATTAAACAACTAACTAAATAATTCCGTATTAAATCCGTTACGACCCCATGATCACGATTAGCCCATGATTGAACTCATCGTCACCATGGGTTCATATGAAAACATGATAATAATACAAGAGAATAACTAATAAAAATACTTAATTAAACCAGAGTACGTCACAAGAGTAATAAGGTTCAAAGTAAAAAAAAACTAGCATCCACTGATGCAACGAATAAAAGAATCACAAGAAAACTATGCTTCCTCTTCTTCGTTGTGATGTGCTAAAACGGTCTTCTTCCTTATCTCCTTGCTCCTCGATTGATACCACGATTCAACACCCGTGAAATGACTCTGAAAACTACTTATATAGGAGCCCCACAAGTCCCAGTCATCTCAGAAGTCGGAAGTTCAACGGGAATAGAACTCTAAAAATCAGGATTTTAATTCACGACCCTGAGCGGCCGCCCAGCAATCCTGAGCGGGCGCCCAGCTTTCTGAGCGGCCACCCAGCTAGGCTGAGCGGGCGCCCAACACCTTACTGGAAAATTAATTATTTTTCTCCTATTTTCTACTGCGTTTTGCTTCTAACTTCCCACTTGCAATGCCAAGCACATACTTAGGCCTATTCTTGATGAAATCTCTCCACAAATGCAAGTAATACCCTGAAATGCACAAACACTAGAAAGACGCATCAAATACATAAAATACTTGATTTCAAGACATCAATTCAAGCCATTATAAGATGTTCTAAGTGGTATAAAATGCCACTTCTCAGATGGAGCCTCGGAGTTAGCACGAAAGTAACCAGCAATTGTAGTCAAGGAAACAAGAAAAATCAGAATTTCCAGAAGGTTGGGGCGGCCGCGCTAGTCTTGGGAGCGGCCGCGCCCATTTGTTCGAAAGTGAGCGCGCCCGCGCTGGTATGCGGGGCGGCCGCGCTGGGTCGTGATTGCAGAATCCTGATTGCAATATAATAATGATTTTTCAGACTCCAGATCGTATTGGGCTTATATATAAAGCCTTTTGAAGACGTTTTTGATAACAATGAGAAGAAGGAGAGAGCAATAAGAAGACCTAATAGCACAATACAACAAAGGAGATGAAGATCTTAGTTTTACTTGTGATTCTTTGCTTAATTTGTAACGTTGGATGCTTGTTTTCTTATTCGTTGGAACCTTACACTCTTGTTAACGTACTTTTGATTATTATTCAGTTTATAAAGATTTAGTTTTTATACCAAACTTTCATTGGAACCCATGGTGACGATGAGTTCGGTTATGAACTAATCGTTATCGTGGGGTTCTAACGGATTTACTTATGGATTTCTACAATTAATTTTCTTTAATATCTTGGTGTGTGGTGATTGATTGATATCCTAGTATTGGTTGTGCTTATTCCTCTTATGTGCGTAGCTAACATATAAGATAGCGTGTTAATCTCTATTGAAGCGAAAGTGAATATAGAGGTTTAGAATTTGCCATGCTAGCATAGGTTCATGTATAATTTCTATGCATGATTCGAAGGTAATTTTAACCATCTTACTTTCCCTATATAATCATGATAGATAACTTGTGCATTAAACCGTTATATTTTCAAATTCTATAGACATATAGGGTCTAACCATAATTGGTGTCTACTTAGCTTCTATCTCTTTTGTGGATGTCTAGTAGTAGGGTATCCGTGCAACGAAAGTTGGCGTTTACTAGTTCTGTGTTATCTGATTAGTTGTCATCACCATTGCGTGCTAAGGTTAAGAACAATGACTTTGAATTAAGTATTTAATGAAGTTAGAATCCCATGTTTATCTCATATAGTTAATTCAATCACTTTTTTTCTTAGTTAATTCAATCACTTTTTTCTTAGTTAATTGCATGTTAGTTTAATCTTAGTTATAAACACCTCAACTTATTATTGTCTTAACACTGAGAGGCATCCATACAATTGTTGCATAGGTGCATAATCTTAAGTTAAATAAAAAGAGTCTCCGTGGGTACGCATCTGATTTATATCTTATACTACTTTTGAACGCGTATACTTGCATGTAATTTTACCGCGTATTTTCGCCCTAACATTTTTCTTCATGGTTAACCAAGAAACCAAACTTTGTCCTATGTAAGCAGAAATACCACTTGTACTCTTCCTATCTGTTTGACAACCTGCATAATCTACATTAATATAGCCAACAAGATCAAATACATTTGTGTCAGGATAAAATAAACCAAGAGTAATAGTTCCACTCAATTTTTTGAATATTCTCTTAACAACATTCAAATGAGACTCTTTAGCTTTAGCTTGAAATCTTGCACAAACACAAACACTATACATAATATCAGGTCTAGAGGCTATAAAATATAATAAAATTCTAATCATATCTCTATACATCAGAATATCAACGTCCTTACCTTGTACATCAGTTGTCATCTTACTAACAACATTCATCGGTTTTGATTTTAACTTGATATTATCATAACCAATATTTTGAGTAAGTTCCTGATATAATTTGATTATTGTACATATATACCTTCAGGAGTATGCTTGATTTGTAAGCGCAATAAATAATTGAGTTATCCCATCATGCTCATATCAAATTCACTATGCATACACTTAGAAAACCACTCACATTAAACATCATTAGTAGCACCAAATATAATATCATTAACATATATTTGCACAACTAAGATATCTTTACCTTTAAATATAGTAAATAAAGTTGGATCAATAGTACCTCGAATGAAACCATTCTTGATCAAGAATTCACTTAATCTTTCATACCAAGAACGAGGTGATTTCCTTAATCCATATAAATATTTCATCAACTTATACACATAATTTGGTTATTTTTCATTTTCAAATCCAGGAGGTTGCTTAACATAAACTTCTTCTTTAGGAAACCCATTTAAAAAATCACTCTTAACATCCATTTGGTGTAGCTTGATTTTCTTGTGGCATGCAAATGGAAGTAACATTCTGATAGATTCTAATCTTGCAACAAGAGCATAAGTTTAATCAAAATCAATACTTTTTTGTTGATTATATCCTTGTGCCATAATTCTTACCTTATTTCTAATGGCATTACCAAATTCATCGACTTTTTTCTTAAAACCCCATTTAGTATCAATGATAGAAGCATTCTTAGGTGGCTCTACAAGTTCCCAAACATCATATCTTTAAAATTGATTGACTTCTTCTTGCATTACCATAATCCAATTTTCACCATTAAGAGTTTCGTTGATCTTATTTGGTTCCTCCTTAACCAGAAAAGATGCAAAAGCGTAAATATTTGATGCTCCTTTACTTGTCTTGATTCCTTCTGATCTATCACCAATAATCAATTTTAGAGGATAATTCTTCACTGTATTAGGATACTTTGGTAGAGAATGTTGACCTATAACTTCCTCATTTGTTCGAATTCTCTTAGAAGAAGGTGAAAGGTATTCACCATCAAACATATTCTGAAGCTTTTTAATAGCTCTATTTTCTCTCGGACCTTTCAAAGTAAGTCTAGATAACTGTTCCAAAGTTTCATCTATAGGTGAAGAAGTTCCATCTTTTTTATGAGCAAATGGAGTTGCATCTTTTGACTTATCAGCTTTCTATGAGTCAGTTTTCTTCACTGCCAACTCGCTGTCAGTACCTGTACCTGCAACATCTTCCTCTTCCCTTAACAGATCGTCATTAGACTCTTGAAATGAAATATCAATAGATTCTTCAACAACGTTTTTAGATAGATTGCAAACTCTATAAGCACGACCAGTTAAAGAATTACCCAAATATATAGCTTCATAAGATTTAGAATCGAATTTACCATCCCTTTCAAAAGTTTTGAGCACAAAATACTTTGAACCAAAGACTTTGAAGTAACCAATTTCATGTTTCTTCTTTCTCAGCAATTCATATTGAGTCTTGTTGAGTAATGGCCTGATTGGCACTCTGTTAAGAACATAGTTTGCTATGTTGACAGCTTTTGCCCAAAAACTCCTTGGCAGTTTGCTTTCCTGAATCAAAATCCTAGCTATTTCTTGCAATGATCTGTTCTTACGCTCCGTAACTCCGTTTTGATGTGGTGTATGAGGTTGTTATTCGCTAAAAACGCGCTAATAATACACGCAAGTATACGTGTTCGCAAGTAATATAGAATTATTTCTAGTTTGTTCCCACAGAGAATGGCTTGGTTAACTAATTAATTTATGCACTTATGCACCAATGATATGGCTATTATCCAATGCTAAGATGAATAACAAATTGGGATTGTTTATAACTAAGAATTAAACTAACGATTATAACTAAGAGAATAAGAATGGTTGAATTAATATATAAGACAAACATGGGATTCTAACTTCATTAAATACTTCATTCAATAGCCTTTTCGTTCTTAACCTTAGCATGTAATGGTGATGACACTAATCAAATAACATGAAACTGATAAACGCCAACTTTCATTGCACGAATACCATACTACCAGACATCCATAAAAGAGATAGAAGCTGAATAGACACTAATTATATTGAGACCCTATATGTCTATAGAATTTGACAATATAACGGTTTAATGCACAAGTTATCCATCATGATTATATAGGGCAAGTAAGATGGTTAAAATTACCTACGAATCATGCATAACAATAACACATGAACCTATGCTAGCATGGCAAGTTCTAAACCCTTAATTCACTTTCGCTTCATTAAGAATTAACAAGCTATCTTATAAGTTCGTGACGCTCATAAGACGAATAAGCACAACCAATACTAGGCTATCATACAATCACCACACACTAAGGTATCGAAACAAATTAACTAAAGGAATCCATAAATAAATCCTCTAGAACCCCACGATAACGATTAGCCCATAATCGGACTCATCATCAACGTGGGTTCCGATGAAAGCATGATATGATAAACGTAGTCTTTATACTGAATAAATAATAAAACCAAGTACGAAACAAGAGTAAGGTTCATGAATAAGAAAACTAGCATCCAAGTTACAACTTAGAATAAAGATTCACAAGTAAAAACAAGATCTTCTTCGTCTTCATTGAATCGTGCTAACACGGTCTTCTTACGGCTCTCCTTGTGCTCTGGTATATCCGTCTCTCTAGAAAACATCTTTTTTTAAGTATATATAGCAGCCCATGCAAGATAGAAGTCCTCCAATTGTAAATCAACTAGAATCGGGATTCTGGGATCCCGACCCAGCGCGGCCGCGCGCTAGACTAGCGCGGGTGCGCCGTGCTTCCGGAAAAACTTCTGATTTTCTTTAATTTTTTGTTGCAATCGAGTTGGGTTCCGGAGCTTTATTCCTTGGACATCATCCTAACACCATATTAGCACCAAAATAATGCTAATTCACCTGATTCTTAGAATAAGTCCTGAAATGCAAAAACACTACCCCCAAACTTGAATCAATGTTTGTCCTCAAGCATAAACAGACTCAAAGAACAAGAAATAAAAATGCATGAATGCAACTAAATGAATGCAACGATCCCCAATAGAATAACTAAACCAAACAACAAGTAACATCTCAACAATTGCAGTTATTCGCATAAGATCAATCAAACCTCACAAATCAATCTACAAACCAGAGATGTGCGTGTGTGCAACTGCTTACAGATATACTATCGCCACTAGATCAATAATCATTACTCACTATTCATCAAAGCAATCACAAGGTTATAAACAAAATAAAAGCTACACTCAAAATAACTTATAACACTTCAATTCTTATATTGGAGTTTGACATGGATTCATGCTTTTATTCAAACAAAACAATGCTTATTTGATCGTGCAATGAGTGAGGTTCACAAAAGACTTATACAATAGTACCCATGTAGCGAGCATTAGTTTAGCGGATCCCAGACTATGAAAAGCCATAGGTCACTAGGCACAAAGTCCCCTAAGAACTTAATAACTCAAGTACTAAAGAGCCCACTCATGATCAATTATACATAACACTTATTTTTTTCTCTCTTTTTTTCTTTTTTTTCTTTTTTTTCTTTTCTTTTTTTTTCTTTTTTCATAATTTCTGAACGAGTGTGTTTCGCTCCATCTCGTTCAACCCTAGACTACTCATATAAATATGAGCCGACTACTAGCCATTTGACACCTAGCCAACACAACTAGAAATAAAATCCAATTTTTCTCCAATTTTTAAATATCCATGACTTTTATTATTAAGAGAATATCCTAAATTCTAAATATAAACAAGCGATTAAACCTCGACAAACAAACAAACCATGACCATGATCTAGCACTTAAGCAACCTATAAGACTTAGTGAAATACAGTTGTTTCTAGCATACAAATCAACTCGATAAGACTTAACATCACTAAATACGACATCACTACACTAGCATCAATATCACAAGTCAATCGGAAAAATTATCTAAGGGATCATGTTATTATGCAAATGCATGAACTATATGAACAAATTACTATAAAAACTACCAAAAATAAAAAAAAACTACATGGAAAAATATGCAACTATATGATTTAAACTATCATGAATATGCAAACTATATGCGACTCACACAAACATATTCCTTCAATTACTACCCCCAAACTTAAAATATTAACTGTCATCAGTGAAGGTAATAGTAAGGAATCAGGCACACCTAATCCGAATCAGGATTCTCACCCTCAATGGGTGGAGTGTCAGGCATGTCCAGAGGTGGATACACGGAGTCCTCACCAAATACTGGCCACTGGATGTCAACACCGGTGGCTCTGAATACAGTCCCAAGTGCCTAGGTGAGATCACGTGCAAACCTGCTGTGGATGTCATACATCACATCCATCCTCCTAGCCAGACACCTATACTACATCATGCTCATGCCAGCTCCAACATCAGCTCTTTCCTCCTCCTCATGTACCTGTTGCGATGGCCCCACCTCATCTCTTAGCTGAGATCTCCAAGCAGTCCTGCTCGTCTGGGTGGCCCCAGCAGCTAGCCTCCCACCAGGTAGATGGTTAAAAGTATAACCAAGCCCCTTGATATCGGGCTTGCCTCGATCCCATTCTTGCATCGTAGCCAAAGTAGTGATGTCAATAGGAGCACTCGGGATCTGCAACTGCTCATGTGCTGGCCAATTAACACCAACTGCCATGCACAATTTCGTCACAATAGATGCATACGGTATAGAGCCCGTGGTACTCCCCCTCAAGAACTTCAGGATACCCTAATAAATCACCATCCCAAGATCCACATAATCGCCCTGAAGAATGCCCAACAACAGTAGTGCACGCTCCACAGTAATCTCATGCACATGCGAAGATGGCATGATATTAGCACAAATAAACGCGTTCCATGAACGCAAACCTGTTCATGTTGGAAGCCGGGAACGTAGAGTACTCAGTAGTGCCCCTCTTGATCTTCCAGTGTGTATCAGGCATGCATAGTGTAATAATAATAAGATCCGGATCAAAGTCCTCTGGAGTCTTATCATTCCAAGTGTCCTGCCCGGGCTTCCTCGCAAGCTCCTCAATCACTCTCCTAATAGCATCAGCACTATACTCCATAGTCATCCCTCGCACCACCGTGAAGCCATTCTTCCCATCCTTCGCATTCGTATTAAACTCGCAAAGAAGACTCATGGGCATAGCAGCGGGTTCCTCGCAAAAAGGAACCCAGCCCATCTCCAGAATCATCTCCAACAGCTTACCATCCTTCCCCGATGGCAGAAAACCTCGCTCCTTAGCAATAGGATTTGAGAGAAGACTCGTATACTCCGCTTCAGCCTCGGGAGTAGAGAACCTCGGCCTTACACCACCCGCACTAGAAGAATTGGTGGTGCTGCTACTTACTTGAGTTCTTTGTCTCTTGGGTGCCATTGGAATGGAGTAGAGAGAATAAGAGTTTGTGTTTGAGAGAGATTTTGTGTATGAGAAATTTGTGAAGTGGTGAAGAAGTTTGTGTATAAGTGTATGTATTTATAGGAGGTGAAAAGAGAATTATATATGGAATAGAAGTGAGATTTGATTACGGGAATAGTGGGAATAATGGGTTCGATTTGGAGAGGGAAATTTGGGATGTGAGAGAGTAAAATTCGGGTAGGAATTGATTTTGTAGCAAAAATCCCGTTTTCCTCTTCAAAACTGTTATTTTTATTTTTCTGAGTTGGGACCTCGGTGCGGCCGCACGTTAGGACAGCGCGGGCATGCTCTACTTCTGCCAAATCGGCGCGGTCGCACGCTAGATCAGCGCGGGCCCGCCTGGCTTCTGAAGTTGGCCCTAAATATTTCTATTTTTTTTGTGATTTTCTCTTTTCTTCTTGCTTCCTCTACCTACTAATGTACAACAAACTTGGGTTTCCTCCCAAGAAGCGCTTGCTTTACGTCGTTAGCTTGACGTAGAAACTCGAGATCAAACGGACAACAAAACGGCACTAACCACCTCGCGGTTTACCGTGTCACCATAGTAATGCTTCAACCTCTGACCATTTACCCCTGGATCATTCTCAAAAATCTCCACCGCTCCATGTGGAAACACAGTTTTGACAATGAAAGGCCCTGACCATCTTGACTTTAACTTTCCAGGAAAAAGACGGAGACGAGAGTTGAACAAAAGAACTTGATGTGCCGGCATAAATGATTTGAGTACTAGACCCCTATCGTGCCACCTCTTGACTTTCTCCTTATACATTTTGTTGTTCTCATAAGCTTAAAGTTGGATCTCGTCGAGCTCATTAAATTAAAGCATCCTCTTCTTATCAGCTGCATCCAAATCCCAATTTAATTTCTTCAAAGCTCAATACGCCTTATGCTCGAGCTCCACAAGCAAATGACACCTATTACCATAAACCAACTGAAATAGAGACATTCCCAATGGAGTCTTATACGCTGTTCTATATCCCAAACAGCTTCATCAAGCTTCAAAGACCAATCTTTCCTTGATGGACACACAACTTTCTCTAAGATGCGCTTAATCTCTCTATTAGATACCTCAGCTTGACCATTCGTCTGAGGATGATAAGTCGTAGCAATGCGATGATTCACATTATACCTTTTCATCATAGCAGTGAACTTACGGTTGCAAAAATGTGACCCCTCATCACTAATTATGACTCTTGGAGTTCCAAACCTTGTGAATATCTGCTTGTGAAGAAAATTAAGTACCACATTCGCATCATTTGTTGGCAACGCCTTAACTTCAACCCATTTCGACATATAATCAACTACCAACAAGATAAACTGATTATTACAAGATGAGACAAATGGCCCCATAAAGTCAATTTCCCAAACATCGAAGACTTCAACCTCGAGAAGCACATTAAGAGGTATTTCATCCCTCTTAGACATATTAATCACACGTTGACATCGATCACATTTCAAAATGAACTGATGAGCATCTTTAAACAAGGTTGGCCAAAAGAAACCTGCTTGAAGAATACGAGCTACTGTCTTTTCTCCACCATAGTGTCCTACATAAGCCGTTGAGTGGCAATATCGCAAGATCCCCCCCCCCCCGTTTTGCTGTAAGGAATACATCTCCTGATGATTTTGTCAACTCCTTGATAAAAAAGAAACGGCTCATCCCACATATACCACTTCATTTCATGCAGAAACTTCTTCCTTTGAGTGTATGATAAGTCAGCTGATATGATGTTACTCACAAGGTAGTTCACAATGTTTGCAAACCACGGTTCTTCCTCTTGCACTCTAAACAGCTGCTCATCGGGAAAAGACTCATTTATCAATGTCTTGTCCAGTGAAGTAGCATTAGGGTTCTCTAAACGCGAGAGATGATAAGCGACTTGATTTTCAATCCCCTTTCTGTCCTTGATCTCTAATTTAAATTCTTGAAGCAAAAGAACCCATCTAATCAATCTAGGCTTCGAGTCCTTCTTCAAGATGAGATCGAATTGCAGCGTGATCAGTAAAAACTATCACTTTAGTCCCAAGTAGATAAGATCGAAATTTCTCAAAACCATAAACAATAGCCAAGAGTTCTTTCTCCGTAGTAGTATAATTCAGTTGAAGACCATTCAATTTCTTACTAGCGTAGTAGACCACATGAAAGATGTTGTTCTTTCTCTTCCCAAGAACTGCTTCAAATGCATAGTCACTTGCATCGCACATCATCTCAAAAGGTTCATTCCAGTCAGGTGCAGTTATGACAGGTGTCGTGATTAAACTCTTCTTCAATATTTCAAAACGGTAAGGCACTCGTCATCAAACTTGAAAGGGACATCTTTCTCTAGTAAACTGCACAATGGCTTCGAAATATTGGAGAAGTCCTTGATGAATCGCCTATAGAAACCCGCATGACCAAGAAAGCTGCGAATTCCCTTAACTGAAATTGGTGGAGGAAGACTTTCAATAACCCCCACCTTAGCTTTGTCCACCTCAAGACCCTTACTAGAAACCTTATGCCCAAGAATAATGCCATATCGTACCATAAAGTGACATTTCTCCCAATTGAGAACCAAGTTGGTCTCAACGCACCTCTTGAGAACATGTCCAAGATTTTGCAAGCATTCATCAAAAGATTCTCCAAATACAGAGAAGTCATCCATGAACACCTCCATATTATGGCCAATCATATCAGAAAAGATGGCCATCATACATCTCTGAAATGTGGTTGATGCACCACACAAACCAAATGAAACTCGTCTGAAGGCGAAAGTACCAAATGGACAAGTGAAGGTAGTCTTCTCCTGATCTTCCGGAGCGATACAAATCTGACTGTAACCTGAATAACCATCCAGAAGACAATAATACTTGTGACCAGCCAATCGGTCAAGCATCTGGTCAATGAAAGGCAGAGGGAAGTGATTCTTCCTAGCGGCCTTGTTCAGCTTCCTGTAGTCCATACAAACTCTCCATCCCGTAACTGTTCGAGTAGAAATGAGCTCATTCTTCTCATTAGCAACAAATGTGATACCTCCCTTCTTCGGCACACACTGAGCTGGACTCACCCAAGAACTGTCAGAAATGGGATAGATAATCCCTGCATCTAGCCACTTAAGAATTTCCTTTTGCACTACTTCATTCATTATTGGATTAAGTCTTCTTTGCTGCTCGATCGTAGGCTTGCTACCTTCCTCTAAAAGAATTTTATGCATGCAATAAGAAGGGTTGATTCCCTTAATATCTGCTATAGTCCATCCAATTGCCGATTTGAACTCTCTTAGAATCCTCAAAAGCTTCTCCTCGTCGCTGCCTGAAAGGTCAGATGCAATAATAACAGGCAAAGTAGATGCATCACCTAAAAATGCATACCTCAAATGTTCAGGTAAAGGCTTAAGTTCAAGAATAGAAGCTTCCTCAGTAGATGGCTTAAGGCATTTAGGATCTTTGTTCAATTCCTCCATTCCAAGAGATTCAAAAGGCATATCAATCTTCCTCTTCCAGGGAGAAGCATTTAGATATTGTAATTGCTCTTCACCTTCGTCATCCTCACTATCTGAATTCCCAATAAGGCCTTCTTTATTGCATCAGATGTTAGCAATTGATCAATTTTTGAAGTAACCACATAATCGACCAACTCCACCTTTAAGCACTCCTCATTTTATGTAGGAAATTTCATAACATTGAACACATAAAAAGTTACATCCTGATCCAGCACTCATATTGTGAGCTCACCCTTCTACACATCTATCAAGGTTCGGCCAGTTGCCAAGAAAGGTCTTCCCAAAATTATGGGAATCTTCTTATCATCCTCGAAATCAAGAATTATGAAATCAGCAGGGAAGATGAGTTTATCAACCTTGACCAAGACATCCTCCACAATTCCTCGCGGATATGTAATAGAAGGTCGACCAACTGCAAAGTCATATAAGTCAGTTTTGGATCAGATAAGTTTAACTTCTTGAAGATTGACAAAGGCATCAGATTGATGCTTGCTCCCTGGTCACATAAGCATCTGTCAAACGACACTTTTCCAATAGTGCATGGAATAGTGAAGCTTCCTAGATCCTTAAGCTTCGGAGGCAACTTCTGTTGCAGCACAGCACTGCAATCCTCCGTGAGAGCGACAGTCTCTAAATCATCTAGCTTCACTTTCCGAGAGAGTATACCTTTCATAAACTTTGTGTAACTAGGCATATGCTCAAGAGCCTCAGCGAAAGGTATGTTGATATAAAGTTTCTTGAACACCTCCAGAAACTTCTCAAATTGTTTATCCAGCTTTTTCTCCTGCAGCCGCTTAGGGAAAGGCGGTGGAGGATAGATCCGTTTCTCCCCTGTATTACCCTCAGGAGGAGTGTGCTCAACAGTAGTCTTCCTTGGTTCCACTTCTACTTCCTGCTACTCTACTTCTTCTTCATCCCCAGCTTCTTCAGTCGAAACTTGAGTTTGTTCGGGATTCGTAACCTTTCCAGACCTCAAAGTGATTGCCTTCACCAGCTCCTTGGTTTCTCTCTGTCCTAGCACTTCAGTGTCACTAGGTAATGTACCAGGTTGACGATTAAGCAAGGCATTGGCAATTTGTCCAATTTGATTCTCCAAGGTCTTGATAGAAATAGCTTGACTCTTGCACATAAGCTTCAACTCCTCTAATTCAGATTTTGCATTAGCTTGTTGCAGCTGAAGTTGCTGCCTTGGTGCAAATTGCGGTTGTTGAAAACCAGGGGGGTTGTACTGCTTAGATGGATACTGCTGATAAGGCTATTGAACCGTATTCTGAGTGTTGCTCCAACTGAAATTAGGATGATTGCGGTTGTTGGGATGATAAGTGGCTTGCACAGGTTACTGCGATCGCTAAAAATTGCTCACGAACTGAGCTGATTCACTAGAAATAGTGCACTGATCAGTCTCATAGGCATCAGCACAAAGCTCAATGACACTAGTAATTTGATTAACTCCATAGTTAGTTAAAGTGTCTACCTTCATCATCAAAGCCTTAAGTTGGGCAGTTATACCAGTTGCTGCATCCAACTCCAGAATTCTTGCTACTTTTTCCTGAGTCAATCTCTGAGAAGGATTTCGGTATTCATTAGCAGCCATCAGTACAATCAATTCATAAGCCTCATTATAGCTCTTAGCCCACAAGGCTCCTCTTGATGTTGCATCGAGCATGGGTCTAGAAGTGGCACCTAATCCATTATAGAAACAGTTTATAATCATTCAATCAGGCATGTCATGGTATGGCCACTTCCTTAGCATCTCCTTATATCAATCCCAAGCCTCACACAGAGATTCTCCAGTTTGCTGAGCAAATTGAGTAAGAGCATTCCTGATTGCAGCAGTCTTCGCCATAGGGAAGAATTTAGTGAGAAACTTTTGAGCAAGATCCTGCCAAGTGGTGATAGACCCTGGTGGTAGAGAATGTAACCACCACTTCGATTTATCCCTTAAAGAGAATGGGAAGAGTCGCAGCTTGATAACATCTTCAGTCACACCATTAAACTTGAAAGTATCGCAGATCTCAATAAAATCCCTGATGTGCATGTTGGGGTCTTCAGTAGGAGAACCCCTAAACTGAACTGAGTTCTGTATCATCTGAATTGTGTTTGACTTGATCTCAAAAGTGTTAGCTGAGATGGTTGGCCTGATAATGCTTGACTGAATATCATTGATCTTAGACTGAAAATAGTCCATCAAAGCCTTAGGAATTTATGCTTGATCCCCCATCACTACTAAAATTGGTTTCTCTACTTTCTCTTCTTCTTTTATCTTCTCTTCGTCCTCAAAAACCTCCCTTCGAACCACTACAACTTCTTCCTCGGCTTTATCCAGAGTTCTCTTACGAGACCGCGAACGCATATGCATACACGCTCGCTAGAGTACGTGAAATAAGACAAGGGAATAGATAAGTAACAATGTCTGAGTCAATGAACTTTAACAATCACTAATGACAAACACATACACAAAAACAATTAACACTACAGTCCCCGGAAAAGGCGCCAAAAACTTGTTAGTCTCTAAACACGCGCTAATAATACACGCAAGTATACGCGTTCGCAAGTAATATCGAATTATTTCTAGTTCGTTCCCACAGAGACTGGCTTGGCTAACTAATTAATTTATGCACTTATGCTCCAATGATATGGCTATTATCCAGTGCTAAGATGAATAACAAATTGATTTTGTTTATAACTAAGAATTAAACTAACGATTATAACTAAGAGAATAAGAATGGTTGAATTAATATATAAGACAAACAGGGGATTCTAACTTCATTAATTACTTCATTCAATACCTTTTCGTTCTTAACCTTAGCATGTAATGGTGATGACACTAATCAGATAACACGAAACTGATAAACGCCAACTTTCGTTGCACGAATACCATACTACCAAACATCCACAAAAGAGATAAAAGCTGAATAGACACCAATTATATTGAGACCCTATATGTCTATAGAATTTGACAACATAACGGTTTAATGCACAAGTTATCTATCATAATTACATAGGGCAAGTAAGATGGTTAAAATTACCTACGAATCATGCATAACAATAACACATAAACCTATGCTAGCATGGCAAGTTCTAAACCCTTAAATTTACTTTCACTTCATTAAGAATTAACAAGCTATTTTATAAGTTCACGACGCTCATAAGACGAATAAGCACAACCAAAACTAGGATATCATACAATCACCACACACTAAGGTATTGAAATAAATTAACTAAAGGAATCCATAAATAAATCCGCTAGAACCCCACGATAACAATTAGCCCATAATCGGACCCATCATCAACGTGGATTCCGATGAAAGCATGATATAATAAATGTAGTCTTTATACTGAATAAATAATAAAACCAAGTACGAAATAAGAGTAAGGTTCATGAATAAGAAAACTAGCATCCAAGTTACAACTTAGAACAACGATTCACAAGTAAAAATAAGATCTTCTTCGTCTTCGTTGAATCGTGCTAACACGGTCTTCTTACGACTCTCCTTGTTCTCTGGTATATCCGTCTCTCTAGAAAACGTCCTTTTTTAAGTATATATAGCAGCCAATACAAGATAGAAGTTCTCCAATTGTAAATCAACTAGAATCAGGATTCTAAGATCCCGACCCGGTGCGGCCGCGCGCTTAATCAGCGCGGGTGCGCTGGCTCTCTTACAAATGGGCGCGGGCGCGCGCTAAACCAGCGTGGGCGCGCCGTGCTTCTGGAAAAACTTCTGATTTTCTTTAATTCTTGCTGCAATTGATTTGGCTTCTGGAGCTTTATTCCTTGGACATCATCCTAACACCATATTAGCACCAAAACAATGCTAATTCACCTGATTCGTAGAATAATGCCTGAAATGCAAAAACACTAGAAAATACATTAAAATACCAACAACTTGAGTATATTTACACCAATTCAAAGCTTTACAGAGCGTAATAAAGTGTCATAAATGCCACTCAACAGAGGTGCAGAGAATTGATGTGTAATTCCTCTTTCTTCACAATATGGAATAAAAACCTTTTGGAATTCACCACCATGATCACTTTGTATACCTATAAGTGTTATTTCAAGCTTATTCTCAAGTAAATTTATTAACTTCTCAAATTCACTAAAAGCACAATCTTTAGTATATAAAAACAATACCCATGTATATCTAGAATAATCATCAACAATAACAAAAACATATCGTTTTCCTCCAATACTCTTATAAGCTTCTAGACCAAATAAATCCAATTGTAAAAGCTCTAAAGTTTTAGAAATAGATACCACTTTCTTGACTTTACGTGATATTTTGATTTGCTTCCTAGTTGACAAGAAGCACAAGTTTCTATCTTAACATACTTCAGTTTTGGCAATCCTCGAACTAGCTATTTTGTTAACAACTTGCTAAGTAATTTCATATGAGCATGTCCAAGCTTTTGGTGCCAAATTTCTGAACTTGTATCAAATGCTGCTAGATAACATGTTTGTTCCCGTTCTTCAAAATCCAATATATATAAATAGGGGAATGATCAAATACAAACTAAAATTAAAATAGAAATTAGGAACTAATCTAAGACATTAGATCTACCTAATCAAATGGTCCCCCTTAAATCACCCCACCCAACTACTCTGCACCCTCCCACACCCAATTTCAGCTTTTCTCTTCAATTTTTAATTTGATTTTTCCCGTCAAACCGTAAGTTTTTTTAAAATCCAATTTCAATGTATTTTTCTACATCTCTCAACAATCGATTTGCATACCATATGTGTTATATTTCGAATTAATTTTAAAAAAATTATTTGGTTTCTAGTTTCTATTCTAAATTGGTTTTTATTGGAGTAGTCTCCTATATATATATATATATATATATATATATATATATATATTTTCTTCCCTTATAGTAACTATAGGAATTTTGTTAGAACCAACAAGTATAGTACCATCATGTTGACCAAAATCTACTTTATGACCATTATCAAATAATTTACTCATACTAAGCAAATTATAAGTAAGACCCTTAAAATATTGATATTTTTTTAAATACAAAATACCGTTACCAGTTTTTCCTTTACCAAGAATAGGAAGAGTCTTGCTATCATCAATTGTGACACTACCACCCTTCTTCATCTTTAGACTAAAAAACTGAGATTTGTCTCCACTTATGTGCCTTATTGCACCACGGTTCAAAATCCATTGATTTGACTTTAATTTGGCCATGAGACAAACCTACAAAACAAATAAAAATAACTCAACATTTTGGTACCCATATTGGTTTGGGTCCAGTATGGTTAGTAGATATAACATAAAAAACATTTAAATCAGATTTCTAGATCCATATTTGGACCACTTTGGGAGCCTGATTCTTTGTTCTTCCTGTTCTGTCTGGCTTTCCTGATTCCAACTTGCTAACAGAAGAGTGTAGAGCTAGATTCTTCATTTTCTCAATTGGTAGCTTGACACGTTCAAATTTGCTAGTTTCAATTCTTGTCTCAAATTGTTCCATCTCAGCAAAGTTAGTAAGACGATCCATTGTATCAGTATTTACAGCAGATTCTAAAGTTGTGGTCTTGGCTTGATAGATAAATGGAATCGAGCTGAGTACTTTCATGTTGATCTCTTCTTGTGGAATCTTCTTTCCAAATCTTTGCATTTCATTGATTATATTCTGAAACCTTACTTGAGCTTCCTTGATAGTTTCACCTTCTTCAAGCTTGAAGTTTCCAAAATCATCCATTAGAGCACTAAACTTCACTTTCCTCAATGCTTTAGATCCTTCATGATATATTTCAAGAGTAATCCATATCTCTTTTGCAATCTTGAGAGGAGATACTTTATCATATTCAGCTTGATTTAGACCTATGATAATCATGCTCCTCATCTTTTCATTGTAGCCAATTTTTAACAACTCGTCAGGAGTGAGTGCATCAACATCTTTGACTTTACCTTTATCATCGTTGAACTCATAAGGACCTTTCTGAACTACCCTTAGAACAAGTGGATCTCTGGATAAGTGAGTATTCATTTGACCTTTCCACCAATTGTAGTTGTCAGCTCCAGTGAGAATAGGAGTCCTCAAATCGGCCTTTCCTAGAAATAAGTCAACCATTTGATTGATACTTTTCCTGTTACAGAAATGTTAGTATATCAAATCTCTTATAAAAAGTGAAATTCTACACCTAGAGGGGGGGGTGAATAGGTGTTATGGCTAACTAATAGCAATTTTAATATGTTACCAAATATTTATCAAACTATCAGACATCTTACTATTAAGTTAGAATATATTTTGCCAGCAAGCTGACACTCGATAGCAATGCAGAGAATAAATAACAGCAAGTAAATAATACATAGAATTTTAGCCAGGTTCGACCCCTATGTCTAGTGGTCTACATCCTCGTCCTTATCAACTTGGTAAAAAAATATATTATTAATCACTGAAATGATATGATTACAAGATTTAATAATATATCTCCCATTAACCCTTATTCTTGATAGCAGCTTGCTGATAATACTTGTTCCCTTGATTGAAATGCCCTCTAAGCCCTATACTAAACATGTATAGCCTTCTCTATCAATCTAACTCTCTGAACCCTTGTTATCAAAGCTTAACTACACAGTAACAAATGTTTACACCTTGAACAATACAAGTTTTAATGAAAATTATAACCGAAACTAAAAACTCTAAGAATATAGATATATGTGATAAAATTAGAGCTCGGAAAAAGAATATTCAATGAATGCAAGTTCTATTTTCTCAGATGGTATAGTGTATACTTCGTGGATCAACCTCAAAAGTAAGTATACCCAAATGTATTTATAGATTAAGCTAACTTTCGAATAAACAACACAACTTCCGATCTTGACAAACTATCACGATTAGTTTGTTTTAATTCAAACGTTAAAATAATCTAGAAACACGTTTAAACTAAAGATAAGATAGATTATAAAGGATTTAATAACATCTATCTTTAGTTTAAATAGAATACCAATCTTGAAGTAAGTTGTTTGGATAAAAAAATATTATAAAGAACTTACTAGAAAATAGGAAATGGTTTGAATAAAAGAGTTTAAATATCTGAGGAGCTCTAATATATAAACACGTTAGATATATCATCGAGTCCATACAAAACTCATCATATTTAATCTCCTTGTAAATCACAATTCTGATTTATCCAAACCTTGTTAGCTTGTTGATAGATTAATATTTCACTTATATAAGACAAAGTTAATAATGTTTATATAAATTACAATCAGCTTGTAAATATATAATTAAGATAAGCCGTAAGCTAGTTAATAGTGCGATCATCAAAATCATAAGGGTATCACACCCCTAATTATATTCATGATCAAATGATAATAATATTAAATAATCCTGAAAAAAAAATTAATAACGATTTATTGTAGTTTTAACTCAAAAATTTTCACGATTATGTGCTGAAATTAGAAAATCCATTTTTCTTAAGTTTAATAACAAGAAATTGATGACTAAACTACAGATAGCTTGTCGTAGCCGTTACTGTTTAAAACCGTCCAAATATCATTGATGTGCGTGATTGATCCATCTTAGTTGTAATGCTGTGAATCTATATTTTGTTTAAATGCAATTGGAGTCCTCCATGTGGACTCCTGATGTGATAGTCGATTGATTGATTTAATCGGCCCCTCTAACTTCATTCTCCTTTATACCTCTCTCTTTTTTTTTTCCTCCGCCAGTATCCTCCGTTTCTCTTTCTTTTTAAGCTATTTTATTCTACGGCTCTTTTAGGTTTATAAACGCATTTAGCTTTTCTCGAATTATTTTTTTGGCTTTAAATTTTGTGGAAAACCGCAAATTTCTCCCCCTCTTTTTAATATACAGATACTTTTGATGTAGTTTATCTTTGTTTTAGAAATCAAATGTTAATTTTTTTTCTCATTATTACATCTATCTATCTACATATCTATTATACTAAAGATGAAATAATGAAAGTTTTGTTGCGAGTCATTCTGGTCATCTATAGTTTAGTCATGTTATTGATTTATATTTTTATTTAACATAAAACACTATGATTAATAGATTAATATTCACAATAATTATATAAATATAATATAATTAAATATGTATAATGGGACTTAAGCTAAAACAAAATAATATATATACACACTATTCACCGAACATAAAAAATTATATTATTGAATCAGTCTAAAGTTACGACTGAAAGATAATTCATTGGTAGGTATAATTGGCCTGTAATAAAAAATATTCAAAATAATATACTAGTTTAAGCAAAATTATACTTTTTATATGGGCTAAAGAAAACTATAGTTTGTCGCATCGGGCTAAAATAAAATAATTTATACTAGTGGCAACCTTAAAAAAATTAAATTATTGAACGAGCTAAAATAAAATTATAATTGAAAGATAATTTGTTAGTCGATATAATGACAACGGGGAAAAATAAATTAATATTTACTAGTTATTCGGGTTAAAACATAATAACATTCAATCCAGACTAAAATAAATTAAAAAAAAAACTAAATACAATTACTTGGATTTGGTTGATATACTAGATGTATATAATTAATATTTTTCTTCTATATATATAATATCTATTCTATTTAAAATAATATTAAAAACGAGACGATGAAAAGTTTTGTTGTTGAAGAAACATTAAATATGTAAAATGGACTTGGTCCAAAAGAATAATATATATCATTCACCCGGATAGAAAAAGATTAAACTATTGAATCGGTCTAAAATAAAATTAAAATGAAGAGATAATTCGTTGTTAGATATAATAAATATAATTATATTATTGACACGAGTTAAAAACTAATAAATACTAATGTTGCGGTTAAGAAAAATATACTATTAAACTGTGTTAGAACAAAACTAGAACTGATAGATTATTCGTTGGTCACTACAATAATATCGAAATAAAATAAATAATATATAATATTCATTCAGGTTAAAATAAATAATATTTAACTCTTACTAAAATAAAATTAAAAATAAATTAGATATACTTATCTGAATTTGATCAATATAACGGGTTTATATATATAATCATGGATATATTTTCTTATATATCTATACTATTTATACTAAAATGAAAATAATAAAATAATTATTTAAATCAACCCTGTGTATGGTACAGTTTGTAGGCTGATATATATTAGTCATGTTTCTTAATAACATTTCAAGAAGGAAAAAGGTTATTTTTAAGTTTTAAAGTACAAATATATAGTAAGGTTATTTTCATTGAAATAATTAGTCATGTAATTTGCCCTCCATACGTTATTAATAAAATATGAAATTCTCGATGAGTTACCGAAAGTAAATGAGTTGTGTCAGCAAATTTAAAAAGTTAAAGAACATAATTGCAGGGGTGAATGTGATTTATGAAGCAAGAAAGGAGATGACAATGAGCTTGTCTGCCATGTTTAGTGAAAATTGGAACACCACTACCGTACCAGGTACAAACTTGCATTTTGTTACCCTCAAAGTTACTCCCTCCGTCCCTTTTGATTGTCATCACCTTAATATTATAGATTAGACGTAAATTAGTAGTCAATCGCTTATCGTAAACAGTACCGAAAGTCAAAAGAGGAAGAACAAAATGGGACGGAGGGAGTAAAAAACATTGTGGGGAAAAGTTAATTCTTTTCACAAAAAGAACTGTTCGTGCGCAAGTGCTTAATTAATCAATGTGGATCATATCGGTTAATCACTTGTCTTAAGACAAATTACACCGTAAAGAGATTAGACATGTAGATAGTCCTTAATTATAAACTTATAAATTATGATACAACCATGTGTCTAAGTACGAATACATGCAACATGAGGTTAAATTAAACCTAACTTTTAATAAATGCTAAAAAGTTAATTATCGATCACAATTAGTTTATTACAAGCAAAAAGAGGTTACCATGGACGTAAAATGTTAATAAACGTTAAATGTCTTACTAATTTCCAAATGACTAGTTTTAGCGCTTCCAACTTTTCTTTCAAAAAATTCTGAAAAGATTTTATTGATTACTCTCACAAAAATGCACGTGTTACGTGTATTATATGAATACTATAACTAATATGTACCCTTATCGTTTTAATCTTTTTTTAATAGTATACTCCCTCCATCGGTCCCTCCCATTTATTTATATTTGATTAGAAACGGAGGTTAAAAAAATAATAAAAGGATGGAGAAAAATTAAAATAATGAGTAAAGTAGTGAAATCAATTAATATTAAATATATAATAAATATAGTGGAGAGAAATAATGGAAGTAATTATTTTTTATATAATAAAAATTTTATTATTTTTATAAATGTTTGAAATATAAATAATTGGAAGGAACACGGAAAGGGACGGGACATAGGAGTAACATTTTAGAGTAGTGGTAGGTGTACATAAGTATAAAATATTTGTATATAATGATACATGATATTTGATATGGGGTGTTTTAATTAATTTTGTTGATATAAATATAGGAGATCGTTCCATTTAAAACACACTATTATGTACACCTACTATTAGCTCATGCATATTAAAACCCCGGGTTTCACTATGCTTGCACTGTACAGTATAGTCTAAACGAGTACCTCGTATTTGAGTAATATTATGCCATAAACAGAGTATATCTATTCTGGCTATAATTTTATGTATCAAATTGTTTAACTTTGAAGATCTTCTTTATACTCATTCCCAAAATACAAATATACAAAACCAAGGTGAGAAAAAAACAGTTAACTATGGAACAAATAATAGAAAAAGTAGCAATAGTTGTGGCTCTTTAGTGCTTCCGTTTAAAATTATTATTGGAATATTAATAATGTGGTAGACTAGCTAGAGTTACAAGTGGTGCTTCTAAACAAACCCCTCGTTTTGGGACCACTTTATTTAATCATGATGCAGATACAATCAAAACGGCGATCGATCACTGAAATATGCTGTAATTATATCTCACAAATAAAAATATAATATAGTTAATAATTAACTAAACTCACATCGGATTCATTCTTCTTATCATTATTTCTATACGTTCATAATTTTTATAATGCTTTTAGTCTTTACAAGTTGAAATTGCGCCTTATAATTGAACAAAACAATGGTACTAATTTTTAGATTTGGATTGTACTCAATCGAAATAAAGCCCATTACTTATGTATATAATTATATGAAAAAAATGAAAATATAAGATTGCTAAAATTTTATAATTTTAATCGGTGCATACTTATAAACATAAATACTATTTTCCCGTACCTTCAATCGTTCAACATTAATAAATTTATATAATAATTTTCCCGTCCCTTTTATATTGAACACATTTTTCAATCATGTTCTAATTTTGAATTTTTATTCAGTGACTAGTTTGATATAATTTTCATTTTGTAAACACACAAGTATAAAAATAAAAAGTAATTCATTATTATTGTACTTATTATATTTTATAGAATATAATTTTATTTTTAGGTAAAATAAATATAAGGAGTAAATAACATAGTTGTGTGCATATTTTATACTAATTTTCAAAAAAATAGTTATATTTTCATATTCTAAAAAAACGGATTTTATACTTATATTTGGCTTTGTAAACGCCGTTAATATTTTATTATTAATCGCTAGTTTTATAGAAGCAAATAAAATAATTGTAGCCATAATTTTATCTAGATTTACAAAAAAAGAAGTTATTTTTTTAGAATGTCAAAGTTTGGCAACATTTCAAAAATCAGTATAAAATATAGTCAAAAAATATGATATTTACTCTAATTTAGTTCGTTATTTATTTTATATTATGTATCTTGTTTAAAAATACAAAACTAAGAAAATAAAAATCGATTAGCAACGTAAAATATAAATTGTAACTCTAAATGAAAACATAAATGATTTCCGCAAACATCAACGGGACTACGAAGATTATGGACACATTGGCAAAAAAATGATTACTTATTTTAAAAGAAATGCTAAAGTAAAAATCGCAAGAAAATACTAGAATGTCGGCATATATATATCTACTTTGTCTAGCAAAATGGCATCCAACTCACTTGTCCGTACAATGGAATCATACAAACTTGATTATTTTATGCAGTCGAATGTATTATACTGCCACAAAATGATGAGGTTAATATAATTGGATCACATTCACACATGACATCACAAGCCCCTCACGTGCCCTTTGTTATAGCTAGGACATGATAAGAATAAAATCATACCCTTTTAATTAATAAAAAGAGGAGTGAATGAGAGTAACAATTATATATTTCGTTTCTCTGATAAAATTATAAATAAATATTGTATGATGGTGAATATAAGGACACGTGTCCAAGTCATTACCAAGGCACACCACTTTTCTTATTTTAACTTAATCTAGAACCAGGACAAGAGTCCATTTATAATTAAAATCTATTTAGGCTTGTAGATTATAGTTCTCTGGTTCAGGCCCCATAGTCTAGGTTTAGAAAATTCCATGAGTGTATTATATAAAAAGATGTACAACATTATAATGAGTTGCCAGTAAAGATGGTGGAACCAATTAGCCAAATCTCCCTACAATATTTATTTCAAACTATAGACAAAAACAACATATTTATCTATGTTATAATTCTCAAAGAATGAGATTCAATTACCCTCAAATTTGCAATTAATCCCCCCAATCAAAATAAAAGGAAAAAGGACATAAGCAAATGAAAATTTTACAACTAGAACTTTGATGAAATATATACCCTGGTACATAATATTTGAGGCTTATATCCATCTTTTAAATGTTGTTGTTGTTGAATTGCTGGTTTAGTAAGTACATATCCTCAACACTCCACAAGTTATCCGATAAATCCCCACCGTCCATCCATGAATGATGATTACTGGTGTTTGCCTCCATGCATTGAAATCCCGAATTGGGGTTATAGTAATCCATAGGGCTAATTAGGGTGTCCGTGTAACCAAGCTGATCTTGAAAGTAATAATCCTGATTAGGGTTAGGATTAACAGGAGGATAGTTGTAGCAATCTGTCATGTCAGACACAGGAGATACTTGTGATCTTCCAAAAGAGTCCGACGAGGCAGTGGTACTTGAATTTGCGGGTGTGAAGCTGCTTGAACTATTTATCGAGGATTGGATTATTCCCTCGTAATTGTTGTACATCATACTATTGGTCTGTGGCATCATCAATTGGCTTGAATAATCTGGATTACTACTGATGTTGTTGGAATTGTTCATGTAACAAGTGGGGGTGGCAGTGGCGAATGAGGAGTCCCCGGTGGCAATGGCCAAGGACGAATCCCCGGTGGCAGCACTAGCACCGATAGTACTGCCGCCAGCAGCTTGAATTCTTTCAACTAATCTTGGCATCCAGAGGTAACGCATGGTATCTTTGAATTGCTTGCTATTCACGTCACATTTGAGCTGTTTCGCATGTTTTTGAACTCTTGTCCTCCAATAATTCTTTATCTCATTATCAGTTCTTCCTGGTAAGTGTTGAGCAATTTTTGACCATCTGTCATGTAAACCACGCAAAGATTATATAATTAACCACGGTGAAAATCAGAATTTTGAAATAGGCGAGACTATAGAATAACAAAAGATGTAAACAGCGAGATATATACATACCGGTTGCCCCAACGAGAATGAAGTTCAAGAATAGTGAGTTGTTCTTCAAGAGTGATGTTTCCACGTCGTACATCGGGGCGTAAATAATTAAGCCACCTTAATCTGCAGCTCTTTCCGGTTCTCTTCAATCCTACAATTTCATTAATCCACGTTTGGTAAAGTTGATAATAAATACTATACAATTCTAACAGTACTATCCGTGTACGCAATAGTAAAACGATCATATTTTCTCGGATATATGCAGAAAATTCCTTTTCTTAAAACAACTTTAATTATTCTAAGTCGCTACCTTTTGTGATGGTGGCACTGCCACGACGTAGCAATCATATACTACTATACCATGTACAGTACCTGGGTTTCTTCTTACATATAAATTACTCTCGTGAAAATTATATGCACAAAAAATATTTCTTTGATAACATGTTGCATATCTATACCTTTTTATAAACTCTTTTTAATTAAAATTTATTTGGCCGAATGACTAAAAATAATGAACTTTGCATATAAAGAATTGTGTGTGTGTGAGAGAGAGAGAATGGGAGGGGGAGGGAGGGGGAGAGCGAGAGAGAGAGAGAGAAAGGGGAGGGAGAAGGAGATTTTGTAAATTACCTGCAGAGCGAGCTAGGGAATTCCAGCGACCTTCACCATGTTGAGAGATGTAATTCATGAGAGCAAAGTCTTCTTCAATAGTCCAAGGCCCTCTCCGAAGATCTTCTCCCATCATCATTTCATCTTCTTGATCATCACTACTGTTATTCATCGTCATGGCAACTATTTCCTCCGAATTTCTTTCACCTTTAACATCCATTTTTCCAAGTCTTTCTGATTTGATTGATTGACAACAATAGTTCTTGATTGACGCTATATTTATTTCGAGAGAGAGAGAGAGGTGAGAAAATATTTTGAAGAGGGGCAGAGAAGAATGGGATTAATACAAAAGGACAGGGAGATGGTGGGGTTTATATAGATGGATAGGTAATGAAAAAAAACAGGTGGAATAGCATGTGCGAGAAGTAGAAACAAGCCGCAATAGTAACTAAGTTGGGTTTATTCAATGGTTTTATTAATTTATTAATCACTTCTTAAACACTTGTATGTAATTATACTCACCAAGTGGCTTTCAAGTTTGACACTTTTGACTTTATTGCCTCTTGTTTTTATCTTTGTCCTTCAGCATCTCTCCTGTGCAAATTTTTATATTTTAAACATTGCCGTGTTTGTTCTTGGCGGTACTATCACCTCCTTCTTACATCTCAGAAATGTAACTGTTTCAACTATTAAATTTTTTTATATCAGCCAGAATCTGTATAATCCCGTTAGAATTTGATTATTCCTCTTTCAAAAGTTTATCCGTTGCTTATGTTGAATTACAAAACCCCCAACAATGTTATTTGATATTAAATTATTTGTTTCTTGTAAAGTACTTTGCATAAATTTAAAATTTTGAATATCATTATAAATGCTTTATTCATATTTATTACTGTATTTATTATCCCTATGTTAATTATTCCTGATTAATAATGTCATATATATATATATATAACAAGAAGACACTATTGTTTTTCCTTTTTCTCTACTTTTTTGATGCATGCCAAGTGAATGACAAGATTACTGGGAAAATGTACTAGTCATCTTTTCCGCCTATCTTTTAAGAACTATTATCTCCATCTAGTACTTCTCATCTAGTTTTTCTCTCTATAAATATTTCCTTATAATCTTCTTACTTATAAAAGTTAAAACTATCTGACAAAAAAATGGATGACTACTTTAAATTTATTAAGGTTAAAATCACTCCTTTCTATTAAAAAAACTTAAATTAATCCTCTATGTCGGGAACCTTAATTATTTAGCTCTCTCCTTCATTGGGTAGAACTCTTGAAAATTCATGAAGAGTAATATACACATATTCATTTGATGCAATTGTCTGGTAAAGCACTAACATCAACAGTGCAGTTTGTCTATAAGCTTTGGTCCAATGTAGGGTAAAATCTGAAATTTGAGGTATCATGATGAGCAGCTAAAGAGGCCTATACACGAACACTCTCATTGCTCTAAATCTTCTTTGATCACCACATTCTCCCCTAAAACTACAATGTGTGTATGCAAAAGTAGGGTACATTGCTCATGAAAAATCAAAATCTAACTCCCCCCACGCACGCCCACACACGGACACTGGAAACACATGCATGCACATACAAACTTTGTCATCTTTATACTTTCTTTTGGTGTTGTCCATGTTTACATATATCAATTCTGGACAGATATGATGATTGCATCTGAAATATGGGTACAATATATAATTCTTTAATATTTAATTTGCATTTATATAAGTAATAGATGGCAAATCCAGATTTTAATTTCAAGCATTTATTTGTAGCGCACAAATATTTGTTACTTAACAAAAATATACAAATGTTATTTTATTTGTAAACAAAAAAATGATTTGTCAATTGATCATAAACATATACCGTAACACCCGGAGAGTTTCTAAGACCCCGTCCCACATCGAGGAGATTTTTGGTTTCTGTTCAGTTTATAAGGTGAAGTACTACTACTATGTGCACCAATAAATCATGATCTTTTGGGAGCTTGTGGTGGACTAGTCGTTACCCAAATTGGCTGCATTTGGGATAGTAGGTTTCGGCTTATTTCGGACTCGGAATCGGGTGGGCTAGTCGTTATCCAAGTTGACTGCATTTGGGACAATTGGGTTCGGCTTATTTCGGATTCGGAATCAGGACTTGACCCGATTTTTGAAAAAGGTTTGAGATTTGAACCGGATTATCATTAATACAGTACAATTTTTGATGTTGGAGTTGCCTTAATTAGTATGTTCATCTCCCCCTGTAATCGTGAGAACGCTGATTGATTGATATGAATATATGTTAAATCTTAAAAAAGCCGCTAGGAAGTCATGTGAACAAAATCCCCTCAAACTACATTCGAAGAGGATAAGTACAAATTGGGAAGCAGGTCAGGAAGGAACAAAGCACCAAACTGAAAGTCAAGTCCTTGGGATTTGAGAATTCAGATAACATTTTTCATCAGTGTTTTTTGCATAACAAAACCAAAAAAGGAGGAGGAGGAAGTAGAAAACCTAGGACACTACATGCTGAAAACACTACAATAGATATGGTCACACGGGTTAAAGTCATGAGTAACATTGCGGCGACAGCTACAATACACAGAAGTAGATATATGACCTTAAACATGCGCATTCAGACCACGAGCCTATAGGCTATAACTGAACAAATGCCCTACTCATTTTACATAATTTTCATTTTCCACCGCGCATATTGTAGGTTCAATCTCTTTGAAAGATTATTTTTGTCGTTTTTAACTTTTCAGCTGTGGTCACTACTACGTTTTGTAATAGGAACGCCAATTTCTATTTTTTGTGCTTATGTTAAGCAGTAATTTGGTTTTAGAAGTCCTAACAATATTGCACTCATGTGTATCCAACAAAAGCTTACACACGAAAACGGGTATACGTATGTATTTTTAGATGATAATTTTATATAATTATTGTAAGTTTTTGATAATTTCATATCAGACACATGCTAAAAAATGTTGACATGTAATGTCTGTATATGTATCTTTAGATGATAATTTTAAATAACTATTTGTTAAAAGATATTATATGTAATCAAATTATATTTACTAGTTTAAAATTTATGCGATACACGCTTTCAGTTAAATTTATATATCTGTATTTTATATAATTTTATTAAAATCCTAGTGTCAAGAATTGAATACTTAACTTAATAACTATATAATTATAATTTAATTGTGTGTAATAAGTAAAGTTCAAATAGCGTAGTATAGAATAGTATATGATTGATGAAATTTAAACCATAAATCTTATTTATAAATAATAATTAAATATTTTGATGTTGACGGGATTCGAGCCTATAAATTTGGGTAATGTATTTTTTTACAAATATTAACATAAATATTTGTTATTTGGTAGTATTCGAAACTAGAAACTTATTTGTAACCTTATAAATAATAATATAAATATTTATTTTTGGCGGGATTCGAACCTATAAATTTGAGTGGTATATTGTTTTAATATTCGAATCTAACTATTCGGATAATTGGGTTAAGTGTTCTCACGGGTCTTGATCGAAATAGATAACAAAATATAGGGATTAACCAAATTATACGCAATTTCGATTATTATAATCCATTGTCATTATATTTATATATATTATGGGGACCATGACTTTTTAATGTGATTTAGTAATTTATTTATATACCTCTATATTTAAAATTGGTTTAAAAATACACACTTAGAGATTCGAATTTATAATTCAAATATGGCAATCAACTAAGTTCACCATCATAATGGGTGAGGTACAAGACCATTTTGATATATATGTTAAAATCATCAACTACAAATGTAAGGATAAGGATTAAAAACATATGTTAGGATAAGGAACATTATACTTTTTATATTTACGAGATCTAAATTAAAATCATTACTACATGCATTTATATATCACACTAATAATATTTATTCAAAAAAATTAACATAAAATGTGAATTTTCCATTTTCAAAAATTAAACTATGCATATTATTAAGTCATTTTGTAAAATACATAATAGTGGTTAATTTGTATTACTAATAATATGATTATACTCAACAAAAAAAATCCTAAATAACAATAATATATAATATTTGTTTAGTCAACTTTTGGGATTAGCAACATATTAATATTCTTAAAAGTCACTTGTAACTAAAAGCTCCATCTTAACTCATATAATAAATTAATCGAGTTCGAATATAAATTTTGGGCTGAAAAAGGTTAACTTAAATTTGATAAGTTCGAATTCGGCTCGACCGGCTCGAATTACACAGCTATATAGAACTATAGCAATGCTCATCTTTTTTTGATTATTGTGATTTTTTTTATATTATTAGTAATGTCCGGACAACTTACTCTGTACATGTCTTTTATGACATTATGAAAAATTATTTTTTTATATAACGTGAGCTGAGTTGAACAGTATGAGGTTGGCTCAAACTCGATTAAAAAATTCAGGTTCGAACACGAGTTCAATCGAGCCTTAATTTAAAGCTCGAATGTCGGTTCGATTCGATTAAATATATAAAATAAAAAGAAATAAAAATACAATATTAATGAAAAAAATATAATTAATAGAGACTCGATAAGACTTGCGAGCCTTACGAGCCGAGTAGAACTACATGTAATTTGGGGTTTAGTTCGAGGCGAGTTGAACACAATGAGGTTCGGCTCGAGCTCGATTAAAAAATTCGGGCTCGAGTTCGAATTCGACTGAGCCTTAAATTCAAGTTCGAATATCGGTTCGTGAAAAGTTTGATAAGCTCAATAAACTCGAACTAATTTCACCAAATATTGAGCCGATCCGAGTCAAACACTGTCAGGATCGGCTCGAACTCGATTATAATAGTTCAGGCTCGAGTTCGATCGAGAATTTAATTGCAAACTCAAAACTTCGCTCATAAAAAGTTCGATAGGCCGGAGATCGGCTCAAAATCTTGAATAGATTAGAACGAATACTAACAAAAACTTAAAATATTATAGGTCTGGCTCGAGTTCGATTCGAGTATGTATAAAAAATATAAATAAAATATTAAATATTTATATTAAAATAAATTTATAATAAAAAATTAAAAACAATAGAGACTCGATAAGGCTCGCGAACCATACTAGTCAGAGTAGTTAGAATCTCGAGTTCGGCTCGATAAATAATTTCTAAAAGCTCGAACTCGAGCTCGGCTCGATTGTTCTCAAGTCAAATTCGAATATTTAACGAGCCGCGTTCGAGTAGTTTACAAACAGTTTGACCTGTTTATGCCACTAATTCGATTAAATATATAAAAATAAATAAATATCGAATATTTAAATAAAAATACATAATTAATGAAAAACGTATAATTAATAAAAGTTCGATAAGACTCGGAAGCCGTACGAGCCGAGTAGAACTACATGTAATTTGGGTTTAATCGAGCCGAGTCGAACAGTGTCAGGTTCGACTCAAACTCGATTAAAAAATTCGGGCTCGAGCTTGAATTTGACTGAACCTTAATTTCATGATCGAATCTCAGCTCTTAAAAAATTCGATAGGATCGATAAGCTCGAAAGCTCGAATTCTATTATATCTATTATCAGGGAACATGGTTTTTTAGGAGTTGTTTCTAAAAATGGTTGTAATGATAGTATTAAATAAGAATATGGTAAGCACCAAGAACCAAGAACAAAGAAGTCATATTAAATAAAATTGTTTTATGGTTATTGAGCTCAATTTTGACCATATTTACACAAATATTGTAAGCCCGTAGGGTTTACCCGGTGCACATCCGAAAGGTAGCAGCTGCGATCTATGATTAAAAAAAAATATTGATGAACAATAAATTATCTTGGGTGCAACCCAACACAATGTAGAAATTAAGAAGGTCTTAATTAAATCTTAAAGTTTTAAAAATGGATAACAAAGATTTTTTTTTATGAAATTATATAACTCATATATAAATTATAACGTAACTTATACTTTGCATGAACATTCATACTAGTTTAGTATTGATGCGCATAGGCTGATTTTGATTATTAATTAGGAGCTTTTGATTATTAATTAGGAGTTTTTCCATCCCGATCCATGTGAAAATTCTAATATAACTTCTATCTTTTATTTATTAATTGGACAAATTCATGAATCAACCAACCTCTTAATTTTATTAGAGAAAATGTTGTTTACACGGACCTCGGCTCTATAGCCTCCCGTGATAAACATCAGAACAATATTATATCCATGGCTGCTGCATGTAGAATTTAGTGGCCGCAAAATGTGTCCATTTATTCCCCCTTTTTCAGTTTCTTCTTTTTTCTTTAAATTAATACTACAATGATATTAATAATTTAATCACCAATAATTTCAACAATGCTGAATATTTCAACTAACTTTCCGCGATGTAGTTAATTTAATAACTTGATTAACACATTATATTAGAACATGGATAATGATGAAAACAGCAAATAAAAAAAAGCTTCTACATAATTACCAATTAACCAAACGAAAATAAATAAATAATTAAATCGCGGACTTCCTTGATGAATCTAATAATGTAAGAATAAAAAATAAAACTTTTGGTTGTCGTATACTATCTCTGTTATATATTTTTATTTAGAAAAAAATATAAAAAATTATTTTAACTATAAGATTAAAAAAAATATGTAAAAATGTCAAACAATAATTAAAAAGAAATAGAAGGGGCGAGGAGTAACGTTTAAGTATGCTATAGGAGTATTAAGTTCCATTTTCTACCTCGGAATTAATTAACAATCACCTTTCTTAAATGCAGTTAAAAGAGTAGGTCTGCCACAACATAAATAAAACTAGTGAGTAAAATTATATGTAACTTGATTTATTCATAAATTGATACAAGTATTTCTGCAATAGGATTGGATTTAAATAATTTTAAAAAATGTTAAGTTAAGGAAATGTAGCACGAGCCGAGCCAGCTACAGTGTTTTACTCTCGTAAAGGGAATTAAGGGAATTGTCGTAAAACCCCATGTATGTCTATCGTCCCCCGTTATAATAATTTATTATTACTTCTTTTTCGAGGACCACCGACTATTTAGTAGGAGTATTTACTACAGGAGAGGTTCTAATCCGAGCAAATACTGTTGCCGACCCTGTTTTATTACACACGTGTCCATACTAAACCACATGAAAGATATCAAATAGCACAACCTCCCTATGTCCCTTTAAACATTTTCTAAATGATATATCGGTAATTTTCATAATATGAGATAAATTATTAATTTACGCCTAATTTGTAAGTCTAAATATAGTCGTGAGTGATTTTGTTGGATTCGTATTTATGAGTACTTTAATACGGTGAAATTTTTATATTTAATATTGTTGTGAATATGTTGAGCACTTGATGATTACCTAAACAAAACATCTAAGTAGATTTTACTTAGTGAAATAATGTAGCACTCGACGGATAAGAATTATAGTCCCGACGGATAACTCATTATAGTCCCGACGGATGATTAACTTATTATCCATCGAGTGAGTAGCTTATGTAATAATAAGTTTGTAGCACAGTGTTGTATGCACCTTTGTATAGAATCTGAAGTAGCATATAAGTCATGTTGACTTTAACTAGATATGCAGAATAGGTTGATTAACTGTACATAAGCAATGTCTTGTAATTCTGTATAAGTGAAATGAAGTCAAGTGCCAAAATAGCTACCAACGGATGATTAACAAAGCTTCGACGGATGACCAAAATAGCTACCACCGGATTCTTTACAAAGCTTCGACGGATGATCAAATGACTATCAACGGATGTTTAACATAGCAGTCGACGGATGATCAATTAAGTCATCGAAGGCTGATCTGAAAGTCGACAGATGATCATATCAAGATTCAAACATCAGTTGAACAGTGAAAGTTGACACACATCCGTTGAGTTGGATACAAGTACACTGTGGAAGCCCATTAACTGGGTAATAGAGGACGAAAAGCAAAAAGATCAAGACTGTTAGATTTTATATTTATTCAGTTCTTTTAACTTTGTAATCTTGGTAATATATAAACCAAGAGAGTAGCAAATAGAAAAATAACTGAGATAGCTAAGAAACAACAACAGAGAAATCTTTGTAAGCACTATCTTTAGCATTTCCTGTGTTCTTAGCAGTTCTATTTGTGTAAGCAGCTGTGAGCATTTCTGCAAACAGAGTCCTCTCGATATATTAAATATATCTCTGGTGGAATTGTTTAAATCCACCAGAAAGTTTTTAAAGACTCTTGTTTTTAATTACTTATGTTTTGATTCATTCAAGTTTACATTCCGCATTGTGCTAATCAAAACAAATATATCCATAATCGAGTTGAACATTTTTATTTCAAGAAAAAGGTTCAAGAATTCCATTCAACCCCCCTTCTGTAATTCTTGCTATATTGTTAAGGGAATAATAATTGGTATCAGAGCAAGCTCTTAATCTACAAAGAGTTTAAAGATCAAAACAATTCAGCAAGATGAACAAGAAAGATGTTGGAGTCAAGATTCCTTTTCTTGATAAAGATAATTACCATCATTGGAAGGTAAAGATGCATCTTCATATGCTTTCTCAAGATGAGGCCTATGTGGACTGCATAGAAAGAGGCACTCATGTTCCAATGAGAGCTGCAACAGGAAATGAACCATCTGTTCCAAAGCCAAGGCATGAATGGTCTGATCCTGATATTGAACAAGTCAGGAAAGATAAAAAGGCCATGAACATTCTGTTCAATGGTGTTGATGCATACATGTTTGATAACATCATCAACTGCAAGACTACCAAGGAAGTTTGGGACACAATATAGATAATCTGTGATGGTACTGAGCAAGTAAGAGAAAATAAAATGCAGCTCCTGATTCAGCAATATGAGCATTTTCACAATGAAAAAAGTGAGTCACTCACTGACATTTTTAGTAGATTCCAAAAGCTACTAAATGCTCTTAAATTGCATGGAAGAGTCTATCAGACTAAAGACTCCAATCTGAAATTTCTCAGATCTCTTCCAAAGGAATGGAAACCAATGACAGTCTCATTGAGAAACTCACAAGATTATAAGAAGTTTACTTTGGAGAGACTGTATGGCATTCTGAAGACCTATGAGCTTGAGATAGAGCAGGATGAAAGAATGGAGAGAGGAAAGAAGAAAGGAGGATCCATTGCACTAGTGGCTGAACTGGAAAAGGAGAAGGAAGTGAAGATGGAAGCTGTGGAATCAACTTCAAAGGCCTGTGAAAGCAAGGGTAAAGGGCTAGCTGCAGAAAGTGAAGATTCATTGAGCCAAGATGACATGGAGGACATTGATGAGCACCTAGCATTCCTTTCAAGAAGATTTGCCAAGCTCAAGTTCAAGAAGAACTTTGGAGCTGCCAAGCCAAATAGAAACATGGTAGATAAATCAAAATTCAAGTGTTTCAAATGTGGCTTGGCAGGGCATTTTGCAAATGAGTGTAGAAAGTCAGATTTTAGTAAGAAAAGATTTGAGTCTGTGGATTATAAGCAAAAATACTTTGATCTACTCAAACAGAAGGAAAGGGCTTTTATTACACAAGAGAATGACTGGGCAGCTGATGGTTTGGATGAAGATGAGGATGTCAGCTATGTCAATCTAGCCCTTATGGCCAAGTCTGATGAAACAGAGACAAGTTCCTCAAGCAATCAGGTAATCACTACAAACCTTGCACATTTATCTAAAGCTGAGTGTAATGATGCAATAAATGACATGTCTAAAGAATTGTATCATTTGCGTGTTACACTTAAGTCCCTCACTAAAGAAAATGCTAAAATCAAAGAAAACAACTTGTTTTTGAGTGAGAGGAATAATGTGCTTGAGTCTCAGTTTGTTGAGTTTGAGAAACTAAAAATTGAGTGTAGAATTGCCAAGGAGGAATTAACTGAGTCCTTGAAAAAGGAAGAAATTTTAAAGAAGCAGCTCGATCGTGAACAGGAGGTGATTAAAGCATGGAAAACATCCAGAGATGTTCATGCTCAAATCAGCAAGGTTCAAGGAATTGAGTCTTTTTGTGATGAAGCCTGGAAAAAGAATAAGGAGAAACTAGAACCTATTTTGGTAGATGGATTGCTGATAGATGTAGACTCGACGGATGATGAGGACTATCCGTCGGATAACAAAAAGTGTTATCCGTCGAATGATAAAAATCCTCATCCGTCGGCTGTGAGCAAACCCATCAGCAAAGCCAAATTAACCAAGCTAAATGAAAAGTATGGGTCTGTTTCCAAGAACTTTGTTTCAGAAGAGTCAAGTCAAGCCAAGAAAGGGAAGAAGGCTAATGTTGGTCACATGACTGTCAAACAGTTAAGTGACAGACTTGAGAAGATAGAGGTAAAAACAGAGACTAAAAGGAAAAACAATAGGAATGGTAAAGTAGGGATTAACAAACATAATAACTACACACCTGACAAATATGCTCCTAGAAAAATCTGTGTCAAGTGTGGTAGTATAAATCATTTGTCTGTTAATTGCAAATCTACCATGCCTACTCCCATGTCTGTTCAGCCTCAATTCTCTAATATGAATGCCATGCCTCCCATGCCTGTTAATGTTATGGCTACACATAACATGAATGCACAGTTTGCTAACATGCCATTTGCACCTAATCCATATTATGCTGCATATAATATGCCTCAAATGCCATTTAGCATGCCTTACTGGAATAACATGTTTTTACCAAGCATGTCATTTCCTGTTAGCCATAACATGCATGATAATTTTGTTGCATCTAGTGGTTTCAAAGGCCCAACCCAAATGACTAAGGAAGAATCTGAAATTCCTAATTCCAATGAGTTAAGACCTAAGAAACAGAAGAAGAAAGCTAACAAGGCAGGACCCAAGGAAACTTGGGTACCAAAATCAACTTGATTTGATTTTGATGTGTGCAGGGAAACAGAAGGAATCTTTGGTACTTGGATAGTGGTTGTTCAAGACACATGACTGGTGATTCTACCCTGCTCACAGAGTTTGAAGAGAGAGCTGGCCCAAGTATCACTTTTGGAGATGACAGCAAAGGTTATACTGTGGGATATGGCTTGATTTCAAAGGACAATGTCATCATTGAAGAGGTTGCCTTAGTGGATGGTCTCAAACACAATCTGTTGAGTATCAGCCAGCTTTGTGATAAAGGCAACTCAGTAACCTTCAACAAAGAAACCTGTGTTGTGATTGTTGGATTTTAATCGCAACGGGGTATGGTAAAATACTTTTACACATATAAAATCCAAATAAAAGCATATAAATCGTGGTAAAAACATAGGGATCGAATCTAACCTTTAAAATAATTCGGAGACAACGATCAGAGATCCTTAGCAGTTGCTCCTCAAGTGTGAAGCACTCCACCGGTATCCACCAAGAAAACGATGTTAAGGAGGAGGAAGGAGGTGGAGAGAATTGGGTTTTCCAAACTTTTTGGGTTTTGGGGTTCGAATAAAAATAGGGTTTATAATAGTGTATTTATAGGCAAAATTTTCAGCTGAAATTTTCTCATAAATAATATTATTATAATCCCATTTATTATTCTCATTAATAATTAAAACACCTTTTAATTATTAATCCTTTTTCTAAACACTTTAGAAATAATTCTCCCTCTTGATTTAATTTCCAAAAAATAAATCCTTTAATTAATAATATTAAGAACTTTTCTTAATTAATTTATAATCAATTAAATCTCATTTAATCAATTATTAAATTTTCCAATTAATTATTTATTTCATAAATAAATAATTATCAACCATTATTAATTAATTTCTCCACCATTAAATCATTCTCTTTTTATGGTGTGACCCTGTAGGTTCAATATTAAGCCGGTAGTAGAAATAAATAATAATAAAACTATTTTATTATTATTTATATAAATTCTCTAATTTATTAAATATGATTAATTAATTAATCACATTTATTCTACATCGTGAGGGATACTTCTCAGCATATCGCGACTATCCGGATAATATGAATTCACTGCTTAGAATACCAAGAACCTATTCAGTGAATAGTTACCGTACAATAAACTCCTTCTACCCTACAATGTCCCGATTAAATACAAGGCATGGATCTCGTGTCAAGCCTATCTAATTCAATCACTTGCTTACCATTTACTATGCTTAGTTCTATGCAAATTAGAAACTCCTTTCTAATTTCATTCACTCTGGCCAGAGATTCCTGAACTAGCATAAGTGGATCAACCTTGAACATTCACTTTCTTCACTGGAAGGGGTAGATCCTAAATTGATCATACACTATCTTCGTGTACAAATTCCTATACCCAGTAGAACCCTAATAATTGTCCCTGGAGACTAAGAACTAAACCAAAGCATAGTTCAGTGTACACAAGATGACTATGATGACCACAAGTCTAAGGATACTTGTACAACTATCATTATGTGAACAAATGCTGACACGTGAGTGAACATCAGTTGTTCAGCTGTGCGAGTCATGTTCAGTGAACTTATTCTATAATAAGCACCTACATACTAGCTATAGTGTCACCACACAAATGTCTATGAGAACAGACATCCTTCATAATGAAGCAAGCATATTATGTACCGATCTCTGCGGATTATTAATTACCAGTTAGTAATCCTACGACCAGGAACTATTTAAGTTTAGAGTTATCATCTTTTAGGTCTCACTATTATGATCTCATCATAATCCATAAAAAGCTTTACTCTAAACTATGATATATCTTATTTAAACACTTAAATAGATAGAGCCCGTAATAAAAACAAAAGAAGACTTTTATTAATATCAATGAAATCAAAGCAGATTACACCAAGAGTTATTCCTAAATCCTAATTCATGATTGGACTTAGGACATATTCCTTTCAATCTCCCACTTGTACTAAAGCCAATCACTCTGGTATCTAATACCCATCTTGTCTTTATGACGATCAAAGTGACTTTCATAAAGTAGCTTTGTGAGTGGGTCTGCTATGTTGTTATGTGTGTCAACTCTAATTCAATACAATACAAGAAATGTTACCGCGCTCCCACTAATCCTTTTGTAGACGCATGGTTCATCTTCATTTTTGATAAAATCAAACTCTTTGATTGTCTCATCAAAATGAATGTTCCATCTTCCGAGAAGCTTGCTTTAAACCACATATGGTTCGCAGCAGCTTACACACTAGGTTTTCATTTCCCTTGGAAAGAAAACCATCTGGCTATATGCCAGATCTCATAGTCGTAGTAAACAGCAATCGCAAGCAAAATCCGAACTGATTTTAACAGGGCTACAGGTAAAAGGTTTCATCAAAGTCAATCCATTGCCTTTGTCTGAATCCTTTTTCCAAAAGCCTGGCCTTAAAGGTCTCCACCTGGCCATCTGCTCTAATCATTCTTACGTATACCGTATACATAGATTCCATTCCGGATTTCATGGCACTTTGCCATTTCTCTGAGTCAACACTACTCATAGCCTCATTATAGGTCACAGGGTCGTCATCATCAATGATCGATAACTCATTGTCATTCTCAATGACAAGGCCATATTACCTCTCAGGTTGGCGAGACACTCTCCCTGACCTATGAATGGGCTGTTCCATAAAAGGTTGTTCAGTCAGAACAGGTGTTTCCACTTGATCAGTAGTAGTTTATGCTTCTTGAACTTCATCAAGTTCAATTTTGCTCCCACTGTTTCTTTCAAGGATAAACTCCTTTTCCAAGAAGGTAGCATGTCTGGAGACAAACACCCGATGATCGGTGTAAAAGTAATACCCTAAAGTCTCTTTAGGATATCCCACAAAACTACATTTTACGGATCGATATTCCAGCTTATCTGGGTCAACTTTCTTGACATAAGCTGGACATCCCCAAATCTTAACGTGTTTAAGACTCGGTTTCCTTTCTTTCCATATCTCATACGGAATTTGAGGAACAGATTTGGAAGGCACCTTATTTAGTAAATATGCTGAGGTTTCCAATGCATAACCCCATAGGAATATTGGAAGATTCGCATAGCTCATCATGGACCGAACTATGTCTAACAAAGTTCGATTTCTCCTTTTAGATACCAATCTGGAGGCGTCCACTGGGAGACTATACCATTTACTTTGAGATAATCCAGAAACACTCCATTAAAGTATTCACCACCTCGATCTAATCGAAGAATTATAATACTATGTTTGGTTATTTCTCCACTTCATACTTATATTCTTTGAACTTTTCAAAGGCCTCAGACTTGTGTTTCATCAAACACATATCCGAATCTAGATCTATCATCTATGAAAGTAATGAAGTATGAAAAATCTCCCATGGCTTGCGTAGACATTGGTCCACATACATCTGTGTGTACCAATCCTAGCAAATCTGCAGCCCTCTCTCCATGTCCACTAAATGGAGACTGCAGTGCCACTATAAAGTGAGATTTTCATCATCCCTTTTCTTTTATTAGTTTGTTCAATCTGAAATAAATTATGTCACATACATACAGACCATTATTTAAAGTACCACGTCCATAAAGAATATTATCTCTAAGAATAGAACATTCATTATTCTCAATAATAAATGAAAATCTTGCCAAGTCTAACATGGGAATAATATTCCTCACAATCGAGGGAACAAAACAACACTTATTTAAAACAATAGTCTTGCCCGTAGGCATATGTAAATGAAATGATTCTACATCTTCAGCAGCAACTCTTGCTCCATTTCCCATCAGTAGAATCACCTCCTCTTCTTCAAGAGTCCTACTTCTCCTTGGTCCCTGCAACAAATTGCAGATTTGAGAACCACAGGCGGTATCTAATACCCAAGTAGAAATTTGATTTAATGACATATTCACTTCTATCATGAACATACCTGAATCAGAAGCAGTAGTATCACTACCCTTCTTCTTCTTCAATTCTGCAAGGTAAACCTTGCAGTTCCTCTTCCAGTGCCCCACCTTGTTACAGTGAAAGCAAACAACTTTGCTCTTGGGGTCTTCAGCTTTTGGTGGAACCGGCATTTTCTCACCTACTTTCTTCTTCTTGGAAGGGTTCCTCTTCCTTTTCTTAGGATTGAAACCTTCACCAATTAGAAGAACAGAACTCTTCTTAGGGGGAAAATTCGATTCCGCAGTCTTTAACATGTTGTGGAGTTCAGGCAGGCTGACATCCAACTTATTCATGTGAAAGTTCACAACAAACTGCGAGAACGAACTCGAAAGCGATTGCAAGACCAAGTCTTGGCTCAGCTCCCCATCCATGGCAAAACCAAGTTGTCCAAGACGTTCAATCAAATTGATCATCTTAAGTACATGGTCATTCACAGATGATCCCTCAGACATCCTACAACCGAGCAACTCCTTCGATATCTCATATCGAGCTGTCCTCCCCGCCACATCATACAACTCTTGTAGATGCATGAGGATATTGTGAGCATCCATATGCTCATGTTGCTTCTGTAGCTCAATGTTCATGGAAGCTAGCATGATGCATTGAGGAACATTTGCATCATCTATCCACTTACGATACACAACATGTTCATCATTATGTGCATCACTAGCAGGTTCAGTAGGCTTAGGTGAGTCAATCACGTATTCCAGCTTCTCAATCCTGAGAACAATTCTCAAGTTTCGAAGCCAGTCAGCATAATTAGGACCAGTCAATTTGTGAGCATCTAGTATGCTCCTGAGTGATAGTGCAGAAGACATAACGTACAAAGTAAATCTGTAAATGATAAACACATAACAACACTTAGCAAATATTCGATTTCATTTCAAAACACTATATGAATCGGGTCTTTATTCATAAGTTGCTCCCACTAGTTAATCTAATTTATTCAACCCCCTACGTGAAAAATTAAGCATTCATAATGCTAGTGGGAATAGGGATCCTACATTCCATTACACAACCCCGGCTGTGGCACGAAACGCCATGTAATGTTCAATAGGCAGACAACTCTTGTCAATTACATCTAATGTTATTCCCTAATCAAACTTTAGCCTCTTGAATAATTGAGTCACGACTGTGGCACGACAAACTCAATATTCTAAGTCAAGTCTAACCCAACATTCCGTACAATTGAATCAGTCCCCAAAGGCCCACGGCTGTGGCACGTAACGACCTTTAGATTCTTATTCAATGTACACATCTCTATGTAATAGACAAGTATTTCTTATTTCGAAATCAAAGCCCTTGGCTGTGGCACGAAACGACAATGATTTAAAAATAAGAACTACTTTCTATCATGTTGGAAGGCTATGACCGACACAAGCCCGTTGTGTCATTGGCCAATTACTACTTGATATTATTTAATTTTAGAGGGATTATATTACGTTACAATCATAATCATATTATAAAGAGATTCTTCCTTTTAAATTAAAAATTTTAAATCAATTATCAATAATAAGATGATTCCCAGATCGGGTGGAGCATTGTCAAGAGGCGTCACTTAATAACCCTTTCTTACAGATAGAAATCTGTTGTTGACAGAATCATCATTTCTCTCATACCGAAAATTTATATTCAATTACGTGTTTCACAAACACAAGAATCTCATGATTGTATTCATAATATTGTTATTAAGGTTATGAAACAATTTCACTATACTAGGTTGTCTAACAAACACCTTTTGTTCATTTAAGTTCACCTAAATCTATCATCGCATGATAAACTATCATTTAAGTTCACCTTTTGTGAATATGCCTTATTTCTAAGATATACTGAAGTTTGTCAGACTCTAATCTTTATCTGATCATTTGCACATTCATACACTCTCACTCCATATGAATGATGATTATTGTGGTGATTAAGTTGTTTCAGATAAACAGTTAAGCATTATTTGCATAAATTCTGAGGACAAGTTCTGATGAAAGTTCTGATGATTAAACTCTGAAGAAACCAGTCAGTATTTTTGTGAAGAAACACAAAAATAGTCATTCATTTTTTTGAGTACAGGAGCCATGTTCTGATGACCGTTAAATTCTGATAATAGTCAAAATCTGATGCAAATCTTGTTGCTTACGTGGCATTATTTATTTACTTGACTTATTTGTAGTTTTTATTGTAACGGTCATATTTATCAGAAAATAATTAATTGAGATAAAAATAGTGATAATTATTTGGTTAATGGGTTGCGTGTTTGTTTTGGTAATCGCATGTGAGCAATAATTACTGCACGTTTACCGTGCCCACTAATAATGTTTTGACTGTTTACATGCTGTCAGGTGTCACATGTCTGTTTTACTTCCAAAAAGAGTCGTTGAGTGGGAAGAGTATAAAAATTTTAGAGATAAAAGATTATACAAATCTTTTACCTTATCTCTTACTTTAATCTCTTATTTCTTTTACTCTCTCTCTCTTTCTCTCTCTATTTTCTGACGGACTTTCTTACAGGCATTTTATCAAACACCTTGCAAACACACGATTTTCACTTGATTTCTCACAGAAATGGCACCTAAAAATCTTATCTATGATGGAGCCAAGTTTGTCCCCAACAACTACATGGCTATTCTCAACAAGGACGAGGCTCTTTCAGAACTTCACTTCATTCAAGATTTTCTCGCTCGAAGTGAAATTGGGAATGCTCTGACCCAACCACAGCTTCTCTTAGGCAAATAAATTCTGGAGTTCTGGAGGTCTGGGGTATATGATGATGGTGGTGAAGATGGGTCCCCAAGCATCATTTTCACAACTGGGGAAGATGAGCATCTGGTTACCTCGTCTACTGTAAGACAAGCATTGCATCTGCCAGAAAACTGTACTTACAGTTCACAAGTTGGGGAGTCAGCTCTTCAAAATATGATGGAAAATCTTGGGTATGAGAAATCTTTGTCCAAGATGGGACAACTGATGAGGCCCTACATCAGGAGGGAGTGGAGCTTCTTTTTCGACTGTATTAGCAAAGCCTTTGCCCACAAATGCTCCAACTTTGATGTTATCCCAATAATGAGTCAGCAAATTGGGTATGCCCTTCTTAATCAAACTCATTTTGATTATGCTACTGCAATTTTGGGTTTTATAGGTGATAGGATGAAAGAAGATAGCAACACAGTTTATTTTGCTAGATTCTGTCAGCTTATATATAATTTCTGTTGTTCTGATGCACCTCAAAACTTTAGTGAGACAATTGAACCCTTTAAACTTCACAAAAGGGCTTTCATAGACTTATTATCTGCTGATAATAAGAAGAATGTACTAAGACCCCTCCAAATTCCTCAATATGTCAAACAGTTCTTAGTAAACTCTGATCCTCACACATACACAACTATATATCCTGATGTTGCACACAACCTACTACTTCACAATCTCCTCCAAAACAGCCTTCCAATACTCAACCACAACCTACTATCAGAACCTACTTTTAACCAGCACAATCCTCTCAACCATAATCATCAGCACTTACAATCAAAACCTCACCTCTCAAATCCAAACCAACCTTTGGTACTTCTCAAAAGGTGTCAGTTGTAAAATCTGACACATCTTCTAGGCCCAAAACCAAAAGAACTATTTTTGTGCCTAAATCTCCACCAAGGAGAAGAAGAAGGATCATTCTGAGAGATGAATCTGATGAGGATGAACAAGTCCAGGTTCCTGCATCTGAACATGTGACAAAAGAAGCTAAAAAGGTAATTTTTCAGAAGGAGGTAGTAGCTGAAGAGTCAATTCTTCAGAAAGAGAATGAAGCTGAGGGTTCTGGAATTTTGAAAAGGAAAAGACCTTCAAGTTCTGATACTAATAAAGTCACTCCTCCATCTAGAAGATCAAAGAAGAGTAGAGCAGGTGTGAAAATTACACAATCTCAATATGAAGATGCTGAGGAAGGGGATCAGGAATCTCTGATCTCATCGAAACCTATTATAATTGAAGCCCTTCCAGTACCTGAAGACACTGTTCATGACACAGTGATCACACCTCATATCTCTCCATTCAAAGAAATAGCTACAGTTGAAGATCCAGGGTTAAGTCCTAAAATTGACATTCACAGGTTGTATATTCCATCTGTCTTGTATCTGGAAGCACCAACAGCTCAGCCAATATCTCCTGTTTCACCAATTCTACAGGCTGAGATACCATCAACTCCAATTCTAGATATAGATACTGAAGATCAGAATCCAGAGGCTCCAGAATCTCCTTCAGTAACACAAACTCTGGTGTTATCAGAAGATGATGAGATGTTATCAAATTTTGGAGACAGTGCTCCAGCAAGTGCTCCAGTCAATGCTCTAATTCTTAAAAAGGAGGCACTGCTTAAGTTTATTGAAGAAGATACTCATGTTCCATGGGAGGAAACTTTTAGAGGAGTGGAATGGACCAAGAAATGGAATGATAATGATTTCATTCCCAGCTCAAATGTTCTGTCAGAACATATTTCAAAAGCTGATGAGTTGCTGACAAATTCTGATTTCAAGCACCAACTTAAAGTCACTGCTTTCAGTACTAAGAATCTTCAAGGTCTACACTTCAAGACACATGAAAAGTTTGATAAACTTCAGGAAAATGTTGATAAGCTAGACCTGATGCTTAAACTAGACAAGAATAGGTTTATCAGACCAATTCATGACAAAGTGGAAGCTATTGAGCAAGTTCAGATCAAGCAGCAGGCCCAACTGGATGAGGTCTTGCAGAATCAAGCTGCTCAACAAACACAGCTCAATGAAATTCAATCTTCAGTGGAACTTCTTCTTTCTCTACTTCTGTCAGATGATGCCAAAAAGGGGGAGAAGGTAGTTAAGTCCAAATGCTCACCTGGCCAAACACTGAAGAGGAAGGATGATAAAGGAGATGACCAAGGAAACCCTAGCAAGGGCAAAAGTCAAAGTCAAGGCAAGGAAAGCAGCAAAGTTTCTTCACAGAAACTAATTTCTGATTCTAGCAAATCTTCTACATAGAAGAATTCAAGTTCTGAAGTTGTAATGCTCAAACTCTGATAGCAAGTTCTGATAATCAAGTTCTGATGACAAATTCTGATGTTCTCATTCAGTCTGGAAGTCAAGAATCTCAGAAGTTTTTACAAACTCAGAACAGCAACATCAAATAAATGTATCTATCATTCTTTTTTTTCTCAGGCTGAACCAAAGAAAGCGGAAGAAGCTCTTCAAGATTTTGATTGGGTGAAAGCGATGCAGGAAGAGTTAAATGAATTTGAAAGAAATAAAGTCTAGACCTTAGTGCCAAGACCAAAGAACAGATCTGTTGTTCGTACAAAATGGGTGTTCAGAAACAAAACTGATAGTGATGGCATAATTACAAGGAATAAAGCAAGGCTGGTTGTAAAAGGATATTCTCAACAGGAGGGAATTGATTATGATGAAACATTTGCACCGGTTGCTAGATTGGAAGCCATAAGGATATTTTTGGCTTATGCTGCTCACAAAAAGTTTACAGTCTTTCAAATGGATGTAAAAAGTGTTTTTCTTAATGGAGAATTGGAAGAAGAAGTATATGTTGAACAACCTCCAGGTTTTGTAGATTCAAAATTTCCTCATCATGTCTACAGACTTGATAAAGCACTTTATGGCCTTAAGCAAGCTCCAAGAGCATGGTATGAGACATTAGCTCAGTTTCTTCTGGAAAGTGGATTTAACAGAGGGACTATTGACAAAACTTTATTCTATCTCAACCATGGAAAGGACTTACTTTTGGTGCAGATATATGTTGATGATATCATTTTTGGTTCTACAAATGACAGACTTTGTAAAAGGTTTTCCAAGCTAATGCAGTCAAGATATCAAATGAGTATGATGGGAGAACTTAGCTATTTTCTGGGCCTTCAAGTCAAGAAGAATGAAGAAGAAATTTTTATTTGTCAATCTAAGTACACCAGAAATTTGTTGAAGAAATTTGGAATGCAAGACTGTTCAAGTGCATCCACTCCTATGTCCACTGCAACAAAATTGGATAAGGATACTCGTACATCTGTAGATATTACTGATTACAGAGGTATGATTGGCTCATTACTCTATCTAACTGCAAGTAGACCTGATATCATGTATCCTACCTGTCTTTGTGCAAGATTTCAAGCAGATCCAAGAGAACCTCACTTAACAATTGTGAAAAGAATTTTCAAGTACCTTAAGGGTACAGCTGATCTGGGATTGTGGTATCCTAGGGAATCAGACTTTAAGCTAATGGGTTACTCAGATGCAGATTTTGCAAGGTGCAAAATTAACAGGAAAAGCACAAGTGGAAGATGCCAATTTCTTGGACGCAGATTAGTTTCTTGGTTTAGCAAGAAACAAAAGTCAATTTCCACATCAACTGCAGAGGTAGAGTACATTACTGCAGGAAGCTGTTGTGCACAGATTCTTTGGATGAAGAATCAGTTACTGGATTATGGGTTAGAATTTTCTAAAATCCCTATTTACTGTGATAATCAAAGTGTTATTGCTATGACAGGTAATCCAGTTCAACACTCAATGACAAAGCACATCAGCATAAGGTACCATTTCATAAGGGAACATGTGATGGAAGGTACAGTAGAATTGCATTTTGTTCCAACAAATCAACAACTAGCAGATATCTTCACAAAACCACTATGTGAAGCTACTTTTACAAGATTGGTAAATGAACTTGGAATGGTTTCAGGTTCTTTCTCTAAATCTGTTTAGTTTATGTTCTGATACATCAGACTTTATGATCAGTATTTACAGATATTACTCTCTTTATGTAATCTATGCTTAAATTAAAATTTACCTAAGTGCTGATTGTTGTCTGATGTGAATTTCTAAACTGTGATAGTGATATGAATGTTTCTGTGACTATTCAATCCAATGAGGATAACTGTGCTAGATACTGCCTAGTAATCTCTAATATACTAAATATCCCATGTTTGAAGTAATTGTTTATGTGGAAATCTTTTGACACAAGCAAATTCTGATATTGAGCTTATTTAGGTTTACTTTGTGTATCTTATTACTAAGTCAAAAACTAGAATGGTGCTTCTTATCTGTTAAGTTCTGATGTTTGTAAAGCTTATGGGTGTACTAAGTGCTGATAAGCCTCACTTATCAAAAGAAAAAGAAAAGAAAAAAAAAATCAGGTACTCCTTTGAGATCTAGAGAAAATATTTGTGGAAGGGAAGACCCAAGTGCATTGCTGGTATTAAGTAATATGCATTAGAAAAGCAAAATAAAATTTTCTTGGTGAATTTTCACATTCTCTGATTACTGGAGAAATACTCTGATAACAGCGTAAATTCTGATAAGCAGTCGTGACTCATTTACACTGAGAAACCACTGTAAAAAGGAATTTCAAAATATGGATAAAATAAGCACAAAACAGTTAAGGTGAACTTATGTATGAACTCATTCTATAGTAGACTTCAGACTAATGACAGATTTTGAGAAAAGTTCTTAGTTATGCCTTATTTCTAAGATGTACAGAAGTGAATCAGACTTTACTCTTCGTCTGATATTTAGCTTAATGCACACACTTACACTCCATATGAATGATGAAAATTACTGTGGTGATCAATGTTATTTTAGATGAACAGTTTAAGTGTCAGTTGCATAAATTCCGAGGACAAGTTCTGATGGAAGTTCTGATGATTAAGTTCCGAGGAAACCATATCAGTATTTGTGTGAAGAATTACAGAAATAAACATTCACTGTTTGGGTAAAGAAGCCATATTCTGATGAGTTCTGATGCTTACGTGGCAGTATTTATTTACTTGATTTATTTTTAAGTCAATACTTGAACGGTTATATTTTATCAGAATATTGGATTACGTGAGATAAAGCAGTCATAATCATTTGTTTCGTGGGAACAATTTTTTTTGGAAAAACTGAATGTGCATAGTAATCATTACTAATTTCCCGTGCCCATTAATTCTGGCTTTAGATCGTTTAATGACTGTTATTATTACACTTTGGTCTAGGGAGACGAGGTATCATTATTTTTACCTGTAACTATTAATACTCCTCACGTCTCTTGGTATTCTATTGGCTATTTAAACCAACTATTCATTCCAGCCAATATATCTTCCATTTTCTCAAAAACTCACTCTTTTTACATACTCATCAAAAACATGGTTCGTTTCAACTTGCTCCTGAACTATTATACCTTCAATATCGAGTTGAGTTGTGATGATTGGCGACATGAGTGGCATGTAACTGACATTCCTGAAGAAATCTGGAACTCAGTTCCACAAGAGGTTCACACAGACCTCTTATTCTTTTATATGGACTATCATCTCCATTGTGATCGTCTGGAAGAGGAAAGGAGAGAAGCTCTCCGTCAGCAAGAACGAATCATTCGTCTTGCAGTGCTCTTCATCAGCAGCAGAAGAAGCTAGTCATTAGGTCTTCTTAGACTAGGACTAATGCTATTGATGTTAAGAATCCTAAGAGTAGGACTGTCTTGTAATTTTTGAATGTAATTGATAAATTTGATGAAATGTATTCATCTGATATATTAATGAAATTTCCTTTAAAATTGCAAGATTTGGTCTTTGGTTCTCAAATTATGTGACTATGCATGTCTTAATTGTATTTTGTTAATCTTTACTTCATCATTTTTTTAACTTTATCCTGTGATGAATGTTTTGATTTAATAATGGTCAATAATAAATTTTGATGATTTGAGAAAACAATGGAGGTACAGGTTCAACAATCAGAACATGTTACTAAAGTAGCTGAGAAGGTTTCTTCTCAGAAAGTTCAAGAATCTGGGAGTTCTAGGCCACTCAAAAGGCCTAGAAAGATAAATTTTGATGATAAAGCTCCCAAAGTCTCTCCACCCTTGAAGAGATGGAAGAAACAAAGAACTAACAGGGACACAGCTGAGTCAGATTCAGAGGATATGAAAGCAACAGCTAAGGAAAAGGATCAGGAATCTCTGATCTCAAAGGTGTAAAGCATAATGTAATGTAACATGTAATCGAGGATTTATAACTCAACATGAAAACAGAAATAGATAAACATTATTAAACTGTGAAGCACAGGAACCCTTCAGATGAAGACAGGATAAACACAAAGAACCAAATGATGTGATTGATTTATTAGGTCCTCCTACAGATCATGGGAAGAAGTTCACTACTATGTTCAAGCAGCCATGAAGAATAAGACATCAAGGGGCTTTAAGTATCAGTTGCATGTATTGACTTTGAGTATTACAAGATCAAGGGTTTAGTGAAAGAAGCAATAGATCAACATCAGTATGTATCAACTTAAAAACACAAGACAAATTGAATCAGGATTCTCTTAGTACTAGTTGTTTGTGAACCAGACCAGTGCACCAAACATCAGCATTCAAGAAAGTATTTTGATTCAATTAACAGAAGAAAAGTGATTGATACATTGAAGAATGGTTTGTCAAAGAGCCAAAAATATTCTAAGTAAAAGACAGCTCTCTACCTGTCGCCACAGGAGATGTAACCACAGAGAAATGGTATCAAGGCACCCCTGTCGCCATAGGAGATGTAACCACAGAGGTGTTGGAACAATTGCTCAAGGCAACTGTCGCCATAGAGGCTGTCGCCACAGGAGAGTAATTATCGCCACAGAAGCGTGTCGCCACAGAGGTTTTCACCACAGAGAACAAGACAACTCTGTCGCCACGGAGCTGTCACCACAGAGGATACACAGTGAAGCCCTGTCGACATAGAGATGTCGCCACAGAGGATACACAGAGAAGACTTGTCGTCATAGAGATGTCGCCACAGAGATGTTGATTCACTGATTCAATTTCAGAAAAATTAATGAATTGTGTGGACAATAATTGGCCACCTGTCCATTGAATTTTGAAAGTCTACAAAGCAGCAATTCAATATAATTCATTCAGTTAGTTATCTTCTTCAGCAAACACGAAAATTTTACGAGAGCTCTATTAAAGCTTCACATTTATTATTCTTGTAAACAGAATGTTATGCTACTGAATTTATTGTAGCTAATCAATACTTTGACTAGATTGTAGCAACCTCAAGGTTTATATTAATAAAACAATATATTCCTCGAATTGGTTTTGTATTATTTTTGATTCCGTACTTTTAACGAAGAACTTGAAATGAATCGAAAAAGATTGTAGGTATCGTATTCAACTACCCCCTTCTACGATACTTTGGGACTAACAATTGGTATCAGAGCTTGTTGATTGACACACAAATCAAGATCCGGAGAAAGAAACAAGTTCTTGAAAAATTCTTGAATATTTTTATTTTCAAAAATTCTCATTTCTTGAAATTTTTTGAATTTTAAATAATTTAATTCCGTCAAGAAAATGAATAACCAAAGAATTGGAAGCATAAAGGTTCCTCCACTCGACAGAGATAATTACAACCTATGGAAGAAAAAGATGATGCTGTTTATAAAAGCTTCGAATCCACTTTACATTGGGATACTACTGAATGGACCTTATGTTCCGATAGAAGTAATTGTTGAATCCACAACTGCAACTACTGTAAGAATTCCTTCCACATCTACTCCCAGGGATCCGTCTAAATATACGAAAACTGATAAGGAGTTGATAAATCTGGACACAAGCCTTCAATTCATAATTATAGAATCGACCGATAAGGATATGAGTCATCAGTTTCTAGGAAGTAACAGTGTAAAAGATATGTGGGAAACCATTGAGGTTTTGATGGAAGGTACAGAGGAAGTCAAAGAAAACAGGATGGATGTTCTGACGACTCAGTATGAGGCATTCAAACTTCAACCCGGAGAAGCATTGTCTTCACTCTTTGAGAGATATACAAGACTGTGAAGTGAATTAAAGCTGCAAGGGAAAGTCTACCCCATACGAGAGTCTAACAGAAAGTTTATGCTGACGCTCCCAGTTCACCTGGAACAAAAAAACACATCAATCAGGGAAAGATCAGATTTTATCACTATGTCCCTGGATGTGATCTATGGTAAGTTAAGAACATATGAGCTGGAGCAAGAGCAAAGAGCCATTATCTATGGACCTGGTTCTGTTGACAGTAAGATTACGGCAGTTGTAAAAACCATTGCACTTGTAGTTCATGAACTAGAATCTCAAGAAAACAAGGTTGCACCCTTCTCAACAATTAAAGAAATTATCGTAGCTGAAATTACTCATGGTGAGCCAGAAGATGAAAGTGAGTTCTATACTCAAAGGGAACTTGAACAGTTGGAGGACAAATCGATGCCATACATGGCTGCAAAATTTAGTCATGTTAGATTCAGAAGAAAGCCCAACTACAAACCAAGGGGTTCATCAGGGAGATTTCAGAAAGGAAGCTACTCGTCAGGGTCAAGCTCCAGAGGAGGCTACAAGTCAAGATGGGTTGACAAGAGCAAAACCAGATGCTACAACTGCAATGAGTTATGGCACTTTGCATCTGATTGTAGAAAGCCCAAGGCAGCTAAACCAAATGATTCCTATGAAAGGAAGGAAACTTATTAAGATCTGAAAAGGAAGAATGAAAAGCTGAAATAGAAGCTGAATGCTTATGTGGTAAAGGAAAAAGGGAGAGCCTACATTGCTGAAGGAAAAAGCTGGGATGATACTGATTCGGATGAAGAGGAAGAGCATGTAAATCTGGCTCTCATGGCATACTCTGCAGAGGAATCACCATGACCATCTCAGGTTCCTGAACTTACCACTATAGAAATGTCTGTATGAATACAAATCAACTGTGCATGAACTTACTTTAGAATTGTATAATGTTCAGACAAGCATGCTTGCATATAAAATGGAAAATGATAAATTAGTTCTTAAATCTGAGAGTTTAACCTCTAGGAATGAAGAACTACAATTGCTTGTAGTTGGACTAGAAGACCTTAAGTAAAAAAATGAGTATATAGAGAATAAGGTTAAATGCAATGCAGACATAGAGGCCATTCTTAGAACCCAAATTGCTGACTTAGAAAAGAAGTTACAGGCGTTTAAGAATGCAGCTCTGACTCAAAAGGAGATAATAGATAGTCAAAGATTTAAATTTAAGACTTCAATAGGACTTGACTATTCGAAGCTGAACAGTAAGAAACATAGTAGCACATCAGAGATAAACATGTTTGTCTCAGAAAAGGTTCCATATGTTATTAAGGATGATGTATCTCCAATATTTACTGAGTCTGTTTCAGAACCCTAAGGTTCCAGCTACAAAAGCTAAATCCATAGCTGACCTAGGTACTAAGCTGGATAGAAAAGAACCTGAAACGCTTACGAAACCAGAACCTATAGTCAATTCTAAGACTGGTGTAAGTGCTAAGGTTAAGACTAAGAAGAACAGGAATGGCAAGGTAGGTGTTAATAAGAAATCTGATTTTGCATCATCCTCATCTGCATCTAGGAAGCTTTGTAATAATTGCAATTCTGCTACACATCTTACACATGCATGCACTAAAGGTAAAGTAGAATCTATTGCAACTTCCAGTATGCCTGCCATGCCTAACATGCCTAGTTTTCATGAACCTTGTGGTATAGTTGGATGTATGCCATGTGCTTTTGTTACCATGTCTGATTATTTTAAAGCTTTTCATTCAACTGCTAGCACTTGCATCAACACTAAGACAAGCATGAGTAATAAGCACACACAAGACAAGACTGTGACTCCTATTTATAAGTCTGACAACTCTGTTGAGACTAACACTGAGAAGGAGCCAGCCAAAGTGAAAGCTAAGCCTGTTAAGGGTTCAATTATTGATTCTGTTTCTACTCCTAAACCTTCAGGACCCAAGAAAGCTTGGGTACCAAAGTCTTCTTAATCAATCTGTGTTTACAGGGTAAGGTAAGGAAAGAGAAGATCATGTGGATATTGGACAGTGGGTGTTCTAGGCGTATGACAGGAGAAACATCCCTGCTCACAGGTGTGGTTGAGAAAGCTGGCCCTATAGTTACCTTTGGAGATGACATCAAAGGATTTACTAAGGGATATGGCAATTTGATAATTGGCAATGTCATCATTGAGAATATCTCTCTTGTAGAAGGATTAAAGCATAATCTTCTGAGCATAAGTCAGTTTTGTGATAGGGGATACAATGTTGATTTCAGAACAGAAAGATGTTTGATCTTTCACAGGAAAGATGAGAAGCTTGATTTACAGGGAGTAAGGAAAGGTAATCTGTATGTAGCTGACTTGAAGTCTACCTGTGATGGAGTAAGCAGATGTTTCTACAACAAAGCTTCATCAGAACTAAGTTGGCTATGGCACAAGAAGCTCTCGCACTTGAACTTCAAAACAATGAACTCTCTGATCAAGAAAGAACTAGTGAGAGGACTACCACATATAGAATTCTGTCAAGAAGGACTCTGTGAAGCATGTGAAAAAGGGAAATCAAAGAAAGCGTCACACAGAAGCAAGGAAATGACAAGTATAACTGAACCTCTTCAGTTGATTCACATAGATTTATTTGGTCCAGTGAATGTATTATCACTATCAAGGAAAAGATATGCTTTAGTAATGGTCGATGATTTCTCCAAGTACACATGGGTGTTGTTTTTACAAACCAATGATGAAGCACCTCAGCTGATAGTGGATCATATAAAGAAGATTGAGATGGAAGCGAAATTACCAGTTAGAAAGATCAGATCAGATAATGGGACAGAATTCAAGAATGCATTTCTAAATGAATTTTGTACGGATAAAGGTATTTCGAGACAGTATTCAGCCCCAAGGACTCCATAGCAAAATGGGGTAGCAGAAAGGAAGAATCGTACCTTGGTTGAAACAGTAAGGACTATGCTAAGTGAATCAAGACTTCCCACCGACTTCTGGGTTGAAGCTGTCAACACAGCATGTTACACTCAAAATCGTACCCTGATTAACAAAGATCATGACAAGACTCCTTATGAGATTAAGGCTGACAAGAAACCAACACTAAAATACTTTCATGTGTTTGGTGCTAAATGCTTTGTGCTAAAGGAAGGAATTGAACATCTAGGAAAGTTTGATGCTAAAGCGGAAGAAGGCATATTTCTTGGCTACTCTCTGGAATCTAAAGCTTACAGGGTTTATGTGATCCTTGATCAGAAGGTGATTGAAAGCCTTAATGTAACATTCGACAACACCAAGTTGGAAAGCCTGCAAAGAGAAGAGGATTCTGAATCTCTGGAATTTGAAAATCTAACAGATGCTCCTATGGATATAATAGAACCTGAGATTGTTAGAACTGTGCCTGTAGCTGATTCAGGATCAAGTGGTGAAAATGGTGGAAATACAGATCATGATAATCATTCAGGAACTGCATCAAGAACCACTACAAATAGAACAGAATCATCCAGTCATGGTGACAACAACTCAGGGGGAGCAGGAAGAGGATCAATAGTTCACACTCAACATCAGGCTGAACAAGGGGAAACATCAAGATCTTATATGCCTCGTCAAAGGGTTTGGAACAAAGACCATCCCTTTGAATTGATCATTGGTGATCCTGACACAGGAGTAAGAACTAGACATGCCACTCAGAATGTATGCCACTTCTAAGGGTTTCTTTCAGAAATGGAACCTAAGAAAGTGGATGAGGCACTGGAAGATCCAGATTGGGTTATTGCAATGCAAGATGAACTCAATCAGTTTGAGAGGCAGAAAGTATGAAAGTTGGTACCCCGACCAAAAAACAAGTCAGTGATAGGCACTAAATGGGTATTCAGAAAAAAGCTAGATGAAGATGGCATTGTAACGAGAAACAAAGCCAGACTGGTAGCTAAAGGTTACTCTCAAGAAAGGGTATTAATTATGATGAAACCTATGCAGCAGTAGCTAGACTTGAGGCAATCAGGATGTTTCTGGCATTCGCAGTACATTCAGATTTCAAAATTTATCAAATGGATGTGAAGAGTGCATTCCTGAATGGAGAGCTAGAAGAAGAAGTATATGTGGAACAACCACCTGGTTTTGAAGATCCTAATCTGGCTAATTTTGTATACTTTCTATTCAAAGCTCTCTACGGTCTTAAGCAAGCTCCAAGGACATGGTATGACACTCTCTCTGAGTTTTTACATGAAAATGGTTTTACTAGAGGTGTCATAGATAAAACTCTGTTTCATAAAGTGCATAAATCTGATATGATATTAGTTCAAGTATATGTTGACGATATTATATTTGGTTCTACTAATGATGATCTTTGCAAGAGATTCTCTAAGCTAATGCAGAGTAAGTACGAGATGAGTATGATGGGAGAGTTGAACTACTTTATTGGATTACAAGTGAGTCAAAGGAAAGATGGGATATTCATTTGTCAATCCAAGTACATCAGAGAACTTCTTAAGATGTATAATCTGGAAGATTCAGCTCCAACAAAGACTCCCATGCCAACAGCCTCCAAGCTTGATCAGGACAAAACTGGTAAGAAAGTTGACATCACAAGCTACAGAGGTATGATAGGCTCATTACTTTATCTCAAAGCAAGTAGACCAGATATCATGTTTGCAACATGCTTATTAGCTAGATTTCAAGCTGAACCAAAAGAATCTCATCTAATAGTTGTTAAAAGAATATTTAGGTACCTTAAGGGAACTCCAAAACTTTGAATTTGGTACCCTAAAGGCACAGGTTTTGACCTAGTTGGCTATACAGATTCAGATTTTGCAGGTTGTAAGATTGACCGAAAAAGTACATCAGGAAGCTGTCAGTTTCTTGGAAGACGATTAGTATCCTGGCATAGCAAGAAGCAGCACTCAGTATCCACCTCAACTGCTGAAGCTGAATACATAGCTGCTGGAAGCTGTTGTGCTAAATCTTGTGGATGAGGAACCAACTCCGGGATTATGGTCTATTGGTATCAAAGATTCCAATATTCTGTGATAATACAAGTGTAATAGCAATCTCAAACAATCCAGTTCAGCACTCAAGGACAAAGCACATTGATATCAGGTATCACTTTATCAGAGAGCATGTCACAAATGGCACTGTGGAGTTATACTTTATACCCACAGAAGATCAAATTGCAGACATCTTCACCAAACCACTTGATGAAAACACTTTCTCTAAGTTGGTTAGTGAACTTGGGATGTTAAATATCTCTAATTAATTTTAGAAGTCAATAACTGCAATTTGGTCTGGTTAAATACACTTGTTGTTTAAATTCAATATATTACGGACATCTGAATTTACATGCCATTAACTATTTCTCGTAATTCAATCATGTTTGTGCTTATATACAAAATATATAGATGGTTGAGCACATTCATATTGATAAATCTATTTAATTTGATCTCAGTGGACTTTAAATAATTAATATTTAAATGGTTTCATTGAAATTAAAATTAAATATATTGCAGCATAATTATTTTTCACAAAAAATTATAGTATTATCAATAAAATGATAATATTTGTAAAAATAGTGAAATATAATTGTGATTTGTTATTTGTTTTAAACATTCTTTTCATTGAAAATATTTTACAAAGAAAAGGAGGGGTGTTTAAAATAAATTTCAGGTTGGGAAAGACTTAGAAAATTGTCTAAGTAACATCCCTCTGTGTCACCACAGACTGTGTCGCCACAGATTGTGTCGCCACAGAGAGTTTGTACTTAGAAAATTTCTAAGTGTGACTCTCCTGTGTCGCCACAGAGAGTTTGTACTTAGAAAATTTCTAAGTGTGACTCTCCTGTGTCGCCACAGACCGTGTCCCCACAGAGAGTCTGTACTTTGATTATTTCTAAGTGTGACTCTCCTGTGTCGCCACAGACTGTGTCGCCACAGAGAGTCTGTACTTAGATTATTTCTAAGTATGCTGCGAGTATATATACATACACTCAATTCATTTTCATTCATATACGCACAACAGCATAAATCGCAGGAGAGGAAATGTTTTTTGCTTTGATCATATCAGTAATAGAACTCTGCTAAAATTTATAATTTTTATAGATTCTGAAAGCCCATTACACAAGGATCATTTTAAGACCAGTTTCAACAAATTTCACCGGTTAATTATTGAAATCGATTTGCACTTGATTTTGTGTGTTTAAGGCTTTGTTTGGAAGTATTAATTGATTTGATTAGTTATCTAATTTTTCTTAAGGCATTGTTTGGTTAATCCTTTAGAATTAAAGTGTGTTAAATTAGAGTCTATTTATTTCTCTTAATAATTCGAAGTGCTCAATTTAATTTGTTTTAAATCTAAACTTTATTCTCATTTTTTTTAATGGCGAATAATATTCAGATTCCAAAAACAAATTTTGTGTCTATTGAACGTGATCCCGTGAAAATGGTACATTTTGAAACTTGGATCTGTTTTTTAAACGAACACTCAATTGTGCACTTCGCATTAACGACTAATGTGAAATTGAATGTTGAGCTTCTCAGGCATGTACACACAACAACTATAAACTCTTCAGAAGATGAAAAAATAGCTTTTTCTTTTGACATTGATGATGATACCATCAGAATTACAGAGGATGATTTCAATGAACATCTTCAGTTACCTCGAGATAACTTTGATGACACTCCAGAAGATTGGGAACTACTCAGCTTCTTTAGAGCAATAAGGAGCACAATGATAGCGAATGATGATTTACCAAGGCACTTCAACAAAATTCATCTTCCGAAGGAATGTAATCTATTCTTTAATATACTGTCTCATTGCTTGTCTCCCAAGACAGCTGGATTTCATGGACTCACTATTTTCAATCAAGTTGTTGGGGTTGCTGTCGCGAATAATCTTCGCATCAACTTTGGGAGGTTATTCATGGAGCACATTTTGGAGAACCAATCAAATCATCATAACTTTATCCTATATGCAAGGTTTCTTCAGATAGTGCTAAATGGAAAATTGTCAGAAGCCCAAAAGACATCCACTCACAGTGAATTAATGCAAGATCCTCCTGTCCTGTCTCAACTGGTAGTAACAAAGCTACACAAGAAATGGAACTATCCAAACTCAGAGGTTGCTTTCCTAACAGACCACATGATAGATACCTTTGCCACTATCAATGCTCAATATGATGAAGAAGAAGAAGAAGAAGAAGAAGAAGAAGAAGAAGAAGAAGAAGCTGAAGATGCATCTATAGCTGCAGATGAACCTCAAGCTGAAAATGAACCACAGGAAAACATTGATCATGAACCTGAAGAAAATGTGAATATAGAAGCAGATCAATCTATTTCTGAGCATGGTGACCAAGCAGAGGCTGAAGTAGAACAAGAACAACAAGCCGAACCTGAAGATTCTCCTCAACCTCAACCTGAAGCTGCTAGTCCACCACATCAAGCTGCTGAGTCTACTCAATCTAATACCCCTGTCTATAGACCAGTCTTCTCAGGTATGGGTACTTCTTCTATGAGTCGTACTTTTGAAGCATGCTCTGATTTCATTAGCATAGATGAATTACACCTTGATTCTCAGTACACACAAATACTTGTTGAACAAGTTGATAGGTTAGGGAGTGAATTTGGCATGCCACAAATTCATAACCACCCCCTAGAGCCACACCAAACACCGTCATCTCTCCTAGCTCAAACCTTGTAGTATAAGGACCCTATGCAAATAGAGGGAGAAACTGCACTAGATGCAGCAAATAAGGAAGGTACTTTGAGTGAACCCGCAGCTCTGTCTCCTATGAAGCAAAGTAGTGAACATCCTGAGATAACTGTAAACCTCCAGGTATCTTCTCAAAAGGATTCTCTGGCTAAAAAGGCAACTACACAGTTACTAGATCTATCTTCTCAACAAGGTAGGTCTATTGAAATTCGCCCATCAGCCACGGCATCCTGTAACGAGTCAAACACCTTATCCAATTTCCAAGCTCTTGAAGCTTTAAATGAGTCAATTAGAAGAGTACTATTTGGTGAGGAAATATTGACGGTAACAGGGAATTCAACCATTTTACGGTTAGAATATCCTGTTCAAGGTCCTTCAATGGATCAACTGCCTTCACAGGTGTTAGGAGAGAGTGCTGTAATCGCTGTCAAATCTAGCACAACACTTACCTCCCCAGGACTAATAAACCTGGATACATCTATGGATAGTGGATCCGACGTAGGTGCGGATCGGCAACCCATTGGCGATGAACCAGATTTAACTGGTGAGCCTAAGGGGAATGTATCTTCACAGATACAAGGGGAAGCTGGGGATCAGATGCCAGATATGAAGACCCTAGTGCTCCCTCCAGAGATTCAAACTCTGGATGAATCATCTCCTGATGATAGGCAACTTGTCTCAAACAAGGATAGGGAATTGCGAACTCCCATTGTACCACTGCTGACCTCCTTAAGGATGGCTCCAGTGTCTTCTACAGGTACACTTGGAACTCGGAGCTTTGAGAAGAGTGAACTTGTGAGAACGAGCGAAATACATGACCCTAAACCGAGTGATAGAGTGTTGAGAGATACACTACGAGAAGCCTGTGAGACACCTACCATCCATACTACACCTATAGATCTATCAAACTACGTCACTAAAGATTATCTTAAAGAGCAGCTAGCATTCAAAGACAACTATCTCAAAGAATAGCTGGCTCTTAAAGATCAACACTTTCAGACAGAACTATCTCTCAGAGATCATCAGATCGCCAGTCTTTCCGATCAACTTGAACATCAACAAGCAGCATTCGCCAGTTTGCGGGAATTTGTTGAGCGATCTCTCTCTCATACAGGAAAAGGAAAAGCAACTGCCAACACTGAGCCAAAGATCTCAGTTAGCAAGCAGGCGCTGATCCCGGTTTCATCTGAAGCAGCTCTTGCCAATACTAGGCCAAAGACCTCAGTCAGCAAGCAACTTCCTACTTCTCTTGAGATCCATGTCTCGACCTTACATGCTCAATCAACACCAGCTCTGAAGGATAACCCCACTGAGGGGGAGAAAAAGGTAGAAGAACAAGAAAAAGTGGACACTGCTGTTAATCTACTTCAAGATGCCTTTCAGACCACTGGTACGTATGATGAATTTGAAGTAGAGATGAAGGAAGAGTTAGAGGAGAGAATTGATGCAAGGGTGCTCCTAAAGGAAAGATTCTCTAAGGAAAGTGCAACATCTCAAGGGGAGCAATCAGGGCATCTGAGCAGAATTATTACAACTCAGAGAAATCTGCTGTCTCAGATATATGCTCTGACACCCTTATTTTCAGAAGAAGAACTAGAAGAAGGTAAAATAGATGAAAGTGATGTTCCGATAGGGTGTGAGCCAAGATTTGAAAAAGTGGCTACGGAAGAAAGAATGATCATTACAGAGATGAAGAATTTAAAGACGAAGATGCTTTCTCAGATGACTGTCTATCTTATGGAATCACAGAGAAAAATAATCGCTCTTATTTGAAAATTCAAGAAGAAATAGAAAGATCCAGAGAAAGAATTCAAAGAGCTATTCAAAGAAAAAGGAACATAGAGGAGAGAGAAGCATATCTTCGAGCTAACAGGAAATGAAGTAAATGGGAAGAAATAAAGAAGAAAATGGATAAACCAGAAACATATCACTATTCAGACCCTGGAAACTATAATCTGTTGAGAACTGTGGAGCACTACAGAGAGACATATGTAAAAATCCATGAGTTCTATGATCAGTTCAGCAAAGTAATTACTGGAACTACTGTGAACATTCTGAAGAATGGATGGAAGATCACTATCAATCACAGAGATGGTCTACAAATGAAAGTGTCTACTAGTGTACTGAAGAAGTTGAACATTGTTGAACTGTTTGTCTTAACCTCAAAGATCCCATGGTTGAATACGAATGAAAATGAATACTTCAGAGACAGACTTTGGAGAATGATGATCGATGTATCTCCTCAAGCATTTATGTATCCATTCGTGATCAAACTTGTTGCGGGTGGTAGATTGCAGAATATCACCATGTCTGACCAACACATAAGAAGCATTCGATATCTACAACTTACCTTTCTGGAAAGTCAACTAAGGTGCAAAAGAGCTAAGCTGACAGCTCCAGGTGTTAAGAGATCTGAAGCAAATGTCAAAGCTGCTGAAGTTCTATACGCTTATAGGCTCAATGACAAGATGATCAGAGACACAGAGAAGGATATGAGGGAAATCAAAAGAGAATATCATGAGATGGTGTTCATTAATGGGGAAGCAGAAATTAATCTTTTCAAAGACAATGAACCCATAATCAGCATTGACAGTGAAGGAGAGTTAGTCTTTAGAATCAACAAATGCAGAATCAAAATCAAAGAGTTCAGGACAAGTGAATCAAGCTCAATTCAGCAAGCCTTGACGGATGTCAAACTATCTACTTGTAAAGATGACAAGGTTGTTCTGATCCCTATCATAAAGATTCTTGATGAAGTAATGGAAAAAGAGTCGATCAATGACACTATAAGAGTAAGAGGACATTCAAAAAGGATAACAGCCTTCGTAATGTCCAGAAAGTCCTCTCTATTGTTTGATCTGGTTCCTAAATGTTCTAAAGTCAAGTATCTTGAGATAATGCTTCATGAGCTAAACAATCCACCTCCAGTCAATACACTTGAAATAGAAGCTCGTGATTATGTTCAAGCTAGATTGAATGAGCTGAAGGAATCTCCTCCTAAGAAGAAAGTCTCTAAGAAAATCCGTTAAGCCTCAAGAAGAAGAAGGAAGCAGGAAGCAGAAGAAGACAAAGACAAAGAAGAAAAATTGAATATGTTCAGACTAGAGGAACACTTCTTTGTAATTTGTATCTTAAGAAATCTGGAAATGAATATGTAATCCAGAATGTATTTAATATTTTTATCTGTTTTACAGTTCGTACTTTTTCTTATTATCAGTTGAGTTATCCTTAAGGATTTGCTTGTCGAACTCTAACAATCAAATAGGGGGAGATTGTAAAGCATGATGTAATGTAACATGTAATCGAGGATTTATAACTCAACATGAAAACAGAAACAGAGAAACATTATTAAACTGTGAAGCACAGGAACCCTTCAGAAAAAGACAGGATAAACACCAAGAACCAAATGATGTGATTGATTCATTGGGTCCTCCTATAGATCATGGGAAGAAGTTCATTATTATGTTCAAGCAGCCATGAAGAATAAATCATCAAGGGGCTTTAAGTATCAGTTGCATGTATTGACTTCGAGTATTACAAGATCAAGGGTTCAGTGAAAGAAGCAATTGATCAACATCAGTATGTATCAACTCAGAAACACAAGACAAATTGAATCAAGATTCTCTCAGTACTAGTTGTTTGTGAACCAGACCAGTGCACCAAACATCAGCATTCAAGAAAGTATTTTGATTCAATTAACAGAAGAAAAGTGATTGATACATTGAAGAATGGTTTGTCAGAGCCAAAAATATTCTAAGTAAAAGACAGCTCTCTACCTGTCGCTAGAGGAGATGTAACCACAGAGAAATGGAATCAAGGCACCCCTGTCGCCACAGGAGATGTAACCACAGAGGTGTTGGAACAATTGCTCAAGGAAATTGTCGCCATAGAGGTTGTTGTCACAGGAGAGTAATTGTCACCACAGAAGCATGTCGCCACAGAAGCGTGTCACCACAGAGATTGTTACCACAGAGAACAAGACAACTCTGTCGCCACAGAGCTATCGCCATAGAGGATACACAATGAAGCCCTGTCGCCATAGAGATGTCGCCACAGAGGATACACATAGAAGACTTGTCGCCATAGAGATGTCGCCACAGAGATGTTGATTCACTGATTCAATTGCAGCAAAATTAATGAATTGTGTGGACAATAATTGGCCACCTGTCCATTGAATTTTGAAAGTCTATAAAGCAGCAATTGAATGTAATTCATTCAGCTAGTTATCTTCTTCAACAAACACAGAAAGTTTACGAGAGCTCTATTAAAGCTTCACATTTATTATTCTTGTAAACAGAATGTTATGCTGCTGAATTTATTGTAGCTAATCAATACTTTGATTAGATTGTAGCAACCTCAAGGTTTATATTAATAAAACAATATATACCTCGAATTGGTTTTGTGTTATTTTTAATTCCGTACTTTTAACGAAGAACTTGAAAAGAATCGAAAAAGATTATAGATATCGTATTCAACCCCCCCTTCTACGATACTTTGGGACTAACAAAATGAGCCAATTATGATTGAATCCCTTCCTTCTACACAACCAAAATTTGCTGAAGCCACTGAATCTACACCACCACTGTCACCAATTCAAGCTGAAGACATTGCTCAAAACAGAGTACCTACACCTTCTGTGTCACCTATCATTGAACAAGTACATGCTGAAACTACAGGTACAAGTGTTGAAATAGACATTCACAATTTAGTTGTGCCTAAAGTTCTGAACTTAGAAGCTCCAACCATTCTTCAACAAACTACACCAACAACACCAATTTTAGATGCTGATATCAATGCAAATATTCCAACAACACCTCTTCTGAATCCAGCTAATGAAGATCAGATATTAGGTGAGCATCAGAATTTGGATGTTGATCAGAACTTAGTGGATGATCTTGAAACCTCTATAGCCTCACACACTATCATTTTATCAGAGGAAGCTAATTCTGAAGGCTCTGTAAGTTTCGATGCTGCAAATACTGAGAATACTGGTGAAGATGCTATAAATGAAAATGCTGATGCAACTGGTCCTTCAGGACATGCACCTCTACCGGCAGTTAGTAAAGCTAATTTGATTAAGAAGTTTGTGAGAGGGGATGCACCAGTACCTTGAAGTGAAACTCCAAGAGGAAAGGAATAAATCAAGGAGCGGAACAAAGTTGATTTTGTTCCTACTGAAAAAATTCTTGCTGAGCACTTGGCTAAAGCTGATGAGATGCTACTGAATGATGACTTCAAAGCACAGCTCAGAGTTACTGCATTGTGTACAAGGCACCTTCAAGGCCAACACTCAATAACTTAAGCCAAGGTGAAAAAAATTCAAGAAACTCTGATTCCGCAAGACATGAATGTCAAATTGGAAAAGAACAGGTTTTTTAAACCAGCCTTTGACCGCATTGGGTATATTGAGAAAGATCAGGAGAAACAGCAAGCTCAGATTTCTGAAGTACTGAAGAATCAAGATTCTCAACAAGTGCAACTCAATGAAATCCAATCTTCAGTGGAATTACTTCTCTCTTTCCTATTACCTGATGATGCCAAAAAGGGGGAGAAAGTGATTAAGTCAGTGATTAAGTCCAAATGCAAATCTGATTTAGCACTGAAGAAAAAGGATGATGGAAAAGATGACCAGGGAAACTCTGAAAGGGGTAGAGGTCATGGTCAAGGCAAAGGTTCTTCACTCAGGAAAGCAGGAACTTCTACACAGAAATCAAGTTCAGATGCTGATAGAAGAATAAATTCTGATAAGCAAGTTCTGATAAGCAAGTTCTGACTAAGCCTGATGTTCTGATACAGGGTGAAAGTCAAGAATCAAAGAAGTTTATGCAGACACTGAAGTTTAAGGGGAAGGACACATCAGTATACTATCAAGACCCCAAGTTACAGAAGTTGGATGAAGAAATTTCAAAAAGACTATTTCTCAAAGACAATCCAGGAATGGACTTTGAAAGTCTGAAGAAAGAAGAAGCCAGACTTAAAGTAGAAAATGACAAATTCAAGTCTAAAGCTTCTATTACTGTAAAGAAACCTCCAAAGCCTAAGGGCATTGTGATTAAAGAGAAGACAAACTCTGAGGCAATCAAATCTAAATCCAAAGCCAAATAACAGGTGGAAGTTGATCCTATATCCAAGGGTAAAGCAAAAATTGATGAACCTGTAAAGGTATATATGCCAATCATGGATCTGGAAGCAAAATCTGATGAAGATACTAGTCTGATTTTGAAGAAAAAGAATATTCAAACAACCTCTGACATAGCTCATATTGTTCAAGATCAGGACTTAGTACATTCTGATATGACAATGAAGCAAGAAACCTCTAACAGAGCTCAAGTTGGCTTGATATCTGAAGATAAAGAAAAGGAAACCTCTGACATTGCTCATGTTAAACCTTCAAAAATTCTACTACCTGGGTTTACTAAAGCTCAACAATCTACACAACTTTTGAAGACTACATCAAGTGGTTTTGAAGCAAGAGTTATTAGAGGAAAGGAAGCTAGAGACAAATTAGGATTGGGTAGTTCTAAAGAAAAGAGGGTAAATAATACTACCTCTGATCCAACTTCTTTGAGTGAACCAGGAGTAGGAACAACTCCTGAAAGATTGAATCAACTAGAGTCTGTACAAATGGTTTACCACTCTGTATTGAAAGAAGATATCATGTTATATTTCATGACAGATGGGAGGGTATTCCAGATTAGAAAGAATGTTATTCGTTTGAAGTATTTTGAAGAATTGTAACATGTGTTATTTCTACTTCAAGTGAAAAACAGGTCAACAGATGGTGCTGCCAGTTACTTAAAATATGAGATTCAAAGGCAGAAGAAACTTTACTCTGTAAAGTCTGACAGGCCATACTATCCTAAGTACAGAGCTCACAATGGTGATATAGTTGAGATGAAGCCTAATACCGCCAAACTCATCACTACATTTCTTGGTATTAAAGGTCTTGAATTCAATCTAGAGTCTGATAAAGCCTATTTTATTAGACTGGATCAGGATATAAGGAAAGTAAAAATAAATGATCTCAGGGCTGCTATCTTCCAAACAGGTGAAGATACAGTTGAACTTAAAGATGCAAAAAGGAGGATGAAGAATGAACTTGAATATGCTGAGAGAAGTCTGTTAAGGAATTATCTCAGAACAACTACTGACATTAGAGAGATCACACACTGAAGCCAAGTCAAGAACTGCAACTGTTAAATTCTGAAGGTTATACAGGTTAAAGCTGATATTAGACTTTAAGGATGGTAAAAGCTATAAAGACTGTGAGTTGTAGTTACTTAGTCAAATTCTCATATGCATTTGTACTTAATGTTTTTGACATCATCAAATATCTATTGAACTTGTATATTATGCTAATTTACAAGTTGGGGGAGATTGTTAGATATATTTGTGATGTCATGTCTAATAATGATTTGTGTTTAGTTTTTAGATCTTAACTAATAGGACAAATCAGGACTTAACTGAAAATCAGTACTTATACTGAAGTCAGAACTTAAGATATTAGAACTTAAGTTATTAGAACTTAAGTTATCAGAAGATATTTATCAAGAGATAATATCAGGACTTAAGAAGACATTCAGATGAGAAAGACGACTGATTGAAGGAAAGAAGATTAAGGCAAACACAAAAAGAGATATGCATGGAGAAGAATTCTATGAAGAATAGAATACTTGTAAGAAAAGATAACTAGTTGATATATTTTAAGATGCAGACTTATGTTTGATATCAATTAGAAGTTTATCTTGTAACTATGTGTCTATATAAACACAGTATAGGGTTTACACTATAAGTGTTATCTTAATCGAGGATATTATTCATTATAACCCTAACAGCTCTCGTGATATTTGTTCATCACTGAGAGAGAACGGTTCCATTGTAATACTGTTTCATTAATAAGATTATTCTGTGTTTCATACTTTGTTTTTAATTCGATTTGATTGTATTAAACACTGTATTCAACCACCTTCTACAGTGTGTGTGACCTAACAGAAAGTTACACAGAAACACCTTGACAAGGTTATATCTGTTCAAGTGGTACTGGATGCTCATTATAAGAGTAATGTCAAAGAAAAGCTGATTCTATTTCTTAAAAATGGAAGAACATACAGATTTTTAGGTCACACACACTGTAGAGGGGGTGAATACAGTGTATAATATAATCAAATCGAACTTTAATATATTAAGTAACAGAAAACAAACTTTATTGAAACAATAAACTCTGTTATAGTATGGAACTGTTACCTCTCAGTGATGAACAAATATCACGAGAGCTGCTAGGGTTACAATGAATAATCTTCTCGAATATATGATAACACTTGTAGTATAAACCCTATGTCTGTGTTTATATACTACACAGTTACAAGATAATCGCTAATTGATATGGAATATAATTCTGCTTCCTAAAATATATCAATCAGATATCTTTTCTTCCAAGTATTCCATTCTTCACGGAATTCCTTCTTCATGCATATCTCTTCTTATGTTTATCTCGATATTCTTTCCTTTAATCAGCTATTGTCCTTCTCTGATCATCCTTCAGCACTTAACATCTGATATCTAACTTCTGATGATTATCTCCTGATAATATAAGTACTGATATCCTTAAGTCCCGACTTTCAGTATAAGTACTGATCAACAGTTAAGTACTGATTTGTCCTGTTAAGTAAGATCTGAAATCTAAACATAAATTATATTAGCCATGACATTATCAAATATATCTAACAATCTCCCCCAACTTGTAAATTAGCATAATATACAAGTTTAACAGATATTTGATGATGTCAAAAACATTAAGTACAAATTCATGAGAATTAGACTAGATAACTACAACTTACAGTCCTTAAAGCTTTACCAATATTCAACTTCTGATAACAACTTCAGTCTGTACAAATATCAGAATTTAAGCAGTTGTAGATCTTTGACTTGGCTTCATCATCTGATCTCTCTGATGTTAGGAGTTGTTCTGAGATAGTTCTTCAACAAACATTTCTCAGCATATCTGAGTTCATCAATCATTCTCCTTTTGGCATCTTTAAGCTCTGCAGTATCTTCACCAGTTTGAAAGATTGCAGCTCTGAGATCATTGATCTTTGCTTTTCTCAACTCCTGATCTAGTTTTATGACATATGCTTTGTCAGACTCCAGATTGAATTCAAGTTCCTTAATACCAAGATATGTTTTGATCTGTGTAGTATTAGGCTTCATATCAACAATATCACCATTGTGATCTCTGTACTTTGGAACATATGTGCTATCAGACTTAACAGAATAAAGCCTTTTCTGTCTCTGAATCTGTTCTTTTAAGTAGTTTGCAGCAGCCCTGTTATTCTGTCATCCATTTGAAGTAAGAAAAGTACATGCTCCAATTCTTCAAAATACTTCAATGGAATGGCATTTTGTCTTAATGATAAACCCTACCATCCGTCATGAAATACAACATGATGTATTCTTTCAAGTAGGTATGGTAAACCATCTGTACAGATTCCAGTTGATTCAATCTCTCAGGAGTTGCTCCAATACCTGGTTCACTCAAGGAAGTTGGATCATTGGTAGTGTTGTGTACTCTTCTTTCATCAGCACTTCCCAATCCAGTTTTATCTCTTGCTTCCTTTCCAGTAACTACTCTTGCTTCAAAACCACTTGCAGTAGTCTTCAAAGATTGAGTCTGTTTTGCTTTAGTGAATCCTGGTAGGAGTGTCTTTGATCTATCTTCTGATATCAAGTTAACTTGAGCTATGTCAGAGGTTACTTGCTTCTTCTGAATATCAGAACTTACAATTTCTTGACTCTGAACAACTTGAGCCATGTCAGAGGTTGTTTTAAGAACTTTTCTTGAAGTCAGAGCAAGATCATCCTTTTCATCAGTAATTTCTTCATCCTCAGGAGGTACATAAACCTTGATAGGTTCACCAACCTTTTCTTTACCCTTGGATCTTGGATCTATCTGTGGTTTTGATCTAGCCAATGTTGCTTCAGTATGTATCCTTTCTTTGATCACAATGCCTTTGAGTTTTGGAAGTGGCTTTTTACCAGAAGCTTCAGATTTAGATGTGACTTTCTCTGATTTAAGTCTGGATTCTTCTTCCTTTAAACTTTCCAAGTCCATTCCTGGATTTTCCTGAAGAAATAACTGTCTTGACATTTCCTCATCAAGATCTAAAAGTTCATCAGAACTTATCCTTTTACCAGCAGCAGAACTTATTCTTTTCCCAGTATCAGAACTTGTCCTGTGACTAGCTTGTCTTGATGTGAATCCTCTACCTTGACTATGACCTCTACCCATTCCAGAGCTTCCTTGATCATCTTTTTCATTATCCTTTCCTGTCAGTGTCTTGTCAGTCTTGCATTTGGACTTAATCACTTTTTCCCCCTTTTTGGCATCAGCAGGTAGTAGAAGAGAGATAAGCAATCCCACTGAGGATTGGATTTCAGTTAGTTGTGATTGCTGAGAAGCTTGATTTTTCAGAATTTCATCAAACTGAGCTTGTTGATCATCTTGAGTCTTCTCAATATAAGCAATCCTGTCAATGGTAGGTTGGAAGAACTTTTTCTTATCAATTTTCCAAACTTGTTCCTGTTTGATAAAGTTCTCCTGAATCTTGTGTAACTCTGCATGAGTAGTTGAATGAAGACCTTGTAAATGTTTAGTACTCAATGCAGTGACTCTAAGCTGGGTTTTAAAATCATCAGAATATAATATTTCATCAACTTTAGTCAAGTGCTCAGCAAGATGCTTGTCAGTTAGAACACATGAAACTGAGTTCCATTCCTTAGTCCACTCCTGACCTGCAGGAGTTTCACTCCAAGGTACTGGTGCTTCTCCGGTAACAAACTTCTCAACCAGTTCAGACTTAGGAAGAGTCTGTTGAGGAGTATGTCCTGAAGGACCTGCTTCATCATCATCTACAGTTGGAGCAGCATCACCAGTATCTCCAGCATTTGCAGCATCAGAACTTAAAGAATCAGTATCTTCTGATAAGACAACAGTGTGAGTAGCAATAGAGGCTTCAGCATCCTCTAATTGCTGATCTTGTTCTAAGTTCTGATCAACAGCCATATCCTGATGCTCACCTAAATTCTGATCATCAGCATCTTGATGCAGAGAAGGTGTTGTTGATAAATCTAGAATTTGAACAGCATCAGTAACAGGTGTTGTGGAAGGATTATTTGTTGTTGGAGCTTCTAAGAGAATTACTGCAGACACAACCAAGTTTTGAACATCAATATCAGCACTTGTGCCTGGATCAACAGAAGACACAGAAGGTGTGTTAGCCTTTTCAGAAATAGCTTCCTGAGATGGAGTTGATGGAGAAGAAGTGACTGGAGCAAATTCCTTGTCTTGTGAGATCAGAGATTCCTGATCCCCTTCCTTAGCTGCTTCCTCTTCATCATCTGAAACTGGCCTTTTTGCCCTCTGTTTCTTGTATCTCTTTGTTGATTTGGATTCCTTGGGAGTTTCAGGAACTGTCATTCTTCTAAGCCATTTGAGAAGCCTAGATCCCCCAATTCCAGAATCCTTCTGAGAAGTCACTTTCTCAGCTTCACCTACAACAGGTTCCGAAGAAGGAACCTGTTCCTCAGTATCAGATTCATCTCTCAGTACAGTCCTCCTCCTCTTTTGAGGTGTTTGAGGAATAGTTTTTGTCCTCTTTGGCTTGGAGGATGAGGGTTGAACAGTCTGTGAAGTAGAGAGATAGGATTTGAGATAAGTCCTGAGGGTAGGTTGAGTAGTATGAGTGATAGGTGCTGAGGATGATGGTTTTTGGGTGTTTGTGGTTGGTTGGACATCAGAGTAAACAGATCTATAAGTATCAGGATCAGCATTTACTAGGATCTGTTTTACAGACTGAGGAATCTGTAATGGTCTAACCACTTTTTTCTTAGTATCAGCATTTACCAGATCATTAAAATATCGTTTTGCAACTCTAAAAGGTGGGGTTGAGGAACTGACTAATTGAGGTTCATCAGTACAAAAAGTATATATAAGTTGACAGAATCTAGCAAAATAGACAATATTTCTATCCTCTGTCATCCTATCCCCAATAAAACCAATTATTCCAGTTGCAAAATCAAAATGAGTTTGATGGATAATAGCATACCCTATGTGCTGACTCAGAATTGGGATAACATCAAAATTCGAACATTTGTTCCCAAAAGCTTTGGTGATGCAGTCAAAGAAGAAACTCCATTCTCTTCTGATATTAGCCCTTTTTAACTTCCCAACCTTTGCCAAACTCTTTTCATATCCCAAATCAGCCATTAACTCCTGAAGTGCTGATTCCTCTGGAGTTGAAAAATTACAATTTTCTGGGAGATGTAGAGCTTTGCGTATTGTACTAGGAGTGACTGCATAAGATGAATCACCCACTTCAAAAACAATACTGGGAGTGCCATATTTACCACCATCATCAAAGTGCCCAGTCCGCCAAAACGTCAGAACTTTTTGACTCGAAAAGACTTCAGGCTGAGTTTATGCATACCCAATCTCACAGTGTGCAAGCGGATCTTGCACAAAATGCAATTCAGATGGAGCTTCAGCATGATCAAGAATTGCAGCATAGTTGTTTGGAACAAACTTAGCTCCATCAATGATTAAATCCTTAGGTGCCATGTGAAAAATTAAGATTTAAAAGTGCATGTTAGGTGTTTGATAAAATGTCTGTATGAAAAACCAACGTGAGAGAAAGAGAGAGTAAAAGCAAGTAAAGAGAAAAAGTATGAAGGAAATAAAAGATTAAAGAAATCCTCTCTCTATTGTACTTATACTCTGAACAAAAATGTTACCGTTGGACACCTGTCAGACATGCAGTAATAACGGATAGTTACTGGGCTCGAGAAAACATGAATCATTACTTACCCACTTGCCTGTTTTCAAGGAAAAACCGTTCCATTTACCCAGATATTCCATTAATCAAGGTGAAACAGTTTTAATTCAAAATTGAAACTGTTCCCACTGAGTTAATTATTTTTCACTGCATCATTAATATTCTGAAAGTAAATCACGTAAAAATGACCAAGATAAATTAGATGAGTAAGTGCTGATAAAAAAATCAGAACTTAAATTAAAACAGAATTTATATGGTCATCAGAAGATCAATCAGGATTTATCAATGCATTACCAAATATCTTAGAGACAAAATCTTGAAGCAAAAATAAATTTCATTAATATATCAAGAGAATACATTTATGAAATGGAAATTACATCAGTACTTATACAAGATTTCCCTAAGCTACTAAACCTAACATCAACAGCTTTAGTCCTAGCTAAGAAGCCTGGCAAAGCTGATGATGAAGAAAAACAGGAAGAAGACAAGATTAAATCATTTCTTCTTCTTCCTACTCTCGACAAACAGAATGGCGAGTCTGATGATTCGCTTTTGTTGGCGGAGAGCTGCCAGTCTTTCCTCCTCCATTCGCTCCAGATGGCGATGGTAATCCATATAGAAGAACAGGAGGTGGGTCAGTACCTCCTGTGGGACAGAGTCCCATATCTCCTCAGGAATGGCCGTGACGTGCCATTCCTGCTGCCATTCGGCAAAGCTTAGCTCCATATTGAAGTTGTGGTAGTTCAAAAACATGTTGTATCTGACCATTGTGTTTTTGAAAGAAAAAGTATGAAGATAAGTGTGTGATAAGAATTTGATGGGAAGGCTGATGTGAAGTGGCTACTTATATAGGCAAGAGAATGCCAGGAGACGTAAAAGTATTTAATGCTGACAGGTAGAATTAATTCTACCTCGTCTCCCTAGACTTTGAAAAAGAATAACATTCATTGGAAAGAGGAAACATGGTTTAAAGCGCACAAGAAACAAGTAACAGTAGACTGTTCAAGTACGAATACCATTAATCCTAATCATAGTGACTATTAATCTTCCACTTCAACATATTCAAATATTAACTGAGACTGTTATCAAATTTTATTCACAGATAAGTCAAGTGAAACATTAGACTGTAATATCAGAACTTAGACTTATATCAGAACTTAACAGTCATCAGAACATAATTTCTTAACTCTAAAAAGGAATGCCTATCTTAGTAAGTCCTCATACAAGTTCTGAGTTATACTCTTCAGAACTTAATCATCAGAATATGCAACCAGAGCTTGTCCTCAGAGTTTATGCAGAATGACACAATGACTGATTATCTAAAATAACATAGACCTCCACAGAAATTTTCATCATTCAGATGGAGTGATTAGTGTGTGCATTAAGCTAAATAACAGAAAAAGAGTAAATTCTGATTCACTTCAGTACATCTTAGAAATAAGGCATAACTAAAATTTTGCTAAAGAGCTGTCATTGTCCTGAAACCTACTGATGAATGAGTTCATGCTTGAGTCCACCTCAACTGTTTTGTGCTAATTTTATGCATCTTTTGAAATTCTATTTTACAGTGGCTTCTCAGTGTAAGTGAGTCACGACTGCTTATCAGAATTTATACTATTATCAGAGTATTTCTCCAGTAATCATAGAGTGTGAAAAGTCACCAATAAATTATTTTGCTTTTCTAATGCATATTTACTTAATACCAGCAATGCACTTGGGTCGTCCCTTCCATATTTTTACTCTAGATCTCAAAGGAGTACCTGATTTTATTCTTTGATCTTTTTACTTTTTCTTTTGATAAGTGAGGTTTATCAGCACTTAGTACATTCAGTAGTTTTACTAGTATCAGAACTTAACAGATGAGTAGCGTTATTCTAATTTATGACTTAGTAATAAGATAAACAAAGTAAACTCAACTAAGCTCAATTATCATAATTTGCTAGTGTCATAAGATTTCCACTGAAATAATTACTTCTTACATGGAATCATTTGTTTATTGAAGACTACTAGGTCAGTATTTAGCACAGTTATCCTCATAGGATTGAATAGTTACTTGACCAGACATATCACTTATCAGAGTTTAGAAACATATATCAGACAACAATCAGTACTTAAACGTGTATTTCAATTAAGCACATAATAAACAAAGAGATTACATTCTGTAAATACTGATCATAAAGTCTGATGCATCAGAACAAAACTAGACAGATTTAGAAAAAGAACCTGAAACCATTCCAAGTTCATTTACCAATCTTGTAAAAGTGGCTTCACATAGTGATTTTGTGAAGATATCTGCTAGTTGTTGATCTGTTGGAACAAAGTGCAAATCCACTGTACCTTCATCCACATATTCCCTTATGAAGTGGTACCTGATGTTGATGTGCTTTGTCATAGAGTGTTGAACTGGATTACCTGTCATAGCAATAGCACTTTGATTATCACAGTAAATAGGGATTTTGAAATATGTTAACCCATAATCCAGTAATTGATTCTTCATCCAAAGAATCTGTGCACAACAGCTTCCTGCAGCAATATACTCTGCTTCTGCAGTTGATGTGGAAATTGACTTTTGTTTCTTGCTGTACCAAGAAACCAATCTGCCTCCAAGAAATTGGCAGCTTCCACTTGTGCTTTTCCTGTCAATTTTGCAACCTGCAAAATCTGCATCTGAGTAACCTATTAGTTTAAAATCTGATTCTCTAGGATACCATAATCCCAGAGCAGCTGTTCCTTTAAGATACTTAAAGATTCTTTTCACAGCTGTTAAGTGAGGTTCTCTTGGATCTGCTTGAAATCTTGCACAAAGACAGGTAACATACATGATATCAGGTCTACTAGCAGTTAGATAGAGTAGAGAGCCAATCATACCTCTGTAGTCAGTAATATCTACTGATTTACCGGTATCCTTATCCAGTTTTGTTGCAGTGGCCATAGGAGTGGATGCACTTGAACAATCTTGCATTCCAAATTTCTTCAGCAAGTTTCTAGTGTACTTGGTTTGACAAATAAGAGTGCCTTCTTCATTCTGCTTGACTTGAAGGCCCAAAAAATAGCTAAGTTCCCCCATCATACTCATCTGATATCTTGACTGCATTAGTTTGGCAAACTTCTTGCAAAGTTTATCATTTGTAGACCCAAAAATGGTATCATCAACATAAATCTGAACCAGAAGTAAGTCCTTTCCATGGTTGAGGTAGAACAGTGTTTTGTCTATTGTTCCTCTGTTGAATCCACTTTCCAGAAGAAACTGAGCTAAAGTCTCATACCATGCTCTAGGAGCTTGCTTAAGTCCATAAAGTGCTTTATCAAGCCTGTAGACATAATCTGGATGTTTGGTATCTACAAAGCCTGGAGGTTGTTCAACATATGCCTCCTCCTCCAATTCTCCATTGAGAAAAGCACTTTTCACATCCATTTGAAAGACAGTAAACTTTTTGTGAGCAGCATAAGCCAAAAATATCCTTATGGCTTCTAACCCAGCAACTGGTGCAAATGTTTCATCATAATCAATTCCCACCTGTTGAGAATATCCTTTTGCAACCAGCCTTGCCTTATTCCTTGTAATTATGCCATCACTGTCAGTTTTGTTTCTGAATACCCACTTTGTACCAACAACAGATCTATTCTTTGGTCTTGGCACTAGGGTCCATACTTTATTTCTTTCAAATTCATTTAACTCTTCCTGTATTGCTTGCACCCAATCAGCATCTTGAAGAGCTTCTTCCACTTTCTTTGGCTCAGTCTGAGAGAGAAAAGAATTGTAGAGACATTTATTTGAAGTACCTGTTCTAGTTCTGACACCTGCATCAGGATTTCCAATTATCAAATCAGGTGTATGTGATTTTGTCCACTTCCTTGCAGATGGAAGGTTTTCTCTAGAACTGGATGCTCCCCCATGATCCATGCTATCTTCATTTTCATTTTCTGATGCTCCCCCTAAAACTATGCTCTCTGAGTTGGATTCTTCAGTATTTAGATTTTCAGCACTATCAGAACTTGGCTTATCAGAACTTGACGAATCAGAACTTGAAGAGCCAGATGCATGTTCTGATGTTTCTTGAGATGTGGTAGGATCTTGAGTATGCTCCCCCTGCATAGGTGCATCTTCCTTTGACGTAGTCACCACAGTTTCAATAACATCAGAGTTTAATCCATCAGAGTTTACAGTATCAGGACTTAGACTGTCAGGATTATCAGTATCAGAATTTGAGTCTTCATTTTCAAATCTCAGCTGATCATGGTCAATGAAATCTTCAAGACCAGTAATCTTCTTGTCATCAAAAGAGACATTGATAGATTCCATGACCACTTTTGTTCTCAAATTATAGACTCTGAAGGCTTTTGTGGAAAGTGGATATCCAACAAAGATTCCTTCATCAGCTTTTAGATCAAACTTTGATAGCTATTCAGGATGAGTCTTGAGAACAAAACACTTGCATCCAAATACATGAAAGTATTTCAGATTTGGCTTCTTTTTCTTCACCATCTCATATGGTGTTTTTCCATGCTTGTTAATGAGTGTTGCATTTTGAGTAAAATAAGCAGTCTGCACAGCTTCAGCCCAGAAATAGGTTGGAAGCTTTGCTTCTTCAAGCATTGTACGTGCAGCTTCAATGAGAGTTCTATTCTTCCTTTCAATAACTCCATTTTGCTGTGGAGTTCCAGGAGCAGAAAATTCCTGCTTTATTCCATGGTTTTTGCAAAACTCTTCCATTATCAAATTCTTGAACTCAGTGCCATTATCACTCCTTAATATTTTCACAGAATCTTTGACCATTTTATCCAGATGTTTGACATGATCAATCAAGATAGATGCAGTTTCACTTTTTGTGTGCAAGAAATACACCCATGTGTATCTGGTGAACTCATCCACTATGACCAACGCATACTTCTTCTTTGCAATTGACATGACATTTACTGGACCAAATAGATCAACATGTAGTAGATGATAAGGCTCAAGAATTGATGATTCAGTCTTGCTCTTGAATGAAGATTTTCTTTGTTTGGCCTTCTGACAAGAATCACAAAGACCATCAGGAGCAAATACTGACTTTGGCAGTCCTCTCATAAGATTTTTCTTGACCAGTTCATTTATATTGTTGAAATTTAAATGAGAGAGTATCTTATGCCAATTCCAGCTTTCTTCAATTGATGCTCTACTCATCAGACAGATTGCAGAACCATCAGTACTTGTTGAAAGCTTAGCTTCATAAATGTTACCACGCCTGTATCCTTTCAGAACAACTTTGCCTTTCGATTTACTCACAATTTCACAGTGTTCTTCAAAGAAATCAACATGATAACCTCTGTCACAGATTTGACTTATACTCAGTAGATTGTGTTTAAGTCCTGAGACCAGAGCTACTTCTTTAATTATGACATTTCCAAGATTGATATTGCCATATCCCAATGTTTTTCAAATGTTGCCATCTCCATAAGAAATACTTGGGCCAGCTTTCTCCACAAAGTCTGATAGCAGGGCCTTATTTCCAGTCATATGTCCTGAACATCCACTGTCCAGAACTAGAATATTTTTCCTGTTGCCCTTTGTTTCAGCAGCTTCAGAACTGCTATCAGCACTTTCTTTATCAGCATTTGCCATCAATGCATAGTTTTCCTCACTTTCAGAGTCTGAGGTGTCTATCCAGCTTTTTTCCTTTGTGACAAGAGCCTTGCCTTTGTCACCCTTTACCTTCTTGCAATCAGGAGATATGTGGCCTTTCTCACCACAGTTATAGCATTTAACATTGGTATAATCTCCTCTGTCAGACTTTCCTCCTCTGCCTTCAGATCTTCTGAAATTCTTCTTATCAGAACTTATGCCTTTCCTGGAAAACTTCTTTCCCTTCCTGAACTTCCTGTATGCAATCTTTGTGATTCCTTTCACCATAAGAGCACACAGCTTCATCATCTCCTCATCAGCATCAGTCTCAGGCAAGCTTTCAGAATCTGAGTCATCATCACTTTCAGAACTTGATGACTCAGTTTCAGACTTTATGACAAGAGCTTTACCCTTGTCTTTCCTTGAGGAAGCTGCTTTGGGGAATTCTTCTTCAGCCTTAAGAGCAACTGTCCTTGACTTTCCTCCTTTCCTCTTGCTTCTTTGTTCCATCTCAAGCTCATGAGTCTTGAGCATTCCATAGATTTCGTCAAGAGTTGTTTCATCAAGATTGTAGTTGTCTCTTATTGTCGTTGCCTTCAAATCCCAGTATTCAGGAAGAGCTAACAGGAACTTAAGGTTTGAATCTTCAAGATCATACTCTTTATCAACCAATGACAAATCATTCAAAAGTTTTACAAATCTATCATATAAATCATTCAATGACTCATTAGTCTTTGAGTCAAAGTGTTCATACTCTTGAGTGAGTATTGTCTTCCTGTTCTTCTTAATTATGTCAGTTCCCTGACACCTTGTTTCCAGAGCATCCCATATCTCCTTAGCAGTCTTGCAGTTGATTACCCTGTTTGACATTACATTATCAATGGCACTATGCAGTAAGTGTCGTACCTTAGCATCCTTAGCAATTGATGCTATGTCTTCAGCAGTATAATCACTCTTCTCCTTTGGTACGGTCTTTGCTGCTTCACCTGCAACTGCAACAGCGAGCTTGGTTGGTTTGTGAGGCCCTTCCTTGATTCTATCAAGGTATTCTGGATCTGTTGCTTCCAGGAACATGGTCATCCTTACCTTCCATATGGGATATTCAGATGGTCTTAGTATGGGAACCCTGATAGTCTCATACCGACTTTGAATTTGTGGCTTTGGAGGTTCTTCAGTTTTGGTAGGCTTAGTTGGAGTTTCTGTGTTAGACATGATTGTGTTTGGATCTTTAGCTGTATGTGTGTTAACAGATTGGCTCTGATACCACTTTTTAGGTCACACACACTGTAGAGGGGGTGAATACAGTGTATAATACAATCAAATCGAACTTTAATATATTAAGTAACAGAAAACAAACTTTATTGAAACAATAAACTCTGTTACATTATGGAACTGTGACCTCTCAGTGATGAACAAATATCACGAGAGCTGCTAGGGTTACAATGAATAATCTTCTCGAATATATGATAACACTTGTAGTGTAAACCCTATGTCTTTATTTATACACTACACAGTTACAAGATAATCGCTAATTGATATGGAATATAATTCTGCTTCCTAAAATATATCAATCAGATATCTTTTCTTCCAAGTATTCCATTCTTCACGGAATTCCTTCTTCATGCATATCTCTTCATATGTTTATCTCGATCTTCTTTCCTTTAATCAGCTATTGTCCTTCTCTGATCATCCTTCAGCACTTAAGTTCTGATATCTAACTTCTGATGATTATCTCCTGATAATATAAGTACTGATATCCTTAAGTCCTGACTTTCAGTATAAGTACTGATCAATAGTTAAGTACTGATTTATCCTGTTAAGTAAGATCTGAAATCTAAACATAAATTATATTAGCCATGACATTATCAAATATATCTAACATACAGAATGTCAGAATCAGATGTGCTGAACTAATCTCTGAAAGAACTTCAATTATTTCATTATCTTTTGGAGATAAAGTCTGAGGCTACCAGAAGATAGTCAAATTTCATAATGAAGACCATGAGGGATAAAGCCAGAATCTCTGGATCAAGGGTTACATAATTTATTCCAAAGATAGTTGAAGATGATGGAAGTGAAAGTCCAATGAAGAAGAATTCTACTAAGATAGAAGTTATTCTGAAAGAGAAATGTCTGTGCTACAATGAAGACTCTTCTCATCCAAGAGTAATCAGACTTGGTGATAGTTTGGAAAGAAATCACATTTCAGCACTTAGGACTACCATCTACCAGATTGGAAGTCAAGATGAAGAACTGGAGCAAGTCAAGGCTACATTAGCTCAAGTCCTGAAAAATGCAGAAGAGAAGCTGATATCAAACTTTATCAAGAATCACTTTGGATTCAGATTGATTCAGTAAGACTGGTAAAAGATGTGAGGACTGTAAGTTGTAGTTAGTTGTCTAAATAAACTCTCATTGCATTTGTACTTAAATGTTTTTGACATCATCAAATCTATTAACTTGTATATTTTCATAATTTACAAGTTGGGGGAGATTTTAGATATATTTGTGATGTCATGTCTAATCTGATTTGTTTGATTTCAAAACTTAATATCATGATTTATCAGGACTTACTGAAAATCAGGATTTACTGAAGACGGGAAGATATCAGAACTTAAGGTATCAGGACTTGTGATATCATAACTTAAGGAAAGATATGCTTCAGAAGTAAAGTGCGGCTGATTTCTAGGAGGGGATCTGGACTAAAACAAAGGAAGATATGCTTTAGGAGTTGGAGGACTAGAAGACTTGTAGAAGATAGTATCTTATTGATATATTTTAGGAGGAGATATATTTCATATCAATTAGAAGATATCTTGTAAGTGTGTACTATATAAACACAGCTTAGGGTTTACACTATATGTGTTATCATTCATGAGAAAGATTATTCATTGTAACCTAGCACCTCTTAGTGATATTATTCATCACTGAGAGATTGGTTTAATCTACTTTGTAACAAAACTTATTATATTAAATAAACTTGATTACTGTTACATACTTGTGTTCTAAATCGATTTGATTGTATAAACACTATATTCAACCCCCTTCTATAGTGTTGTGTGACCTAACAAAATATTCAAGAGATATAAACAAGAAAGGTTTTCAGAATGTATAAAGATAGACCGTGAAAGCGTTAGTCTCAAATCTGAACACTGGAGTTGTATTTATTGTTAGAAAATGAAAAGTTTGAGGTATGTTTTAGACATGTTCTTGATGTAATTTCCTAAAACTAATTGTTGAAGGTTGTTCCTTATAATGAGGACTTAAACTTTCATGTTTAGATTTAAGTCATTTTCTTAGTGTAATCCATATAGAAATTGAGGTGAAGTTAGTAGTTTGAAATGAGTTTGTGGGTTTTGTCCCACATTGATTAAGTAAAGAGGGGTTGTGTGTTTTATATAATACCATGTGCAAGAGTAGTATACCAACTACTAAACTACTAAGGCATGTGGGTGTGCATGGTGTTATTGTGTGCCTCACGCGCACGCACACATGCGCGCCGTCGCCTCGCCTTGCCACGACTCGGGTCGGGTCGGGTCGAAGGGCGATTTGGGCGAATGTCTCGGCATCTCGCGTACGCGAGGCGACCTGGGCGAGGAATTTTACTGCTTGTTTAATTAAAATATTTAATGACTTATTATATTGTTTTAATATGAATATTGAATCTGTGTAACAGGGAATATCAGTTTTTGCTGAGAAGAAATTACTGGAATTGTTGGAAAAGATACTGATAAGCCTTATCAGGATTTGCTTAAGCAGATAAATCCTGATGTCAGGATTTGCTGAGTCAAATACTGATAGGTTGGATCAGGATTTGTTGTGGTTAATCCTGATGGATATCAGCATTTGCTGAAAGGTTGTTAAATGCTGATATGATATCATCATTTGCTGGAAAGCTGTTAAATGCTGATATGTGATTGTTACGTTTCTGTTTCTGGAAATATTCTATTAAATGCATATTAAGTCAGAATATTTATTTTAATTAATGCATATCTTCAGTTACGTTTAGATTTTGTATAAGATACAGACTAATACGTTGGGAAGAGATATATATATATATACGTCAATCACATACATGTGAAACCCTAGCTGCTATCAATCACTATCTCTTTCTCTGCTCCATAATATACAGATCATAGCATAGGTTTTATGGGTGAACTAAAGTCAGGTCGTTGTTGAGCTTTACGTATTTGTGGATGAATTGCTCTGAGTTGTTGTATCCTGAAAGTCATATTGCTGCAACCCAACACATCGTAAGTGGGGCAATAATCTCTTTAAGAACAATATAGACTTCTCGAAGGCTAGGAGCCTCAACTGTTCATAGTTCTTTCAGATTAGCTAAAGCTTCTGTTAGAGCTAAGTGTTCTATTTGATCTTTGTCAATTCAGTTACTAATTTATCTTGTTATTTTTGCCTTCATGTTTTATTTCATTATTTGGTTAATTGTATATTCTTGCTTAATCCTGATTATATATAACTGCCTCATTGTTGCGCGTAGTGTAGTAAATATACCCAACATTTATAAGCACAAGCTCTAACGGGTTTAATTTTCAAACAAAGGATAAGATTAAAACTGATTGTTTGAAAATAATTTGAATAAGTCATTTAGGATAATCTGTTAGTTTGTTAAAAGGGATAAACCTGAATAAAGATAAGTAATGATTAGTTCAAAATAGGTTTATCCAGAAAGAGTTTATTTTGAATAAATGTATATCCAGTCATTAGAAGTTATAAAAAACCCCATCATTTAGCAGCAAGACTAAGTCTAATAATCTGATCTTCCAGACAACTTGATGCAATATTCTCAGAAATCTGTCCAAAAAGTTTATCATCGGAATCTCCAGGCTAACATTCTCCCCCTTTTATGATGATGACAAAGAGAACATATGATCCCCCTATCAAAAATACTTTAGGGCATGTTCCAGATGTTAGTAACAATATAATATCACAAGCAGATTATAAGTTATGCTACAAATATATGAATGAGACATATAGCATAAAAGAGATAGTATAATGAGACAATGGTATGATGATTTAAATGAGATAAGATATAATAAACAAACATCATATAAACCAATACTGACTAAAATACTTAATAAACAAACCCATTAAACCAGGGTTAACCAAGTCTTAAGTCATAGAACCAAGTCATAAAAACCACCATTCAAAAACCACAAAGTCTTAAAAATATTAAACATAAATAGAAACAGTCTCATTATATGAGATAATTTTTTTCCCCTTCATCATCGTAAAAGGGTCTTCAATCGGAATCAGAAATATCAACTGGAGTTTTACCTTTGTCCTTGCACTTCATCTCCTCAAAGGGATAAACTGGTTCTTTTCCATTTTCCGAGAAGAGCTGATCAAAAGAATCCTTGTCTGGGTCCTTCCCATCTCGCTCCTGCAGCCACTCGAAGATCTTGGACTTGTATTCTTTTCGGGTCATCCCAAAAACCGATGATGGAGGAATCGTAGGGAGTGGAAGGGGTGTCGTAATCTCTTCCAGAATGCAGTCACCAATCCAATCTTTCTTCCTGTGCCAATATATCTTGGACTTGTCTTGCATAGCAGTCAACTGCTGAGATAAAAACTTCATTTCAAATCCAAGTAGGAAGAAAATTTTCACAAACTCCTATTCCCACACCTTCGCTATAGAGCACATACCTTCTTGCATAGAACCAAATTCAAAATCGACAGTCTTGGCCAAGCGTTTGTCATGTGCATAAAGAATGTTGAGCTTTGAATTAATTGCATAAAGAGACTAGCAGACATGCTTATTAAACAGTTTATAAGAAGCTCGCATTATATTGACTTGGAATGTGAGGGAACCCAAGGTTTCAATAGAAGCAAAGTGTTGGTTCAAGGAAGCACGGGCTTCGGAGTTTTCATTTAATTTAGCGAGTAAAGAATTAAGGACATTCGAAGTGTCCTGGTCAAACGGGTCTGAGACATAGCTGGGAGACTTGGTTAAACCATCAAAAACACGGTGAACATCATCAAAAATCAAATCATTTGAATCAGAAACAACTAAATTATTTGCAAATAAAAAAGATATATCAAATAAAGTAACAATAAACTCTTTCACCACATCTGGATAAATCACCTCCGACGGAGATAACAAAGACACACAACCAACATCTTCAAATAACTTAACAACGCCGGCCTGATTGAGTAGGTCCAAATCACACAAACGTTCCTTTAAAATCGATTTGGACAACGCCTTGAGAGTCATGGCTGGAAACCTCAGAATCATGCTTTCCCGCACGCCGTTGTTTGGAACCGAAAGTCGCAACATTAGGGGTTTTGTGACCCGCAGAACGAGAGCGAGTATTATGAGAATTTTGACTATCCATTGGTAGGAGATTTGAGATGGAAGAGATATTGGGATTGTTAAGAAAGAAGAAAAATGGGGGTCTGGGTAATATGAAAAAGAAAAATAAAATGAAATAAAGGGTATTTAAGAGATGGAAGGAGAAGAGGTAGAGGTTGAAAAGAAGTGAATGAACTGAAGATAGAAGTGAAGAGTCATGAGATAAAGAGGAGGCGTATTTGTAAACCATAAGTCATGCACGAGAACTGAGAATAAAGGGGAAGTGATAAGTCACATCACCAGATTCACTTAATCTTAATGCATGTAACTCGGAGTCGATGCGTATAAGAAAAATATTAAAAAAAAAATTAAAAACACTCAAACAAAATAAATGATAAAAAATATTCAGACAATAATTCTTAGAAATAATGCACAAAGAAATCAAATAAAATCACAAAGAGCACATACCAAGTTCTCTACGCATAAAACAAAATCTATCTTCAGCTAAAGGCTTAGTAAAAATATATGCACATTATTTCTCAGTAGATATATATAAATAAGCTCAATATTATCTTTAGAAACGTTATTTCGTAGAAAATGGTGACAAACATCAATATGCTTAGTACGAGAATGCATGACAAGATTTTTAGAGATATTGATAGCAGAGGGTATTATCACAATAAATGAGAATATTAGTATATGAAATACCAAAATTCTGTAAAGTTTGTTGCATCCATAAAATCTGAGCACAGCACCTGCCAGCTGCTATATATTAACCCTCGGCAGTAGAAAGAGATACAACTATTTGCTTTTTACTGTGTCATGCAACTAAACAATCTTCTAAAAATTCGGAAACATCACTTGTACTTTTTCTATCTACATGTGACCCTGCATATTCAGCATTTGAAAAGCCAATTAAGTCATAGAAAGAGGAGGTTGGATAGAATAATCCTAAGTCACTCGTACCTTTCAAATATTTAGAAATACGTTTAACGATATTCAAATGAGATTCTTTAGGTTTAGACTAAAAACGAGCACATAAGCATACACTGTACATGATGTCTGGACGAGAGACAATTAAATATAAAAATGATCCGATCATACCTCAAAATTTAGTGACATCTACATGTGTACCTTGTTCATCCTTAGTGAGTTTAGCAGAAGTACTCATAGGTATAGCCTTAGAAGTAAAATGTTCAAAAGAAAATCTTTTGAGTAGATCATTGATGTATTTGCCTTGGTGAATAAAAAATCCTGTAGCAGATTGATTAATTTGCAACCCCAGGAAATACTGAAGTTCACCCATTAAACTTGTGTCAAACTCTTTATGCGTGTAGTCAGAAAACCACTTACACAAAGATTCATTAGTAGATCCAAACACAATATCATCTACATAAACTTGAACTAATAGAAAATGATCACGTTTATGAAAAATAAAGAGAGTTGGATCGAGTGTACCACGAATGAAACCATTATTTACTAGAAATTGACTGACAAGCTCATACTAACACCGAGGGAACTGCCTCAATCTATAAACTAATTTCTTAAGCCTATAAACATAGTTAGGATATTTTTCATGAACAAAACCTGGATGTTGCTTTACGTAGACTTATTCCTTGAGATAGCCATTGAGAAATGCGCTTTTAACGTCCATTAGATAAAACTTGAATTTCTTGTGAGCTACAAATGCCAAATGAATATGAATAGCTTCTAAACGAGCTACTAGAGCATAATTCTTGTCATAATCAATTCCTTCTTGTTGATTATAACCTTGAGCTACTAAACGAGCTTTATTCCAAATAATGTTTCCATATTCATCCTTTTTGTTCTTGAAAACCCAACGAGTACCAATGACCTTAACATTCTTACATCATAATGCTCAAATTGATTTAATTCTTCCTGCATAGCAACTGACCACTGTTCATCTTCAACAGCTTCTTGAGCATTTTTAGGTTTGAACTCAGCAACAAAAGCACAAAAAGCATAGAAATTCAAAGTCTACTTCGAGTTGAGATTCCTTGATCCAAATCTGTAAGAAGATTGCCTGAAGAATGATTCTTCACTGTTCTAGAAGACTTTGGAAAATGAATATTACTTATTTCATCTTTATTGGAATTGTCTGCCTGGAAATGAATAGGGGTTGTCTCATTTGAATGAGACTGTCTCATTTTTGCTTGAGAAGATTTATCCGATAGAGAACCAGTGAAATCACTTGAATGTTTGTCAGGAGTCCTTAGGGAACCAGAAGAATGATCCGAGCCATGAGGAGAACCTGGAGAATCGCCAGAAGACCGAGATGAGCTAGGATAATCTTTACTACCAGATTTGTCTGAAGGAGACCGACTCTTTTGAGAAAGAGGTTGTCTCATTTATGAATGAGATGGTAGATCAACTGCATCTTCTTCAATTTGAGACATATTACAGATAGATTCACTAAAAGCAATATTGATAAATTTTTCCACTTTGTTCTTGAGAGACTTATAGACACGATAAGTCTTGCTTGTAGTAGAATATCCCAAGAAAATTCTTACTGTCAATCTTGGATCAAATTTGCCTCAATTGTACCGGGTATCTAAAATAAAATATTTGCAACCAAATACTCAAAAATAGCAAAAGTTAGGAGTCTTTTTATTAAGCAGTTCATAAGGTGTTTTACGCAGAATAGGACGAATAAGCACTCTATTTAAAACATAACAAGAAGTGTTTACCGCTTCATCCCAAAATTTACGTGATAGCTTACTCTCATGAAGTAGAGTTCTAGAAGTTTCTTGTATTATCCTTTTCTTACGTTCAACTACTCCGTTCTGTTAAGGAGTACGTGTATCTGAAAATTCATGAGTAATTCCTCCAGATTTTTAATATGTAATAAAGTATTTCTCGAATTCTCCTCCATGATCACTAAGAATTTTCCTGGGCTTAAAAGTATACTTGGTCTCAAGATTAATAATAAGATCTTTAAACTCAACAAAAGCTTCATCTTTAGTACTTAGAAATAATACCCAAGTAAAACGAGAATAGTCATCATCTATAACAAAAGCATAATTCGTACATCCTAAACTTACATATCGTTCATGAACAAAAAGATCTAAATGAAGTAGCTGCAAAGAATCAGTAGTTGAGACTCTATCCCTAGCAAGAAAGGAAATTTTCACCTGTTTACCAAGCTGAAAGGCTATACAGGGTTCCACATTTTTATACTTGAACTTTGGTAGACCTCGAACAAGATCATGAGATGATATTTTACGAAGCAAGTCTATTTTTACATGACCAAGATGCCTATGCCAGAGATTTTTTTGATCTTGAATAGAGGCAAGACAAATTTTTTCTTGTTATTCATCAAAATCTAAGACAAAAATATTTCCCTTCCGTTTGGCAACTAAGGCAAACTCATTAACTTTAGTACCAATAGAACAAACATCCTTATCAAAATTAACATTATGACCAGCATCATTTAGTTGACTCACACTAATAAGATTATAATTTAAACCATCAACTAAACGAACAATATTAATAGCAAACATATCGTTGCATATGGTACCTTTACCAATGATATGTACAGTGTTCAAATCACCAAGAGTAAACAGTCCTCCCTCTTTAGCTTCTAGTGAGAGAAACTTGGAATTGTCACCTGTCATGTGACGAGAGCATCAACTATCAGAAATCCATTTATTGCGAGGAACATGGACTTTCAAACATACCTGCAAAAGACTCTTCATCTCTTAGGTACCCACATAATTTTGGATTCTTGTTTGTTAGTATCATGAATCTTATATAAATGTCTATCGAATTTCTTAAGCCACGTTTGAACAATATTAACAGAAGCATAAGCAGATTTATATCTAGTAGATGATCTAGTAGATGAGTTAGAATTGTGGCCCTTGATACCACATAATCGTGATTCAGAAGTAGTGTGACCAGGTTTGCAACAATCTCGACATTTTTTATACGGCATTTTATACTTCATTGGAGTTCTCTTGTAACCACTTTGAAAAGATTATTTCTTAATTGATTCACATCCTAAACCTTTTTTATCAAGAGAAGATTTTTTTCTACAAGTAGAGCATTCAGAGTTCCTTCACCATGTAAACACCAAGCTAGATCCTTCTCTAGCTGTGCAATTTTCTGCTTTAGTTTAGGATCCAAAGGGTCAGGAACATTGTCTCTTTTCTAATTTTGTAGATCAAATGGGACTGATTCTTTCTTCAGAGCCTCAAAATAGACATCTTTCATCTCAATCTCATTCTTAAGATACTCGTTCTCCTCTGTAAGCTTGGAAACCTTCTCAGCTAATGACCTATTTTCAGCAACCAACGCTTCATCTTTCATAGGATCATCAATTTCACTAAGAAACTCACTTAATGCTTATTTTAAATAAGCATTCTTTTCTTTTAACTTTCTATTCTGAGCCTGCAAGGTTAGTACAGTTGAAGATATATTGGAATATTTACTATATTGAATAGTATGTACCTTATCATTGTCACTGGAGTTGTCTTCAAGTCCAAAACAACACAGTTAAGCAACTTCATCATCTGAGTCAATCTCCACATCAGATTCATCATCACTCCATGTAAGTATTGCTTTCTTCTTAGATTTCATCTTGTAGCAGTCCTTCTTGAAATGCTTATTTTTCCCGCATTCGAAACATCATCCTTATTTGAATTGATCTTGTTTTCTTTGCTGGGATGAGACTTGAAATCTTTCTTTGAAAATTGAGATTTCATATGACATTTAGATGCATTCCGTTTAGCAAGAAATTTTTGAAATTTCTTGGTCAGAAGAGTAATTTCTTCATCAGAATCGTCAAGTGATTCATCTGCATCTACTTAAGAGCCAATGTGTTTTTCCGAGGAACAACATCTTCTTCATCATACCTGCATAATTGATTCTCGAATTATTCTAATTTACTGAAGGGTGTAAGAGTATCCATAGTAGAAAGAAGAGTCGAATCCTGCAGTATGGTGAATTGAGGAGCAAATTTCTTTGGCATAGCTTTGAGAATTTTCCGATTAATTACGGATTGAGGAATAGTCCTTTCTAGAAGAGATATAGAATTCGTTAAGGTCAAGAACCTTCCTTGAGCATCTTTGACACTTTCATCTCCTTCCAACCTGAAATCTTCATAATCACTCATTAGCATACTAAGTTTTACTTCACGTACCTTAGATGTACCTTCATGGCTGACTTTGATAGTATTCCAGATTTATTTAGCCGTGGTACAAGCTGACACTTTACGTAACTCAGTAGCCACCATTCCATTGAGAAGTGAATTCATAGCTCTAGCATTATGATTCAGATAATTAACTTCTTCAGTAGAAAGTTCTTTGAGAGATTTTGGATTGTCATCTTTCATTGGGACTTCGATGCCATTCGCAACAACATCCCATTCAAAAGCACCATTCTAGAGGAAGATTTTCATGCGGAATTTTCAGTCGTTATAGTTTTCAGCACCAAGATGCAGTGGTGGAAAATTATTCGAATACCTATCTGATTGAGCCATAGATCGCTAGAAAAATAAACACTAAACAAAGATTTAAATGCACCCGCTCTGATACCAAATAAAATTCAAAAGCACAATCTATTAATTACTGAAATATATGAATGGGACAGACCCTTTCACCAATGAGACAAACTCAATTGAACTGCAGAATATAAATTACTGAAATATAAATGCAGTAATAAAGAAATTAAATAAAGCATAACACCAAGAGTTTTCACTTGGTTCGGCCCCTACTCCTAGTCTATGGCCTACATCAAAGTCCCCATGACAACTAGCATAGAGATTGTATTATATCAATTTTAGTAAAAGAACTTACAATTTTTCTTGATTACAAACGGATATTCACGAAAGAACCATTTCCCTTAGCACACTTGCTACCTAGTATTACTATTATCCCTAGCTCACTGGCTATCTTGGCTAATCCTTTGAAATCAAAACATTGCCATAACCCGGTACAGGTTAATATGAATACACGTAGTGAATAACAATGAAATATTATAACTCAAACTAGCTTCTTGTTTGACTGAATATTTAAGAGATATAAACAAGAAAGGTTTTTAGAATGTATAAAGATAGATCGTGAAATCATTAGTCTCAAATATGAACACTGGAGTTGTATTTATAAGCACAAGTTGTAACAGATTTAATTTTCAAACAAAGGATAAGATTAAAACTGATTGTTTCAAAATAATTTGATAAACCTAAATAAAGATAAGTAATCATTAGTTCAAAATAGATTTATCCAGAAAGAGTTTATTTTGAATGAATGTATATCCGGTCATTAAAAGTTACAACAAACCCTATCATTTAGCAGCAAGACTAAGTCTCATAATCTGCTCTTCCAGACATCCTGATGCAGTGTTCTCGGAAATATGTCCAGAAGATTTATCATCGGAAATCTGCAGGCTAACAAAGGACTCTCCCTAGTTCAGACTGTCGGGATTTCTTCAAAGGATTCTTGGGGGCCGGGTTAAACACATTTGTAGTTAAAGTACTGGTTAAATCATAAATTAACATAATTTAGCTTGCAACAGTTTCGACATGAAATTGCAATCTTCAATCAAACAATCCCCTGCCAATAACATTTTTACGATAAACATTATCAATTGGGGCATCATATAAATCTATTTACAAATTCAATTTAAGAAAGAAAAGTATTGATCCAAAAAATTGTTTATTTGTACATTTATTTGAAATATCTTTTATTGATTTAAATAACTTTATTAATTTTTTTTGAAATATATGAGTACATGAAAATAATTATAAATTAGACTATTTTAGTTGGATTAAAATAATAAACAAATGATATATATACATAATATTGTACTTAATTTAAAAGTTTTATAGATTCATAAGACTAAAGTAAAAATACATATCGTTAATATTGATATTATTATATCATATCATATAATTAATTGGTGTAAGGACGCTAACGCGGTATGATCGTCGCGAATAAAATTATCATTTTATAAACACTAAACACTATTATTAAGCACATACACCAAAATTTAATTTCTAACCAGTAAAAATATTAAATTAATATTAATGTTAAGTAAAACATTAGGATTTCCATTTTAGTATATAAAAAGTAAAAAATTTGAACAAATGAGAAAAAAAAATTATATTAATATTTTATAATCATGTGCATTGCACGGGTACAAAACTAGTCTATACTAAATTTTAATAACCGGAACGAGATATAATTTGGTATGCCTTTTCTGGTCAATTTGGTTATCTCAGTCATAAGTGTTAGATTTTTTTAATCTAATGATCAGTACCATTAGATACAAATATTAAAAGTATTTACACTACTCAAGTTTCAGGTTCGAATCCCGCAAATAATAAATTTTTATACACAACTCAAGTTCTAGGTTCGAATTACGCCAACAAACTTTTATATTATTATTTACAAACATAAAACAAAGGTTAATGGTTCAAATATCATGAATCATATATTATATAATCGTAACTAAAATGAATTTTTTTTAATATTTTAAATTATATAAAATTTAGAAAATATTGATATGGTTGTAAAGCTCGAGTCAAATTCTATGGAGACCCCGTTTTTGTTGGAGACTTGGAGATCACGTATGTTCTGCAACTAAAATGTTTCATAAGAACATTGCAAAACGTATTATTTAATGAATTATGTTTAAGAAATATCATTATTTTATTTAAAATTTTGAACATCATACATATATTGCATGTTGAACATTACAAAATATTTTATTCTATGAAACATGCTTAATTTGCAGAATATTTGTTGAAATTGTAGAACACATTTGTTCAAATTGTAGAAAATATATATTATATTTATTAAACTTAAACAATTTTTAACAAATTTAATGAATTAGTGATATTCGTAAAATATAATTCACAGAATAATATATTTCATAATATCAAAATATAAGTGATATCCGACGTCTTCGATAAAAATTTGATTTCCATTAAAACTTTCTATTCTCCGTATACAAGTTAACATGAGAGATACTCTTTTATATATGTTTACAACAGTTGTGAAAATTTATATAGTATATAATATACATAGTATATAATATACATAATATTATGGGAAAAGTGGCCTACTTCCTACAACAGTTATGATGGCACCGGCGGACCATACCCTTACATTATACTCCGTCCGTCTTATTGATATACATACGGAGTATGAAAAAGTGTAATGTTATGAGAAAAATTAAAAAATGTGGATAAAGGGGTAGGAATAATCAATATTTAATATATATAATTAGTATGGTGAAAGAAAGTAGTAATGTAAGTGGATGTAATTAATTTTATATTATAAAACTTTTACTATCCAAAAAGAAAAATATATACAAATGAATAGGACGGAGGGAGTATATACTTAAAACATAGGATCCGGTACTATATTTTTTGCATCAAAGAAAAGTGTAAGTATGCTTTATATAGGCTATGCTTTGTAAGCTATTGTGTCAGTCTATAGGGTTTATCCAATGCGCATATAAAGGTAGCGGCGGGTTACCTACGCAAAAAAAATATCCGACCCATTCGATTTTTAAAATCTGATTAATTCTTACGAAATTTCTTTTATTGGGGTATATATAATTATTTATTAAAACTAAAATACTATATTTATTTAAATATGAATAATTATATAAAATATGATATAATAAAAATATATTTGTCAAATAATTAATATAATCATAATAATATATTAAATATAATATAATATTATAATATATCCGATTAGTCCTTTCGATTAATCCCCGATTTTCAGTTAATTGCAAATCGGTAATTTGACCGATATCCCTGATTCCCGAGTTGTATAACCCTGGATATTGTTGCTTTTTAGATATTGTTGGTTTTATATGAAGTTAATAAAGGGGTAAGATTAATTTGCTGAATATTTTACTAGTGTTCAAGTGAATTAGAAGAAACTAAGAACCAAAAAGATTATTCTAAGAATATTAAGAATCTTACTCCCGAAGAGGAGACTGCACCGGGGAAAAGGAACGCAATTTGTCAAATTAAGCTTTCTATCTTTGACACGTGTTGTCCAATCAAACACCCCTTTCTTGTATGACCAAAACTCTAGACCGGACAAAACACACTACAACCAATTGCTTTGGGTCACCTTTGTTAATGCCTCTGTGGTTGGGACCTGCATGCAATAGGGTGCATAATTTATAAATATATAATACTCAGTAAATAAATTTGGGTCGTTAACAATTCAAGTAATTCATGGTTAATAACATATTAGTTTAATCAGCTTTATTAAGTACTTGTAGCCATGAATTGGCTCTACATTTGTTTGGGTAAATAAACACCGACTAATTATTGTACAAGTGTATCCTCATCAGAACTGTTTAAAGGAAATGACATTAAGCTAATAGTTCGCAGAAGCGTGAACAACCTTTGAATTTGTAATACTCCTTCTTACTCCCTCAGTCATGTCTTGTCTTTAAATTTGTTTTCGTGTATTTAATTTGATAAGACAGATAATTAATAAAAACGAAAAAGAGAAAGGTCAGACAAAGATTATACAACCAGTAAATAGTTATTGTTAGAGTTTACTAATCACTATAGTCGTAATTTGTCAAAAGATAACCCCGGAAATTAAGGGGCCCTAATTGAGTTTAAAGTTCAGGGTGGACCGGGGATGGGACATTATTATTTGTTCATGCATCTGCCTCCATGTACTTGTTAATTACTACTACTACTCACTTGTCACTAAAATTCACTATGCTATTCGCGACTCCTCTCTCCCTCATACACACAGTAATGCACCCACATTTTCTTCTTCCCCTTCTCTAATCTATTAATTTATCAACCTCATTTCACCATTATTTTTAGTGTCATCTGGAACAAAATTTGATCTCATCTCAAAAACTTTCAACATATTTTTTTTTTAATTTTTAAAAATGATACTTTCGATTTATTATTTTTCCAAAGCCACCCCACATTGCTAATTAATCGCTACTACTTAATTAAGTAGTAATGTAAATCTTCAGATTAAAACCAAGTTGAACTGCTGATGAAGCGTCTTTGACTATACCAGCGAACTGTTAAGCACTAGCTTTACTCCTTTTCTTTCTTTTAAAAAAATAATTCCTAGTCCATTGTTTTGACCTATCGGCTCTCTCATATACATATATATACCGCGTGTCTGCATGTTGAATGATGCATGTCTGGACCAATCCAGAATTTTTTAGGAAGATATTGGACAAATTTTGAGAAAATATCTTTTTATTTTTGAATTTTAAAGAATATCTTCATGTATTTTCAAAAATATTAATAATAAATAATATAAAATTGACAGGTGTCATGTTATGCAGTATCCCTTACTAGCTAGATTCTCCTTAAATAAGTGCATACTATTTTCATATGTACTTTAGTTTTGCGGGAACTCTTCCTATAAACGAATAATCCATTAATAAACCTGCATAAATTAATATTATAGTCCCAATGCAAGAAAAACCAAGTACGAAGAGATATATGGATGTGGTCTGGGCTTACAAAATCTCAGGATAAACATATATTCGAATCAAATAAAATCTAATTCACCATATAATTGTATGTGCAATGTATGGGATATGAATAATGATGATGAGCAATGGAGAAGATGATGTTAAATTTTGCAAGCTTGTTGATTAGACAACAGAATGAGACTCACATTATACATTGGTTCATGGACTTGGTCAAGTCATCCTTATAACGAATCTACTAAATTTTAATCCCCTCCAGTGGGATTTTGGTCTTGAAAATGACCTACTCCTACTCCGCACAATCTCGAATTTCCTTAAATGTGTAGCTCTTATGTATTGTCTGTAATTTGCACTTAGTTCATCTTCTTGCCTTTTTATTATATACATTTCAAAAATGATAATAAAATTTAACTATCCTCAATATATACATTAAATATATATTATTTTTATAATTTTAGCTGCTATTCTTAAAAAAAATTCACTAAAATATATTTTTAAAATTTTTGCACCTAATAACTAAATATTTATATTTTATTGGAACGGAGTGTACAATTTTACATGAAATTTGGATTGTAATTTTTTTCTACTGTCAAATATAGAAGTTGGATAATGCAAATGTGTACATAATAAACTAGAAGTGGAAAAAATGGCGATGTATGTTGCATTCTTCACGTGAAAATCATGTCATTTATAAGTGAAAGTTGACAAAAATACCAGCTATGAGCTTAATAAAATTAGCCTTGAAAAGAAAGAGCCGCCAAAGGCCAAAACAAATGGGGGCAAGAAAGAAATGACCACACCAATTACATTTGTCTCATCTCTCAGACGCACGCTTCCCCGTTAAAAGCGTAATTAATTAGCTTTATAATCAATTATTATGTTTAAACAATGTGTTGGTGTTCCCTCCATTCATTACCGTTTTTACATATATATTTATTACACTTATGGTATGCGGAACTACAATCCTTTTCTCACTAGATTTATATCCTGATTCACCATATTTGGGTACACGTTCTTATTATATATAATATATAATTGGATTGGATCAATCAACATATGTACATGGTATGTTTAGTCTTTTCTTGTTAAAGTTAATTAGTTATTTAATGATATAAACCTGGTGTTGCGCCACTACCACTGGGTATGGTATGGTCCATAATAGGGGTTTTACTTTGCATGCTGAAATGATATGATTTGATTAATGTTATGTTATGTACATACTTGAGATTTGAGCATAGGACCCTTGGCTATACATGTACGCATTGCTATGTTTCCATCTTCATATCTTATTAGGCTCCTCAATCTGGATTCACACGAGATCTATTCACTCACATTCAAGTTCAGGTTCACTGTAAAGTTTGGCTGCTTGGTGCTCCAGACCATCTCCCATGGGGATGTTAACTGAGATTTTCAATATTATTAACTCATCCATAATATTTATATATTATATTTTTGACACGTTCCTTGTCAAAATTTATTTCAACAATTAAAATTCAAAATTGCTTATTTATTCATAAAGTATAATTGAAATAGACGTGAAAAATATATATTTAGTGGGATATAAAATAATTTTTTATTTTGGTATATGCGAAAATTTGTGAAATTTTAATTGAAATTATTCTCACTTCAGAGAAACACTAAAGAAGGTGACATTTTGATACTGTTTTTGACACAGGATAATTAGATCAATTTCGTAACAGATCATGTACGTGCATTTGTGCTTTGTACAGGACAGTCAGAGCAAATTTTGATCTTTTTCCATAAAATGGGTCAATTGCCACTTTCTATTTCTAAATAAGTCTAAATATATTATCCCAAACACATCGAACCTAAATAGTCCACATATTCCATGTGTATCCAAAATGGCTATATAGTAAAACATACATCAATGCCGAGACGCAAAACGGTCAGTTAATCCAATTATAACGGTCAATAAAATCAAATTCTAAGTAGAATAACCTAATATCTAATTCAATTTGTGCATGCAAATTGCAAAATGCATTTCAACAAAATAGTACTCTTCCAAAACCATGCACCTTGTATAGTGACATCTTATTCATTTCTTTATACATCCATATATAATGAATCAGTAATTTTAGGGTCAATGCTATTAGATTATCAGGTAGATCAAGTATGTAAATATAATAAATTAACCTTCCCCATGTATATATATATAGTTGCGTATCCATGTTGCCATTTGAGGGATAAGATCGTTGACGACATTTGGAGCATTCGGAGAGGAGGGGACCATTGAAGCACTTAAATTTTCCAATGGGATATACTAATACAAATAGACACATGTAAATATATCAGGTTGTTTTTACAAGACCAGTATTAGCTAGCTAGGCTACCAAGATTACGTTAATTTGATAAATCTCTATCATCAAGCAGTACTTGGTCAAATAAAAGAACAAAAATATACAGCACACCTCTTCCCCTGGCCTGAAGGAAAGTTCTGTAAAATGTTAGCATCCAACAGTGTATGTATCACTAGAATCTTACACGCAGCCCTATATAGAAAATAATGCCCAAAATGGTGACTGATTATAACGTAACTACCGGTGGATTATATCGAATTTACATCATTCGTCAACCAAAAGAGAAGCTGTTAAGGATAGCGACTAGTGATCGATTGGGATGATAACATAACTATCGCCACTTCTGATAGCTCATGAAAATGAGATCGACTTGATGAACCATCGGACTAGATTCATTGCAAACTTCGTAGAGTACTCAAGTCCACGCCTAGCTATGTATAATGACTTGTCATTTGGATTTTTCATCCTTTGCTTTTTCCGCCCCGTTATGGAATTATAATCTAACAGGTATTACTTCTCAATCATTAATTTGTACTGTTATACAACCAACTTTGATTAGGACGAGAGTATACTGTATATGTATACAAATGCACAGTGTCTAGCTCAAACCAGAATTATTAATTTTGCATCCCAAAACTTTGGTACTATTATTTTTAATCTTAACAGTTTGCATCCTAAATTTAAAAAATAGTGACTTTTTACATGTTTTGATAGTTTTGTTGTTAACGTTAATTGTAGAAGGGTATTTTTGGTATTATTTTTATATTTCATTTGCATCCTAAAATTTTCCTCAAATCTTACTTTGCATCCTAGAGTTTTGTAATTCAGTTATAAAAAAATAATTGTAATTTTAATTATCAAAAAATAATGTAGTTATATTATTTTTTATGTTCACATTAGGATTTTAAAACTGGACCATTAGTTAAATTGGTCTAGTTTATATAATTTTTTAACGCGGAATCTTTACTATTTTGGTTGTATATTAAGTTCTAAAAGTCAATTTATAATATTTTATGACTTACACGAAACTCACAAAATAATAATTAATTCATTGTTGTTTTGACAATTATAATATAACTGAAATCAAAGAGAAAATAGAAAAAAAGATGATTAAGAATTTTATAATACAATATTACTTTATTTATAAAATTTACGAATCATAAAAGTATAAGTTATTTATGAATTTAAGTATATATTTTAAGTATTGTACAAGTAGATATCATATAATATTATATAATCTTTACTGTTTAAATTAATTTTCAAGTATTAGAATCAGACTATCTTTAATTATTCTCATTACGCTTAATTTATTTAGCTAATTTATTATTTACTATTTTTTTAAATATAATACTTAATCCGTCTCATAATTGAGGCTACTACAAATTATAGAACTATAATTAATTTTTAAAATTTTCTTTTTTTATACAAAAAAATTGAACATTAAATTTTTATTTGGAAGAAAAGAATTTTAAAAAAAAAATTGAGGCAACTATATTTCATAATAGTTTTAAAATGCGTGTCGAGTCCCCGTCTCCCAATGTAAAAAATTGGATGAGATAGAGGAAATATTATATTTCGATTTATTATATTTTATTTTATAATATATAAACTTAGAAAATAAAAATTACATTATTTTAGATAAATTTATTTATTTGTTTAAAATAATTATGGGATGCAAACTGTTATAGTATAAAGTTATAGATCTTAAATGAGATTAAAGATTAAATATGGGATGCATACTGTAATTTATATTTGCATAAATTTTTTGAAAATATATATTATCAGAAATACCCATCTAACAATAATGTTAACTTAATGTCTGAAACGTTAAAGTGATACTTATTGACAGTTTCTAAACTTTTAGGTGCAAACTGTTTTAGTTTAAAATATTAAACCTGAAGTGAGATTCAACCAAAGTTTTGGGATATAAATTGCAAATTAGTCTATATAATTTAAAGAAAATTTTGATGTTAATAATTAATTAATATATTATTATTATAATCTTATACTCAGTGTGTTTAATTTATTATAAGATTAAATGGCATAAAAATAAATTGTTACCTTTATTTATACATTTAAAAACTAATATAGTAATACTTAATTTAACATGTTATTGATGAGAATAAAACCTTAAAATTATTAGATAACACATGTAATATGATATAGATATACCAGCTATACACAAAATAATAGAGAGACAAAGTTTGTTTCACACTAGAAATCTCACTTACTTGGATAAACTAAAATGAACGATTCCACAGAGTTAATAAAAGTAAAGATCCCACACTCAGGTGGTAACTAAAAATCAGCCAACAAACTAATAAGACTCCTCCCTATAACCGCTACATTATTCATGCATATCACTCTCCTAGAAACTTTCTAACAACTAGCTGACTAATTCAAGCAATTTAACGACTAAGTTTATTCAGATACAAAGTTTAGATTAACTAAATTCCAACATATTGCCCCTAATCTAAACTTGCTTAGACAGGTTCTTCATTCCCAGCAATTGCCTCATCTCTTCGAATTTAACCGCTGTCATTCCTTTAGTAAGAACATCTGCACGTTGCTTATCTATACTAATATGACTAATCACGATCTCCCCACGATCCATGCATTAACAAATAAAATTGTTGTGCAAAATATGCTTGTACTTTAACAAGACTAAGTCAAATTGACAACCCTAAGTAAGTTGTATTGTGATCTTAGTTTGCATTTTGTACTAGTATCATTTAAAGTCTGTAAAAATGTCAAAGGAGCGGACTGAAGTCTTTTTCTATAAACAGTGTCAAGCCTAAGAATTTTATCTGGAAGAAGATCAAGAAGATCATGCCTCAGAAGAATTATGAAGAAACTTGGAATTGAATAAATCTGTTTTGGGAAAAATATTCTAAGTTAAGATCTCTACAAGTCACAGATTTAGTGTTATGGAGAAGTCATTCGAGAACTCCAGAATGACTTATAGAGAACTCTGAAAAAGCTACTAGAGAACTCAGAGATATCGACAAGCTAAATAAAAGACATGAAGATTGGAGATATCGATAAGTCATTTCTTCACTAGAGAACTCAGAGTTATCGACAAGTCAACATTTATTAGAGAATTCTGAGTTATCGATAAGCCAAAATTCACTAGAGAACTCTGAGTTATCGACAAGTCAAAATTCACTAGAGAACTCAGAGATATCGATAAGTCAAAGTGAAGAAATGAAGATGAGAGATCTCGATAAGCCAAATTCTCTTATAGAGAACTCAGAGACCTCTACAAGTCAAATCAACTATGGAGTAATAGAGATCTCGATAAGTCAATATATTTATCGAGATGTCAAGATCTCTATATGCCTAACTGGAGATCTCGAGGTAAAATCTCAAAGTACAATTTACAGACCAGTTCAATATCCAAGATTAACAATCAACAAATAATCCAACCAGTTGGATTGACAAGTCTATAAAAAGCATCTTGAAGAGTGTGCAAGATCAAGGGTGAAGATTAACTGATAAAGGAAGATCAAAGTTAACACAGTATGCAAAGATATGCTAAGCCAGAAATGAAAGATATACTTTTTCTAAAATGGAAATGATTAGTGACAGTTTACTAAAGTGAATAGCATCTCTTATTATACACTGTGTAAACCAGCAGTTAACTAAAATATAAAGTTAGCACTGGTCCTTTGTTAGTTGTAAAAATTTAGAAAAACAAAATCTTGTATCTATCGCAAGAAGAAGCTAAACTCTTTATCAACAAAGAGCCTAGAAATTTTATAGCAAAACATTCTTAATTTTAAAATAAAATTAAGTGAGTTTTGAAAGATCTGTGTTATTCATAGCTGCATGTTTAATTTCTGTTATAACACATCTTAGTACAAGATTTGTGTTAGGTCACACTTTCACTGTAGAGGGGGTGAATACAGTGTTTATTACAATCAAATCAAACTTCAAGAACTTATGTAACAGAAAACAAACTTTATTTAAACAATAAACTCTGTTACAATCTGGAACTGTTATCTCTCAGTGATGAACAAAATATCACGAGAGCTGCTAGGGTTATAATAAATAATATTCTCGATAATGATAACACTTATAGTGTAAACCCTATGTCTGTGTTTATATACTACACAGTTACAAGATAATCGCTAATTGATATGGAATATAATTCTGCTTCCTAAAATATATCAATCAGATATCTTCTATTCCAAGTATTCCATTCTTCACGGAATTCCTTCTTCATGCATATCTCTTCTTATGTTTATCTTGATCTTCTTAACTTTAATCAGCTACTGTCCTTATCTGATCGTCCTTCAGCACTTAAGTTCTGATATCTATCTCCTGATAACATAAGTACTGATATCCCTTAAGTTCTGACTTCCAGTATAAGTACTGATCAGTTAAGTACTGATTTGTTCTGTTCAAATAAGATCTGAAATCTAAACATAAAACATATTAGCCATGACATTATCAAATATATCTAACAATCTCCCCCAACTTGTAAATTAACAAAATATACAAGTTTAACAGATATTTGATGATGTCAAAAACATTAAGTACAAATGCATGAGAAATAGACAAGATAACTACAACTTACAGTCCTTAAAGTTTTTACCAATTCAACTTCTGATAACAACTTCAATCTGTATAAATATCAGAATTTAAGCAGTTGTAGATCTTCGACTTGGCTTCATCATTTTCTGATCTCTCTGATGTCAGGAGTTGTTCTGAGATAATTCTTCAACAAACATTTCTCAGCATATCTGAGTTCATCAATCATTCTCCGTTTGACATCTTTAAGCTCTGCAGTATCTTCACCAGTTTGAAATATTGCAGCTCTGAGATCATTAATCTTTGCTTTTCTCAACTCCCGATCTAGTCTTATGACATAAGCTTTATTAGACTCTAGATTGAATTCAAGCCCCTTAATACCAAGATATGTTCTGATCTGTGCAGTATTAGGCTTCATATCAACAATATCACCATTGTGATTTCTGTACTTTGGAACATATCTGCTGTCAGACTTAACAGAATAAAGTCTTTTCTGTCTCTGAATCTGTTCCTTTAAGTAGTTTGCAGCAGTCTCTGTTATTCTGTCATCCACTTGAAGTAAGAATAATACATGCTCCAATTCTTCAAAATACTTCAATGGAATGGCATTTTGTCTTATATGATAAACCCTACCATCTGTCATGAAATACAACATGATGTATTCTTTCAAGTAGGTATGGTAAACCATCTGTACAGATTCTAGTTGATTCAATCTCTCAGGAGTTGCTCCAATACCTGGTTCACTCAAGGAAGTTGGATCATCGGTAGTGTTGTGTACTCTTCTTTCATCAGCACTTCCCAATCCAGTTTTATCTCTAGCTTCCTTTCCAGTAACTACTCTTGCTTCAAAACCACTTGAAGTAGTCTTCAAAGATTGAGTCTGTTTTGCTTTAGTGAATCCTGGTAGGAGTGTTTTAGATTTATTTTCTGATATCAAGTTAACTTGAGCACTGTCAGAGGTTACTTGCTTCTTCTGAATATCAGAACTTACAATTTCTTGACTCTGAACAACTTGAGCCATGTCAGAGGTTGTTTTAAGAACTTTTCTTGAAGTCAGAGCAAGATTATCTTTTCCATCAGTAATTTCTTCTTCATCAGGAGGTACATAAGGCTTGATAGATTCACCAACCTTTTCTTTACCCTTGGATCTTGGATCTATCTGTGGTTGTGATCTAGCCAAAGTTTCTTCAGTATGTATCCTTTCTTTGATCACAATGCCTTTAAGTTTTGGAAGTAACTTTTTACCAGAAGCTTCAGATTTAGATGTGACTTTCTCTGATTTAAGTCTGGCTTCTTCTTCCTTTAAACTTTCCAAGTCCATCCCTGGATTTTCTTGAAGAAATAACTGTCTTGACATTTCCTCATCAAGATCTAGAAGTTCATCAGAACTTATCCTTTTACCAGCAGCAGAACTTATTCTTTTCCCAGTATCAGAACTTGTTCTGTGACTAGCTTGTCTTGATGTAAACCTTCTACCTTGACTATGACCACCACCCATTCCAGAGTTTCCTTGGTCATCTTTTCCATCATCCTTTCCTTGCAGTGACTTGTTGGTTTTGCATTTGGACTTAATTACCTTCTCCCCCTTTTTGGCATCAGCAGGTAATAAAAGAGAGATAAGTAGTTCCACTGAGGTCTGGATTTCAGTAAGTTGCGATTGCTGAGAAGCTTGATTTGTCAGAATTTGATCAATCTGAGCTTGTTGCTTCTCTTGAGTTTTCTCAATATAAGCAACCCTGTCAATGGTAGGTTGGAAGAACTTTTTCTTATCAAGTTTCCAAACTTGTTCCTGTTTAATAAAGTTCTCCTGAATCTTGTGTAGCTCTGCATGAGTGTTGGAATGAAGACCTTGTAGATGTTTAGTACTCAATGCAGTGACTCTAAGCTGGATTTTAAAATCATCAGAATGTAACATTTCATCAGCTTTAGTCAAGTGCTCAGCAAGATGTAAAGCATTTGGAACACATGAAACTGAGTTCCATTCCTTAGTCCACTCCTGACCTGCAGGAGTTTCACTCCAAGGTACTGGTGCATCCCTGATAACAAACTCCTTTAGCAGTTCAGACTTAGGAGGAGTATGTCCTGAAGGACCTGCTTCATCAGCATCTACAGTTGTAGCAGCTTCACCAGTATCTCCAACATTTGCAGCATCAGAACTTAAAGAATCAGTATCTTCTGATAAGACAACTGTATGAGTAGCAATGGAGGCTTCAACATCCTCTAATTGCTGATCTGATACTAAGTTCTGATCAACAGCCATATCCTGATGCTCACCTAAAATCTGATCATCATCTTGATGCAGAGAAGGTGTTAGTGATAACTCAGGAGTTTGAACAGCATCAGTAACAGGTGTTGTGGAAGGATTATTTGCTGTTGGAGCTTCTAAGAGAAGTATTTCAGGCACAACCAAGTTCTGAATATCAATTTCAGCACTTGTGCCTGGATCAACAAGATATATAGAAGGTGAATTAGCCTTGTCAGATACAGGTTCCTGAGATGGAGTTGATGGAGAAGAAGTGACTGGAGCAAATTCCTTGTCTTGTGAGATCAGAGATTCCTGATCCCCTTCCTTAGCTGCTTCCTCCTCATCATCTGAAACTGGCCTCTGTGCCCTCTGTTTCTTGTACTTCCTTGTTGATTTGGATTCCTTGGGAGTTGCAGGAACCGTCATACGTCTAAGCCTCTTTAGAAGCCTAGAACCCCCAATTGCAGAATCCTTCTGAGAAGTTGCCTTCTCAGCTTCATCTATCATAGGTTCTGAAGAGGGAATCTGATCCTCAGAATCTGATTCATCTCTCAAAGTAATCCTCCTCTTCTTCTGAGATGTTTGAGGAACAGTCTTTATTCTCTTTGGCTTAGAGGATGTAGGCTTCACAGTAGGTGCTGAAGAAGAAGGTTGAGCAGTCTGTGAAGTGGAGAGATAGGATTTGAGATAAGTTCTGAGGGTAGGTTGAGTAGAATGAGAGGTAGGGACTGAGGTTGATGAATTTTGGTTATGGTGAGTTGGTTGAACATTTGAGTAAACAGATTTGTAAGTAGCAGGATCAGCATTTACCAGAATCTGTTTCACAGACTGAGGAATCTGTAATTGTCTCACCATTGATTTCTTTGTGTCAGCATTTATCAGGTCGTTAAAGTACCTTTTTGCAACCTTAAAAGGTGGGGTTTGAGTGCTGACTAACTGGGGTTCAGCAGTACAATACGTATAAATAAGTTGACAGAATCTAGCAAAATAAACAACATCTCGATCCTCTGTCATCCTATCCCCAATAAAACCAATTATTCCAGTTGCAAAATCAAAATGAGTTTGATGGATAATAGCATACCTGATGTGCTGACTCAGAATTGGGATGGCATCAAAATTTGAACACTTGTTGCCAAAAGTCTTGGTGATGCAATCGAAGAAGAAACTCCATTCTCTTCTGATATTAGCCCGTTTCAACTGTCCAAGTTTCGTCAGACTCTTTTCATATCCCAAATCAGTCATTAACCCCCGAAGGTCTGATTCCTCTGGTATAGAGAAGGTACAATCTTCTGGAAGATGTAATGCTCTTCGTACTGTACCAGGAGTGACTACATAGGAAGAATCACCCACTTGGAAGATAATACTGGGAGTTCCTCGTTTACCACCATCATCATAAACTCCAGTCCTCCAGAACCGCAGAACTTGTTGACTTGAAAATAATTCAGGCTGAGTTAAGGCGTACCCAACCTCACTATGTGCAAGAAGATCTTGCACAAAATGCAATTCAGATGGAGCTTCAGCATGATCAAGAATTGCAGCATAGTTGTTTGGAACAAACTTTGCTCCATCAATGATTAAATCCTTTGGTGCCATGTGAAAAAATATTGAAATTCAAGTATGCCTGTTAGGTGTGTGAGATAATGTCGTTGGACACCTGTCAGACATGCAGTAATAACGGATAGTTACTGGGCTCGAGAAAACAGGAATGATTACTTATCCAGTTGTCTTGATTCAAGGAAAAACCATTTCAGTTATCAAGAGACACAGGTTTAATTCAAAATTGAAACCGTTAGCACTGATTGAATTGTTTTTCACTGCAACATTAATATTCTGAAAATGAATCATGTTAAAAATGACCGAGATAATTTCGATGAATAAGTGCTGACAAAGAATCAGAACTTAATAAAGACAAAATTTAAATGGTCATCAGAATATCAAGCAGGATTTAACACTACAGATAAAATAACTCAGAGACAAACTCTTGAAGTAAAAACAGTTTTCATTAATATATCAAGTCAATACATATATGAAATAGAAATTACATCAATACAAGATTTTCCCTAAGCTTCTAATCCTAACGTCAACAGCTTTAGTCCTAGCTAAGAAGCCTGACAAAGCTGAGGATGAAGAAGAACAGGAAGAAGATGAGATTAAGTCATCCTCCTCTTCCTATCTTCGACAAACAAGATAGCGAGTCGAATGATTCGCTCTTGCTGACGGATACGACGAAGGTGAAGGTCTCTTCGAACGGCCACCAGATCACGTTTGATAACCTCTGGAAATTGAATCCAGAGATTGTGAGGGATATTGGTGATAGGGTAGGGAGTTGAAATTCCATTCAAAAAGACATGCACAGTCTCATCACCGTAATTGTAGAACCAGCCAAATTCAGCCATTTGTGATAGTAAATGAAAAACAAGACTGAATTTGTGATACAAGTGTGATGAGAAGACTAATGTGAAGTGGTTGCATATATAGGCAAGAGAATGCCAAGAGACACAAAGATATTGAATGCAGACAGGTAGAATTAATTCTACCTCGTCTCCCTAGACTTTGAAAAAGAATAACAGTCATTGGAAAAGGAATGTGCACATGTAACAAGAGTGAATTGTTCAAGGACGAGTGCCATTATGTTTTAACCATAGACTATTAATCTTCCACTTCAACATTTCGAAATTAATCTGAGACTGTTACCAAATTTTATTCACAGATAAGTCAAGTAAAGGGTTAGACTGAAAAATCAGAACTTAGACCTATACCAGAACTTAACAGTCATCAGAACATAATGTCTTAACTCGAACAAGGAATATCTATCTTAGTAAATACTCATACAAGTTCTTAGTTATGAACGTCAGAACTTAATCATCAGAACGTGTAACTAGAACTTGTCCTCAGAATTTGTGCAAAAGTGACACAATGACTGTTGATCTAAAATAACATAGACCACCACAGAAATTTCATCATTCATATGGAGTGATGTGTGTGTGCATTAAGCTAAATAACAGACAAAGAGTAAAGTCTGATCTACTTCAGTACATCTTAGAAATAAGTCATAATTAAAATTTTGCTAAAGAGCTGTCATTATCCTGAAACCTACCGATAAATGAGTTCATGCATGAGTTCACCTCTACTGTTTTTGTGCTAATTTTATGCATCTTTTGAAATTCTATTTTACAGAGGCTTCTCAGTGTAAGTGAGTCACGACTGTTTATCAGAATTTATGCTATTATCAGAGTATTTCTCCAGTAATCATAGAGTGTGAAAAGTCACCAAGAAAATATTTTGCTTTTCTAATGCATATTTACTTAATACCAGCAATGCACTTGGGTCGTCCCTTTCACATTTTTACTCTAGATCTCAAAGGAGTACCTGATATTATTCTTTGATTATTTTTCTTCTTCTTTTGATAAGTGAGGTTTATCAGCACTTAGTACATTCAGCAGTTTTACTAGAATCAGAACTTAAACAGATGAGTAGCATTATTCTAATTTGTGACTTAGTAATAAGATATACAAAGTAAACTTAACTAAGCTCAGTTATCAGAATTTGCTTGTGTCATAAGATTTCCACAGAAATAATTACTTCTTTCATGGGATCATTTGTTTATTGAAGACTAGTAGGTCAGTATCTAGCACAGTTATCCTCATAGGATTGAATAGTTACTGAAACAGACATATCACTTATCAGAGTTTAGAAACATATATCAGACAACAGTCAGTACTTAAAGACATTTATCAATTAATGCACAGAATATACAAAGAGATTAATTCTGTAAATACTGATCATAAAGTCTGATAACATAGAACAAGTTTAAGCAGATTTAGAGAAAGAACCTGAAATCATTCCAAGTTCATTTACCAATTTTGAAAAGGTAGCTTCACACAGTGGTTTTGTGAAGATATCTGATACTTGTTGATCTGTGGGAACAAAATGCAATTCCACTGTACCTTCATCCACATGTTCCCTGATGAAATGGTACCTGATGCTGATGTGCTTTGTCATAGAGTGTTGAACTGGATTACCTGTCATAGCAATAGCACTTTGATTATCACAGTAAATAGGGATTTTGAAATACGTTAACCCATAATCTAGTAACTGATTCTTCATCCAGAGAATCTGTGCACAGCAGCTTCCTGCAGCAATATACTCTGCTTCTGCAGTTGATGTGGAAATTGACTTTTGTTTCTTGCTATACCAAGAAACCAACCTGCCTCCAAGAAATTGGCAGCTACCACTTGTGCTTTTCCTGTCAATTTTGCAACCTGCAAAATCTGCATCTGAGTAACCTATTAATTTAAAATCTGATTCTCTAGGATACCATAATCCTAGATCAGCTGTTCCTTTAAGATACTTAAAGATTCTTTTTACAGCTGTTAAGTGAGGTTCTCTTGGATCTGCTTGAAATCTTGCACAAAGACAGGTAGCAAACATGATATCTGGTCTACTAGCAGTTAGATAGAGAAGTGAGCCAATCATACCTCTGTAATCAGTAATATCTACTGAATTACCAGTATCCTTATCCAGTTTTGTTGCAGTGGCCATGGGAGTGGATGCACTTGAACAGTCTTGCATTCCAAATTTTTTCAGCAAGTTTCTGGTGTACTTAGATTGACAAATAAAAGTTCCTTCTTCACTCTGCTTGACTTGAAGGCCCAGAAAATAACTAAGTTCTCCCATCATACTCATCTGATATCTTGACTGCATTAGGTTGGCAAACTTTTTGCAAAGTTTGTCATTTGGAGACCCAAAAATAATATCATCAACATAAATCTGGATCAAAAGTAAGTCCTTGCCATGGTTGAGATAGAACAATGTTTTGTCAATAGTTCCTCTGTTGAATCCACTTTGTACCAACAACCGATCTATTCTTGGGTCTTGGCACTAAGGTCCAGACTTTGTTTCTTTCAAATTCATTCAACTCTTCCTGTTCTAGTTCTGACACCTGCCTCAGGATTTCCAATTATTAAATCAGGTGTATGTGATTTTGTCCACTTCCTTGCAGATGGAAGATTTTCTCTAGAACTGGATGCTCCCCCATGATTCATGCTGTCTTCGGTTTCATTTTCTGATGCTCCCCCTGAAACTATGCTCTCTGAGTTGGATCCTTCAGTATTTAGATTTTCAGCACTGTCAGTACTTGGCTTATCAGAACTTGACGAATCAGAATTTGAAGAGCCAGATGTATGTTCTGATGCTTCTTGAGATGTGATAATATCTTGAGTATGCTCCCCCTGTATTGGTGCATCTTCCTTTGACGTAGTCACCACAGTTTCAATAACATCAGAGTTTAATCCATCAGAATTTACAGTATCAGGACTTAGACTGTCAGGACTTGAGGTATCAGAATATGAATCTTCATTTTCAAATCTCAGCTTATCATGATCAATGCAATCTTCAAGTCCAGTGATCTTCTTGTCATCAAAAGAGACATTGATAGATTCCATGACCACTTTTGTTCTCAAATTATAGACTCTGAAGGCTTTTGTAGAAAGTGGATATCCTACAAAGATTCCCTCATCAGCTTTTAGATCAAACTTGGATAGCTGTTCAGGATGAGTCTTGAGAACAAAACACTTACATCCAAATACATGAAAGTATTTGAGATTTGGCTTCTTGTTCTTCACCATCTCATATGGTGTTTTTCCATGCTTGTTAATGAGTGTTGCATTTTGAGTAAAACAAGCAGTCTGCACAGCTTCAGCCCAGAAATAGGTTGGAAGCTTTGCTTCTTCAAGCATTGTTCGTGCAGCTTCAATTAGAGTTCTATTCTTCCTTTCAACAACTCCATTTTGCTGTGGAGTTCCAGGAGCAGAAAATTCCTGCTTTATTCCATGATTTTTGCAGAACTCTTCCATTATCAAATTCTTGAATTCAGTGCCATTATCACTCCTCAAAATTTTCACAGAATCTTTGATCAATTTATCCAGATGTTTGACATGATCAATCAGGATAGATGCAGTTTCACTTTTTGTGTGCAAGAAATACACCCATGTGTATCTGGTGAACTCATCTACTATGACCAACGCATATTTCTTCTTTGCAATAGACATGACATTCACTGGACCAAATAGATCAACATGAAGTAGATAATAAGGCTCAAGAATTGATGATTCAGTCTTGCTCTTGAACGAAGATTTTCTTTGTTTAGCCTTCTGACATGAGTCACAAAGACCATCAGGAACAAACACTGATTTTGGCAGTCCTCTCACAAGATCTTTCTTGATCAGTTCATTTATCTTGTTGAAGTTTAAATGAGAGAGTTTCTTGTGCCAATTCCAGCTTTCTTCAGTTGAGGCTCTACACTAAACAGATTGCAGAACCATCAGAACTTGTTGAAAGCTTAGCTTCATAAATGTTACCACGCCTGAATCCCTTCAGAACAATTTTTCCTTTAGATTTACTAACTATTTCACAATGTTCTGCAAAGAAATCAACATGATAACCTCTGTCACAGATTTGACTTATACTCAGTAAGTTGTGTTTAAGTCCTGAGACCAGAGCTACATCTTTAATAATGACATTCCCAAGATTGATATTGCCATATCCCAAAGTTTTTCCAATGTTGCCATCTCCATAAGAAACACTTGGGCCAGCTTTCTCCACAAAGTCTGATAGCAGGGCCTTATTTCCAGTCATATGTCCTGAACATCCACTGTCCAGAACTAAAATATTTTTCCTGTTGCCCTGCAATCAAAAAGACCACTAATTATTAGTTTTAAGGACCCAGACTTGCTTGGATCCTTTGGCCTTTTTAGGTTTGTTAACATTTGCAGCGGATTTAACATCAGATTTTATGTTAACAGTTTTCTTATCAGAACTTATACTAGAAGGAACAACAGAAACTTTCTTTAAAGAAGGTTTTATTTGATAATAATCATAGTACAAACTATGATATTCCTTACAAGTATAAATGGAATGCCATAAACTACCACAATGAAAACAAGGATTTTGTGGTTTGTATCTAACAGACTGACTCTTAACTCCTGACTTTGTAGATAAGGAGTTAATATTCTTATTCTTCCTGCAAAAAGAAGCCAGATGGTTAGAACTTCCACAGTTATGACATGCTTTCCTAGGAGCATCAGGAACAGATTTATAGTTATTGCTTTTATTCACACCTTCCTTTCCATTCCTGTTTTTCCTAGGTGATTTTACCTTGTTTGCATTCTTAACATCTTTCGGCTTATGCTTAAGCTGCTTCTTTGTCATTAAGCCTATGTTAACTTCAGCTGTCTTTTCCTGTTTTAGTTTGTCAGAAGCTAATTCCTTTTTAACTTCTGATTTCTCATTTTCGGATTTTTCAGTTACAAACTTAACAGGTTTTAACTTCGGCTTTTGCTTATCAACAGGCTTAATTTCTACAGTTCCTTTTTTATTTTCTCCATAGCCTAAGCCCTCTTTCCAGTTTCCACTGCTTAGCAAATTTTGAGTTGTTTTGCCAGAGTTAGTCCAAGTTCTGATAATCTCTCTCTCCTTTTCTAACTCAGTTTTTAGAGATTCATTCATTTTTAGCACTTCATCCCTAACATAAAAAGCATCATCTCTATCCTGCTGAGTTTGATGAAACATGACTAACTCTTTTTCTAAGAAATCATTTCTTTTCCTAAAAGCAAGATTTTCAGAAGTTAATCTTTCACATGTTAAAGTTTGATCTCTATAACTAACAAACATGGTTTTAAGATATCTTCTCAACTCATTAATATCATCAGTATGAAAAGCATAAGTAGTCTGAGGTACCTTTGTTTCAGCAGCTTCAGAACTGCTCTCAGAACTTGGTTTATCAGCATTTGCCATCAATGCATAGTTCTCCTCACTTTCAGAGTCTGAGGTGTCTGTCCAGCTTTTCTGCTTTGTGACAAGAGCTTTGCCTTTGTCATTCTTGGTCTTCTTGCAATCAGGAGATATGTGGCCTTTCTCACCACAATTATAACATTTAACATTAGCGTAATCTCCTCTGTCAGACTTTCCTCCTCTTCCTTCAGATCTTCTGAAATTCTTCTTATCAGAACTTATGCCTTTCCTGGAAAACTTCTTTCCCTTCCTGAACTTCCTGTATGCAATCTTTGTGATTCCTTTCACCATAAGAGCACACAGCTTCATCATCTCCTCATCAGCATCAGTTTCAGGCAAGCTTTCAGAATCTGAGTCATCATCACTCTCAGAACTTGATGACTCAGTATCAGATTTTATGATAAGAGCTTTACCCTTATCTTTCTTTGAGGAAGGTGGTTTGGGGGATTCCTCTTCAACCTTGAGAGCAACTGTCCTTGACTTTCCTCCTTTCCTCTTGCTTCTTTGTTCCATCTCAAGTTCATGAGTCTTGAGCATTCCATAGATTTCATCAAGAGTTGTTTCATCAAGATTGTAGTTGTCTCTTATTGTTGTTGCCTTCAAATCCCAACATTCAGGAAGAGCTAACAGGAATTTGAGGTTTGTATCTTCAAGATCATACTCCTTATTTACTAATGACAAGTCATTCAAGAGTTTGACAAATCTATCATATACATCAGTCAATGACTCATTAGTCCTAGAGTCAAAGTGTTCATACTCTTGAGTGAGTATTGTCTTCCTGTTCTTCTTAACTGTTTCAGTTCCTTGACACCTTGTCTCCAGTGCATCCCATATCTCCTTAGCAGTCTTGCAGTTGATTACCCTGTTTGACATTACATTATCAATGGCACTATGCAATAAGTGACGTACCTTGGCATCCTTAGCAATAGATGCTATATCTTCAGCAGTGTAATCATTCTTTTCCTTTGGTACGGTCATTGCTGCTTCACCTGCAACTACAACAGCGAGCTTGGTAGGTTTGTGAGGCCCTTCCTTGATTCTATCAAGGTATTCTGGATCTGTTGCTTCCAGAAACATGGTCATCCTTACCTTCCATATGGGATATTCAGATGGTCTCAATATGGGAACTCTGATAGTCTCATATCGACTCTGAGTTGATGTCTTTGATGATTCCTCAGTTTTGGTAGGCTTAGTTGGAGTTTCTGTGTCAGACATGATTGTGTTTGGATCTTTAACTGTATGTGTGTTAACAGATAGCTCTGATACCACTTGTTAGGTCACACTTTCACTGTAGAGGGGGTGAATACAGTGTTTATTACAATCAAATCAAACTTCAAGAACTTATGTAACAGAAAACAAACTTTATTTAAACAATAAACTCTGTTACAATCTGGAACTGTTATCTCTCAGTGATGAACAAAATATCACGAGAGCTGCTAGGGTTATAATAAATAATATTCTCGATAATGATAACACTTATAGTGTAAACCCTATGTCTGTGTTTATATACTACACAGTTACAAGATAATCGCTAATTGATATGGAATATAATTCTGCTTCCTAAAATATATCAATCAGATATCTTCTATTCCAAGTATTCCATTCTTCACGGAATTCCTTCTTCATGCATATCTCTTCTTATGTTTATCTTGATCTTCTTAACTTTAATCAGCTACTGTCCTTATCTGATCGTCCTTCAGCACTTAAGTTCTGATATCTATCTCCTGATAACATAAGTACTGATATCCCTTAAGTTCTGACTTCCAGTATAAGTACTGATCAGTTAAGTACTGATTTGTTCTGTTCAAATAAGATCTGAAATCTAAACATAAAACATATTAGCCATGACATTATCAAATATATCTAACAATTTGATTTACTTTGTTCAAAACCAAAATAGTTCAAGAAAACATAAAAACACTAAAACACATTCACCCCCCCCCCTCTGTGTGTAATTAATTACCTAACAAAAATGAAAACGCATATCAATGTGCTTACTACGTCCATGGGAAATAGGATTTTTCGCCAGATCTGTGGTTGACTTATTATCGACATAAAGCATGACTGGTCCTGGAACTATATCCATAATCTGACTTAACAACTTCTGCAACCAAATACCTTGGCACACCGCTACAGTCGCAGCCATAAATTCAGCTTCACATGTTGACAATGTCACACACCTCTGTTTTTGTGATATCCAGGTTATCAAGTTTTCATTAAGATAAAACGCCATTTCGCTTGTACTTCTTTTGTCTGCACAGCTACTTGCATAGTCACTACAAGATTTGATTTACTTTGTTCAAAACCGAAATAGTTCAAGAAAAGCATAAAAACACTAAAACACATTCACCCCCCCTGTGTGTAATTCATTACCTAACAAGTGGTATCAGAGCAAAATCTGAAAGTAAACAAATTCAAGATCTTGAAAGAATTAATACACAAAAGATCAGTAGAATCAAAAATTCCCACCTTTGACAAAGCTAACTACACTCTTTGGAAAAAGAAAATGTTGTTGTTTATCAGGATGGCCAATCCACTCTATATTCAGATTGTCAAAAATGGGCCCTTCACTCCTATGGTTGGAGTTGAGGAATCTACAGATGGTGATATGGTTATTCCATCTCATTATGCTCCAAAAGACAATTCTGAGTACTCTGAACCTGAGAAAAAAAAGTTTCCCTAGATAGTGGCTTGCAGCTGATTTTGATTGAGTCACTTGACAATATAATGTACAACAACATTGTCAACTGTGACACTGCCAAGCAGATCTGGGAAAAGATTGAAATACCCTGTGAGGGAATACCCTGTGAGGGAACTAAGGAAGTTAGATATAATCAAAGAAGGATACTGATTTCACAGTATGAGGGTTTCATGGCTAAGCCAAAAGAAAGTATCACTGATGTGTTTGAAAGGTTTAATAAGCTGATAAATGACTTGCAGCTCCATGACAAATACTATGAAGCTGAAGAAGTAAATCTGAAATTTTTGCTTACACTTCCTGATCATTTGGAACAGAAAATTTCAGCAATCAGAGAAGAGAGAGACTTGAGCAGAATAACTCTGGGAGTTCTGTATGGAATCTTAAAAACATATAAATTATAAATGATTCAAAGAAAGTCATTAAGAGTTGGTCAAGGGCATATTGTAGATGGTTCAAGTGCTCTAATTTTCAATTAAAGCCAGACCTCTAATGATGAGCCAAGATCCCAAACTTCAGTTGCCTCAACAAGTGAGCAAAGAACAAATGATTCACAAGAACAAGTCATTCTGGAATTCGAAAAAGATAAGTTCTACACCCTGGATGAACTTGATGAGCTTGATCAGTCAATGGCCTATCTGGAAAGAAAGTTCTCTAACATTAGAGTAAAGAAGCCAAGATTCTTCAAGGGTAAAGTACAATCATTCAACAAAGACAACAGCTGGAAAGGAAAAGGGAAGTACACATCTGATAGCAAAATTGGTTACAAAACTAGATATGTTGATAGATCAAAGATAAGGTGCTTCAATTGTGATGAACTAGGCCATTTTGCTACAGAATGCAGGAAACCCAAGAAAGCAAATAAAGATAAAGCTTATCTTGAACTGGAAGCAAAGTATGAAGCTCTGTTAGTCCCTAACAATACAACAAGAATTACAGAAGGGGGGGAGGTTGAATGTAATTCTGGCTACTTTTTAAAATTAAAGAAAAATGGTTCTAACTTAATAATATATAAGTTTTTGATTTGCAAAATACGGAATGAAGAGTTAGATAAATTAAAACACAAGTAATTAAAAACACAAATTTCTAAAAACTTTCTGATGGATTTGAATGTATCCACCAGATATATATATATATATATATATATATATATATATATATATATATCGAGAGAACCCTGTGAAGCTTGAATAACTCACAGCTACTTACAAATATGAACAACTAAACTTACAGAGAAATGCTACAGGATACAGCTTACTATTGTTTCTCTGATAATGTATTTGCTTAGTCTTCTTATTGTTCTACTTGCTACTCTTGGTTTATATATCACCAAGATTACATAGTAATAAGACAAGATAATTAAACAAAACCTATCAAGTCTAATACTATGCTGCTTCACTACTCTATTCCAGCATCTTTGAATATCTTCATAATAGCATGGAAATGGCAACGCTTCTTTGTTCTCAAAAACCCAGCTGAATAGGCTGCCACATTCCTTTTGCAAACACTCGACGCATGTGACTGTGTTGTCACTGTCAACAGATTTTTGAATTGATCATCCGTCGGGTACATGATTATCATCCGTCGGGTTGCCTTGTTGATCATCCGTCCGTAGCTTTGTTGATCATCCGTCGGGTAGCTATTTGACACTTGACTTCATTTCATTTATGCAGAATTACAAGACATCTTCTATTTATAATTAATCAAACTATTCTGCATATCTAATTAAAGTCAACATGACTTATATGCTACTACAGAATCTATACAAAGGTGTTTGCAGGTGCTACATGACTTATTGTTATATAAGCTACTCACTCGATGGATGTCAAATCATCATCCGTCGGGCTATATTCTTCACTAAATTGAATCTACTAAGGTGTTTTGTTAATGAAATAATCAAGTTCACAACATATTCCCAACAATCTCCCCCAATTTATGTCTACTAGAATTATAGCCATAAATTAAGAGAAACTTGATGATAACAAAACACTCTAAAATTACAGATTTAAAAAGTAGTAGATAAAACTAAAAAGTGATGCATTAGTTACTGAAAAATTTACAAGACACAGTGTACAAAGATTTGCTCACAATCATTTTCAAGGTGCTCCTCTAGTCTGAGTAGATAAATCTATTTCCTTGATTGTCTGGATTTCTTCCCAAACCTCCTGTTGTTTTCTTCTATTTGATTTTGAAGCTGTCTGTGGAATTCAAGTTCATCAGATTCTGAAAGATCTAGCATTCCTTGCATTTCCAGAAGAGTCTCATTGCTAGAGATGCTCAACTAGTCTTCTAATCTGAAGAATCTTCTAACTCCCTTATCATCCATGAATTCCATTAGCCAGTAGGGCCTTAGATGCACTCTATTCCATGTGTAAGGAATAGTTAAAGTCTTTGGGAGTGCATCTTTGGCTCTAATACTTCACATTTCTTCAATCTTCTTTAGAACTAATCTTCTAGCTGTCACATTGAATCCAAAGTTCTTTTTGAAGGATGAATAAACTTTTATTAGTACAGATTGGCTCTCTTGAAGAATCCTGTGAAGTGGCCATGATATCTCTTTTCCTCCTTTGTACTTGAATACTAACCTTTCAGGTAGATTCCTGTAAGTATCAATCCCCATAACTTCTTCCAGTTCATCTAAATAAAAATTTCATTCAGAGAATTCCTTGATGTCACAGATGTACATGATATCTCCCTTATTGACCTTGGTTTGAGCTATGGTTAGGGACTTGGATCTGAGAGTTGAGGGCTTCACTTTCTTGACTGTTCTGGTCTTTGTCTTCTTTGGCTTCATGAAATGAGGTAGATTGAGTTCAGGAATTGGTAGATTGTCCCAGTCTATTGGCTCATCCTTTGAAATGATAGGTTCACCATGGAAATTCTTGGATGGATCTATCTTGAATTCTTCATGTGCCACATAGGGCATGGATGTTTGAGTTGATGTAAAAGTAGACTTTTTGGGAAACTGATCTTCCAATCCTTCTTCATCAAAGTTCATTTTTCTCTTGGAGTGAAGTTTGTATCTAAACCTTCTTTTCTGTTGTGATTCTTCTTGCATTTTCAGATCCTTAGATTCAGTGGTTCCAGATGGCTGTTCAGGAATTTGTTGTTTGGGTTTCACAGCTTGCAGCTTGGCCAAAATAGCTGCTTGCTCTTTCTTTTGCTTGAGTTTTGTAGCATCTAGAGCATCTTGCTTTAATCTTGCCTTTTCTTCCCTTTTTGCTTCAGCAAATTGAGGGTGTCCAGCCACCACACAGATTTCCTTACCATTTCTGAAAATCTTTGCAATTCTCCTTTTCAATACTGAATCAGCTGGATTCTTGTAAAATGCAATAGATCTTGACAACAGTTTCTTCTCATTAGACTTTGGTGTCTCATACACTGTGTCCAAAGGGTTCTTTAGTGAAGATTTTGGGTAGTTCACCTTTGGCTTCATGATTAGATCTGCTTTTGGAGATTTGATGCAGGATGTCTGGCCTCTTTCTAGATAGTTCATGCTCATTTCATTCACAGAAATTTGCCTGACTTGAGAGTGATGAATGGCAGATTTTTCTGGCTCCTTTGCTACACCAAATTTCTTTTGAATATCCTCATCAATTTTCTCCCAGTTTATTGTATTAAACTGCTTCTTCTCAGTTGCTCTCAAAGTGGCTGCTGCTTCATTAATTAGATCAATGTTATCTTTGGCTGGTGGCTTTGTGAAAGAAATTATTGGCACAATTGCTTTACTCACTTGAATGTTGAGCACTTTTTGCTCCCCCTCACTCCTAGAGCTTTTTTTCTCCCTCTTTTTGTTATCATCAAGATGAGGAGAGGAGGAGGTCTGTGCAGTCACCAGTTTCTGAAGCAAGTCTGTTTGTTGAGCTTGGTGTAGATGGATTGCTGTAAGAGATGCTTCCATTGTTGTCATTCTTGTATCTAAGACATCTATCTTTGTGGCAAGATCAGAATTTTTCCTGAGTTGTCTCTTAATGTCAAGCATTGTAGCTTCTGGAAGTTTAGAGTCCATCATATCAGAAATATCCTTTTTCATCTGATCAATATCACCTTTGATAGTTTTGACATCTTGAGAATGTTGAAGACCTTGGATTTGTTGTAGTTGCAGAGAAGCAAGATGTGCTTGAAGGAGCTTTTTGGTGCTGGCATTTGTGGTGGTTTGAAGAGGAGAATTTGTCTAATTTATAAGTTGAATCAGGGTTGTCTTGAAGTAGTGTTCATCACATTGCTTTGAAAATTCCTAAGATGGCATGCCTGATCTTGAACTAGGGCCTACTTCTCCCCCTATGTCAAATGGCTCTTCTTCACTATCTCCACCCTCACCTCCAAAGAATTCTTCTGAAGCACCATTCTCATAATCAACATCACCAGCTGTTGAAGGCAAAGCTGTGATGGCATCCTTAGCTCTTTGTATGGACTGTGTGGTGTGCACCAAGTTTAGCATCCTTTCTGCATTGTCATTGCCATGTCTAGCTAGAAGTTGATAGGCTGGAACAGGGTGAGTAAATATCTCAGCATCTAAGGAGGTGGAATCTATAACAGCTTGAGTTTGCTGAGATAGTCCCTCTCTGTGTGCTTCCTGGACATTCATTAACTCACCTATAATGACATTCACCCTTATATCTCCTGTACCTGCATTTATCTCATAATCTCTCTTTTCTTGCATCAAGGTCTCACCTTGGCTCCCACCCTCACCTTCACCATCTAAGGTGGGACTCCTCACACTCACTTTTGCCAGTCCTGAAGAAATGGACTGCATTGGATCACTCTTTTTGTAATAACCCCAAAATTTTGAACTTTTTTGTAACCCTTATGAATAGTGTTTTTGCTGATTATGCTGAATAAGAAAACTTTTCGTGCCACACTTTGTAGAGGTTCTTTTACTGTTATTCTGAGATCTTATTAATACTCTATATGGTATATAAGTGTATGTAAAGATCGTCAGAATCCAAATTCGAACACTTTGATTTTTCCCGAAAATCCACCAGATACCGAAAGAATTGAGTATAAGGTAACAGGATAAAAAGGATTTAAATTCAAGGAGTATAAGAGATGATCATAAAAGGAATATAATGTATTGAGAAAGGTTAAGGAAACCCAAGTAATAAGATCCCGGGTATGATCCCTCAAACGATAAACGAGAACGAAAGTTAAGCGAATCGTATAACAGATCAGCGGTCATTAGCCAAGTAATTAGGAGCTAATCAAAGAGCTAAGTGATGATGATGTCATCACACCAACAAGAAGAGAACAAGTGTGGGAAGATGACATAGGAGGATGACATAAGCATGACCAAAAGGGAATGAAGTGTTGGTTGATTATAAACCACACAAATTTTACCATGCTTAAAAGGTAATTAAGCAAAAAAATTACGGTTTGACGGGAAATATCAAATTAAAAACGGAGGGGAAAAGCTGAAATTGGGTGTGGAAGGGTGCAGGATAGTTGGGTGGTGTGATTTAGGGGGGGACCATTAGATTGGGTAGATCTAATGGCTTATATTAGTTCTAAGTTTCTATTTTAATTTTAGTTTGTATTTGATCATTCCCCTATATGTATATGCATTATCTTGTGATAAATGCATGATTGTTATCAGCAAAATCTTACGATATATTGGAGCATGCTGATATGGTTTATATGCATGCATGTTTCATAATATTGATATCTAATTGTTGATTCATGCTTATAAGTTGCCTAATACCTATGCTAGAGATAAGCAGTAGTTGTGTATACCCTTAGTATAGGGGACCCAAAGGTGAACATTTTCTAAAACCGGGAGTCGATGTTCCTGACTATATTATATATATTTATATATATATATATATAGCTGTAGTTTTCAAAACTATTAATCGAATAAGGATTATTCGATAACTTTATTTTTATTAATGAATATTACTTTGAATATTCATTCGAGGACTTACGACTCGGTTTATTTTATTTAAGGAGTATTATCTTGAATATTCATTTGAGGACTTATGACTCTGTTTATTCTATTTAATGAATATTATTTTGAATATTCATTCGAGGACTTATGACTCCGCTTATTTACTAAATAATATTCTTTATTTTATTAAAGAATAATGTTTCGATAATCAAACTTATTTTCGATTATTAAAATAAAGATCGTACTTTCGTATAAGTATATCTTTGGTTATTTAATATTCATTTCAAGTATGAGTTTTAAAACTTCTACTTCAATTATTTTTATAAAGATTATTCTTTATGGGAATATTATTTGAATAATAATATTCAGATATTTTCTAATATATCGGGACTGATTTATTTCATTAAATCAGCATTAGTCCAAACATTCTTAAAAATGTTTTCGAGTCTTCAAAATGATTTTAAAAGTTAGGGCGGATCCAAAAACTCATTTTATATTTAAGATCCTCCTTTCGAAGGGGATTTAAATACTCCCTCAAAACCTGAGGGATCCGGATCTGTGGTGTATTTTATATTCGCAACAAGGTTGCTGTTTTGATAAATGAATTGATTACTTACCCAACGTTCGGGAAGTAAGTCCATCTAATTGAGTCGGCATAAGCGACAGGCCGGGGTACAGTCTATCAAAGTGTAAGTGGCTGGGTGGCAGCCCATCAACGCGTAAGAGGCCGGGTGGCGGTCCAGCACAAGGTCCTAATGAGGCCAGGGTGATGACCGGTGGGGGATTCATCCATCTACTAGTAGAAAAGGTTACTTATTGGTATCTTTGCCTGATCAGCAAGATATCGGGTTTATGCCAAAATTCTTTTCTTTCCAAAATTCATTGGATATTACAAACTCTGTTCATACTTTACATGACAGAGGTTTCCAGGAAATGTATAAGATATATATATATATATATATATATATATATATATATATATGTGGATATATATATCGGGACTAAATAAAGTATCTCGTAACTTCATTTCATTCAATAATATTTCAAAGACTGAATCTATTCAAGTCTTAACTTGTGGTCTCATCTATGGGATGAACTTTCAAAAACTTATTATACTTTGAACAGTGGTAGTTCAAGTAGTTTTCTAAAATGGTATAAGTATAATGAAGTAATTGGTAACTTCATCTTCCTTTAAGCTTATATCCAGTAAGTAATTACCTTACACTTGATAAAGGTTTCTAGTAAGTTATCCATTTAGATACTTGCATTATTGTTTACACTATATATTATCTTGCGAGCTGTAATGCTCACTCTTGCTTCATTCCTTCATCACACAACAACAGTTAGGAAAGATGGCCAGACTCAAGCAGACCCAGCGCAAGCGCATGAGAAGCGTCCCGCGTCTTCCCGTTGATATTGTAGCTGCTATAGCTGCAGAGGTAGATCAATTTGTAGATCAGGCATTCTACTTTTGGGAATCAATTATGTATAATTATCACTTGTGGCAGATAATGGCAATTAACTGTAAACTTATCAAGTAATCATTTTGAATTGTAATAACTTTTAAATTGTGGATTCAAGGACTTGTACTTATTTCAATTTCATCTCTGAGACTATAACGTGTTGTGGTGTGTGTTAGTGTGGGGTCACAGCATGAGGTTATTTATCATTAATTAAGTTAAGTGATATTGTGGAAAGAAAGACCGTGACGACCCGAATCCCCGACCCCGTATCTGGGGGTGTTACACTTTTTATCTCTTTTTTCCTGGGAGCAACCCAGACTCTCACTCATGTCACTACCTTCCCTCAATCCTAATAGTGATTGCACAATTACCAAGTCATCTGTACTTGTGACTATAGTTGAACTTTGGATTTGTGTAGAGACACCCGACGGATGAGAAATATCCATCAGGGTAGTAATTTGAATGTCCGACGGATGACTGCTGTTAGGCACATCCGTAGGGATACAATCACTACTCGATGGATGAACAATATCCATCGAGTGAGTTGAAATGAATGAGTTTGGAGTGGAAACTATTGTGGACTATGTGCAGATTGATGAAAATTTTGGCACAGATGTCTCAACAGTCTCAGAAAGAAATGGCAAGTGAGCCAACAAATCATCTAGAAGATGATGCTCACTTGCATGGATTTTTGGCTTCTCCAACAGAGTTAAAGATGGAGAATATGGTTGTGATGTTTGAATCATGTCAATATCCAAAGATTGTGTGGGAGAATTTGGTGTTTGAGGTGTTTCAGTTTGTACAGATTTTGGCTGTGACTCCACATTTGTTGGAGCCACATCAATTTGACTTTGAGATGGTGCAGTGACTGGGTCTTTAGCTCCAGTTTGCACTGTGTGTACCCTGTGCATCCCCAAGGGTTTTAGATTTCTTCTTTCTTGTGTAGGTTTGTAGTGAACTTGTGTCCCTACCCCTTTTATTCTGTGCTCCTAGTTGAGAGCTTGTTTCAATAGTTACATCCTTTTGGGAGGATGAAACTAGAGTTGAGCTTTTATCCTTATTAACAACCATAGTTTGTTGGGAAACTGTGGTGTGGCTTGGTTTGGGTACACTATGCTCACCATCCTTATTCTTAGGGTTTCTTTGATTTTCACCCTGTCCCTCACCTGACTTTCCCACCTTCACACTCCCCTCTTTATGTTTAGTAGATTTTACAGCTGGCATCCTTTGAGAGACACCAGAGGGGGCTTTCTTTGTCATTGGTTTTGAAACTTTGGTTTTGGTAGCTTGGGTAGGCATCTGTCTGGTCATTGACACAGATGCCACTGCTACACTAGAAGGCAAAGAAATAGTTGAGGTTGGAAGAGTAGAGATTGTTGAAATTACCTCACTTACCTGAGGTGCCTCAATTACAGGAAAGTAGAAGCATGGCACCTCTTTGTGGTGATCTGCTCTATTGAGATCTACAATAATTCTCCTTTCTTGAACCCAACAATCTAACTTGTTGGTTGGGTTCTCAAGCACAATATCTTCAGAGAGGTGGTTAGCAAGCATCATTAGAAATCTAGCATAATAAACATTCTTACCCCTCTTATAAAGCTCCCCTAACTTAAACCCCAACTCAAACAAGACAAGATGACTAAAATTGAAGTATTTATCAGTTACTAGCATGTAAAACATGTTGAGCATGGAGATATTAACAGAATCAAAGTTGCTAATTTTGCCAGAAAATATTTAAGTAACAACATCACACAGATAACTCCATTCTTTCCTAAGACCCACTCTCCTAATTTCACTTAATTTAGAGATGGTAAGTGCATAACCCATTGAGTTTAACATGTTAACAATATCAGTGTCTGTGTGTGGAGTAGTGACGATATTATCAGGAATTTTAAAGCATACTTTAACAATGTCACTATTAACACAGAATTCCTTACCTTTAATAGTGAAAGTGATGGTCTTATCAGTTAAGTTGTATATTGCAGTCGTCCATATTTCCTCCACAACCTCACAGTAGATAGTGGGAGACTCCAACATGGCATATTTGAGCTTACAGCCTTGCACAAAATCCATCATTTTGTGGTAGTCTCCAGACTGTTGAATCCCCTTGTTCACCAGAGTCGTGAAGTTGTTCTTGATAGGGATAAATAAATCCTGATTGTATAATTAAATATTGCAAGGTGTGGGCTGCTAGGCCTAATAAGAAGATGTATGACATTCAGACCAAAAAGGTCAACACATTGATCAGGCCTGATAGACCAGATCAGGCCTGATGGAACAAAGAAGGCCCAAAAGCCCTGATTATTTATTAATTTCGTAATTAATAAATAAAGGAGGAAAACAGCTATTAAGATAAGTCCTAGTGGGGATATAAATCCTTGTAGATTGGCCTCAAGGGGACCTAAAAGGATAAGGAATCAGTTTCCTACTATCTAGGACTCCAAAGTCCATTCTAATTATGAGACTTGCCCACCAAGTCTCCTATACCAAGTCCAATTCAAGGACTCTCAACATCTGTATAAGGGGTCTCACCCCACAAACAAGAACTACATTTTTTGGCTTGATTATCTAATTCACAGAGATACGTAGGCATCTCGTAAAGGCAGAATTAAGCTACGAAACACGAGAGCAGCCATTAAAGGCCTTGAGCTCCCGAATCTTAGTAATAAATACAGCAAATAATAACCTTAGTTTTTTATCCATAACATTTGGCGCCGTCTGTGGGAAGGCACAACAACAACCATGGTGAGAACACGAAGAACAATTAGAGCTCTAGAGGAAGGAACACCATCAGGGATAACCCAGGTGATTTTGTCAACCGTGGAGATTCCTCCCCATTCAACTTATGCATCTACTCAAGGGGAAGCCCAGATAGGGGCAACTCAACCTCAGCCACAAGGGACAACTCCCCCGACTATTCAAGGTACGAATCCTCAAGTTCAACAAGTACATGTACCTGTGAATTCTCGACCCGTCGGGTATGAATATTCAACTGTTGTTACTACTAACCCCCCTTATGGGATGCCCCTTTACCCCGAGGTTGGAGGAAGTGGATATGTTGGGCGGAGTGAAGCACGAAGGCAATCGCCCCCTATATACGAGGTTTGGCTCCTATCCCCGAGGATCGGGAATTTTCTGGTCCTTACACTGAGAGAGACTCCGAATCTTCGGATGATGAGTGGCCCCAAGAAGGAGGCGTCCTGGCAAAGAGCCGATGGCCGATGGAAGGCAACGCCCTCGAAGCACCCAAGGGGCGAATCCCCAGGAAGTGCAGGAAAGGATCAGGGCTCATGAGGCTGAGATCCAAAGGCTGAGGCATGACTCGGAAGCTCACCAAGCCGCCAGACCCCAGATAGCTCCTAGGGGGAGGAATCATCCTCCTGTCATAGACCTGGATGGTTCGGTACGAAGAAGGGCTTTCGCCCCAAGAACTGATCCAAGCAATCTCCTTCCCCTTGGAGATCCTGATGATCCAACTCTACCTTTCACAGAAGAGATAATGAATGCCCATATCTCAAGGAAATTCAAGATGCCCACTATCAAACCTATGATGGCACGGGAGACCCCGCTAATCATGTTAGGACATTCTCTAATGCACTGCTGCTACAACCCGTGAATGATGCTATAAAGTGTCGGACCTTCCCTCAAACCCTTTCGGGTATGGCTCAAAGATGGTACAGTCGCTTGCCCCCAAACTCTATTGGATCGTTCAGAGAGTTAAGTCAGGCTTTTATTAAGCAGTTCATCAATGGGAGAGTCCATGAGAAAAGTTCAGCATCTCTTATGAGTATTGTGCAAGGAGCTAAGGAATCTTTGAGAGATTACCTGAATCGTTTCACAAAGGAGGCTTTAAAAGACCCAGACCTTGATGATAAGGTGGCCATGATAGCACTGCAACAAGGAACTAGGGATGAGTTTTTTAAGATGTCCTTGGCCAAACGTCCCCCTGAAAGCATGTTGCAGCTCCAAGAGAGGGCAGGGAAGTATATCAAGGTTGAAGAAAGTATGAGGAAGACCGTAGTAAGTAATGAGCCCACTGGAAACAAGAAGAGGAAAAATGATTTAGAATATATTGCAAAGGACAAGTATCCTAGAACCGAACAAAATTCTGATTCAACCCCCAAGAAGGGAGGACCTGGGCAAAAGTTCACTGAATATGCTAAGTTGAATGCTCCTAGAAGCCAGATTTTGATGGAGATTGAGAAAGATAGAGATATTCGCTGGCCTAAGCCCTTGAAGGCTGATCCCGCCAAACTAGATAAGAGCAAGTATTGCAGATTTCACAAAGACGTTGGCCATGACACCGATGAGTGTAGGCAATTGAAAGACGAAATTGAGTTTTTGATTCGAAAAGGGAGATTGAACAAGTATACTGGAGAAGGAGGGGACAGGAATAATAATGGAAGGAAGAACTTTGAAGATCGTAGGAGGGACTAAGACGATCAGGGGCGGAATCCCCAACCTAGAGGGCCAGTTATAAATGCAATTTTTGGAGGGCCGCGACCTCGAGGGCCTGTGATAAACACGATCTTTGGAGGTCCAACTGCTGCCGGATTATCCAAAAATTCCAGAAAGGCATATACTAGAGAGGTTATGCATATTGTAGGAGATGCCCCGAAGAGGGCCAGGACAGAAGTAACATTGGCTTTTGATGATTCTAACCTAGAGGGTGTAAAGTTTCCTCATGACGACCCGCTGGTCATAACACCGATAATAGGAAATAGCCCGGTTAAGAGGGTCCTTGTGGATAATGGTGCTTCTGTGGATATCTTGCTCCATGACACGTTTCTAAGGATGGGGTATAACGACTCCCAGTTGACACCAACTGACATGCCGATATATGGATTTGCTGGAGTAGAATGTCCTGTAGAAGGTTTAATCAAGTTGCCAACCACCATAGGTACGGAACCAAGGCAAACAACACAGATGTTGGACTTTGTGATAGTAAAGGCTAGTTCGACCTACAACGCTATCATGGGAAGAACAGGGATACATGCCTTTAAGGCAGTCCCTTCTTCTTATCATTCAGTTATGAAATTTCCGACTCGAGATGGGATTGGAGAAGAAAGAGGAGATCAAAAAATGGCAAGAAGCTGTTATGTGGCCTCTTTGAGGGCAGATGGAGTCGGGGGCAGGTTCTTCCTATTGAGGATATGGATGTCCGCGAAAATGATGAGAAGAGAGGAAAGCCAGCAGAAGACTTGGTTTCGAGACCATTAGACCCCGAGAATCCTGAGAAGATGACTTTTATTGGAGCCACATTAGAGGAGCCCCTTAGAGGGAAGTTGGTGAAATTTTTGCAAGAAAATAGTGATGTGTTTGCTTGGTCAGTAGCTGATATGCCGGGCATAGACCCGGGGCTGATTACTCATAAGCTAAACGTGGATCCAAGCAGGAAGACAGTGAAACAAAAGAAAAGAAATTTTGCCCCCGAAAGACAAGAGGCTATAAAACAGGAAGTAGAAAAGCTCTTAGAGGCTGGTTTCATTGAGGAGATTCAATTTCCGAAATGGTTGGCAAACCCTGTAATGGTGAAAAAGGCTAATGGGAAGTGGAGGATGTGTATAGACTTCACTGACCTGAATAATACATGCCCTAAAGACTATTTTCCATTGCCAAGGATTGATACTTTGATTGATGCCACTGCTGGGCATGAGATGCTGAGTTTCATGGATGGATTTAGCGGATACAACCAGATCAAAATGCATAAGGATGACATTCCAAAGGTATCATTCATCACTGACTTTGGTGTTTATTGTTATCTTGTTATGGCATTTGGTCTTAAGAATGCAGGAGCCACCTATCAAAGGTTGGTAAATAAAATTTTTAAGGACCTTATTGGAAAGACTATGGAAGTCTATGTTGATGACATGTTAGTCAAGAGTCTAGTAAAGACTGATCATATAACCCATTTGAGGGAAGCTTTTGAGGTCCTGAGGTACCACAAGATGATGTTGAATCCTACGAAGTGTGCCTTCGGAGTAGGATCTGGGAAATTCTTGGGATTGATGGTCTCAAAGAGAGTAATTGAGGCTAACCCCGATAAAATAAAGGCGATCATGGACATGGAACCACCAAAAACTGTCAAGAATGTTCAGAAGCTCACAGGAAGGGTTGTTGCGCTGGGATGATTCATCTCCAAGTCAGGAGACAAGTGCCTATCATTCTCTAAGTCACTAAAAAATATTAAGGACTTTGTATGGAGTGAGGAAAATCAGAAGGCTTTCGAAGAATTGAAGAAATATATGGTGCAGGCCCCGTTATTGGCCAAGCCATCTTTGAATGAAGTTTTATTCTTGTACTTGGCTGTTTCAGAGAGCGCCTTGAGCGCAGTGTTGGTTAAGGAGGAGCTGAAAGTCCAGAAACCCGTATATTATATTAGCAAAATTCTGTATGGTGCTGAATTGAATTATTCAACTATTGAGAAATTTGCTCTAGCCTTGGTAATGGCTTCGAGGAAACTTCGTCCTTACTTCCAGGCTCATCAGATTGAGGTGCTAACAAATTAGCCACTGAGAAATATCATTCACAGTCCCAAGGCAAGTGGGAGATTGATTAAGTGGGCGATAGAGTTGGGAGAGTTCGATCTCAAGTATAAGCCGCGAACGGCAATAAAAGCCCATGCACTAGCTGACTTCATGGTGGAATGTACCATACCCAACAAAGAAGTCGGGGGGCAGGAAGATACCATACCACAAGATAAGGGAGTCAATAATGAGGATAGAGAGAAGGATGATAAGGAGAAAGAGTATTGGGTTCTCTATTTTGATGGAGCATCAAAAACAAACTCCAGTGGAGCAGGATTGGTATTGCAAAGCCCTGATGGGTTCTTAATTGAGTATGCTATGAAGCTAGACTTCCCAACCACAAACAATGAGGCAGAATATGAAGCCCTGATAGCTGGTCTTGGCCTAGCTGGGACACTTAGAGTCAAAAATTTAAAGGTCCGTGGAGACTCGAAGCTGATCATATCCCAGGTAAAGGGAGAATTTGAGGCAAGGGATGATACGATGGCTAAGTATGTCCGCCTAGTAAGGGCTGTGATGACCCAATTTAATGAGTGCCATGTTGAGCACATTCCAAGGGAAGAAAATGCTAAGGCGGATGCATTATCAAAGTTTGCTTCATCGGAGATAGAAGAAAGTTCAGGAAGTGTGTACTTCCGTGTTTTGAAGACTAGAAGCATAGATGTTAAACTTGTGGCTCCTATAGGCCTGGGGACGTCGTGGATTGATCCTATTAAGGCTCACATTCAAACCGGTTGGTTGCCAAGCGATGCAGCTGAAGCACGGAAGTTAACTGTTTGCGCACTAAGGTGCTCTTTAATAGATGGGATTATGTACAAAAGATCTTTCGTGGTTCCTTATTTAAGGTGTCTCAGGCCCGATGAGGCACGTTTGGCTCTTAAAGAAGTTCATGAAGGCATTTGTGGACAACACTTGGGGGCAGGGCTTTGGCTCATAAGATAACTCGTTTAGGCTTTTATTGGCCAGAGATGATGGCTGATGCCAAAGAATATGTGAAGAAATGTGACCGCTGTCAGAAGCATGCACCTGTTGTTAGACAACCCCCCGAGATGCTGACCTCTATCAACTCGCCAATTCCTTTTTCTATGTGGGGAATGGATATTTTGGGGCCTTTTCCCATGACCACGACATAAAGGAAGTTTCTGATTGTAGCCATTGATTATTTCACCAAGTGGATCGAAGCCAAACCCTTGGCCAAGATCACAACTAAGCAGGTCGCACAATTCCTGTGGGAAAACATTATGTGCCGATATGGAATTCCCCGTATCCTCGTCACTGACAATGGAACACAATTTAACAATGAGGAATTTTAAGAAGTAGTGTGAAGAAAATGAAATTGAGTTACGGTTCACCTCTGTGGCTCACCCACAAGCAAATGGGCAAGCGGAAGTAGCAAATCGAATAATCCTGGATGGACTAAAAAAGAGGATAGAGAAGTCAAGAAATAATTGGGTGGATGAGATACTTCCCATATTATGGGCCTATAGGACTACCTGTAGAGTCACGACTGGAGCGACGCCCTTCATGTTGGCATATGGGGCAGAAGCAGTAGTTCCAGTGGAGATATCACATTCCTCTCCAAGGATTCGGGCTTTTAATACAGAAGAAAATGAGGAAGCGCAGAGGTTAGCCCTGGATCTAATTGATGAAGTGCGAGATGAGGCACATGCAAAGATAGTGGAATACCAGAAAAAAGCTTCATTTTATTACAACCTAAGGGTTAAAGAGAGATTCTTCAAGCAAGGAGATTTGGTATTAAGGAAAGTGGAAGCTTCTGGTGTAGGACAGAAAGGAAAACTTGCCCCAAATTGGGAAGGGCCGTACAGAGTCAAGAGCGTTCAGGGTAGAGGAACCTACAAGCTGGAGACTATGGATGGTTTTAAAGTCCCGAGAACCTGGCACGCACAAAACCTGAAGGTTTATCACGTGTAAGATAGTCGAAGTACGATTCTCACTTGTCATTGTGACAAGTAGGTTTAAAAGAACCTTGAAGCTTTGCTTGCGTATGATTTTATATTCCAGTAGAATTTACATTGTCTAGTTATTATTGATTAGGGTCGAACCCATGCTATGTAAGGTTTTGGAAAACCAGACTTCATATTAAAGAGTTTGAAATTATTTCAATCTAAGGATGTTTAAAGTTCAAATGCATATTAAGTATTATAAAGATAAAGTAGAAAGAGGCAAGTAAGGAAATCAGCATCCCAGAAGGGTAACAAGTTCTGACATAAACAAAGTTCACATATTGACTAGAAAGAAGATATACATAAAAAAAACTTAGGCCTCGGAAGGCTCGGATTCTTCGGAACCACTATCCGAAGTCTCCTCAGACGTCTCAGTCGTCCCCTCAGAAGTCCCCGTAGAGGTTCCATCAGTTCGCCTTCGGATGCTTTGGATGATGCGAGAGACACTGGATTCTGAGGCGCAGCCCTTGGAGGCTCTTCCACCCTGACCTTCTTCACAGCAGGCGTAGAATCTTCTTCGGAAGAAGTCTCCTCCTCCCCAGAGCTGGACTCGAGTTCTTTCCTCTTGTGGTCTGGGCTCCCTGAAGGGCCGTCTTTGATCAAATCAGCAAGCTTGTTAGTAACACCCCCAAGCTCCGGAACTCACACAGGGCAAGGAAATGAGGACTGCTCAAGGATTTCTGGAAATTTATCTTGGATGGCCTCCACAGCAGCATCCCAGCCTTCTTTATAGCTAACTGGGTGTAGGAGGGCATCGTGCTCCACCATCAAGTCCTTGAACTCCTGGGTTTCCATCCAGCCGTCAAAGGCTTTATCCTTCTGAGCCTTCAGAATAACATTTTCAGCCCGGGCCATTTTCAGGTCAGAAGTGGAAGAGGCCAGTTGAGCTTCAAGGGCCTCTATTCTCTGGTTGGCCTCCTCCAACTTCTTATTAGCATCCTCCAGGCCAACCTTCCAAGCCTTAGCTTGGTGAATCGCCCCTTGGAAATGGGCGTTAGTCTGTAAGAGAAGCAGCAAAAGTATGAGAAAAGAAACGTAAAAAGGCAAGTATGAATGGCATAGGAAAAGGACGTACCGTCGCTAAAGCCTGGGCTCCGAAAAGCTCATTCCCCTCTAAGTCCTGTTGAAGGACAAAGTCTTGGTAGTCCACCGGGGAGATGGAATGCTTAGACCATTCCTTGGACAGCGCTGTGCTGCCAACGATTGAATCCTTGCCCCGGATCCCCCAAGCAGGTTGAAAATAGGCCCATGGCCTCTGCTTGGTGCGCAAAACCTGGCTAGGGCCTTCCTCGCCCGGTTCCATTGCTTGAAGGAGGAACTCAGGGAAGCGGTCACCAAGGCGTGGGTCTTTAAAGACCTTTCCAGCCCGCTTCATCCTGGTTGTCTCCAGGTCTTTAGGCTTGGTAGCCTCCTCAATCTTCTCAGCCACTGCGACAAGCGAGATAAGTTGAAGAATCAGCGGAATAAAAAATAAAGGAAATAAAAAAGAGGTAAGGAAGGAAACTTACTTTTTTTAGGGACGGGACAGAGGCCGCGTTCTACCAGGACAGTCTCCCGGATAAGGTCCCAAGAATGGGAAGTCCCGTTATCTTGCGTAAGGAGGTTGAAAGATCTAGCCTCCTCCTCAGACAGAGTTATATCATTTGGGCTCCCATCGACGGCAAGCCCAAAGGACGATCGAAATAGGGTGCCCCAATCTCCGCCCTCCCAAACGACGAACAAAAAATCTTTCTTCCACCCCAAGTTGTTGTCCGGGATGGACTTCCCGTTCACAATGTGGGGAATAGTGGGGCGCTGGTTTAGAGAAACCCAACCCGGACTTTTATCAGGGCTGTTTTTGAACTGGAAAATTTTCCTGAAAACGGCAACGGAAGTAGGGAGATTATGCTTGGCACATTGTGACAGATATCACAAAATGAGCCTCCAAGAATTAGGGGGAGTTGGCAAGGGCTGATGCCCACATCAGCCAGTAATAGAGGAATGAACAGATGAAAAGGGAGTCTGATACCTGCCCTTAGAGTATCCCTATATACGCATAATGCGTCCTTCTTCCACTGGTAGGCCCTATCGGCCGGACCTGCAAGAACCAGCTTAAAAGGTTCCTTGATTTTGAAGCAGCTGCTCAACTTTTCCAGCTCCTTGGGATCCCGCAAAGCACTAATATGGTCGTGCGCGTCCAGATGCGCATCAGACGGGTACTCATCCCCTCGAGTGTTGATCATGTCGATTAAAGAAGTGTACCTTGATCGAATAGGAAATTCATTGGACTTTCTAGCCACGTTCATTTTGGCCAAGCGAGTCATTTTCTTGTCAGCCATCTAAAAAGGGGGGGCACATAGACATGTTATCCTAAAAAAAATGGAAAAGAAAACACAAGAAGTGAAGGGAGGGATTTTACCTGAAGAAGCGCTCCTAAAAAAGGCCTTGAGCTCCGACTTGCTGTTATTACTCTGAGAAACTTAGCAGGAGGAGAAAGAAGAAAAACTTAGAAATGAGAAAGTGAGCAGAAGAAGCCTCTCCTTACTCCTTTATATAAGAGGAAAAGGGAAGTTGAAGGGACGAAAGCCCATTAAGGAAAGAGGCCCAAAGAAAAAAGCCCAGAAAAAAGGAATATTCCAGAATAATTCCAAGGAATTCTAGAGAATTCCAAATCAATAAAGAGGCCCAATAAGATTTAAGGCCCAATAAAGATGCCCAGTAAGATTTAAGGCCCAATAAAGAGACCCAATAAAGAGGCCTAATAAGATTTAAGGCCCAATAAAGAGGCCCAGTAAGATTTAAGGCCCAATAAAGGGACCCAATAAAGAGGCCCAATATAATTATAGGCCCTATAAAGAGGCCCGCTAAAATAAGGCCCCATAAAGAAGGCTAGGCCCAAATCCAATTCGGATTTGGAAAATATAATAACCTAAATTGGAGCCCCAAAAGTTGTAAGGCCCAATGAATTTAGCTAGTGGAAGACCAGAATTCAGGTCAAATTCCAGGTCGTGAATCCTGCCCGAAATCTTTCGAGCAGGCACCCGAAAATAACGGGTAAAACAGACCAGAATTCAGGTCAAATTCCAAGTCGTGAATCCTACCCGAAATCTTTCGAGCAGGCACCCGAAAATAACGGGTAAAAAAGACCAGGATTCAGGTCGAATTCCAGGTCGTGAATCCTGCCCGAAATTTTTCGAATAGACACACGAAAACACCGAAACTCACAGGACTGGATTGAGGTCGAAGCTTCAACCAGGAATGAGGTCGAAATGAACCAAGTATTTGTCAAAGAATGGGGTTTAAAACATAGACTAAAACCCAGGTCGAAAATCGACTAGGATCCTGGTCGAAAACCAGGTCGTGAATCTTAGTCGAAATCCTTCGACCAGGAAGCATGAGAAATATAGAATTTTCGAACAGGATTCAGGTCGAAACATCGACTAGAATCCTGGTTGAAATCATAGTCGAAAAGTTCAAGACCAGGAATTGAAAAGAGGGGTAAGTTTTCGACCTAGATCCAGGTCGAAAGTTCGACTAGGATCCTGGTCGAATTCCAGGTCGTGGATCCTAATCGAACTCCTTCGACCAGGATTGCAAGACTGACCCATATTTTCGACTAGGATCCAGGTCGAAATTTCGACTAGGATCCTGGTCGAAAAAGGGCTGAAAATCTGAAAAATCCCAGAAAATTAAGGATAAATCCCAGAAATTAAGGGAAAAATCCAGAAAATTAAGGATAAATCCCAGAAATTAAGGGAAAATCCAGAAAATTAAGGATAAATCCCAGAAGTTAAGGGAAAAATCCAGAAAATTAAGGATAAATCCCAGAAATTAAGGGAAAAATCCAGAAGTTAAGGGAAAAATCCAGAAAATTAAGGAAAAAATTCCTGGAAATTAAGATAATTCCTGAATCAAAGGAACAATCATTGTAAACGTGTAGGTCGCTCCACACTTTACGCAAAAACGAAACCCTGTAAGGGAATGAATAGACTTAACTTCTGCGAAACCTAATCAATATTTCCCAAAAGTTGGGGGGCAAATGATAGGGATAAATAAATCCTGATTGTATAATTAAATATTGCAAGGTGTGGGCTGTTAGGCCCAATAAGAAGATGTATGACATTCAGACCAAAAAGGTCAACATATTGATCAGGCCTGATGGACCAGATTAGGCCTGATAGAACAAAGAAGGCCCAAAAGCCCTGATTATTTATTAATTTCGTAATTAATAAATAAAGGAGGAAAACAGCTATTAAGATAAGTCCTAGTGGGGATATAAATCCTTGTAGATTGGCCTCAAGGGGACCTAAAAGGATAAGGAATCAATTTCCTACTATCTAGGACTCCAAAGTCCATTCTAATTATGAGACTTGCCCACCAAGTCTCCTATACCAAGTCCAATTCAAGGACTCTCAACATCTATATAAGGGGTCTCACCCCACAAACAAGAACTATGTTTTTTGGCTTGATTCTCTAATTCACAGAGATACGTAGGCATCTCGTAAAGGCAGAATTAAGCTACGAAACACGAGAGCAACCATTAAAGGCCTTGAGCTCCCGAATCTTAGTAATAAATACAGCAAATAATAACCTTAGTTTTTTATCCATAACAGTTCTTCTCATAGATAAAGCCAGTTTGGGACATGATTTTGACGACTGGTGCCATTGTTAGAGACTAAAAATTGCAGAGAGAAAGAGGATAATTGCTTTTGAGACAAAAAGAGGTTAGAGCAGATTAATTAAGAATGATAAAAGAAAAGAAATGAAAAAGAATTTTGTTTTTATACTATCTCAAAAATAACTGTCAAAAGTAATAAAGTAAAATAAAGTGACCAATAAAAATTTCCCAAAATAGTCGTTTAAAAAATAAACTGTAAAAATTCCATCACTTATCTGTCACGTTATGCTTACAAACTGTAAGTATACTCGATGGATAATATTCAGAAAATCAACGGCTAGGAATGAGATAATTCGACGGATGAGGATAAATCAGTTATCCGTCGAGATATAAAATATTTCAGAAAAATAATTGATTTTATTAACAAATCATATTTCGACGGATGATCACACTCGATGGATAATGATCATTCGTCGGGATGTAAATTTTGACTTAGCCAAAATTTCATCCAACACTGAAAAATTAATTAAATTTATGGCTGCATTACAACTTGCAAAATATCTGAAAAGATTCAAGAGTAATTAAGCATACCTAACTCACTTACCAACCTTGAAAAGGTGGACTCATCCAGTGGCTTGGTATATATATCTGCAAGCTGTTTTTCACTTGGAACAAAATGTAGTTCCACAGTACCATTCATTATATGTTCCCTTATGAAGTGGTATTTGATGTCGATGTGCTTTGTTCTTGAGTGTTGTACTGGATTCTAAGTAATGGAAATTGCACTTGTGTTATCACAGAAAATAGGAATTCTTTCCACTTGCAGACCATAGTCTAGCAATTGGTTTTTCATCCACAAAATTTGTGCACAGCAACTGCCAGCAGCAATATATTCAGCTTCTGCTGTAGAAGTAGAAACCGAATTTTGCTTTTTACTGAACCAGGACATAAGCTTGTTTCCTAGAAATTGACAGGTTCCTGTAGTACTTTTTCTATCAATTCTACAACATGCATAATCTGCATCTGAATAACCAGTTAGATCAAAATCAGAATCTCTAGGGTACCAAATGCCAAGTTTTGGTGTACCTTTAAGATATCTGAAAATTCTCTTAATAGCAATTAAATGAGATTCTCTATGATCAGCCTGAAATCTAGCACAAAGACATGTAGCAAACATTATATCTGGCCTACTAGCTATTAAGTATAGAAGTGAGCCAACCATGTCTCTATAACTTGAAATATCCACAGACTTTTCAGTATAATTTAATTCAAGTTTAGTTGCAGTGGTCATGGGAGTTTTTGCAGATGTGCAATCCATTAGTTCAAACTTCTTTAAGAGATCATAAATGTATTTAGTTTGACTGATGAATATTCCATCACTGACTTGCTAAACTTGCAAACCAAGAAAGTAAGTTAGTTATCCCATCATGCTCATTTCATACTTACTTTGCATCAATTTGGCAAACTTTTTGCAAAGTTTTTCATCTGTAGAACCAAAAATAATATCATCTACATAAATTTGAACAAGTAGGCTAGAGCCATTAACATTTCTAAAATATAAAGTTTTGTCTACAGTACCTCTAGTGAAGTAATTCTCTAAGAGAAACTTTGACAAAGTGTCATACCAGGCTCTAGGTGCTTGCTTCAATGCATAGAGTGCTTTCAAAAGATAGTATACATGATCAGGTAGATTTGGATCTTCAAAACCAGGAGGCTGACTGACATAGACTTCCTCCTCCAAATCTCCATTTAGAAAAGCACTCTTGACATCCATTTGATAGATCTTGAAATTGGCATGGGCTGCATAGGCTAAGAAAATTCTGATGGCTTCAAGTCTTGCAACAGGAGCAAAGGTTTCATCAAAATCTATTTTTTCTTATTGACAGTAGCCTTTAGCAACCAATCTAGCTTTGTTCCTGACTATTATGCCATTTTCATCCATCTTGTTTCTGAATACCCATTTGGTGTCTATTTGATTCTTTCCTTTAGGCTTGGGTACCAGCTTCCAAACATTGTTCCTTTCAAATTGGTTTAGCTCCTCCTGCATAGCTAAAATCCAATCAGGATCCAACAAAGCTTCTTCTACCTTCTTTGGTTCTTCCTTGGATAGGAAGCTGCTATATAGACATTCTTCTTGAGTTGCTCTCATTGTTTGAACTCTAGAAGATACATCACCAATGATGAGCTCAAATGGGTGATCCTTTGTCCATTTTCTTTGTTGAGGTAAATTAGCTCTAGATGAAGAGGCCTCATTGCTGTCTTGATGTGGGATTAGGTTTTGATTATTAGAAACTCCCCCTGAGTTTGTAAGTCTATGATTTGAGAAAGAGGGATTTTCTGTAAGTGATCTATTCTGACTTTCAGCTTCTTTTGATGACCCGACGGATAGTGAATTTTGAGTTCTGACAGATGAAGCTGATTGTCTCCCGATGGATGATGCAGATTGTCTACCAATGGATGAATCATTTTGTAACTCGATGGATGATGAGTTATTAGCTTCATTGATAGTAGATTTTTCTGTACTTTCCTTAGTTGTAGTTTCTTGATCACTTTCATCATCACTGTCATCACTAACCATCTCCATATTGTCAAACTTGAGGCTCTCATGTTAATCTCCATATTGTAGTCATTCAATCTTTTTATCATCAAACATAACATGTATTGATTCCATAATAATGTTGGTTATCAGCTTATAGACTCTGTATGCTTTACCAACAACATATTCAACAAAAATTCCTTCATCTGCTTTAGCATTAAACTTCCCATTTTGATCAGTTTGATTTCTCAAGATATAACATTTGCATCCAAAGACATGAAGAAAATTTTGAGTTGGCTTCTTGTTCTTGAAAAATTGATAGGGAGTCATACATTTTTCCTGATTAACCAAAGAAATATTCTGAGTGTAGCATGCAGTACTTACAGCTTCAGCCCAGAAATATATTGGTAACTTTGATTCTTCAAGCATTGTCCTTGCAGCTTCAATTAGTGATATGTTCTTTCTTTCTACTACTCCATTTTGTTGTGGAGTTCTTGCTGCTGAAAACTCATGCATAATCCCATTCTCTTCACAAAATACTCTCATAACAGAATTCTTGAACTCAGTTCCATTATCACTCCTGATTCTTCTAACTTTGAAATCAGGATGATTGTTGACTTGCCTTATGTGATTGATGATGATTTCACTAGCCTCATCTTTAGACTTTAGGAAATATGTCCAAGAGAACTTTGAGAAATCATCTACAATTACTAGGAAAAATCTTTTCCTTGAGAAGGACAACACATTGACTGGTCCAAACAAATCCATGTGTAGCAGTTGCAAAGGTTCTTCAATTGTTGAATCAAGCTTCTTTCTGAATGATGCTTTGATTTATTTTCCCTTTTGGCAAGCATCACATAGTCCATCCTTGGAAAACTCCACTTGAGGAATACCTCTAACCAATTCTTTCTTTACAAGCTCATTCATGGTCTTGAAGTTTAGATGGGATAGCTTCTTGTGCCATAACCAACTTTCGTCTTGACTTGCTTTACTGAGAAGACAAGTAAGATTCTGCATTTGATGAGTTGAAGTCAGCTAGGTACACATTTCCTTTTCTCACTCAAGTGAGAACCACTTTGTTGATCCTCTTGTTTGTCACAACACAGGCTTCTATAGTGAAGGTTACTGAATTGCCTTTATCACAAAGTTGGCTGATACTCAACAAATTATGCTTGAGACCATCCACTAAGGCAACCTCCTCAATGATGACATTTTCTGTTGAAATCAAGCCATATCCCATAGTATAACCCTTGTTGTCATCTCCAAAAGTATTACTTAGGCCAGCTCTTTCCTTGAACTCTGTGAGCAGGGTAGAATCTCCAGTCATGTATCTTGAGCAACCAATATCCAAGTACCACGGATTCTTTCTGTTTCCCTACACACATTAAAATCAAATCAAGTTGATTTTGGTACCCAAGTTTCCTTGGGTCCTGCCTTGTTAGCTTTCTTCTTTTGTTTCTTAGGTTTGATCTCATTTGACTTGAGGATATCAGATTCAGCCTTAGTCATCTGATTTGGACCTTTGAAACCATTCATTAAAACAGAATTATCATCCACATTTTGATTAGCAGGAAATGGCATGTTATTTGCAAACATGTTATTCCAGTAAGGCATGCTAAATGGCATTTGAGGCATATTAAATGCAGTATAATAAGGATTAGGTGCAAATGGCATATTAGCAAATTGTGCATTCATATTCTGTGTAGACATAGCATTCAAAGGCATAGAAGGCATAGCACTCATGTTGGGAAAAGAAGGTGGTACAGTCATGGAAGTAGGCCTGACAAGTTTATAATTAACAGATAGATGATTAACACTAACACACTTAACACAGATTTTTCTAGGAGCATACTTATCAGGTGTGTAGTTGTTATGTTTGTTAATCCCTACTTTCCCATTTGTATTGTTTTTCTTTTTAGCCTCTGTTTTAACCTCAATCTTTTCTAGTCTGTCATTCAATTGCTTGATGGACAGATGACCAACATTCACTTTCTTCTCCTTCTTCACTTGACTAGATTCTCCTAAAATAAAGTTTTCGGAAACTGATCCATATTTTTTATTTAACTTGGCAAGTTTGGCTTTACTCACAGGTTTGCTTACGGCCGACGGATGAGGATTTATGTCACTCGACGGATAACCTTTTTGATTATACGACGGATGACTCTCATCATCTGCCGAGTCTACATCTGTTAGCAATCCTTCAACCAAATTTGATTCTAGCTTCTCTTTACTCTTTTTCCAGGCTGCATCATAGAAAGACTCAATACCCTGAACTTTGGTGATTTGAGCATGGACATCTCTGGATGATTTCCATGCCTTAATCACCTCCTGTTCACGATCAAGCTGCTTCTTCAAAATTTCTTCTTTCTTCAAGGACTCAGTTATTTTCTCCTTGGCAATCTTGCATTCTATTCTCAATTTTTCAAATTCAATAAACTGAGACTCTAGCACATTATTCCTCTCACTTAAAAACAAATTGTTTTCTTTGATTTTAGCATTTTCCTAAGTGAGGGACTTAAGTGTAACACGCAAATGATATAATTCTGTAGACATGTCATTTATTGTATCATTACACTCAGCTTTAGATAAATATGCAAGGTTAATGGTGATTACCTGATTACTTGAAGAACTTGTCTCTGTTTCATCATACTTGGCCATTAGGGCTAGATTGACATAGCTGACACCTTCATCCTCATCCAGACCATCTGCTGCCCAGTCACTTTCTTGTGTAATAAAACCCCTTTCCTTTTGTTTGAGCAACTCAAAATACTTCTGTTTATAATCCACAGGCTCAAACTTTTTCTTGCTGGAATCTGACTTTCTACACTCACTAGAAAAGTGCCCTGCCGAGCCACATTTGAAACATTTGAATTTTGATTTATCCACCATGTTTCTATTTGGCTTAGCTGCTCCAAAGTTCTTCTTGAACTTAAGTTTGGCAAATCTTCTGGAAAGAAATGCATCATCTTGGATCAAAGAATCTTCATTTTTTGTTACCAGCCCATTGCCCTTATTTTCACAGACCTTTGAAGTAGACTCAACAGCTTCTTTCTTCATCTCCTTCTCTTTCTCTAACTCAGCAACCAGTGCAATGGACCCTCCTTTCTTTCTCCCTTTCTCCATTCTTTCATCTTGCTCTATTTCAAGCTCATAAGTCTTTAGAATGCCATACAGTCTCTCTAGTGTAAACTCCTTGTATTCTTGTGAATTTCTCAAGGAGACTGTCATTGGTTTCCATTCTTTTGGAAGGGATCTCAGGAATTTGAGGTTAGAGACTTTGGTTTGGTAGACTCTTCCATGTAACTTCAGAGCATTTAGTAGCTTTTGAAATCTACTAAAGATTTCAGTGAGAGTTTCACCTTCTTCATAGTGGAAATGCTCATATTGCTGAATTAGTAACTGCATCTTGTTTTCTCTAACTTGTTCAGTACCATCACAGATTATTTGAATGGTGTCCCAAACCTCCTTGGCTGTCTTGCAATTGATGATGTTGTCAAACATGTCACCATCAACTCCATTGAATAAAATATTTATGGCCTTCTTGTCTTTCCTGACTTGTTCAATATCGGGATCTGACCATTCATGCCTTGGCTTGGGAACTGATGGCTCTGGAAGTTGCAGCTCTCATTGGTACGTGGGGACCTCTCTCTATGCAATCCACATAGGCCTCATCTTGAGAAAGTAAATGAAGATGCATCTTTACCTTCGAGTGATGGTAATTATCTTTGTCCAGAAAATGAATCTTGACTCCAACATCCTTCTTGTTCATCTTGTTGTTTGTTGTGATCTTTAAACTCTTTATGCTTCAAGAGCTTGCTCTGATACCAATTGTTAGTCCCTAACAATACAACAAGAATTACAGAAGGGGGGTTGAATGTAATTATGCCTACTTTTTGAAATTAAAGAAAAATGGTTCTAACTTAATTATATACAAGTGTTTGATTTGAAAAATACGGAATGAAGAGTTAGATAAATCAAAACACAAGTAATTAAAAACACAAGTCTTTAAAAACTTTCTGGTGGATTTGAATGTATCCACCAGATATATATATATATATATATATCGAGAGAACCCTGTGAAGCTTGAATAGCTCACAGCTGCTTACAAATATGAACAACTAAACTTACAGAGAAATGCTACAGGATACAGCTCACAATTGTTTCTCTGAGAATGTATTTGCTTAGTCTTCTTGTTGTTCTACTTGCTACTCTTGGTTTATATATCACCAAGATTACATAGTAATAAGACAAGATAATAAAACAAAACCTATCAAGTCTAATATTATGCTGCTTCACTACTTTATTCCAGCATCTTCGAATATCTTCATAATAACATGTAAATGGTAATGCTTCTTTGTTCTCAAAAACCCAGCTGAATAGGCTGCCACATTCCTTTTTCAAATACTCGACGCATGTGACTGTGTTTTCACTATCAACAGATGTTTGAATTGATCATCTGTCGGTTACATGATTATCATCCGTCGGATTGCCTTGTTGATCATCCGTCGGTAGCTTTGTTGATCATCCGTCGGGTAGCTATTTGACACTTGACTTCATTTCATTTATGCAGAATTACAAGATATCTTCTATTTACAAATGATCAACCTATTCTGCATATCTAATTAAAGTCAACATGACTTATATGCTACTACAGAATCTATACAAAGGTGTTTGCAGAAATGTGCTATATGACTTATTGTTACATAAGCTACTCACTCGATGGATGTCAAATCATCATCCGTCGGGACTATATTGAGTCATCCGTCGGGAATATATTTGGTTATCCGTCGAGTGCTACATTTTTCACTAAATTGAATCTACCAAGGTGTTTTGTTAATGAAATCATCAAGTTCATAACATATTTCCCAACAAGCTCTTCTAAAGAAACAACAAAGAACAGCTTATACTACAGAGGGAAAAAGTTGGGATGATTCTGATAATGATGAAGATGAGGAAGTTGGAAATTATGCACTAATGGCCTTGGAGCAAGGAGAGTCATCCTCATCAAAATCACAGGTACCAACTCTCACCACCATTGATTTAAATGTGAGTCAATATAAGGAAGTTGTAGAGAAGATGAGCACAGAAATGTTTCACATTCATACAAGAAGATAAATGAGAAGCTTGAAAATGAGAATCAAGAAGCTGAATTATTGTTGGTAGAGCTTGAAGCTGTAAGACAAGAAAATGCATATCTGAAGAACAAGCTCAAGTGTGCAAGTGAAATTGAAGCAGTGCTAAAGGAGAAGCTAGAAAAAAATGAAGTTAAATTGAATTCCTTCAAGATTGCATCTAAGTTAGTTGGACAATACCATGAGAAAAACAAATCATGTTCAAATATTGCTATTGGTCTTGATTATGATGCCTTGAACAACAAGAAGAAAAATATAGGTGATAAAGGGAAAGCAACAGAAAATGAAAATGTTCCAACAATTCTGAAAAAGGTTGATTCACCTATGTTCAAGGCATATGAAGTCAACTTCAGTGAAGAAGAGTTGATTATCAAGCAAGAAATTGTTGATGAAGATAATGAGAAGAAAGATGCAGAAGCAACACAATCTTTCAAAACTGAAGAGACGCTCATGGATAACCAAGGTTCCAAGACACCTGTCAAAGAAACCAAACTGATGATGCAAGAAAGAAGAAGAAAAATAGAAATGGGAAAATTGGGATAAACAAAAGCAATAACTTTTCTTATGTTGCAGATGCTCCAAGAAAGAAATGTGAAAAATGTGGCTCTGTGAATCATCTAACTTACCTGTGTAAAATGCCTGTTAGCAAGCCAGCTGAAGGAGCCTGTAAATACAATGAAGCGGATGCAAATGATCCCTACTCATTATGTGACAAGTTTGATTACATTTCTTGCAACTTGAAAGTGATGAAAAGTTGTCACAAACTGAGAGTAGACCTCAAAAAAACAAAAATTGGGTCTACAACAGATAGTGAAAATGCACAGCAGTCAATGAATTCTATTTTATCTGAAACTACTCATTCGTACTTCTGCTAAATCAATTAACAAAAAGAAAGTGCCCAATACTGCTTGGGTTGCTAAACACACTTAAAACTCATTGTATGTAGGGTAAAATGAAGAAGGTCATATGGATCATAGACAGTGGGTGTTCCATACATATGATAGGTAAGAAGGCCCTGCTATCACAATTTGAGGAGAATTCTGGTCCTTTGGTAACCTTTGGAGATAAGAGCAAAGGATTCACAATGGGATATGGCAAGATTGTTTCTGGAAATATTATCATTGATGATGTAGCACTGACAGCTGGTCTTGAAGTGAATCTTCTCAGTGTTAGTCAATTTGCAGACAAAGGTTTTGAAATTTTATTCAACAAAGAAGGATGCACTTTTATCAGCAAGAAAACTGGGGAAGTTGCTCTGAAAGGAGCAAGAAAAGGAAGCTTGTTTGTTGCAGACTTGGACTCTATAAATAAGGATGGTATTGGTTGCTTCTACACCAAGGCATCAGAAGAACAAAGCAAGTTATGGCATAAAAAGTTGTCTCACTTGAATTTCAAGGCAATGAACACCTTGGTCAAAAATGAGTTAGAAAGAGACATGCCTAATCTGGATTTTGCTCAAGTTGAAGTTTGTGAAGCTTGTTAGAAAGAAAAAATGAAAAGATCAAGTCACAAGTTAAAAATTGTGAATTCTATAAGTGCACCATTGTAACTTATTCACATGGACTTGTTTGGGCCAGTAAATGTCTTATCAATTTTAGGGAACAACTATGCACTTGTGATGGTGGATGATTTCTCAAGATACACTTGGGTAGAGTTCATGCACTCTAAAGATGAGACTCCACACATAATAATTGAGCACATCAAGAAGATAGAGAAACAGGCTGAAGATCATAATTGTGTACAGAGATTGAGAAGTGATAATGGAATAGAATTCAGGAATGCAATATTGAGTGAATTCTGCAAAAACAAAGGCATTGTACAAGAATTTTCAGCTGCTAGAACACCTCAACAAAATGGAGTAATTGAAAGAAAGAACAGAACATTAGTTTAAGTTGCTAGAATAATGTTGCAAGATGCCAAGTTGCCAACAAATTTCTGGGAAGAGGCTGTTAACACTGCATGTTATACTCAAAACAAATACCTCATTAACAAGGCTCATGACAAACCACCTTACTCAATCATGTCTAATAGAAAGCCTACTGTAAAGCATCTTCATGTGTTTGGAAGCAAGTGTTACATTTTGAAAGACAACTCTGAATATGAGGGAAATTTTGACTCAAAAGTTTTTGAAGCAATTTTTCTGGGATATTCATTGGAGGGAACTGCCTACAAGGTCTATGTGATTGATCAAAAGAAGATTATGGAAAGCACAGATGTGACTTTTGATGATGACAAGTGTCCAGACTTGGAATGTCTTGATGAAAATGAAGCTGAAGCCCTTGCATTTGAAAACCTCAATATTGATAGTGATTCTGATGGTGAAGATGAAGTCAATACACAACAGATATTGAATGAAGAGTCTACTGAACAGGAAAATCATGGGAATGGAAGCTCATCTCAAACACCTGAGTTTGATAGCACAAACTAAGGGGGAGAAAGAGAAGAAGGATCTAGCAGCCATACCAATAATGAAGAACATGATAAAGGCACAAGTCAACAAACTCATACAAGGAAGTAGGATTGAAATCACACTAGAGAAGAAATCATTGGTGATCCCACTGCTGGTGTGAGGACTAGAATTGCAACTGCTGTAACACCCCCAAATCCGGGGTCGGGGATCCGGGTTGTCATGAGTTCCATTTCCCTTAATAACACCCAATCTTAATAAATAATCAACTACTCTGTACGGTGACCCCACAATAAACACACACACCACAAGTTATAGTCTCAGAGATGAATATCCAAAAATAATCACAAGTCATTTTATTCCATAATTATCTGCCAATACACCTTAAAAGGGTTTCTGAATAAATTTACATTTCTTTGCCATTATTACAATTCATAAATATATATAAATCTGGTACATCAAAAGTTGAAGCCTAGCCTATTGGTAGTTCCTACCTCAGCTACAGCAACATCAACGCCTATAGGAAACTGCGGAACGTTTCCTATCCGCTCGCGAATTGGGAGCTTGGTCCTGTTCATCTTTTCTATCTGTTGTTGTGTGATGAAAGAAGAAAGCAAGGGTGAGCAGCAAGCCCACCAAAATAATATGTATAATGATTTACAATATATGAGCATTCTCATAGTACTCATGAAAGTCTTGGTCAAGAAGAAATGAACCAAGTTTGATATCTTACCGCGACCAAGTCACAAAATATTCAGTAAATATGTACATATATACTTTTCACAATCTTTGAAATCCTCTGACATGTATAATATACACAGAGTCCCCGTTTATAACTGTATAAAATATCGTTGCAAGGTGATCTCATATATCTAACCTTATCTCAACGTTTTTCCGAAAATCTTTGACATGCACAAGATAATCATTTACTATATATAAGTTTAAAAGATGAAGTTACAAGATACTCCAATATACTTATATCCGAATACTACTTGAACTACCACCGTTCAAGTTATAATCAGTTTCAAAAGTTCATCACCCAGATGAGACTACAAGATAAAACTTGAATAGATTCAATCTTTGAAATATTATTGAATGAAATGAAGTTACGAGATACTTCATTAAGTCCTGATATATATATCAATATATATATATATATCTCATACATTTCCTGAAAATCTCTGTCATGTAAAGTATGAACAGAGTTGTAATATCCAATGAATTTGGAAAGAAAAGAATTTTGGCATAAACCCGATATCTTGCTGATCAGGCAAAGATACCAATAAGTAACCTTTTCTACTAGTAGATGGATGAATCCCCCACCGGTCATCACCCTGGCCACATAAGGACCTTGTGCTGGACCGCCACCCGGCCTCTTACGCGTTGATGGACTGCCACCCAGCCACTTACACTTTGATAGACCGTACCCCGGCCTGTCGCTTATGCCGACTCAATTAGATGGACTTACTTCCCGAACGTTGGGCAAGTAATCAAATTGTTTTCTCAAAATAGCAACCACGTTGCGAATGTAAAATATACCATAGAGCTGGATCCCCCAGGTTTTGAGCGAGTATTTAAATCCCCTTTGAAAGGAAGATCTTAAATATAAAAATGAGTTTTGGGGTCCACTCTAACTTTAAAAATCATTTTGAAGACTCGAAAACATTTTTAAGAATATTTGGAGTACTGCTGATTTATTAAAATAAATCAGTCCCGATATATTAGAAATATCTGAATATTATTATTTAAATAATATTCTCATAAAGATAATCCTTATAAAAATATTCGAAGTAGAAGTTTTAAAACTCATACTTGAAATGGATATTAAATAACCAAAGATATACTTATACGAAAGTACTATCTTTATTTGAATAATCGAAAATAAGTTTGATTATCGAAACATTATTCTTTAATTAAATAAAGAATATTATTAAACATAAGAGGAGTCATAATACCTCGAATGAATATTGCAAATAATATTCATTAAATAAAATACACGGAGTCATACATCCTCAAATGAATGTCCAATTAATAATCATTAAATAGAATAAACAGAGTCATAAGTCCTCGAATAAATATTCAAATAATATTCATTAAATAAAATAAAGTTATCGAATAAACCTTATTCGATCAATAGTTTTGAAAACTATATCCATATATATATAAATATATATATATATAATATACTCGGGAACATCGACTCCCGGTTTAGAAATATGTTCACCTTTTGATCCCCTATACTAAGGATAAACTCAAATACCGCTTATCTCTAGCATAGGTATTATGCAACTGAATCAACAGATATATAAATCAAGAATAAGAAACTGGCATGCATATATACCATATCACATGCTACAATATATCGCAAGAATTTGCTAATTAACCAACATGCATTTATCACAAGACAATGCATATACATATATACATCACAACAACAGTATAACGGGTAGAAAACTTGCCTGAGTGCTCCCGGATAGACTTAAGCTTAGAGTGGGTCCGATAACCTATGAACAACAACATAAGTCGGAATTAAACCCCGGTCGCTTAAGAAACTAGACTTTAACCATTTAGAGTCCTAACGTTCGCTTTCACGCTTAACGATTCACTTAAGTCACTCGAGTACTCTCGGCTCCATCATTTTTAATAAATTAACCATTAAGGGTTTTAAGGCGATTCTTTCGCGAGTACCTTACCAACTGCCTAATCCACTTAACATAATTGTTTCATACCCCAATCAGTCCTTTAAGGTCTTTAACCTATGTTTCAAAGTAAGGCGAGGGGTAATGGTTCGGTCGCGAAACGCCGTTACTTAAAACGGTCGTTTCTCCTAAACCGTACATCAGATTCAAGCGTACCACATATCAAAACGAAGCTCGTAACATGAACTATCTAAACATGGCAATGGTAAAAACCTAACAGTTAGTTCAAGGGTTCTGATGTTAAGAATAAAAACAGTCTACGGTAAATCGGGCATTACGACGGCTATGTTGACGTGATTTCCCAAAATTTTACCAAACCAATTCAATACCAAACTATCACCAATCAATCCCAATACAACCATATGACAATATCACTCATCAACCACTTTAAACCATTTAAACCAAGCCTAAATCATACCATGAATCATCAAGAACAACTAGTGCTAATCTTAACTCCCAAAATCAACAAAAACACTTAACAACTAAGATCTCAACATGACAAAACAACTACTACACTTAACATATCCTTCCATCATCATAATCATTTATACCAAACAACTTAATGCTAAGATAATTTAGAGTTATACCTTCCTTGAAGCTTTTTAATCAATGAAAGATCCTTGGAATGCCCATGGAAGCCTTGATCTATGCTTAAGCTACCTTGAACTTTCAAAAAACATCAAGAAAACCAAAGTTATTTCTTGAAGGTTACTATTCACCATCTTCTTCCTTGATTTATTGGAAGAGATTGTGAAGGAATTAGAAGCTTAAACTTATAGGACATCCATATCTATGTACAAGGAACCTTAGATAATTACCTCACTAATTAACAAGGCTTGGATCTTGAATTTTAGAATTTTCTTCTTTGAAAAAGAAGAAAAGCCGAGAGCTCTTCTTGAAAATGGAAGAGTTTTGTGTTTTTTGATTTGTTTGCTTGGTTGCTAGCTTTTGTTTTTGATTAATTACCTTTTTACCCATGAAAAATTGTGTGGTTATTAATCAACCACACCTCCTTCCCTTATTTCATGCTTATCTCACCTTTCTTATGTCATCTTGTTACACTTGTCTTCCTCTTGTTGGTGTGATGACATCATCATCCACTAACCCCTTGATTAACTCCTAATTACTTGGCTAATGACCGCTGATCTGTTATGCAGTTCGCTTAACTTTCGTTTTCGTTTATCGTTTGAGGGATCATACCCGGGATCTTATTTCTTAGGTTTCCTTAACCTTTCTCAATACATTATATTCCTTTTATGATCCTCTCTTATAATCCTTGAATTTAAATCCTTTTATTCTGTTACCTTATACTCAATTCTTTTTGTATCTGGTAGATTTCCGGGAAAAATCAAAGTGTTCGGATTTGGATTCTGACGATCTTCACATACACTTATATACCACATAGAGTACTAATAATATCCTAGAAGATCAATAAAAGAACCCCTACATAGTGTGGCATGAAAAGTTTTCTTATTCAGCATAATCAGCAAAACACTATTCATAAGGGTTTCAAAAATTTCCAAAAATTGGGGTTATTACAGTCTCCCCTCCTTAAAAGGATTCCGTCCTGGAATCAGATAGAAAATGAATAGGGATACTCTCTTAGCATTGCACTTTCTAACTCTCGAGTAAATTTTCCCACATTGTGGTCCTACCACCAAACTCTGACTAGTTTGATAACCCTTCTCCTAAGCACTTGTTCCTTTTCACTCTATAACCCTTCCTGGTTGCTCCATATAGGTTACGTCGGGTTGCATGTCTATGCGCTCATATGCCCCTATTTATCTGGCATCCGAATTACACTTCCTTATCATTGATACGTGGAACACGTTATGAACTTGCTACAGGTTCGGGGGTAGGGCTAGCTCGTATGCTAACTTCCTAATATGTTTTAGTATATCCAAGGGTCCGACAAATTATGGACTTAGCTTTCCTTTCTTTCCGAATCTCGCCAATCCTTTCCAAGGGTTTCCAAGGGGATACCTTTAAAAACACTAGGTCCCCTACTTCCTATTCTTTGTCCTTTCGTGTCAAATCAACATACTTTTTATGTCCATCTTGGGCTACTACCAGCCGTCCTCTGATTAGATCTATTATATCCTTGGTCCTTTGGACTACTGCGGGTCCGAGCATCTTGCGCTCTACAACTTCATCCTAACATAAGGGAGATCGACATTGTTTTCCCTCAAGGATCTCATAAGGCGACATCTCGATAATGACATATGATCTATTGTCGTAAGAAAACTCAATCCGTGTTAAGTGATCATTCCAATTTCTTTCAAGTCTATTGCACAGACTCTCATTATAGCTTTTAGCATTAGAGCTTTTTCTTCTCAATACCCATTCTTTTCCAGTTCGTAATCGCTACTACCTTCCGTTCCTAATATTATACTGGTTATACTTTTGCTCGTTAGCGTTCTATAACCTTTTAACCACGTCAACCTTAGTATCACGAATGTGTTTCCATTCCGAATACTACCACAACTTTATTACTCCTTTTTCAGCTGTTTCTATTTTCCAAAGTTTGATCAATCATATAGAAGTAAAAGAATTTATTGAGAGATCACTATGATCATGAACACTTGTTATATCGCATAGTTAGTACAGAAGGTGGCCAGCCTTTAGTACTTGACAAGCAATTAAACAATAGATGGTATCCTACTAGGCTTCTATCACACAGATAGATAGTCATTCGGCAATACCTCCCCTTCTGGAAGGGTTGTTCTTCTCAGCTTACATGAAATGAAAAGAAGAGAAAAGAACGAATTGAAGAGAATTGTATATATGAAAAAAAATATACTGCCACAAAATATCTGGCTTGGAACCTACCTCTGAACTATAGAGGTTTGTCATAGGAGAACAAAACATATGTGTATATATATCAAGTATTATCGCATCGCATTTCACATGCTTAAATATTTACTTTTCCATCCATCATTTTATGGACCCTTGCTCTTCCTCGAGCTTATACACAATCACCTTTGAAACTCCCTCGATATCGAAAATCGAATCTGGGATCTCATTCTAGACATCATCGTTACTAGAATTCTATGCTTGCACCGCAACCTTCCTCATATAGTAATACGACTCTCTTTTCATAAGAGGGAATAAATATTCAATAGGTAGATACTCTACTTAATTAGTCTATCAATGATAACTCATACACTACCACGACCCGATTAGTGGTACTCAATCTCAACATTCATTCCAATACAACTCTCACGGTTGTAATCAGCCCATTACTCGCAGAATCATTGCTGCATTACTATGGTCCACTACTGACCTACTGTCGTCATTCACGTTCCATGAAATCTTAATATCTAACCATACGGAGTCCATACATGTCGTATCAAATCCTTCTAAGGAGGTAACATAATCACCATTCCTGATTCATGAAGAACACTCCTGATCCTGACATACATACATGACATGAAGCAGATAAAATTGCAGAAGAGTTTCAATCAAAGCAACGATAGCAGGTTAATACCATTCTTAATCATATGCCTTCGATAGAAGACTTAACTCAAAGGTTCGTTTAGTCCTTTTGGAACATGGTCCAGGCTCATTCTCAAGATAGTACCTTCCAAGATAGATAGCCCGCTCATGGCGATTACACAAATTAAACCTTTACCAAACTACTATTACGGTTGGGTATTGCACAGTCATCAGAAGGAATGTCAATCTTTCAAACCATAATACAACCTTTACGGCTTCAACCATTATCACTGTATTCCTCTGGCACAAGCGCCTATAATTATCCTCTTACCTTTAAAGTGTCGGCCACCTCTTTGGCCTTTCCTGATAGTTAAATTTCCTTACAATCAATGTCATTTTAACCACATCCAACTAAATTTTCCACCTCATTTCAATCACTGCTTATGTGAAAATGCTTTCCTTAAAATCTGGTGAGTAAAAAAAAATACCACCTTTTTCCATAAGTTATTGCCTTAGTCTTTAGAGGTTAATCATTGTCACGACTGACTCTCGATCGTACTTAGGACGTCTCTTATCTTGGGTCCTTCTTGTTTTCACCATTCTTGACCTTCGTTGGGTTCAATCTATACTTTCTCATGGTTTAACATGTGCCCCACTTGGCATTATTTTTATTACGTCATATTTCCTTTATCAAAATTTCTATTCTTGAGAATTTTGAATATTACCCTTCTCCTTGTAAAACCTCTAAGGTTATCCTTGAATCGTTCCTCCTGTATTCCCTAGATACAGGGCATATCAAAATACCCTATACTAATACTAGAACCATTGTCTATATCTTTCTGAAAAATTTTCTCCACTGATACTTAAAGGTTGTTATTACCTTAATCTTTTCCAATTCATACTGTCAAAACTCATACTATCCCTATTAAGGGTGAAATGCCAACCTTTATGCATTCCCCTAGGATTCGTTTTAAGTTACCGATGTTCTATCCTTAATTCCACCTTTAAAAAGGTACATGCATCCTTCCATGGATAAATTAAGTCATATATCCCTGATAAGGGTGTCTTATTCAATCATTCCCACCTCGATAGTATATGCCTAATTTCACAATAACATCTGTATTCAAATTGAGGCCAATCCATATGGCCTCCAAAAGATAACAATGGTTATCCGCTTTTCTTTCCTGATTTGGTAATGATAACATGGATGTTCTGGAAGATATTGGTCGTGTTCAACGTGAACATCTTCTTAATAAATCCTCATTTTCTTTTGTTGTTTATCTCAACAGTCATCTCAATGTCAGGATATCTTTCATACATGGCGTCTCCCTTTCCGGGTATCAAGCCACCGGTCTTACACTTCACATTCTTGAAGGTCACTTCCTTCATCCAATTTTCCTAATTTCTTACTTCCTTATCTCCTCAGTCCATTCGCGTCTCATTATTTATCCTTCGAACTATCTCAAGGTTTCCTCGAATCCTGCCAACTTACAGGGGATAAAATATATGTATCTCTTATGCCTTCAACCATCAATTTTAACTCATGGTGAATCATCCTCATCCTGATGATCATATACTTTTCTCTTTCTATTACTACGAGTCTTTAGGGATTCCCTATACCCGACTCCCTTATCATTCCTCAAACTCTATTGCCTTTATGCTCCTTTCCACTTCAGTTTCTTTTTATTTTCCTTTCTATTACAATCATTTCACGTACCCACTAATCGTTGACTTCAAACATCATGTCGTTCTGGGATTCTTGTCCTCCAGACGAATCTTGAGAAATTTTACAATCTTAGATTCATAATTCATCATATTCGTCCACCTTTGTTCTGGCTCTTAAAGCTTTTACACTATCTCCATAACCTTGGGATTTACTTTCCTGAAAACAATTGACTGAACTTTAATCAGTTTATTGTAACCTCTGGCTCTGTGCCTTTCTCGGTCTTTCACCAGTGGGTGGTCTCTCTCTTAGGAGGGTAAGTGACAGAAACAGTCTTTTATGATTCGTCAATCATTTAGAATCTCAAATGATTCCTCTATTTCCTTTAGCTAGGCTCTTGCCTCGGCTGGGCCAGCTTGTTCCTTGGAACTCTGAGAGCTTAGCGACTTAGAGGTCCTGAAAGAATTTCGCACTACATTGTTTCCCTCAAGGTGGTGGTTGGGAATAAAGTATAAGTTCTGTTTAGACAGGTCCATGAATTTCCATATAGGAGTACCATCTCAAGTCTCCTTATCTCGCTCGACTTCTGTTTTCTCAGTCTAAATATTTCTTCCTACTCCCCATAATTGGGGTCATCTTTTAATTTAAAATCCTCATTTTCCACTTTATTATATTCTGGGTTCCTTATATCTTAATTGCGACCTTCCTGATTATCACATTCAAGGTTTGCCCCTAATCTTATTCCTTGTGGGGGCATATTACTTGGAAAAATTTTGAGAATCTCTGGATATTTGTCTTACTTACTTTGCTTAAGTCTTTCCCTCATTCAGTCCTTGCACGATTGCAAATTATGAATTCTCAAGTTCGATAAACTTCATGACACTCTCTTAAGTGTTAATAGTGCAATTAACAATGTGATCTTATCACAAACAAACTGATCTGAACTGAAATTAACGAATATATACATAACCATTTGTTCGAGGGTACAACAACTGAACATATTAAAGAGAATTACATCATTTGATCTGTTCGCTTCTATCCCAAAAGTACTACCATAGATAATCATCTAGTCATTAAAACTAATCATCCATAACTTAGGCTAATCCTCCAAAAGTGGTGCTGCATGAAATTCTTGTCAGATTGCTCAGACTCTGCACACTATTATGGATCAAGAAATGCGGGCACGCACAACACCCCTAACCTGCTCCATTAAAGCGGTGATGAGGTCCAAGATAGTTGCAAGTAGAGCTGGATCAATCTGACCCTCAAGATGGCCTCTAGCTGTAACACGAGTGGTAGCCTCAATCCTGTCCATGCTATGAGCTAATCCTGCCAGAAGTACCCCGCCCTCAATTCTTGGTGCATTAAGTCGATCCAACATATCACTCCTAACATTACGGGCCTCAGACAGGCCACCCAACGTCATATGATAATTGGCGATAAGAGAAGCCTGAGTGGTAGCATCTAGCAGTCCATGGGGTGCAGGTGGCGCAGACCCATGAGATCCAAACGGATAACCAAACACGGTATCAGGTGACAATGGTGCAGGAGATAAAGGTGGCATTTCCTCAGTAGGTGCTGGGCTCTGTACCGAGGATGGAACAGAAATTGGTGGAACCTCATGGATGTCTACAGGAACCTCTGAAAGAGGGTCTGATACTGGTATAATTGGTGTCGTGGAAGGCCCCACTCCTTCTGCCCTCATTAATCTTTGTGCCCTTGGTAACTCTTCATCCTCTAGTGCCACCCTCGCGGCCATTCTTGCTCTGGTAGTCGCCCTGACTACGGTCATTAATTCCTCAGCGGTCCTTTCTTCATTCTCATCAGGATCCTCCATGAGATCCTCCTCAGCCACAATCCTTTCCGGAAAAACATCCTCAACCGCAACATTCTCAATATGAATCTCATCCGGTCCCTCATTAGGGTACTCTATCGTATTCACAATTTGATCTCCAACTTGTAATAAAACATCCTCATGCTGATGCTCCTGAACCTCAGGGTTCGGTGCCCCGCTGCCCTATACGAGAACGAACTATGTTACTATCACGATATTTATAAGGGTTCCCGTAAGGGTTTTAACTGTCAGTACTACGTTAGGTAGCCCGACTATGAACTTGGCAAGAGTTCTTATTATCTTAGTGAACTTATTATCTTAACGTCACATCATCTCTGAGGTTTATAACGCTTGGCTCTGATACCACTTCTGTAACACCCCCAAATCCGGGGTCGGGGATCCGGGTTGTCACGAGTTCCATTTCCCTTAATAACACCCAATCTTAATAAATAATCAACTACTCTGTACGGTGACCCCACAATAAACACACACACCACAAGTTATAGTATCAGAGATGAATATCCAAAAATAATCACAAGTCATTTTATTCCACAATTATCTGCCAATACACCTTAAAAGGGTTTCTGAATAAATTTACATTTCTTTGCCATTATTATAATTCATAAATATACATAAATCTGGTACATCAAAAGTTGAAGCCTAGCCTATTGGTAGTTCCTACCTCAGCTACAGCGACATCAACGCCTATAGGAAACTGCGGAACGTTTCCTATCCACTCGCGAATTGGGAGCTTGGTCCTGTTCATCTTTTCTATCTGTTGTTGTGTGATGAAAGAAGAAAGCAAGGGTGAGCAGCAAGCCCACCAAAATAATATGTATAATGATTTACAATATATGAGCATTCTCATAGTACTCATGAAAGTCTTGGTCAAGAAGAAATGAACCAAGTTTGATATCTTACCGCGACCAAGTCGCAAAATATTCAGTAAATATGTACATATATACTTTTCACAATCTTTGAAATCCTCTGACATGTATAATATACACAGAGTCCACGTTTATAACTGTATAAAATATCGTTGCAAGGTGATCTCATATATCTAACCTTATCTCAACGTTTTTCTGAAAATCTTTGACATGCACAAGATAATCATTTACTAGATATAAGTTTAAAAGATGAAGTTACAAGATACTCCAATATACTTATATCCGAATACTACTTGAACTACCACCGTTCAAGTTATAATCAGTTTCAAAAGTTCATCACCCAGATGAGACTACAAGATAACACTTGAATAGATTCAATCTTTGAAATATTATTGAATGAAATGAAGTTACGAGAGACTTCATTAAGTCCTGATATATATATCCATATATATATATATATCTCATACATTTCCTGAAAATCTCTGTCATGTAAAGTATGAACAGAGTTGTAACATCCAATGAATTTGGAAAGAAGAGAATTTTGGCATAAACCCGATATCTTGCTGATCAGGCAAAGATACCAATAAGTAACCTTTTCTACTAGTAGATGGATGAATCCCCCACCGGTCATCACCCTGGCCACATAAGGACCTTGTGCTGGACCGCCACCCGGCCTCTTACGCATTGATGGACTGCCACCCAGCCACTTACACTTTGATAGACCGTACCCCGGCCTGTCGCTTATGCCGACTCAATTAGATGGACTTACTTCCCGAACGTTGGGCAAGTAATCAAATTGTTTTCTCAAAACAGCAACCACGTTGCAAATATAAAATATACCACAGAGCTGGATCCCCCAGGTTTTGAGCGAGTATTTAAATCCCCTTTGAAAGGAAGATCTTAAATATAAAAATGAGTTTTGGGGTCCACTCTAACTTTAAAAATCATTTTGAAGACTCGAAAACATTTTTAAGAATGTTTGGAGTACTGCTGATTTATTAAAATAAATCAGTACCAATATATTAGAAATATCTTAATATTATTATTTAAATAATATTCTCATAAAGATAATCCTTATAAAAATATTCGAAGTAGAAGTTTTAAAACTCATACTTGAAATGGATATTAAATAACCAAAGATATACTTATACGAAAGTACTATCTTTATTTGAATAATCGAAAATAAGTTTGATTATCGAAACATTATTCTTTAATTAAATAAAAAATATTATTAAATATAAGCGGAGTCATAATACCTCGAATGAATATTGCAAATAATATTCATTAAATAAAATACACGGAGTCATACATCCCCAAATGAATGTCCAATTAATAATCATTAAATAGAATAAACAGAGTCATAAGTCCTCGAATGAATATTCAAATAATATTCATTAAATAAAATTAAGTTATCGAATAAACCTTATTCGATCAATAGTTTTGAAAACTATATCCATATATATATAAATATATATATATAATATACTCGGGAACATCGACTCCCGGTTTAGAAATATGTTCACCTTTTGATCCCCTATACTAAGGGTAAACTCAAGTACTGCTTATCTCTAGCATAGGTATTATGCAACTGAATCAACAGATATATAAATCAAGAATAAGAAACAGGCATGCATATATACCATATCACATGCTACAATATATCGCAAGAATTTGCTAATTAACCAACATGCATTTATCACAAGATAATGCATATACATATATACATTACAACAACAGTATAATGGGTAGAAAACTAGCCTGAGTGCTCCCGGATAGACTTAAGCTTAGAGTGGGTCCGATAACCTATGAACAACAACATAAGTCGGAATTAAACCCCGGTCGCTTAAGAAACTAGACTTTAACCATTTAGAGTCCTAACGTTCGCTTTCGCGCTTAACGATTCACTTAAGTCGCTCGAGTACTCTCGACTCCATCATTTTTAATAAATTAACCATTAAGGGTTTTAAGGTGATTCTTTCGCGAGTCTTACCAACTGCCTAATCCACTTAACATAATTGTTTCATACCCCAATCAGTCTTTTAAGGTCTTTAACCTATGTTTCAAAGTAAGGCGAGGGGTAATGGTTCGGTCGCGAAACGCCGTTACTTAAAACGGTCGTTTCTCCTAAATCGTACATCGGATTCAAGTGTACCACATATCAAAAAGAAGCTCGTAACATGAACTATCTAAACATGGAAATGGTAAAAACCTAACAGTTAGTTCAAGGGTTCTGATGTTAAGAACAAAAATAGTCTACGGTAAATCGGGCATTACGACGGCTATGTTTACGTGATTTCCCAAAATTTTACCAAACCAATTCAACACCAAACTATCACCAATCAATCCCAATACAACCATATGACAATATCACTCATCAACCACTTTAAACCATTTAAACCAAGCCTAAATCATACCATGAATCATCAAGAACAACTAGTGCTAATCTTAACTCCCAAAATCAACAAAAACACGTAACAACTAAGATCTCAACATGACAAAACAACTACTACACTTAACCTATCCTTCCATCATCATAATCATTTATACCAAACAACTTAATGCTAAGATAATTTAGAGTTATACCTTCCTTGAAGCTTTTTAATCAATGAAAGATCCTTGGAATGCCCATGGAAGCCTTGATCTATGCTTAAGCTACCTTGAACTTTCAAAAAACATCAAGAAAACCAAAGTTATTTCTTGAAGGTTACTATTCACCATCTTCTTCCTTGATTTATTGGAAGAGATTGTGAAGGAATTAGAAGCTTAAACTTATAGGACATCCATATCTATGTACAAGGAACATTAGATAATTACCTCACTAATTAACAAGGCTTGGATCTTGAATTTTGGAATTTTCTTCTTTGAAAAAGAAGAAAAGCCGAGAGCTCTTCTTGAAAATGGAAGAGTTTTGTGTTTTTTGATTTGTTTGCTTGGTTGCTAGCTTTTGTTTTTGATTAATTACCTTTTTACCCATGAAAAATTGTGTGGTTATTAATCAACCACACCTCCTTCCCTTATGTCATGCTTATATCACCTTTCCTATGTCATCTTGTTACACTTGTCTTCCTCTTGTTGGTGTGATGACATCATCATCCAGTAACCCCTTGATTAACTCCTAATTACTTGGCTAATGACCGCTGATCTGTTATGCGGTTCGCTTAACTTTCGTTTTTGTTTATCGTTTGAGGGATCATACCCGGGATCTTATTTCTTAGGTTTCCTTAACCTTTCTCAATACATTATATTCCTTTTATGATCCTCTCTTATAATCCTTGAATTTAAATCCTTTTTATTCTGTTACCTTATACTCAATTCTTTCTGTATCTGGTAGATTTCCGGGAAAAATCAAAGTGTTCGGATTTGGATTCTGACGATCTTCACATACACTTATATACCACATAGAGTACTAATAATATCCCAGAAGATCAATAAAAGAACCCCTATATAGTGTGGCATGAAAAGTTTTCTTATTCAGTATAATCAGCAAAACACTATTCATAAGGGTTTCAAAAATTTCCAAAAATTGGGGTTATTACAACTACTAATGAGTGTCTACATGCATACTTTGTGTCTCAAATAGAGCCCAAAAAAACTGAAGAAGCTCTAATAGATCCTGATTGGATATCTGCAATGTAAGAGGAGCTTAATCAGTTTGAAAGAAATAAAGTTTGGGTGTTAGTTCCTGCACCAAATAATAGAAGCATTATTGGAACAAAATGGGTGTTCAGGAACAAGATGGATGAAAATGGTATAGTTATCAGAAACAAGGCAAGGTTGGTTGCAAAAGGCTACTCACAAGAAGAAGGAATTGATTATGATGAAACTTTTGCTCCGTTTGCAAGACTTGAAGAAATAAGGATTTTTCTAGCATTTGCTGCACATTCAAATTTTAAAGTGTATCAAATGGATGTCAAAAGTGTCTTCCTAAATGGTGAGTTAGAAGAAGAGGTTTATGTGCAACAGCCACATGGCTTTGAAGATCCAGAATTTCCAAATTTTATGTACAAGTTACTCGAGGATCTATATGGAATAACGCAGGAACCTAGAACTTGGTATAATACATTGTCAGAATTCCTACTGAAATATGATTTTACTAGAGGTACTATAGACAAGACTCTCTTCTATAAGAAACATGGTGATAATATGATCTTAGTTCAGATCTATGTGGATGATGTCATCTTTGGTTCTACAAATAAAAACTTTTGCTAAAGATTTTCTAAGCTTATGCATAGTGAATATGAAATGAGTATGAAGGGGGAATTAAGTTACTTTCTTGGACTTCAAGTTAGTCAAAGAAGTGATGGGATCATCATTAGCTAAACTAAGTATGTCAAAGATTTATTGAAAATTTTTGGCATGGTTGATTATTCACCTACATCTACACATATGTCTACTGCAACAAAGTTGGATGAAGATAGGAAGGGCAAAAGTGTAGATATTTCAAGCTATAGAGGAATGATTGGATCATTGCTTTACTTAACTGCAAGTAGACCAGACATCATGTTTGCAACATGTCTATGTGCAAGATTTCAAACCAATCCAAAAGAATCATATTTGATAGTTGTAAAGAGGATTTTCAGATACTTGAAGGGGACTCCAAACTTGAGATTATGGTATCCTAAGGGAACTGGTTTTGAAGCTGTTGGCTACACAAATGCAGATTTTGCTGGATGCAGGGTTGACAGAAAGAGTACTAGTGGAAGCTGACAATTTATTGGCCAAAGACTTTCTATCCCGGTATAGCAAGAAACAACAATATGTATCAACTTCTACAGCAGAGGCTGAATACATAGCTGCAGAAAGTTGTTGTGCTTAAGTGCTTTGGATTAGAAATCAGCTAATGCATTATGGCCTAGTGTTACATAAAATTCCTATCATGTGTGATAATACTAGTGTTATATCTATAGTAGCCAATCCAGTTAATCATTCTAGAACAAATCACGTTGATGTAAGGTACCATTTTATTAGAGAACATGCTACAAATGGTACCATTGAGCTCATTTTTGTTCCAACAGAAAAACAATTAGCTGACATTTTCACTAAATCTTTGGATGAAGCAACTTTCACTAGACTTGTAGGTGAAATTGGAATGCTTAATTTTTCATCCTAAAGCAAGAACTCAGCTAATATGTTGCAGCAGATTAATTTCTAGTAAATCAAAATTAATTTGATTTAATTAAAAATTAACTAAAATATGAATTATAAATATTTCAGAAATCTCTGCATATTTATTTTTCAAAACAAAAATTTAACTTGGAATTTTTCAAATTCTAAGTAAACTGCTAAGCTGTTAATTTACATCTTTAATATGTAAAGTTAACACAAGGCAGACTTAAACAGTTCAAAAGTATATAGAGAACTGAGTTCTCGATAAGTCTAATTGACTTATCCGATAAGTCTAATTGACTTATCGACAAGTCATTTTAAGACTTCTCGAATGAGTTCTCGAATTTACTGAGTTCTCGAGTGACTTCTCGATAAGCTTTAATATGACTTATCGATAAGTCATTGTAGAGTTCACTACAAGTGTTAACTTACGGAGTTCTAGACAAGAATTATTTTTAGACTTATCAATAACTCAAAACTGAAATATTTTAATCTGCTAAATTATTTTGGTAAAATACTTTTGGAAATATTATTATAATTTTATTTTGAATTTATTCAAATAAAAATTGGAATCAAATTCAGTCCATTTTGGACAAATTGGGTATTTATTTATTTGACATCTCGATAATCTTATTTTTTAGTTCTCTACAAGAATAAATAAAATGACTTATCGATATGTTTTTCATTTCTTAAAATGACTTCTTGATAGACTAATTCCAGACGTCTATTTTTGAGTTCTCGATAAGTCATTTACTTTTACTATAAATACCCAGACTTCTCGATACATATACATACTTACAACTTTCGAGATCTCAAGTGACCTAGCTTTTCAATCCAAAACCGATTTCTCTCTCGTTTTTACTCATTTCTCACTAATATTTCTTACCCATTCACTCTTACTAATCAACAATGGCACTTAATATTGTTAGAGCTACTATTCCAGAGAAAGGAACAAATTACCTAGGTTATACTAGATGCTAACCAAGCTCCTGATAGTTTCAAGGGGTTTGTGACACTTTTGTCTGATTCTTACCTTGCAGGAGCTTTGACTACTAACCCAGTTTTGTATCTGGATGTTCTGCATGGGTTTTGGACAACTACAGTAGTAAGGACTAATATGAATGTTAACTCTCTCTCTATGGTGGTAACTTGCACAATTGGAGGCCAACAAATAGAGTTCAATGAGCAAGATGTGAATAGAGCTTTGGGACTGCCAACTGCAAACTTGGTGGAGGTGACAACTCCTGATGAACTGACTGAGTTTATGGACTTCATCAACTATGGTGGAAGAATCAACTTGTCAAGCTTGAACAGGACTAACTTAAGGAAGGAATGGTCCTTTATGTTTGATTCTGTGGTGAGGGCCTTCACATGTAGGAAGACAAGGTATGAAAACATTTCAAGTATGGTGCAAAAGTTGGTGTACTCAATAGCCCACAACAGACACTTGAATGTTGGTCTATTGATCCTGGAAGAACTTGCAACCAGGCTGACCATGCCCCTGTCTGCTAGAGGTAAGGAAATCTTTTTTCCTAGATTCATTATATCCACTATAAATCATAAAGTAGAAGACATACACTTGTTGAATGGTATAGATAGCACTAAAATTGGCAACTGTAAGCAAGTGTCCAAAATAATATTTGGTTCACTTACTACAAAGAACAAGGTAAATGTGAGTCCAAAAATTACTCCATATATGATGGAGAGATTTAGGACTTACCCTTAACCAATTCCAGACATGAGATCTAATGTACAGCCTAGCACAGCTATGGTCCCTGAACCTGTGGAAGTACAAACACAGGAACACCCACAGGGACCTTCCCAAGCTGAAACCATTTCTTCAATACCTTTAGTAGCTAGAAAATAAACCACCTCATCTTCCCAAAAGGATGAGGTGAGTAAAAAGAAGAGAAAGGAGGTGACCCTGACAGTTATGAATGAGAGTGGTGAGGATCAAATAGAAGCAGAGTCACCCTTGGTCAAGAGATCAAAGAAGAGTAAGAAAACTGAGCTGACTACTCAAGCCACCTATGTATCCTCCCAAAAGGATGCAGTTGTAACAATGGGGACTAAACATACTCTAGATACATCCTCTCATCAGGGTGTGTCTATTGAAAAGAGCATTCACCCAAATGCATCCTGTATAGAGTCTGCACAGCCTGCACTTGATCAAATCCAAGTGTATGGTAGAAGAAATAAGGATGGCACACACAGTGAGGGCACATCTTTTGAAGATCCCCCATCCATTCAGGGGGAGCTGCCAACACTCACTTCTGAACAACAACTTCTAATCTCACAAATTTATTTTCTACCTACAGCACTTGAATCCAATCCTCAAGTGAAAGTTAAATCAAGTGACTTGGTTCAAGAAACATTGCTCACCACCCAGACACTACATTCAGATGGTGAGAGGCTACTAGCTGGGGTAGACCTTGATGACACCATCAAAACCATGGGGGATTTATCAGTTTTTACTGAAGACCCCATGGAGATACTAAATGCACCTTCATGTGCAAATCAGTCTTCACATACTGTTAGGTTTGAGGGTAGTACTCTTGAGGAAGAGCTATCTAAATCCTCTCCAATCAAATTGGAGGTTCCTCATGTAGGAACAACTCCCCTCAAAACCCTAGCAGATATTGCATTGACAGTAGATACTAGGAGTACAATTGCCAATGATCCTGTTATGGGGGAGGCAAGTTTATCACATTCAAGTGACAGTGCTTTGTAAGAAGCACAAGAGTTTGAGACTGGTGCACATAACAGTAACCCAGTCAAATCCCCTCTAATTCAATTGGAGGTTCCCACTACATGTGAGGAACAATAACTTGTCAAAACCACAGAGCAATCTGTGAGTAAAACTGTGACTTCAGTCACAGGTGGTTCTGATTCACAACCCTCCACATCTCAATCATACCTCATCTTCCAATGGCTCCAAGACACTGAAAATCAACCTTCAACAATTGAAGATCTCAGAGTTGATCAACTTGGAGGCCTTTCACAAATCTCACAACGGCTACTCACCTCCAACATGTCAAATCAGGACTACCAAGCTATCATGTTCACCTACCAGGCTGATGTTGAAGAAACTCAAGAAAAAATTGTTGATGAAGCTGGTCAGGATGCTAACTGTGATGCTTGGTTGGACAAGGAATTCACAATTGAAATGGATGTTGTGTTAGATAAATTCAGGGAAGAATACATCACAATTCTGGGAAGCAATGTCAGATCCCTAACTCCACAAGAGGTGTATGATGCCATCAATGAGGTCTATAAAGCTCAAATCAAGGCTTTCCACAACTTTGGAAAAGCAATTCAAAACATATTGAATAGACATCAAGACAAGATTATGAAGATGGTCAGGGAAAAGATGGACCAAATCATCCCCTCTCAAACTGAGATCAAAAACCAATTCAAAACCTTCTCAAAACAAATGTCAAGGTATGATCTCAGTGGGATTGATAAGAGTGTGAATCAGCTGAAAGACTCCTTTGTAGCCTTGCACAAGGTAGTTCAAGATCACATCATTAAATCCAATGACACAAGGTGGAAGTTGGATCAAATGCACACTGCAAGATACACTCTTTCATTTTTGGTCATGGATGAAATTCAGAAATATGTGCAAGCTACATTTGGACCATCTACTGCTCTCTCTACTATAATCTCCTCTCCACAAGACCTTCAAGCACTCAAGACACATGTAGCTTCTCTAGCAAACTCCAATGCATCTCTCAATGCTCAAGTTCAGGCTTTGACTTCTCTAGTCAAGAGTCAACAGACAGACATCAAGACCCTGGTAGACTCTCGCAAGCATCTCCAAATGCAAAACTATGTTGCTTTGGGAGCCATCATGGGGAAGCTCAACATCCCTCTACCATCACTTCCTGAACAGATAAGACCTGAAATTCCTACTCCCCTTCTCATACCTACCAACAAGACTAAGGGGGAGATAGAGGCTAGGCTAGCAAAATCAAGATCATCTACTCAACATGTCCAAGATGCTGAAAAGAGCTTAAGTCAAGAAGTAGATATTGATATGGAGAGGCTTATTAGGGCTACTGAAGGATCAAGTCTGAGCAGGAAATTTGATGAATTTCTCAAGGCTCTAAGGGCTTCTCTCAACAATAGCCTCTTCACCTACAAAAAGGCCTTGGACAGGACAATAAATTCATTAAGGGTGATTTTGGTGACTAAAGACAATTTTCAGGAGAAGAGGATAGTGGTCAATATAAATGACTCTGGGGTAGATAGGTGTATGCAGGTGCCCCTCAATTATCTTATCTTAAGGAGGGCATATGAGTTGGATATTCTGATAAACAAAGTCAGAGTTGTGATCCATGAAAACACTCAATTACTAGCTGAACTAAAAAATGCTCAAGTGGCTGCTTTTCCAGAAGCATACCTATAGCCAAGCAAGAGAATAACATACATCTATCCTACCGCCAAACACTTCAAACACTTTCAAATCCCTAAACAATGTGTCATGGCCAACAAGAAGTTAATCATGACTCTGGAAACTGCTTTAAAAGTAAAGAAGAATAAGACTTTTGAAGATAAAGAGATGATTAAGCTGTTAGGGAGATATCTAAGGGATGTTGAAGCCAACTTTCCCAAAACTCAAATCAACAAGGATAATTTGGATGATGATGAGCAGAAGAAAGATGATCAAAAATTTTCTGGCTTAAATCCAAGTCAATTCAGTAGGGCAGCTGGAAGTAAGGGTGGAGAGAAGAAGAATGATGATATGAAGGGAGGGAGTGAGAGGAGAAGCAACAAGAATCATGATGGCTCAGAACGACATCAACCAACCCTGAAAATCCAAACAACTCAAGCTCAATCTTCTAAGCCAAAAATCTCAAACATCAAACCACTTCTAACCTCTAAGCCAAAGTTTCTGTACAAACAAACTGCAAACACCTTTCTTAAAACACCAATCACCTCAAACCAAACCTATCTCAAGAAAATCACTATCTTACCTTTAGACAAGCCTTCACTCAAAATCAATTACAAGACTGTTGGGAGGAAACCTAGAAAAGTCAAGCCTATAGAAAAAGTAGAAGTCACTGAAAGGGCTCTCTGGAATTATTTCAACCAAAATGACTTTCTACCCTTGAATTAGTGCATCTCAGATGAAGATTATTTTCAAAAACTAGTTGAGGAAATAGTTAGAGTCTGGTTTGTATCTTTAAAGGAAGTCAGAATTTTTATGCAGATGGGTCCTTCATTTTCCTTGGCTGTGCTTTGATAGATTCTCTCCCTCCCATAGAAATCAAGAGAGTGATATACTTGCTAAAAGACAAGGATACTGCTACAAGAGCATGGAGATCAGTTTTGGCTGAGTGGTTGATTGAAAGAGAAGAAAAAAGAAAAATAAATGAGGCTGAATATGAGGAAAGAAAAAGAAAGTATGATGAAGAGATTGAAATGTTTATGAAAAGATCAGAAGAACTCAAGGCTAAAGGAATGAGCAGAATTTCAAAAGATGGAAAGTTTCTGAACATCAAAGCTGGAAAATTCTCAAGATTTAGAATTGATTTACTAGACAGTGGTTATCCAAAGGAAGATAAGATTAAACTAGTAGAAGCTCTAAGTGGAACACTTATTGTAGAAGAACTTGAAATTATTGTGTTCTTAAAGGATCTCATTAGGGAAGAAACAGAAGCAAAAACAATTTTTACTTGATGCTTGTAATCATTCAGACTCTGTAAATCTTCTAATGTATAAAAGCTGTAATTATGTCAATTTTATGTATTAGTCTTATTTTCCAGTTTAACTTGGGGTTTGTCTTGTTAACAGGAATGAATTTATGTTAAGAAATCTTCTCACAAATTGGGGGGAATTGTTGTGCAATATATGCCCATACTTTAACAAGACTAAGTAAAATTGACAACCCTAAGTAAGTTGTATTATGATCTTAGTTTGTATTTTGTACTTGTAACATTTAAAGTCTGTAAAAATGTCAAAGGAGCAGACTGAAGTCTTTTCAGTAAACAGTGTCAAGCCTAAGAATTCTATCTGGAAGAAGATCAAGAAGATCATGCCTCAGAAGAATTATGAAGAAGCTTGGAGTTAAATAAATCTGTTTTGGAAAAAATGTTCTAAGTCAAGATCACTACAAGTCACAGATTTAGTGTTATAGAGAAGTCATTTGAGAACTCCAGGATGACTTATAGAGAACTCAGGAAAGCTACTAGAGAACTCAGAGATATCGACAAGCTAAATTGAAGACATGAAGATTGGAGATATCGACAAGTCATTTCTTCACTAGAGAACTCAGATTTATCGACAAGTCAATATTCATTAGAGAATTCTGAGTTATGGATAAGCCAAAATTCACTAGAGAACTCTGAGTTATCGACAAGTCAAAATTCACTGGAGAACTAAGAGATATCGATAAGTCAAAGTGAAAAAATAAAGATGAGAGATCTCGATAAGCCAAATTCTCTTATAGAGAAGTCAGAGACATCTACAAGTCAAATCAACTATGGAGTAATAGAGATCTCGATAAGTTAATATATTTATCGAGATGTCAAGATCTCTATATGCCTAACTGGAGATCTCGAGGTAAAATCTCAAAGTACAATTTGCAGACCAGTTCAATATCCAAGATTAACAATCAACAAATAATCCAACCAGTTGGATTAACAAGTCTATAAAAAGTAGCTTGAAGAGTGTGCAAGATCAAGGGTGAAGATTAACTGATAAAGGAAGATCAAAGTTAACACAGTATGCAAAGATATGCTAAGCCAGAAACGAAAGATATACTTTTTCTAAAATGGAAATGATTAGTGACAGGTTACTAAAGTGAATAGCATCTCTTATTGTATACTGTGTAAATCAGCAGTTATCTAAAATATAAAGTTAGCACTGGTCCTTTGTTAGTTGTAAAAATTTAGAAAAAAGAAAATCTTGTATCTATCTCAAGAAGAAGCTAAACTCTTTATCAATAAAGAGCCTAAAAATTTTGTAGCAAAACATTCTTAATTTTAATATAAAATTAAGTGAGTTTTGAAAGATCTGTGTTATTCATAGCTACATGTTTAATTTCTGTTATAACACATCTTACTACAAGATTTGATTTACTTTGTTCAAAACCAAAATAGTTCAAGAAAACATAAAAACACTAAAACACATTCACCCCCCCTGTGTGTAATTCATTACCTAACAAAAATGATAATGCACATCAATGTGCTTACTACGTCCATGGAAAACAAGATTTTTCTCCAGATCTATGGTTGACTTGTTATCGATATAAAGCATGACTGGTCCTGGAACTATATCCATAATCTGACTTAAAAACTTTTGCAACCAAATACCTTGGCATGCCGCTGCAGTCGCAGCCATAAATTCAGCTTCACATGTTGACAATGCCACATACCTCTATTTTTGTGATATCCAGGTTATCAAGTTTTCATTAAGATAAAACGTCATACCGCTTGTACTTCGTCTATCTGCTCGGCTACTTGCATAGTCACCATTTGAGACCCACTTAACATATGATTTCCACAGCCCTTTACATACCTCAGGCCATATTCTAGTGTCCCCTTCACGTAACGGAGTACTTTCTTCACTGCATTCAAGTGCTGAACAATCGGTTTCTCCATGAAACGGCTTATCAAACCTACAACAAATGCAATGTCCGGTCTGGTGGGTACCAGGTATCGCAGACCACCTATCAAACTTCTGAACAGGGTTGGATCAACTGCTTTTCCAGATTCATCTTTATGCAATGCAATTTTCGGATCCAAGGGATACTTTGTCTCATTGCAGTCTTGCATACCTGCTTTCGCTAGCAATTTCTTAGCATAGGTTATTTGTTTCAACTATGTGCATCATTTTCGTTGTTCGACCACTATACCAAGATAGTAGAACAACCTTCCCAAGTCACTCATGTCAAATTCATTTCACATTTATTTCTTGAACTCGATTATATTAGTAACACTAGTACCTTTCACCAATAAATCATCTACATATACCCCAACAATTAAAGATTCATTGTGTACACCAATAAATCCTACTCCTTCAAGAAATTTTTTCAATCGAGCGTACCAAGCTCGTGGAGCTTGTCTCAACCCATACAGCGCCTTCAATAATTTATACACCTTGTGCTCCTCACCCTTCTTCTCATAACCTCATGGTTGTTTTACATACATTTCCTCTTGAATATCCCCATTCGAGAAGGCTGATTTCACATCTAAACGATGAACCTCCCATCCATTTATTACAGCCAATGTCAATAAAAGGCGCACGATTTCCAGTCTCGTGACTGAAGCAAATGCTTCCTCAAAATCTATGCCCTGTCTCTGAACATATCTCTTTGCGACTAATCTTGCCTTGTATTTTATAATCACTCCATTTGCATCTCTTTTAATCTTGTACACCCATTTCAACCCAATGGCCCTGTGACCTGGTGGTAGCTCAGTCAACACCCACGTGCTATCTTTCTCAACCGAATCCAACTCACTCTCCATGGCCAATCTCCACTCGACTTCCTGAGCTGCTTCATCGAAATTATTGGGCTCCTCAATACTTAGCAACAACAAGTCGTCTGCAATTTCAACTTGCTATGTATCATCATATATTTCACTGATCAACCTGTACTTACGTGGCGCACTGCTAGTTGTAGTTGAACTCACACTTTCCCCACTTCCAGTTGATTCAAGTGACTGTGATACACTCTGAGTTGGTGTTGCGGGCTCATACTCTTCAGATGTGATTTGTGCATCCTCCTGATGGGTGTTTTCAACTGTGATGTTTCCTGCATTGCCAACCATATCTGGGAACCTCACCTCCCCATCAACTGTACTCTCCCAACTTCAGAATTTTCCCTCCTGACACACTATATCTCGACTTATATGCAGTGTTCCATTTTTAGGATCAAACAAATGACTTGCCTTTGTTCCTGGTTCTTTTCCCATGTATACCACGGGTTTGCTCCTATCATCAAGTTTGCTAGTATGCACTGCTGAAATCTTCATGTACGCCACATACCCAAACACCTTAATATATCCCATGTCCGGTTTGTAACCACTCCAAGCTTTATATAATGTTTTACCCTTTAACATTTTCGTTGGAAAATGATTCAGAATATGTACCTTGTGGCGAACAGCTTCACCCCACATATATGCAGGCATATTAGACCCTCTAAGCAGACTCCGTGTCATTGCTACCACTGTGCGGTTCCTTCGCTCCACAACACCATTTTGTTATGGAGTGTAAGGTGTCGTAAAGTACCTCTAAATGCCTTTTCTATCACAATAAGATCTGAACTATGTGCTACAGAACTCGCCTCCCCTATCAGTTCGTAGTATTTTAATTTTCTTCTTTGTTCCTCTTTCGATCAATGCCTTGAATCTCTTAAAAACTTCGAATGCTTCACTCTTAGCTTTCAGCATATAAACCCACATTTCCTTGTGTAATCATCAACAAACAACAAAAAGTATTTATTACCTGCCAAAGTTGTAGGCGATATAGGCCCACAGATGTCTGCATAGATTAGTTCCAATGGCTTTTTTGCAATAAACAACGTTTGTGATGGAAACGGCTTTCATGCCAGCTTTGACATCAAGCAGCCTTCGTATTTTTCTTTGGTTGCATAAATTTTGGAATCCCTAATGCCATTTCTTCCTTTGACATTAATTTCATTGCTTTGAAGTTGACGTGCCTAAGGTGATTATGTCACAACCATGTTTCCCCTTCAACTTTGGACAAACCAAATGTTGGTTGGCTCTATTCGAGACTTATCCTGTAAATACGATTTGCTGACCTCTGTACCCTCATAAGCAATAACCCCATTTTATTATAGACTCTCAACTAATATTCTTCTAACACAACTTTACTACCTTCCTCTGATAATTTCCCCAGGCTGAGTATATTATTGCACAGCGTTGGTATATAATACACATCTCGCAGATTCCATTCCTCACCATTCTTGCACATGAAAGATATTACTTTCTTTCCTTGTATTGTGAATGTAGATCTGTCCCCAAATTTCACCAGTCCTGTAATACTCTCATCTAACTCTTTAAATTTTCCCCGATCGTCAGTCATGTGTTGACTAGCACCGTTGTCAAGGTACCACACTTGTGACATCCTCTTCTCCTCGCTCCTCTTACTCAGCATATGATCCACATTCTCTTCATTGAACAGAATCATGCCACTTTCTTTGGCCTCACATTCCACTAGTAACAAGGAAGGTTCATCCTCTTTATCTTGGGTCATGTTCACTTCTAGTTTATGTCCCCTCTCCTTTCGAGGTTTTCGACATTCGTAGGCAAAATGACTGTATCCCCACAATTATAGCATTTCACAGTGCTCTTGTCACGCGTTCCACGTCCACTACTCCTTCCTCGAGTGTCTGTCCATCTGTTCTTTTGTGATCCTGATCCCTCAACTCCATTCTTGTGTTTTCTATTCATCCATTCCTCCTTAGTTAACAGTAGTTTCCCACCTGAGTTTTCTCTTTTCGACCATTCTTCCTCGGTGAGCATTAATTGTCCTCCTCCACCATCGTTCTGACCTTTGATTCGCTCTTCATGCGCTCTGAGTGACCCAATAGCCTCCTCAACAGTCATCTTGTCAAAATCCCTAAACTGCTCAATTGTAGATACAATTTCTAGGTACTTGTTTGGCATTGCACGAAGCAGTTTCTTCACCACATAGCTTTCTGAAATCCTCACCCGGAGCACGGATATTCGTCACAAGCCCGTTTAACTTCATACAAAAATCATCTAGACGATCTGTCTCTTTCATCTGCAGCGTTTCAAACTCACTTTTCAGAGTCTGAACCCTGGATTTTTCACATGATCCGCTCCTTGACACATAGTCCTTATTATCTCTCACGTTTATCTAGCAGTCTCCTTATCAGCAATAGACAATAAGATGTCCTTGCGTATACTTTGATATATTGCGGTGAGGGCAATCTGGTCGTGTTTCTCATCAGTTGTCGATATGCTTCCTTTGTTAACATCCACAACATCCAACACCCCATGCGCTCTCATAAAGACCTTCATCTTTATAGCCCAGACGGTATACTTATCCCTGGTTTACATCGGGTAATTCAAACCAAGCGAACCCTCCTTTAACTTTGTCTTCTCTGTAGTCATCTTTGGCATACACTTTGGCATACAACGTCTCTACCCAGCTCTAATACCAGATATTAGATAACACATGTAATATGATATAAGATTATCAGCTATACACAAAAGAATAGAGAGACAAATTTTATTTTACAATAGAAATCTCACTTACTTAAGTAAACTAAAATGAACAATTACATAGGGTTAATAAAAGTAAAGATCCCACACTCATGTGGTAACTAAAAATCAGCCAAAAAAGTAATAAGACTCCTCCCTATATGCCTTATTCATGTATATCACTCTCCTAGAAACTCTCTAACAACAACTAACTGACTAATTCAAGCAATTCAACGACTAAGTTTATTCCGACACAAAGTTTAGATTAACTAAATTCCAACAAAAATTTCAATAAAATAATATTGTAGTCCTAAATTTAATATGTTGTTGAGATTCCAACTTGAAATTTTGGTTGTCCATATTTTTAAGTATTTTAATCTAACGGTTTAGATCATTTATTCGATAGTTGTGATCGAGAGTGATAACAAAAAATAAGGGGTTAACTGGGTACAAATTATTTGTTCGGTTATTATAGTTAAATATTTATAAAAATTATATTTTAAATAAAAATTGTCCGGTCAAGCATATGAATGATTTTTCAGTATATGATATAACATGTTGTCTTTTAATATTTTCATTTTAAATAAAAATAACTGTATAATTAATATTCAATATCTTGTATTAAATGACATGGGTTTTGTTGTAGGATTGAACTTACTAACAGGAATCCATATCTTTTATATTTTAACACTAATAAAAATCAATTATCTTAACTTAATTAATAATTATAAATGATGGTCAGTTATCTTAATATCTTATAACTTGCGAGTCTATTATATTGTTTAACAATTAAATTTTTTGCAAATGTAATGTATACCACATGAAAAATGGTCATTTTTTAATGACGATTTGGTAAAAAATAATCTTTAATTGATAAAAAAAAAGTTAATTTCTACTAGGTGGCTTGGTTAAATTTGCTCCAATCAAAATTATTACTTAATAGAAATTAATATTTGTGTTTAAAATGGCTCTACTTGTGAAGTAGTTGTCCATGTGATTTGTCAGGTCATCTGACACATGTCACTCAAATATCCATCCCAGTTAATTGCCTGTACAAAATTTAGGTCATGTCCGAAACAATTCTTATAATTATGTGTTGATAGAAAATAGTAAAAGTAAAAACAATTCTTATAATTATGCGTTAAAAAGACTTTGAAAGATAAATAGGGTGACAAACACTAGGATGAGGTATATACCAGGAGTAATAGAATTGTTTAGGAAACAATGCAGTACGTCTCAATTAAGTCGTTTCAACAGTAAGAGCTTTGGTTATAGTTCTCCACTGATGAGACATTACAGAACCAACCAAGTTTTTGCTCATTAAAATTCTGAAACTAATTCAAAGTTGATTCTGGGAGTAATTCATAGTTCACAAAACACTACAGGATGCTCACATTTTTTTATATCAGCTGTTTGTTTATAGGTCCAACACTGTTATTTCAGTACAAAATATTTTTTTACTAAAAAATTAATATGATTTAATAATATACAGGGAAAATCTGAGACACCGGAAATTATGTGATATAGGAGACAAGAAATGAATTAGTAATAAGATTGTCAAGTATGAACTCAACAAAGTATTACAAGAAAGCAAAACATGTAAATTAGTTTACGATACTTTAATGTTCTAGGCCGCGTTATGAAAGACATAAGGTCGGTAAAAGCCCTAACATGTGAACAAGCCTTATACTAATCGAACTTGAACATGCCTTTCTCATAAAGTCATTACACTATTATTACCATATATATATATATATATATATTCTTTTAGTTTTGCTGCATGGTCACTAAGCTAGTGTGTATAAAATAAATCAATGATGTTCACACTAGATAGATGTGTATATACAAAAGTTATGACCATAATCTAATTACGTATAATTTAATAGAAGTACTTAATTAGTCATTATTGTTCTTTCCCCCCTGATGTAAACCCCAAACCATCCACTAAAACTTAAGCCCCTCTCAGCAGCGACTTGCTACTTAGCTTTCAACTTTCAACGCATCCCTCTAAAAATGAAGTGTTTAAATACGTACGTACATCATCATTGACCATCCCATCCGTGTGCTTATCACTCATTTCACTGGTCAACAATTGAAGCTTATCATTAGGTAATGTTTGAAATACCTACACAACATATATGTTCATTATGGATTCTACAATTTACACAGATATTTTAAACACAGATGTCACACTTGAAATTTCATATTTTCAAATAATAGATATGTAGGTTTAATCAAATATCATATTTTAGGCCATTCTTAATTTTTTTTAATAAAATAAAATTATATGATTTTCTTCTTCTTAAGTGTGCTACTAGTGCAAATTATTACTTTCGTTTCACAATATTACCAACTTTGTACATGAAATAGCTATGTTATCTTCACCCCACAATGGAAGCATATTTAAATCTATAATGCGCGAGCTAGGGCATGTAATGTAGTCAATAGAGTAGACTTGCGACTTGCTTTGAACACATATATAATTTATCCACATATAATATTTGACAAAGTAGTTTAGTGAATAACTAGGGTGGGAAGTCAAAACCAAACAACCCGTTGACCTTGCTACTAATATATCCTTGTGATCAATCGAACAACATGCACCCAACAAGGGTCAAACCGTCCAAAGCAGCTTTATTTACCACCATAACAGCGTTGAATCTGCTAACATGCACTCTATAATACATTATCTTGACCATGGAATATAATTACTACACAAATTGAAGAGTTGAACCTCCCGGTTTATAAAATTATAGCAAGTGCCATATTATTTGCAGGAAAACCTAATTCAAATTTGACATTTTGGAGGGAGTGGATTTTTATCTGATTCCGAACACATACTTATGCATGTTGGCTTTTACTTGTAGTCCAATCTCAAGTTTGTTCTAGAATTCATGCACATCATTTAAATTATATATATATATATATCCTCTCCTAGTACTTACTAGGTTCTATTTAATTATGATAGTAATTATGTTAATATGTATTTACTCTAAAATGCAAGGGATGAGTGTACACCTGAAAGAGAGTGTTTATAGAACTTTAAACAATTTTTTATATTTATATATATACTTAATGTAAGAATGATATTAGAAACTTCGGGCTGAGTTCTATGGAGTCCACCTTTTTATCAGAGTCCTCGGAGTCCATCTACGTTCTGCAAATAAAATATATTGTAAAACGTGTTATTTTGCAAAACATGTTACACAAATAGCATAACTTCAACAAAATCATGCAAATCTCATATATTTACGGTACAATATGTATGTTCTGCAATATGTTCTGCAACATGAACATTTATGTTCTGCAAACTAAACATGTTTTGTAGAATATATATTTTTGCAATGTTCTGCTTGTAAAATGTATGCAATCTACAAGATTTTTGATAGAATAGTGATGTTTGTCGAAAAATAATATGTTTTACAATATTTTAAGCTATATTTTACTTGCAGAACATATATGGACTCCGAGGACTCCAATTAAAGTGGACTCCATAGAACTTTACTCTATAAACTTCTATATATAGTATCATATACTGAAAAGTATTATTTCCTATCCCTAATTGTGAAGTCAAATGTTCATTAATAACATGTCCCGAGACGAATAAACATAATAATATCATTAATAAAAAAAATTAGTATTCAAAACATAGAGTTTGTAGTTTATAAAAAGAGTAGTGCTAGGCGTGTATAGAATTTGGTATAAAATATTAGTACATAAATATTTGATATGGGGTGTTTTAATTGATTTTATTGATATAAATGGGGGGTCATTCAGATTAAAACTACCACATGATATTATATACAAAATTTTGTCTGTACACCTAGCATTTTCCTTTTAAAAAATCCACTTTTTTTAAAAACTAAAAAGTTGCTTTTTAATTCATAAATCACTTAGTAATTAAGTATTAAACTACTCAAATTAATTTTCTAGTCTAAACTCTTGGGAAAGCTATTACCCTCTCCATTCACCCAATTATTTATGGGTTATTCACCAATATCAAAAAATTATAAAATTAGTGAAAAGATAAATAAAAAGGAAAAAGGTGAATAAAGTGGGTAATATCAATAAATATTTAATATAAAAATTAAAATTAGTATAGACTATAGTAGTGGTTGTATTTAAGTGTTATGTTAAAAAAAATTATTGCCTACAAATTTTTTTGAATTATAAACAATTGAGAGGTAAATCTAGAAATGAAAAGTATAAAGAAACAGATCTAAAAAATTTATATATTAACTAATCATATATCTACATAGTTAAAAAAAAATCTTAATTCTGAACAAATAAATACTGTATGATAAATAGATTTATTCTAATATATTAATTTATATATTTACGGCATAGAATATTTTATATCTGAACATTAAAAGAATTTTAACTAAATTGCAAATATACTAGATAATTTGTTTAAATACAAAAGAAAGAAAAAAAGACGGCACTAGTAAACAACTGTGAAATAATAAAATGAAAGGGAACCATTCTTAGAACTTTTAACATGAAGGATTCAGTAGTTTAAGATTTACTTCAGGTGGCATATAAGAACAACCAAACAAACAGACAGTAGTTTAAGATTTACTCAGGTGGCAAATTAGAAGAACCAGACATATACAATCGGGCAGCTCAGCCGAGTTATTAAAATGAATGGCCCCTCAGTGTAATTTGTTAAATTTTTATTTATAAATCACTTCAAATCAAATAAAACATATTAACACATCTCATGCCGAGTTATTAAAATGGCCCCTTAGTGTAATTTGTTAAATTTTTATTTATAAATCACCTCAAATCAAATAAAACATATTAACACATCTCATGAATTAAAATCGTCTTATAGTAGCAAAGAACAATAAATACTTGGCGTAAAGAAGGATCTTTCAGAGAAAAATATAATTTAGACCCTTGGAATTTATCCAAAAATTTACCAGGGACTACTGGTCAGAAAGAAAAAGAATAATGGGTGCTACTTGAGCTCAGTTTAATGATCAAATCCGATTCTGAGAAATATTTCATTGATTTCAGTGACATTTTCTAATTTGTTTCACTAAAATACAATATGCTGGAAGGTGCAAGTGTGAATAACTAAATACAATGAGATTGAGATGATTGTAATCAGGTACGAGCTACCAAAAATACTACATTAGATCTCGGATATGTTAACCACTCAAGTCACTGATACCATGTGATGTGACTGACTACATTATATAAGGCTTTAAATTGGGCACATCCGCTGAATACTAAAAGGCTGACTACATAATAAGGCTTTAATTTAGGGACATTACGAAGATAAGAATTTGGTTCCAAAGAAACACCTGAAACAGCAGCAGAACTTCACATCTTGACTAAATAATACTTGCAAGTCTCAAAAGTTAAAACGCAACTAATTTATATTATGCTTACATGATTCGTTAAACATCATGATTTCTTGATCCAACTTCTGAAGGATGGTATACATTGCGATGATCTGTTTATATACATCTACCCCCACAACGTTTTTGTACATCTACAAATATCTTTTTTCTCAAGCATGCTGTTTCCCTGTCTATGTTTTGACAGTCATCTTTCACTGTACAGCTCCGGATATACAAATCTGGATATATCATTTTTCATGAACCATACTTTCTTGATGTCGTCACGAAGTTGATACACCCCGCATAGAACTCAAAATTACATGTAGCAAGATTTGGAAATGAGGTACTTTATCAGCTTAAATCGAAACCAGCATCAGCACTTATAGAATACAATATTTTCTGCTCCATCTGCGCCTTGCTGTATCAGAATTTTTTTTTTAACAAGGTGAGAATAAGTGTTCTTTGAAGTATATTATCAGAAAGGGCCACAAAAAATTTGACAAACAAGTTCTAGAGCAGACGAGAGATTATCTATGATAATTCCAAAATACAATTTTTAATCATCTGTTTTATTTAAAATCTAGATTGCAAAGTTTTAATTATAAGTTGATCATCCTGCTTCTTTTACGATAATTTAGAAAATTTGTCACAGTTCTGATCTGTAATCAGAACTGTACAGTTGGTTAATTACGGCAAGCCCCTTAAACATCCAATTATTTATTTGTACAAATACTAAACCCTTTCAATTTCGCCTGTCTAAAGGTGTAGTTCGCTGAACCACATTCCTTTCTAAGTGATAAAGGATACCATTGTCCTAAGCATTTTAGCCTAGTGAATACCCCTCAACCTTTTCAACAAGAATCCGAGGAGACAAGTATTAAGTTTTATAGTAGACAGCTCTTTGGATTCCAAAGAAACATGTGTACCAATCCCCCCCGGTGCTAAACGCCTAAACCAAAATCTAATAGGAAGTTCCAGCGGCCCTGTTTAAAAATATAATTGAGAAAAAAAAAAGGTACTGGTAAGGCATGAAGATTCAAATATGAAACTGAATACAATAATAAAGATGCTTAAAAAAGTGAAAAATAATTTTAATTTTTAAGACCCGAAACACGTACTTTGATGACAAAATTAACGAACCTGAAAAAAAGGGCGGAAAGTCCAAGGATAGTCATTTAGTTTGGTGCAGTTTTAAAATGGTAGCAGTTAGTTGGAACAATGATGATATTTTGATCAATAACTGACCAGCAAGAACAAGCTTCTACTTTTATGACTTCGATAACACTTCAACAGTTCACAATGTTACATGGCCTCCAAGCATCAAGGCGATAATGATCAACTATATCTAGAACTAATACTGTTAATATTTTAATACTCCAAATCAGGTACAGCTTTTACGTATGACACAGGATAGGAAAATGGAATTGGAGACTTTTTGTGCCTTGAGCTTTGTTGTTTAAGTTTGACAACAATACCAATTAACAGAATTTATTCACTCATGCATGATAGCTCAATATCAGGATAGAACTGGAAGTTACACAGTGCACTAAACAATATTTCTCACTAACTATGCAGTTGTTTAGAAATTTGTGCCAAAACTTCAAAGATGTATGAACTGGGCAAACCTTTTGTATGGAGGAAGCTTCAGAAGATTCATACAAGTAGCAGATGTTGGCAATCGATCGAGGGCTTCTTCAGATGCCTCGCCACCAGCTCTGTAAGAATAGAAAAACATAAAATCTAAGTAATTAGCTAGAGGCAAAAGCATGTCTTCTTATTACAAGAGAAATAAGTGATCTCTAGACCAGAAAACATAAATATGGAAATTACCTCTGAATGCAGAATAAGGGTTCCAAATACTTAAATCCAAGTAGAGGTCCTCTAGAGCAACCTGTCACGAACCTGTTTAAGAAGTCCATACAAATACAGATACATTCCATTAGTTAACTCAACCAAAAAATGAGGTAGAAAATTGTACAAAGAAACAGACAACTAACATTCAGTTTAAACAATAAACGTACTAATTCCTTCAAAATAATATGGTAAACATTCAGTTTAACCATTTAACAGACAACTACTTACTTCAAAAATAATTATGGCACACACGAACACAGTAAAAAAAGTTAAGACATTTGGTTACTTACTTCAAAAACTTCCTCTGGTTTTCCATTGTAAAGTTTTTAAGTACTTCCCAAAACATGTCAATCACATAGTGATCCTGCCAAATATAAAATGTAAGTGAACCGCTAAATAAGATCATAAGAAAAATAAACAGGTATATGAAGTACATCAAGAGAACAGTAAAAATTGTAAAATAGAAAGATATGACTGCAGTAGGAAGGGCACCCAATCCTGTAGGAAATTTGCAAATTAAGATTAACATGGAACAAAGGAATAACATAAGCAGTATATACAGTGACTTCATGGTTCTGCATCGCAATTTTTACAACAGAGAAGCTGGCAAGGCTTAGTCATACGTGTGACGTGCATTGAAAATAACTGCGATGACATTGTACAAAACAGTTGTGTAAATACGTAGGTATCCTCATGGCTGTCAACAACTTACTCGATGATAACCACCTGCATAATTTGTATGAGACCGAAGATCATCCAGATCAAAGCCATCAACTGACCCTGATATCATCAACTGGATGCAAAGGGAAACAAAAAAAATTAGGACTCATATAACTGGAATGAAGCCGTTGCAATGTAATTAAAATATATACATAGTATATATAGGTGAGTAAAATTCCACCAAACACCAAATTTATACCCGGGGAGGCTTACCTAAGTTCGTAGTGCTAAAGTATAGCATACTTTCTTACTGGAAAAACTTTGATTTAAGATCAAAAACTATCCTTCAATGATTTTATAGGTCTATAATGAACCTTATGAAACATTAAACAAAGTTTCTTACGATGATCTTTTAATTTGTATTTATAATAGAATAAAACAACAAATATTATAAAATTGGTCAATTTGACCCAAAAAATTCAAATTAGGACAAAGTAAATGGGACGGAGGAATTACTAGATGCCATAAAAATGTATTCAAACATAAAAATGCAAGTGAAACACAGTACTAAGTTGTGTTCAGTCCTCTAAAACATTTGAAAAGTTAGTGTTGACAATGACGTGGAAACTTGTAGGTGGTCAGAATGATTCGAGTGCATCTGTGCATGTTATAGATACCATAATACGAGAACATTCATCATTTAAGTAGAATATCTACAGTTTCGTACTATTGTTCATTTCATAGCTTGTGTATTCCCCACAAATATGTAGCTGTCCTACAAAAGTTCACTAATAAAGTTGTAAGCTTTCAAAAAAAAACTATCTTCCAGATGTGTATCCTCCACCAGTGTACCAAGTATGTTCAGTTGGGATATACTTTAAAATATTTGTAAATCACTACACCAAAAAATATGAGACAGAACAGATGAAACCAATGATCTACAGTAATTAATATGTTGACTTATCATAGTATTATAACCTGAAGCTCATGCTCGTTAAATATGTCAATCCAATCTTTCTAAACAATGATCTACAGTAATTAATATGTTGACTTATCATATAGTATTATAACCTGAAGCTCATGCTCGTTAAATATGTCAATCCAGTCTTTCGGAATAAGTTGCTGGAAACCCCTAAAGAAATGAGAACTTTGCTGTCGTATCTGCAACAAGGTTATGGCAACTTTGTATTATGACTTCATACCAGATGAAAAGATTATAATTTAGTTAATGAGCAGTGTGCAGGGTTATATTACCTGGTAATTCAGTCGATGATTAGCTACAAGATGAATAAATGTGATGACATTTTCATTGGTAACACGCAAGTTCTTGCCTCCAGGTAGTAGATCTTCTACTGTTTGCTCCCCGTATTCGTTATTCACAATAACAAAGTATAATTCCAACTCTGATATATCAGCTTCATAATGCTACAAATCACAACCAGAAACGAATTTGAGAATATTAAGTTAAAACAACTGGTAACACATACATGCCAATCAAACGTCACCCAGTCTCAGCATATAGAATATTAAGTGGAATCCATGTACAACATTTATGCAACTTAGTTTGCTTTACCGTGAACACAGCCAATACTCCAATCACATTTGTATCTATATCGAAAAACTGAATAATTTATTTTAAGTGATGGAGAAACAAAATCGCCTGCTCGGACAAGAAATATATTATTTATATTAGAGAAATATAGGAAATTTTACCATTCTTTTATTTGCTTTATAACTTGCAAATTCAGGGGGGAAAAGCAAAAGGGCGTATTGTAAGTATATAAAACCAAACATTGAAATAAAAAAGAAGGAATTACCTTTAAGAAGATGAGGTGGCGATATAATTCGGGATCCAGGGAAGGTAAGTCATTCAGATAGTTGTACCTGAATAAACGAGAAAGTAAAAACAGAATAAATAATTAAAATCACCTACCTTGTCAGCTAAGTAGGGCCCAAATAGGATACTAGGAAGTGCGATAGATTTTCCTTGAAGTTGCATTGTTTCCAAAATGAGGCATACTTTTTCTTGCGTTGACTTAAAAAGATTTAAGATCCTATTGTGATCAGAATAGAGTGACACTTTGTCTGTTTCATTTCTAAAAATCTGTCTCTTTTAAGAGATCAAACTGGTGAAAATTTATTTTTCTCAGTGAGCAATACAAAACAAAGGCATGATCTATGATCAACTGTACTCTAGAGAAAACTTAGGTGATGCTAACCACGTAGTAATACACAATCTATTAATAATGTGAAACACGGATACAAATAACTAACAACGAATTATTAATTTTCCTGCTTCAAAGTATAATTATTGTCCACCTGCCATAACCAATCGCAAAACACTGTCCACTCATGTTGCATGGTGTTTACTGTTTACCCAGTTTCCTATACATATAAAATTACATGGGACAAATGTAACTGTTAATTTGACAATTGATATTAATACCGCCGACACATTCACAATGAAGCTTTAAATGATAATGGAACCTGGATAACAAAGATAAAAGGCATATAGTTCTAATGAAGTATACATATTAGCGAGTTACAAAGATAAAACATTTAATTTTACTCAATGTAGTTTACTTACTTTTGCTTTAACTTGCTCAAGAAAAAAGTTGCAAAGGGTATATCCACAAGAATACCCTCAAACATCGCCTGCATATTAGCCAATTGAAGATGACACAGAGACTCGTTAAGTGTTTGATCAAAATATAGAATGCCTGATAAAATAACTCCAAAATGAAATTGCATAAATAAAGCTTTAAAAATACTACATTCGCATTCAGTACAAATATAAACCCTTATCAGCACAAGCATAAGACCAGGCAATAATATTAACAAAAACAATAAGGGGAAAGACCTTGGTATAAACATAGATAGTAACCGAATAAAGACCAGATAATTACAGAGAAGCATGCTAAAAGTAGTCAATTTTTTTGTTTTTCTCAAGTTTACAACACCAACACCAAACTTCAAGACCAATAATTCACTCTGAAATTAATTAACGCAACAGTTTCAAATTTTAAATACAGTTATCTAACCACCGTAAGACAATGGAAGACCTTCACGACAATGCATGACAAATCATTTTATTGCACATGCATATTTTTATTGCTATTTATCTTCTCATAATAATCCCATTTTATTGTGCACAAGTAAAAGATCATTATTACATGCCGTATGAATCTGCTTGTAATTTGTGGACTGCTACATGCAAAAAACATAACGTTACTGTTCTATTATCAAATGAAATTCTTGAAACTGGAAATTATACACATAATTATGTACACACGTTTATCTATGCAAGAGAATCATAAAACTTTAGAAAAGTATTGGCAAAATTCTATCTGCAAATATAACCATAGCTGAGAGATAAATGATTTACCCAAAAGAACAACTTTCAGAATCTGGAAGACCTCCCATTTACCAACATCTAGTTACGATCGTTCTCTCTTATTTAATTTGTAGTCATTGTAGTTACTATTCAACTTGCAAGTCATCTTTTCCAACATTTAACCCTTTTTAAGTACAACTATCCATACAACTACTTCAATTTTAATACAACTTGGTACATAAAAGCAGTTTTAGAAAAGAAGCACATTATTTTAAGCTGGGTAAAACATGGTCAAAGTGATGTCCAGCAAATAAAAATTTTATAAGCTGAATGGAAAAACCCAAAACATGTAATTGTTTTTTCTTTGTAGCTAAAAAACATATAACACATCTGACATGGTCAAACTATCCAAACAAGTAACTACTTCAATTTTAATCCAACGTAGTACATAAAAGCAGTTTTAGAAAAGAAGCACATCATTTTAACCTGGGTCAAACATGGTCACAGACTCACAGTGATGTCCAGCAACTAAAAGTTTAATAAGCGCAATGGAAGACTCCAAAACATGTAATCGTTTTTTTTTTTAGTTAGAAAACATAACACACGTCTGACATGGTCAAAAACAAGACTAAAACAAAAACACAAACCTTTGCGAGAAGAGTTCCAAGAAAGTGGAAAAACTGGAGATGCTGTTCATGTACCATTGCTGATCCAGGATTTGGATAGAGTAAGTGATCAGTTGTTTCCTGTAGACGGTCAAAAAAAAAGAGCACCATGATATGAGACAATAGTGAGCATGCAAGTGTTTGGCATGTTATATTCATGTAAGTTTAAAATCTCGTCAACTTGACAAAAAAAAAATTCAATACCATGTGAAAGATGGGAAGGATTAACATAGAGTTATACTATTATACAGAAAAGGCAACAGAATCTCTTGAATTGTTAAAAGTGAATCCTTAAGGGGTGTCAAACCAATGAGAAACTACAACAGACAACACTCCACAACAAATCAATACTTATGGGAAGATTTGCCCTAAAAATCCAAGAACATCATTCGAGAAAAGCATCCGCTAAAATCCAGGAACAAATCAACCAGCAGGTTATATCCTACAAAATATGGAGAAAAAGCTTCACAGTGGCTTCCAAACATGCATTTACAATCTACATCAGTACATCACATCCTATTATAATCTCATTCGGGAACCTAAAAGAGCGTAGATCACATTATCCTTGAATTGACACTCGGGCATCCAAGCTCTTGACCACCATCTTGCCTTGGTAACTATGATTCTTTGTAATAATATATCCAGGGACCAAAAAGATAAATAAAAAGTAACAGCATTCACAGTTTACTATTTATTCATCATATATATGAAGGCATTAATGAAAGCAAATAAGAAAAGTACAAGGATGAGCAACCTTAAACAGGCCATATTGTGCGTCGAAAGCTGCTCGAGTAATATTTTCCATAAAATCTTTGAAAATACCACCTCCATCAATACCAGCCTCTTCAACACCAAATTCGTTAACGAAAGTAACTCGAATCTAGATGGATAGTGCAAAAAAGTATTAAATTATCTCAAACTAATATAATCCTTAAAGAAAATAAAAATAACCAGAGACAAAAGCGTCCAAACATTATTTAACTAGATTATCTATACCGGTGCTTTAAGATCTTCTTCTGATAATGAGCTCAACTGACTAAAAGCATCTTCCAATATATGATCTCTTCTAATTCTGAAACGGTTTCTAGTAAAAACAGCATGAGAACTACTAGTTTCCTTTGCTGCAGCTAGCTGTGACTGGTAACATGCAAAAACAATGTTTAGGATTAACAATGAAAATTTGAAACTTCACAGGCCTTAAACTGACCACATTCGTACATGAATATATACATACATATATATATATATTGTTGCCACCAAAACAGCTAACTTTATATTGTTACATACTTTAGCCTGCAGAAGAATATTTAAAATCAAAAGAAAAACTTGTACAACACTCACAGTAAAAATTTTCACTCTGCTTGTAAAAGGCACCAAGAAAGGAGCTCGTTTCAGCACATCATACGCTCTACTACCTTCAACCATTGCCTGCATTATAGTGACATAAATAAACTTAGCAAGCTATTTCTCTTCATAGATATTAGAAATACTTTTGAGAAATCTTTACCTGAGAATTGAAGTGCTCATTGACTCCATCAGCCTGGAAGTCACTTGGGGGTGTGAACTGCCGTCTATTATTCCAATCTTGCAACTACAACAACAGTAAATACAACATGGTCATTGTAAAATACAAATGGTCACATTGTTTAGTCAAAACTGCACATATCCATTACCTTAAAATATTTTCTACACTGTCAACTCAAACCATCTTACAACGCTAATATTTCACGATACGAACGATAAGCTTATGTACCTGTGACAGAAGCTCAGAAGCTGAAATGCTAACCCTATGCTGTATAAATTCTACAGGTCGGCTCCTTAACGAAGTTGTATTAGTAGCAGACTTTGTGGAGCTTGCAGGCATTGGAGGATTTAACCACAACAACTGCCATAAAGCCTGCAAAAAGCAATTGCACACATTAAGGTAACAGAAACTACATATGCTACACAAAATGAAGTGACACAAAGCTTGGCTCCAACACTAATACGTAACATGATTGACCGAACATCTCCACATCTTATAATCAATATGCATAGATGATACATGCATACTTTCATATAATAACCATACTTACATTTATAAATTTGTGCATGAGATTTAATATATTGGGATGCACAAAATGAACCTAAAGGAACTTTCAATTTATTTTTACAGTAGCCAAGCTGATTTAAAAACTTGGAGAGGTCTACGCAGATCAAAGCTTGAGCCTTATTTTTGAACATAAACAAGCCAACAATAAACAATTAGCAATCAATATCTGTCAAGTATGGTTGCAGTTCAACAGTGAACGAACTAAAACAATGTATAAGTTGAATTTTAATTTTTATTTCATAATAGATTATACACTGAAAAAAGTGAAAAGGAGAATCCACATATAAAATATCCATAATCTGATACAGTTCACATATTTCTTCAAATTGTCAAGATATCTTCTGGAGACAAAAAACTAGCACCTTAAACATGTACACTAGTCAAGAACCTTTAGCAAGTTGATACAATAACTTACTTGTCTCAAGATAACAATCAAGCATCTAATATCCTTTAGCGAAAGTGGTTTCTCCTGCTCATAGAACTCCTCATTATCAACAATCATAAGCATGTGCCTGTTACAAAACAAAGGCTATTTCATAACTTATTGGCTAAACATGTCTTCAGTTTATAGGCACTGCATTAATTTAACATCTATAGGATAGCCGGATTTTATTAGATACAAAAAGCAACATTCTTACTTGTATATAGGACAGAAAACTGCCAATGGCAATAGCCAACCGGGTGCATCTCCTGGCAAATAAGCAGAATGCTCCGAGAAGGATGACCAGTTTTGATTCTCATGGCATCGTTTCATGAAGTTCCAGAGAACAGGAATTATTTCTGTTCTATAAGCTAATACAGTCATGATGCGCTCTAGCGGCAAAATATTGAAAGTCACATGCAAGAAGGAACAGGCTGCAGTAACAGCAGCCACCTCTTTATCACTAGGCCTTTCTTTGTATGAACCATTGGCATGTGAAAATCCTCTGAATAGAACATTTGTCTGCTCAAAATGTACCAAAAACACTAGTATAAATTCAAGATACATCTAGTACTAATGATATATTTGATAGAACTATAATTTATTACTACATAAGTTTAAGAAATAAACAAATATATAGGTATGTCCACGGTGGTGCTATATCTGTAGTATAGCATCCATAAAAAACCCAACTACAATGCATGCTAAACATGGATGCAAAATGGCAAAATGCTATACTTGGTGCTAAATATAGAACCAAGTATAGATGTTGCTATAGATTGCCACAGAAGCATGCAAGTCGGAAAATGGATAATTGAAACTTGAAAGTAATAGTAACAAATACAATTGTGCATTTAAAAATTAGGTCAATGAAATATAGCTATATGTAGATATATTTGGTGTCATAAAATTATGCATTGGACCACAAGTTCTATTTCAACTCCAAAAATCACTTATTGATTTCATAATATAGCAATAGCTTTAGGTAATTTAGCACTACCATTGAACATGCTCTTATGTCAGTACAGTTGTTAACATACCAGCTGTAAAAGAAAGCGAGGATCTATTGCATTTGAAATTTGCCGTTCTAAATCCACATTCAAAACTTTGTCAGTAGTTTTCTCATCGATAGCCATGTCATCATCATCCGCTGCAAAATCTTAAGTTACATTTAAATTTTCTAGAATAAGATAATTAAATAGTATGAACAGTTTTCTAACTATCACGTTGTGTTTAGTTGGGATGAATGAAATTGTGAGGAAATGGAATTGGTACTGTTCTACAGTAAATGTTTATATGTTTCTTCCTTCCATCTCATTCCTAAAAATCTAAACAAAAGTTCAAACCCACAAATTTGAGATGAAATGCTTCTTTCTCTTCCTACTCATTCTCCTAGCGAACTTCGTTACTAAAAACTTGCACCTCTCAGTTTTGTTCCCTCTTTCCTCGTGCATCCTTTCTTTATTTTCGAATTTTGTTCATAAATTTCCTTTCCATTCCTTCCCCCATTAATTCTCCAACAAATTGTAGCATTAGCAAATAATAGTTTAAAGAAAGTTGATGAAAATTAATATGATAATTTCATATAAGATAGAGCACTAATAAGAAGTAAAAAAACAAAGTACAGAGGCATACTTTCTTTACTTTTAGTATTTAAAGTGTAGAAGGGAGCGAGTTCCTCCAAGAAAGATGTTGCAACGACCGTAAAATCCATAGCCTAGTTCAAGAAAGCATATAAATGATAAGGGACACTAGGAATGCTATAAAGCTTGTACACCAACATAATTTAAGGATAAGAGGAGCGCACGAGTATATTAAGTCCTATTAAATTTATACCAACAAAAAAGAATCCAGTTAAAAGATATATGTCTGATTTCTTGACTTAAAGATTATTGAACCAAGTATTATCAGTATAATCTGGACATCTCGACGTCAATAAATAGCATGCAAGGACGATTTTGAACTTCAGAACTCCTATACATCCTTACCAAATCAAAGGAGCAGTCGGGCTTAACAAAAGCAAGTGCAGCTGCTTCCAATAAGTTTCCAAGCAAGCATGCATAACCAGGAAATTCAGCCGACATGTCAACTGGTAGAACTTTATCAGGACCTCTTGCGAAAATGGTCATATGATGGATATATTGCTGACTCAGATCTTTTGTTGTAAAAATCTAGAAAAAAAAACATCAGCAAGTAATACTCAGTACAAGCTTTAGTGACAAAAGGCCGCCAATTTATGAATCATAATTACAAGTACTGTAAAAAATAAATGACTCTAATTTAATGAAACGGTTACCATAAGAGTTCAATAAAATACATTCAGATATCCATATAGAGATATTTAATTAATCAAATACATAAGAGATTCTATTCAAAAGTACCAAAACCATATAATTTGGAGGGGTAGAATAATGTTTTAATAAACTTTTATACATAAATAGCATAGGAAAATTGAAAAAATCCAAGCTTTAGGGATAGAAAATTAAACTGAGTATGGCACAAATGGTTGTGTCATGCAAAGATAGAGATAGTAAAAAGTCAAAAGCCCAAGTACCTCCTTCAGGTATGGAAAAAGTTGCCACAGGAAAGGAACTGTTAGGATCTGAGATATGAATGTCCATCGTACATCAGTTGCACAAATACATGGTTTTTGCCCCATATGAGACATAATGAGCACAAGAACATGCTCCAAAGATGAGGCTTTCGCAGCAGAACCTTGAAAACTTGTGCTTATCTATGCAAAATTAACAATCACGACAGGTCAGCTCATAAAAAAATAATAGTGAAGTGCACACAGGAATAGAAAATGAGAAAACAAATAGCAAGATAAAATCAAAAGTACAAAGTCTTTTTCTCCTTGTCTATAACTAAGGAATAGGGGTGAAGAATACTGCTCAAACATAATTAATTTGTCCAAATCCTATGAGTTTATAACAGGCTATTTCAGTGCAATCAATATAGCTATTTTATTCCAATCTATTATAAAAATCTGCGGGTTTATAGTGTATTTTGCTGATTCTCTGCGGAGATAAAGCCATTAGAGCAAGTCCAATGGGCTAGCTATTCATGCTTTTAAATTGAATTTAAGGAATGGGAGTAAAAAAGTGATCCGATAATCTCCTAGTGGTTCCTTAAATCACTAATAGCATCAACTTACTACTTATTTTAAAGTAATATCCCCCCTCTTTTTAAGGATGCCATAAATAAGATTTTATAGTAAAATATGAAAACCACCATCTTTCTCTCTCTTGTATATTATACTTTAATTGGAAAAATGCACTTTTAACAATAAAATATTTAATAAGGCATTAGTACAAGGAGCATTCTTGGAGAAAAAATTACTTATCTATGTCTAAAAATACTAAGAGCCAATTTTTTATTATATACAATGAGTGAGTTAAGACTTAAGAGACTGTTGGACTTGCTCTTAACCCCTTGTTTTACCCTTTCCCAGCTTCTGTCCTACATCAACGCCTATGTGAAGCACCTTTGAGATCTTTATCTTCACACAACAAAGAATCAAATAATCTAGCCTTGAAAAGAATTATGCAGGGAGTTCGGCAACAACATGATGCATATGTGATATGTCATTAGCAAAAACTACTAATTCGTATATTTGAATGCAGAACCAAAACAAAGGATCAGAAAACGCAGATTTATAAATTCTGGAAACCAGAACAAAATATCAGAAAATGCAGATTTAAAAACTCTGGAAACCCTAAATTTAAAAAGGTAGAGGTACCATGCATGGAAAGAACATTAGAGCATCCAAAAGAAAAATGAAAAACTACAATATTTTTGAGGGAAGACGTGTTGTACAACTGTACTGTATAAAACTACAAAAAAATATGACACAGATTGCATAAGCTTATAATACTCTGTAATGCTTTGACAAGTCATTTTCTAGTTTAAAGTAAAACAACTAAAGGAACAGGGATATTAAGCTATAATAGAGATATTAGCAGAAGAATAGAGTAAGAAATGAGCAGATTGATAGCTTGAAGAAGAAGCAAAAACTGCTTTAGAGAGAAACAAGAGAGAGAGCTTAGTGGAAAAGATATTCCGTTCTCTGATTTAATAGTTCATTATATGCTGAATTACAAAGCTAGTGCTATATTTATACTAGTCCACACTTACACAACCAGTACAAAGACCATAATACCCTTACAACTACATTTTTAATACTGTTATACTTATACTCTTCTATTCATACTTCCTGACATACTCACTCCAGATACTGCAGAAGTACTTGCAAAACAGAACAAACGATCGCACAATGCAGATACAGAAAGAACAGTGGGATCATGCGTAGGAAAAGGAACAGATTTTCCATATAACAAGAGCATGCACAAGCAAAAGCAAAAACTATCATCCAGTACCATGAAAATTGAAAAGTTCACCTTCGCCGTAAAAATAATCTCCCTTATTAGATGATATACGTTCCTCTGCAAGAGAAAGGCAACAATCTTACAAGACCAAGAAACTTGGGGTTCAATTAGCATAACTAATGACTCTAGCAAGAAGGCTGCTGATGTACTGGATCCTGAAGATGCCACTAAGAGTTGATCCTTCAACTGGTTCCTGTTAAAACGTTTTACCGAATAAGTATATTTTCATTTTCATTCTTTTGTATTTAATTTCATTTCGAAGCATGTGTGCATAATAGTTTGAAAGAAAGACATTGCACCGAAACTAATATTTTCACCAGTTCAACATCATAATAAATAGACTTAAGTTTCCACATCAAAACAATGGTACAATATAGACCAATACTACTAGAACTGACAACCAAATAAAGTAGAACATCTACTTTACTTACAAACGTCATGTGAAGACTGGCAGAAAATACTACAAATTAATGTTTAACAATACAAACTGGAACTTTAAAGGCATCAAACACCTTAAAAATGTAGCTACCTCAGAAGTGTTAATTGTAAACTTTCTAATTATATATGAGATCAAATAAAGTTACCTTGTGGATCAGAGGTCCAACCCACTGATACATTATATGACAGATATCTTAAGTCTAAATAATAGCCCTCCACCAAGGCAAAAAAGCATAACTACAACAAATGTAAAAAATTTAAAAAAAAAAGGTATTCCATCTCATTGCTGAATTACTACGGAAACTGGTATTTAGTATTCCCCCTACCTCTTCCTTGTAATTTAAAAAATAAGAGACACCGGTAACATGGAGAAATTTAGGTAGAACGGGATAGAGTATGCATCATGGCAAGAGTGTGGAGCTTAACTTCAGATATATAACCAAGTTCCCATGAATATAGAATTTTATTTAAAATGCTGTGAAAAAAAAATGAGTTTATAAAACTAATAAAGTGTTATTAGTGAAGGAGTCACAAAAATGTAAAGAATTCATAATTAAATAGGTAGCCACTAATAGGCCAATAACACTTGAACTAAAAGAGATAATTATATGAAAATCAAAGCATATTGAATTTTTATGCAAACGATAAGCTTACTTCACTAATAAGGTATTCTTCAATTGATAGAGGTTATACCACAACTCCACAAGTACTAATTCTAAAATAGAAACAACACCCAGTTTCGTGCACGGAAAGGAGTCTCTAATAAATAAAGTAAAAATGTGTATCAACATGGAAAAGATTAGGTTTTCCCATACAAGGTCTTTAACACATCACAACATATAGAAAAAATTACATGTTTCGTAGCTTTTGTACCTTGCGTCCTTGCGTATATGACATAACCAAGTTGTATTAAATAGAACTTAAAATAGGCACCCAGGGTCAACCAAGTTAAACTAAATTTGTAATGCATATAAAAAATTGTTCTGATTGTAGCAGAAATCAAAACTCAAAACACAATACCGTACATGCGAAAAACCCAGAAAATACCTGTTCTCATAAACTGCCCGGATACAAGCATAGGCAAATCGCTTCACCCTGTAAGCCCCTGATTCATCTTCTAACAGATAGTCTGTACCTCCAAAGAGTGTATATATTTCTCCTGCTGCATAAGTGATATTGTTAATAAATGAAATGAAGTTTCTAAATCATTAAAAAATAATTACCATGCATAAAATCCAATATCCAATATGAAATAAACTATGTCTAAGCATCATGCAAGGGGAACAAATCAAGATGGTAAATCAATGAATTAAAAAAAAGTAATAACTACAAAAGTGAGAAGATGTGTGGCCCGCTATATATATGATGCATAAGACAATAATTAAAAAAAAAGTATTTTAACAAAAAGATAATAAGTATCTAAATCTTTAACCCTAGACTACCTTCCCTGCAATTAAATCAAGATATGTGTTCCATGCTTTAAGGTTTGAATTTCAGTCGAGTTCATGGCTTTTAGTGAGACAATCTAGGATCTAACCAGATGAGCCTAGAATATACAGTTCACATATGCATGACATGCTTATCAAGCCTTAAATCCTTGAGGTTCTGTTAGTCATCTAACATTGTATAAGAGCTCTCTAGTTTACCAAGGTGCTGGGTCAAAACAAAGCATGCCTCAATCACGTTGAGGCAATCAAGGTAGCTCTGTTGGGTACTTGAAGCAAAGCGAATTCATGAAGTAAAGCAAATTATTTTTTGTCTCTTTTAGAGAGACAGCTTCCTTAAGGTGCATGACCAACATGGTTGTGACAATTGATTCTTGGATACATTCAAAAAGACCTTGAACAAAGATCCATTTATTTTACATCCCGGCATAAATGGTTACACTTTATATATCATGGTTCATAACCAATTAACCATTGTTTTAATGTCACTAGTACACATCAAAATATTTTCATATTTTAATTACATTTTGCAATCTTGTTTATGTGGTTTTCAGACATACATGTAGTACATAAGTAACATTTTAAGCTCTCATTTACATGTACATATTCGGGATTTTACGAAATAAAGGAGGGTACATCATTGTATGAACAATGTTAGAGTAAAACGAACTACATTCTTTAGAGATATTTGATGCACCAAGATTAGAAGACCAATTTGAGAGAATTGGTATAAAATTGATGAAAAGAACTTCCGAAGGCAATCAGATAATACAAACCGCTATCTTGAACAAAATGTCTAAGCAGCCGACATGCTTCCACGAGAGCTGAATAATCAGTAGCGTTTTTGGCATTAAAGAAAAAGAGAAATTGGCGAAGGAAATTAGAATTTGGCCCAAAGCAACATCTGCATGAACAGAAAAGGTTTTAGAAATTACTGCATCATACATAGACACACCGGTTACTAAATATTCTAACCACACACAAATATAACAAAATAATTCATAAAGAAAATAAACATTAAAAAATATATATAATCATCCAACCTGTCGGCATTTTGTAAGTGCTTCCCATATACACTGAAAAACTGTTCTCGGACTTTTAAACGTTCTGCTTCCACCACTTTTCTTCCTCTGAAGCATTTCTGTTGCTAGTAATTAGTCAAATTCAAAATTCTACGATAGTAGATATAAGAGTTTCTAATATACTGCTAAATAAACTACAAGATGAAGAGTTCAACCTATCGAACAAGTTCATTATTCCATTAAAAGCAGAACGCTGATCTTAAAAGTTAACCTTGCAGAGTAAATAACAACTGTATAATTTAGAATAAAAAATTGCAAAATCATAGTAAAAAAACATAGCTCTTGTTATCATGTTGCTACCAATTTCTGAAAAAATTGAAACTCTAAAATAAGAATTTCAAACCCAAATGTTCTTGTAGTAAGACACAGCAAGCACTAATGTGTATGAAATTCAATAAATTAGGTAGATTCACAAACGATATAATTCAACTATATCTCCTTTGAGAGAAACTTATAACTAAGAAATAATTTCAAATATTTTTGGTGATAAGAGACATGATCAGTTAATTGATACTGATCTGTAGTCCATACTAGTGCATTAGAAGTAATTTTCCAGTTCCATGAAGACGCAGAAGTCAAATTCCAAATGTCAAGAGCCTATTAAGGCACCAAAAAAAAGTTCGTTTTTGAAGGAAACTTGAATTTGATAAAACAGGAAAAGATCATGATGCATAATAATTTCAAAATAATCTCTTAAAAATATCATCCAAATAGTAAATAAATAAGATAAAATAAAACTAAAGTCAAAGTCAAAACAAAGACACTAACTGAAGTCTCCTAACCTTTAAGAAGAAAGAGAAGAACTGATTTTACCTAAGTAAATAACTATTCCTTCAATACCACAAAACATCTTGCATTCATCCCAATCCCGAGTTTTAGGAATAAGGAACCACACTCTTAAATGCAGAGTGGTCAAATTTAAAGACAATTGCCATTTTTTCCAAGTGTTATTGCTCGTCCATTACTAGGTTGCTAATCAATTATTTGTAAAAGCTTCACTATTTTCATCACTAAGTTTTTAGTAAACTATTTGTATAAGCTTTACTATTTCCATTACTATTTTAAATAGATAACTGTTACTATGCTACGTTATTCTGAGATTCCGTCATACGATCATATCGACCTTCTTAGTTTCTTGGTAGAAAAATATGACAGACCTTGAGCTTTTCTATTAATTTTAATATTGGATATATTGCTTAGAAAGCTGCTGATATTTTTTTATATTATTCTGCTACTCATCAATATATGAGTTCTTTTTTCAATTGTAAATGAAATTCTTATCATGCAAAGTGTGGGTGTATTCCATAAGCTAGAACTTCCTAAATAACAAGAATATGAATTAGCTAGAAACCATTCATCCATCCAAAGATCTTTGCCATGTATTTTCCATCGGATTTGCCTTGGAATAGGTTCTAGATTTATATACAAAGGCCATCGCTTCTTCCCATTAAAAGGTGATTTTATTATGGTTATATCTGGTTAACATAACCAATCAAGTTGACAGATGTCACCATTCTTTAAATGGCTGAAGTACTGTTTTTCTGAGTTCATCCCTAATTGATATCTTAAAACATTAACAAATTCATCTTACTAACTACCAAAGCAGGATATCGGTAATTCTATACCAAAGCCAGATACTTATGTTTTCTAATATTCTGTATCTCCGCATCATTTTTTTTAATCTCCAGATGCACAACCCTGAACTTTTTAACTTCATACTAAATGTTTAAAACAACAAATCTGCATCATATCCTAAAAAAATGAGAAACTCCATTTCAAATGACACATATTTTACCTATCCACGTACATATGATTATATGACGTTAGCAAGCATGCAAATGACAAAAATTAGATTCTCATATTGTGTTTTAGACATCAAAGCAAAAGTTCTTTCACTGATTTTGGCAAGCATGTAAATGCCCAAACCTGGTCTGTTACTAGAGACACACCAGCAAAAATAACCCCCCCCCCAATTTTGTTTATAGATGAAGTCAGAAATAAACACATTACACATGCTGGGAAGAGAGTGTTTTTTCTCATAATTGTACATCTAAAAAATATATATCTCCTGTAGAGATATCTTCTTTGTTTGTTAACTACTTTCTCCCACTAAAATATTTTATTTCTATAATTATCAAACAATAAAATACGATGTTAAAGTAATCATAAAATTAGGGACAAAGAATCACAACAAATTAATTTCTGAGCCCCAAAAAAATTCTGGTATAATTTGATTCTCATAACATATTCACTAAACAAAGCTGCCTGGTGGCAAGGATTTTTGGTATGTCGTCCCAGGTCCTAGTTTCGATTGTAGCTCACCGGCTCACCCCAAGATTTTACATTTGTAACTTGTAAGGTATATAAGCCTAATTTTTAAAAAAACGTATTCACTAGACATACTTAAATGCATCAGTCTCTAACTACTAAACAGATGTACTCTTACGTTTATAAGATAGATGATGATTAAATTATATAGACAAGTCAATGCTCTCTCGAAAAACTCTTCACTTAATTACCACATCACATCCAATGCTAAACATGTGAATTTTCGCAACCGTTTACTTAATCCAACAATGCAAATTTGAAAAACCCTAACTAAAAACTCCACTTCAGAAATCATAATAGGCATAAATTAGCAAACACCCGGCTGGTAAACTAACAAACATTGTATACGTAAACGGAGCGCGATAGGAGTAGATAATAATGTGATAATAAAAAAAAGAATGGGGGTAACCTGGATGGTAGTAGCAGCAGTGTTTTGTTGGCGCAATTTCAACCGCTTATTCCTCTCTAACCTGGTTTGTTCTAGAAGCTTCTGCCTATCTCTTTCTTTGGAGCTTCGACCGCCTAAATCGACTCGCTTACGAGTCGATGGATCGCCACTAAAAAACATGGTTCCAGTACAAATTCACCCCCAATTTGATGCCTCGAGAAGCGGGTCGTGATCGGCGTGCTGTGCAACGGTGAGGGAGGTCTTATTTGTAATGAAATTGAGAACTGAATTTAAAATTGGGGGAGAAGAAAGGTATTAGAAAGAAGGAAATGGAGCGAATTGAATCGAATGGGGTGAGCGTTTGTGTTGATTACAAAAGGGAAGGGAAGGGAAGGGAGGGCTTTCGCTTCCTTTCTTTCTTTTCTTTCTTTTTTCTTCTTCTGCGTCACGAGTGAGGTTGCGTTGTTGGATTAAGTAAATATCAAAATAAATCAGTGCCTTACTTTTTTAATTATTTGGGGATTTGTTGAACCTTGTACAATGTACTGTATACGTTTTCATTCACCGAGTCAATAGAAGACCTCGGTTGACAGTCGGGGACACCGTCACAATTCTCTTTTTTTCTTTTTTTTTCTTTTTTTCTTTTTTTTTTTGAGGACAACTTCTTTTTTATTTTTGAAAATCCGTAATTTATAATTACTTCCGATTATTGTAGAGAATAATCCATAATTTGTAACTAGTTAGAAAAATTGACCAAAATACATGCTTTTTAGAGTGCATAGCCCATAAATTTTAATATTACATTCATAGATGTCTTGTCATCTGACATGGTTTGTTAAGTCATTTGTTAAGTTATTTTTCACCCGTTAAGGTTGTCAGATTCATTCAACCATCGAAAGCATGGATCAAGCAAATAGTATATCAGCAGCAATGAATGCTATATCCTTGGAAGATGAGGAAGTAGGGGGGATTGAAGTAGGAGTGATTGAAACATACTCTTTACAAGAACAGGGTTTCAATGCTAAACTATGTATTGTGGGACGATTTATCCAGGAAGGGAGGATTGATTTCGCGGCCATGCAACAAACGTTGGCAGTCCTTTGGAAGCCAGGAAAGGGAGTTTACATGAAAGAAATCGATTCGAATCTCTTTCTATTCCAATTCTACCACGAGTTGGACGTGAAACGTGTCATGGAGGGCAGCCCCTGGTCATTTAACAGGAAAGCTATAGTCATGTCAAGATTAAATCCAGGCCAAACCCCTAGGAGCGTTGATCTTAATCATATGGAATTGTGGGTGCAAGTTCACGATTTGAAAGTTAGCTTTATGTCGGAGAAGATATTAACAGGGATTGGCAATTACATAGGAAGCTTTGTTAGTTCATGTCCTAGCAACTTTGTTGGAGTCTGGAGGGAGTATATGAGAATTCGGGTTTCACTAAACCTAGCCAAACCTTTGAAGAGGAGAATGAAAATCAAAATGTCAGGAAATGACTGGTTCTGGGTTAATTTTAAATACGAAAATGTTCCTAGTTTTTGTTTCATCTGCGGAATAATAGGGCATTCTGAAAGATTCTGCGGCCTACTGTTTGAGAAACCTGAAGAGGAAATTGTGAAACCTTATGGAGCATGGTTGAGGGCTCCTTTTAGAAGACAGGTTAAACCTATTGGAGCTAAATGGTTACGTAACGAGGATGACAGTAGCAGTTTCAATTCTCAGTCTCAGAGTCATGACATTCCAGCTGAGGAAGACGATGAGAGTTTAGATCCGAAAAACACTCCTGCAAATTTGGTGGTAGTTACACAAGGAGGAAATCAAGGAATTGAGATAATTCAAAAAGGAGATACTGGCGCGAGACAGCTGCATGGAAATATTCGAGATAACATAATCGTTCACTCCCCAACAAATCAGGAAACTAATGATGCAATTTTTATCGAGTCCAAAAAGCGCAGAACGGGAGATGGGCTGGACAATAACAGTATGGGCTCAAATAAAGAAATGCAGATGGATTCAGATGATGTCACTGAACCGGGCTTTGAATATTCAGAAAACAGTTCAAAAAACGCGTATGGGGCGAGTACTCAAGTGGGTGCTCGCCTGTTATTATGAGTCTTTTGAGCTGGAATTGCCATGGGCTTGGGACCCCATGGGCTTTTCAATTCCTTAAGGAGATAACTCTCCAAAAGAAACCCGATTTTGTTTTTCTGAGTGAAATTATTTGTAAGCGTGGCACAGTCGAAAGATTACAGCGAGCTATAGGGTTTGAAGGTATGGTAGTTGTTGAGTCGCAAGGTCATAGTGGAGGCGTGGCTTTTCTGTGGAGAAATCAACAAGAAGTGACATTGAGGTCGTATAGCAAAAATCATGTTGATACTATTATCCATACGAATAATAATAATCCTTTCAGAGTTACAGGAGTGTATGGGGAACCTGACAGAAGCAAGAGGCATGAAACTTGGCAACTTATTCGAAATTTATCTTCCAACAATACTCATCCGTGGGTTCTCATTGGAGATATGAATAATGTTTGTTCTCAGATTGATAAGAAGGGAGGTAGACCATATCCGGATAGCCTTATCCAAGGTTTTCTTCAAGTTTTGGATGACTGCAGTCTTATAGACATGGAACTCCAAGGTTACCAGTATACGTGGGAAAGAGGAGCTGGCACCGCTGATTGGATAGAGGTTCGCCTTGATCGAGCATTGGCTACATCAGAGTTTATGTATATGTTTAAAGATGTCATTCTTTCAAACTTAGAAGTATCAACCTCGGATCATTGTCCTCTTCTTCTTGAGTTTTACAAAGTTCATCAAATCTCTCATCCGAAAAGATTTCGATTTGAGAACGCCTGGCTCCGGGAGCCCATGTGCAAGCAATTAGTCGAGGATGTTTGGTTCAGAAATCAGGGTCGTTCTTTCTATGAGAAATTAACTGAGTGTGCAGATGTTTTATCCGAATGGGGAAAAGAAATTACTGGAAGTTTTAAAAATCGAACTCGGGAGTACATCAGGAAAATTAAAGCTCTAAGAGGGAGACGAGATGATTATTCTGTAACGTGCTTGAAAGATTACCAGGAAAAGCTAGCTGAAGTATACGCTCAACAAGAGGCTTTTTGGAAGCAACGATCTAAACAACATTGGCTCAAAGCGGGTGATCAAAATTCTAAGTTCTTTCATGCAGCTGCAGAAAATCGACGGAATGTGAACAAAATTAGATGGCTGAAAAATAACGAAGGCCAGTTGGTTGATTGGGATTCAGGCCTTCAAACAGTGATGATTGACTATTTCACTAGTCTGTTTACAGCCTCGAATACAGAATGGAGTTATGTTATTGCTGCGTTCAGGCCAGGATCACAGATGAGCAGAACATGAAATTATTGGAGGATGTTACCGAAACAGAAGTCAAGGCAGCTTTGTTCCATATATATCCAGACAAATCTCCGGGCCCGGATGGGATGAGCCCGGGATTTTATCAGAAGCATTGGAAGATTGTTGGGGGGGATATAGTTAATATTGTCAAACAATTCTTTATGTCAGGTAGCATCGATCGAGAACTACAGAGTACTAGTATAGTTTTAATCCCTAAGAAAAAGAATCCTGTGTTGATGACGGATTTGAGACCCATCTCTCTGTGTAATGTTGTCTATAAGATCATCTCGAAAGTCCTTGCCAATCGTTTGAAATCGATTATAGACTTGATCATTGCTGATACTCAAAGCGCATTCATTCCAGGGAGGTTAATAACAGATAATATTATGGTGGCTTTTGAGGTCATGCATTTTATGAAGCGTAAAACTTCGGGTAAGCAAGCTTGGATGGCTCTTAAGCTCGACATGAGCAAGGCTTACGATCGAGTGGAATGGAATTTTCTGGAGGCAGTGCTTAAGAAAATGGGATTCTCGAACAAGGTAATTCAATTGTTTATGGCTTGCATTTCATCTGTGAATTACCACATTAATCATGCAGGAAGAATTTTTGGGAATATCATCCCCTCTCGTGGCCTTCGTCAAGGAGATCCCCTATCTTCATACCTATTCCTTATTTGTATAGAGGGATTTACTGCTCTTATTCATGATTATGAGAAGCGTAATTGTATCCAAGGCATAAAGGTTGCTCGCAGTGCCCCTTCTATTTCTCACATGTTCTTCGCTGATGATTGCTACTTATTTTGCAAAGCTTGTGAGGATAGTGTTAATCAGGTAATGCAAATGCTAAAAACTTTTGAGAAAGCATCGGGGCAGCAAATTAACGTAGAGAAGTCTTCGGTCTTTTATAGTCGCAATACCAGCTCGTACCTAAAGCAAGAGTTGTGTCAGCAGTTAAGAATTAAGGAAGCTGGGGATAACTCTCAATACCTTGGTCTTCCCAATATGTTGTCAAGGAAGAAAACGGCTGTGTTCGGCTATATTAAAGAGCGTCTATCTGATCGCTTAAAGGGATGGGATAAAAAAGCTCTATCTCGAGGTGGTAAGGAAATCTTAATTAAGTCTGCGGCTCAGTCCCTTCCGAATTATTCCATGAGTGTGTTCCTCCTCCCAGTTGATACATGTAACGAGTTGGAAATGGCTATGTCAAAATTTTGGTGGAGAAATGATAGTTCAAAGGATAAAGGTATTCATTGGATGTGCTGGAGTCGTTTAACCGATTCTAAGTTCAACGGTGGTATGGGCTTTCGAAATCTCCGTGATTTTAATATAGCTTTGCTGGGTAATCAAGCATGGAGGCTCCTTACTCATCCTGAAAAACTGGTCAGCCACATATTCAAAGCTCGATATTACCCATCTGGAACGTTTTTAACAGCTCAGCTAGGCTCCAGTCCGAGCTACATCTGGCGAAGTGTTCTGACAGCACAAAGTCTGGTAGTTCAGGGTATCTCTTGCTGTATTGGTAACGGGCAAGATGTGGAAATTTTGAATTGTCCGTGGCTTCCATCAATCGAAGATCCTTTTGTGCATTCAAATAATGAAGCCATCATTAACCAGAAAGTTGCTTCTCTGTTCAAATCGGGAGAAAGAACTTGGGACACAGATTTAGTCCTGGATGTTTTTGAAACAAGGGACGCTGAGTTGATCCTCTCTATCCCTTTATTTGAGAATGCAAAAGACAGCTGGTATTGGCGGCACGAAAAAATGGGTCATTACTCAGTTAAAAGCGGGTACAATATCATTCAACAAGCTAAAGCTCAAGCCAGCACAGCAGATAACTCGGGGTTCTGGAGGCAATTATGGCATCTGAAAATTCCGAATAGAGTTAAAAAAAATTTATGGCGTGCTTCAACTCATTGCTTGCCCACAAAAGACATGCTGCAGGTCAAGAGAATCCAAGTTAATCCCAAGTGCCCAGTCTGCAACTTGAGTGATGAGTCAGCTATTCACACTCTTGTCAAATGTAGTTTTGCTCAGGAGTGTCACCATTTAACATCAAATGCCCAAGTAACGGGAGAATTTCAGAATTTTGTTGAATGGCTCCAACTAGTCTTTGATCAGAACAACACGAAGGTCATTTGCAACCGAGTAATAGTCTGCTGGTTTTTGTGGAAAAATCGAAATGATATAGTATGGAAACAGCGAGGAAATGGTGTTCACGACGTAGTTCATGCAGCGTTGTCTTTCCTTAACCAATGGAAGGCTGCTCAAGATAAGAATTTCGACTTCTCCTTGAGTTTCATAACTCCAGAAGACGGTCTAGAGCAGTGGTGCCCCCCATCGTTGAATAGTGTTAAGGTGAAGGTAGATGCAGCTTTGTTCGAGAATCCATCTCGATACAGCCATGCTATTATTGTTCGGGATCATTCAGGCCAGCTTATTCAGGCTTTGTCAAAGTGCTCCATCGGCAAAGTATCTCCAGAACTAGCAGAGAGTATGGGCATTAGAGAAGCCCTTAGTTGGATCAAAGACAATATTGTTTCGAATGCCATAATCGAGTCTGATTGTCTCCAGGTTATCCAATTAATTCGCAGCTCTTTCTCAAGTTATTCATACTTAGGACGAGTTGTGGATGAATGCAGGAAGCTTTTGGAGAATCTCCGAAACCAGAATGTAGTGCTTCGTTTTGTTAAGCGTTCTGCTAACAGTGTTGCTCATTATGTAGCGAGGTATAACTGTGTCATAGCTGAACATAAGTGGGAAGGGGAAAATGTTCCCCCTTCTTTTTATCATTTGCTTTGTAAAGATTTTCATGATTAATAAATCTTTCTTTCCGTGGCAGAAAAAAAGAGTGCATAGCCCTCTTTACCCATTTCCTTGCGGACCGACTTATTTACCCACAAATACTACTCACGGTAAGGCGTATATGGGCTTAAGACTTAAAACAAAACGATGTTCTCAAAAAACTATCCTCTGAAAGCTGAAAGCTGCAAATTGAATATTGTTATTGTTATAGTTTGATCTATCATTCTACTAACTCATTGATATAAGTTGATGAATCTGTTTATGCCCACAAATACACAATGTTCTGGTTTTCAATGTATATGTCATGTCTCCTTATATGTATAGACTTCTCATCAATACACCAAAATAAAGAAAAAATAAAAGGGTCTTTTTCATATTCTCCTCTGGATAGCTTAGTAGTGTGTGTATTATTGAACTTCATGTGCCCAGTAGAGTGTGTATTGTTGAATTTCATGTGCCCAAATCGAAGGAGTGTCACGCCTGCTTTTAAGGAACAACAGGAGGTTACGCTCTATAGCCAGGCGTATAGAGCACCCAAGTTGGCGTATCCCCGTGATGCTACTGAGGTTAAGGCGTATCAACTGAATACGTTTATCTTGCAATGTATTAGCCAATTTCTAACATCCACCTTCACCGAGCTCCACCTACAACCATGGTTTATTCCCTCGATGCTATCACAAGTTATTACTTCGATCCAGTTAATGCTAATACAAAGAAGGCATATCGACCCTGGAAAAGAAACAACCAGACTACAGAAACCCCATGTATGAATACTCGTGTGTATAGTTACATGTTGTGTATATTTACTAGTAAACTAGTAATATGCCCTTCCCTGTGATACGCCCTCGGAAAAGACGTAACAGGTGGGTAATTAGGGCAACCCTTTATGCACGTGGGTATTTGAGTCGCGGGCAACACAAAAGTGAGTATATTGGTCCTTCACCCAACTAGTTATACTAATTATAATATCATAAAATTAAATTATTTAATGATAAATATAATAAATCAAGAAATTTAAAAAATTGTTCTATTATTAAACATATTTACTCCAATGAGTCGCTCTTTCATTATTCACAAATCTAATATAATAAAATTATATTATTTATTAGTCAATAATGAGTATAATATTGTTTATATTTAATAATATAAAATTTTGAGAAATTATAAAAAATAGATTGAAACGATTTAGAGGCGCCACCTCACCGTCATCGCCTTCACTTTTATAGAAATATAATATAATATTATGATTTTAAAAATTATGAGAAAATATATTTATATATACTTGTCTTTGTAATATTTCATAGGCTAAAAATTAAAAGAAAAATTTTAGAAAAATATAATATCGTACGTTGATTTTAGGAGAAAGAGAAAAAATGGTATTAAAAAGGAAATTTAGTAAAATATCAAAATGTGAAGTTTATTTAAAAAGAAATTAGAATTTTTGGGAGAATATTATGATGGTAAGTTGATTTCAAAATCTTAATAAAAGATACTGTATAAACTTTAGGAGAATATAACGAATGATGATAATATATTTAGGAGAATACAAAGGTAACTATAATTTTTTATATTTATTAACTCAAAAAATTGAATGAAACGATTTGAGACGCGTCACATAAACCCCCTTTTCATCTCATTTGTATAAGCATACTAGTTTATTAAGTCGCGTTTCGCAACAGCCTTCTAAAATAATATTTTATTTTATTTAATATGTTTTTATCTGATCTTGGTCATTCTAAATTATGAATAATAAATAAATATAATAAATCAATAAATTTAGAATTTCGTTCTCTCGACAAAAATGTTTATTGCAATGAGTCGCGCTCTCATTATTCACAAATCTAATATTATAAAATTATATTATTTATTAGTCAACAATGAATATAATATTTATTCTATTTAATAATATAAAGATGGGAGAAAATTTTAAAAAAATAGATTGAAACGATATAAGAGGCGCCACCTCACTAGACCCCGTCTTCTTCTTTACATAAGTATAATATAATGACATAATGATTTTTAAAAAATAAATCTTCGAGGAGAAATGGTATTAAATAAACAAATTTAGGATAATATCACGATGGTATGTTGTTTTAAAGAGAAAGTAGAAATTTTACGAGAAAATTATGATGGTTAGTTGATTTTTTTTTATCATAGGTAACCAGCGGCCGCTATCCTTCGGGTGCGCACTGGATAAACCCTACGGGCTCACGCATGGTTAGTTGATTTCAAAATCTTAACGGAAGATGTTATAGAAATTTTAGGAGAATATTACGAATGATAATAAATATTTATAAATGTATGTCTTTGTAATATTTCATGGGCTAAAATTTAAAAAAAGGTTGGAAAATATAATTTAGTAAATTGTTTTTAGGAGAAGGATAAAAAATGGTAACTTGAGAATATTACCAATGATGATAATATATTTAGGAGAATATTTAAAGAAAAAGTAGAAGTTTTAGAAGAATATTACAATGGTAAGTTGATTTCAAAAATCTTAATGAAAGATTTTGTAGAAATTTTGTAAGAATAATACGAATTATGATAATATATTTAGGAGAATATAAGGTAATTGTAATTTTGATATTTATTAACTCAAAAAATGAGAAAATTAGAAAAATAAAATGAGACGATTTGAGGAGCGCCACTTAAACGTACTCGTCTTCTCCTTTATATAAGTATATTGATTGATATTGATATTGATGATTGATTGATTAGTTGTAAGTTATATAAGCCTAATTATTTAAGAAAATAGTAATATCTACTTTATATTCTTTATTATAATACATTTTTGATTTATTATTCATCAATTTTTCCAAGTTAATCACAATAAAATTAAAAAAAAATCTTTAAAGAAGTATTAACATTAAAAAAACTGACCAGTCATACGGAAAATAACCGTAATAGTCTGATCCATATCTTATGTATCCGGATAGTATTTGTTAGAAAAATGGATTTTAGATCATAATTTTTATTATGTTCTTGATGATAATCCTAAAATCTAATAATTGGAAGTTGTACTATGATATGTGAACTTAAATTTTTATATATGGATCTAAGTATTTTCTTAGTGAAATTCATAGAGAAATAGAGTTAAAACTAGTAGCTTGTAAAAGTTTGAAATGGAGAATGTGTCTTTGTCCCACATTGAATATAAATAAAGTGAGGATTTTATTCATTTGTGATTTAATTTTTTAATTAGAATTAATTTATCAGTCGGGCTGGGTTATTGTCTCTGTTGGGCTTGATCACTTTGTAAGTGGGCTAAGTCAGATTCAATGAATTTGGACATGTAACTGATAATATATATTCATATTTGAAAACATTAAAACTGATTTAATGTGTGGATTAAATACAAAAGCTGTTACATTTTATTTAAATTAAAAATCAGCGGTTTTGATTTATGTATTAAATGAGCAGTTTCAATTTCTGATATTAAAGTCTATTAATGTCAGGGTGGTCAGTTACACTTAGCCTCTACTATAAATAGAGGCCTGAGTTGTTGATGAACATATACCACACCTACATTCTCTTCTTCTCCTCTCTGCTCTCTTTTCTCTCCCAAAACACAAGTTCTGAGCTGCTGATTTTTCCGGCGATGGAGGTGTTAGTCGAAGTTGGATTTGTTGTTGTTGTGAACATCAAGTCCGGAGCTTTTTTTATCCTGGAGGAGGCATTGCAAGCATCCCAACGCAGCAGGTGGGGACAATTATCTCTTTAAGAGCAGTCAGGGCTTCGAGTAAGGCATGACGACTCAGCTGGTTTTATTTTAGTTTCTTATTGCATTGTACCTGTTGGCTACCACTGCTTTTCAGTTTGTTTATCACTGTGTTAAAGCTATGGTTACTAGTACGCTTTCGTTTCTTTCTTTTTTCTTTCAGTTACTGATGTGCATGTTGTTTACCTACATGTTTTGTTTCGTTAATTGTTATCTTGGACTTGGCTTGCTAAATATATTATATAACTGCCTCTATGTTGCTGTAATAGTGAATATTTCCAACATTCTTGAAGAGATAATTAGTTATATATTATTTAGCGTAATAATGGTTAGCGAAACTGAGGTTCCCGTAGGTGGTGGTAGTTCTGGTGCAACTGTCGGGGTCATTGATTGGACCACTTATAGTTTTCCACAAGCTGTTGAATTAACTGGTTTATCGGAGAAATTCAACGGTGGCATCGGCTTTCCTCGCTGGCAGAAAAGGATGAAATTGTGGTTGACTATAAAGGGTTTGTGTCAGTTGTGGAGTATGAGAAACCAGTTGTAAATCAAGAAAAGGCTGACACGATTAAGGCTTTTGCGAAGTGGGCTGAGAAGGATGGGGTGGCTAGGGCGGCCATTTTGGCTGCTCTAACAAACACTTTATTTGATGTCTATTTTTCTGATGCCTACTCCGTAAAACTCTTATGGGAGAAGCTGGACCAAACATATAATACTGACTCACAAGGTCTGGAAAAGTATTATGTGGCAAGGTTCCTTGAGTTCAAACTGGTGGACAATAAGTCCATGACTGAGTAAGTGCATGAGTTCGAGATGATAGTGCATACTTTGTAGGAGTCTGGAATGGACCACCCTGAGAAGTACAAGGTTATGAGTGTTGGATTTTAATCGCAGCGGAGGCATGGTAAAACACTTTTACACATATAAAATCCAAATAAAAGCATATAAATCGTGGTAAAAACATAGGGATCGATTACTAACCTTTAATATGCGATCCAAAAGCAACGATCGGAGATCCTTAGCAGCTGCTCCTCAAACGTGAAGCACTCCACCGGTATCCACCAAGAAAACGACGTTAAGGAGGAGGAGGAGGTGGAGAGAATTAGGTTTTTCTAAAAATTGGGATTTTTGGGTTAGAATAAAAATAGGGTTTATAATAGTATATTTATAGACAAAATTTTCAGCTGAAATTTTCCCATAAATATTATTATTATTATCCCATTTATTATTCTCATTAATAATTAAAACACCTTTTAATTATTAATCCTTTTTCTAAACACTTTAGAAATAATTCTCTCTCTTGATTTAATTTCCAAAAAATTAAATCCTTAATTAATAATATTAAGAACTTTTCTTAATTAATTTATAATCAATTAAATCTCATTTAATCAATTATTAAATTTGCCAATTAATTATTTATTTCACAAATAAATAATTATTAGCCATTATTAATTAATTGCTCCACCATTAAATCATTCTCTTTTTATGGTGTGACCCTGTAGGTTCAATATTAAGCCGGTAGTAGAAATAAATAATAATAAAACTATTTTATCATTATTTATATAAATTCTCTAATTTATTAAATATGATTAATTAATTAATCACATTTATTCTACATCGTGAGGGATACTTCTCAGCATATCGCGACTATCCGGATAATATGAATTCACTGCTTAGAATACCAAGAACCTATTCAGTGAATAGTTACCGTACAATAAATTCCTTCTACCCTACAATGTCCCGATTAAATACAAGGCATGGATCTCGTGTCAAGCCTATCTAATTTAATCACTTGCTTTCCATTTACTATGCTTAGTTCTATGCAAATTAGAAACTCCTTTCTAATTTCATTCACTCTGGCCAGAGATTCCTGAACTAGCATAAGTGGATCAGCCTTGAACATTCGCTTCCTTCACTGGAAGGGGTAGATCCTTTATTGATCATACACTATCTTCGTGTACAAATTCCTATACCCAGTAGAGCCCTAATAATTGTCCCTGGAGACTAAGAACTAAACCAAAGCATAGTTCAGTGTACACAAGATGACTATGATGACCTCAAGTCTAAGGATACTTGTACAACTATCACTATGTGAACAACTGCTGATACATGAGTGAACTCCATCAGTTGTTCAGCTGTGCGAGTCATGTTCAGTGAACTTATTCTATAATAAGCACCTACATACTAGCTATAGTGTCACCACACAAATGTCTATGAGAACATACATCCTTCATAATGAAGCAAGCATAGTATGTACCGATCTTTACGGATTATTAATTACCAGTTAGTAATCCTATGATCAGGAACTATTTAAGTTTAGAGTAATCATCTTTTAGGTCTCACTATTATGATCTCATCATAATCCATAAAAGCTTTACTCTAAACTATGGTATATCTTATTTAAACACTTAAATAGATAGAGCCCGTAATAAAAAACAAAACAAGTCTTTTATTAATATCAATGAAATCAAAACAGATTACATAAAAGTTATTCCTAAATCATAATACATGATTGTACTTAGGACATATTCCTTTCAATCTCTCACTTGTACTAAAGCCAATCACTCTGGTATCTAATACTCATCTTGTCTTTATGACGATCAAAGTGACTTTCATAAAGTAGCTTTGTGAGTGAGTCTGCTATGTTGTTATGTGTGTCAACTCTAATTCAATACAACACAAGAAATGTTATCGCGCTTCCACTAACCCTTTTGTAGACTCATGGTTCATCTACGTTTTTCATAAAACCAAACTCTTTGATTGTCTCATCAAAATGGATGTTCCATCTACGAGAAGCCTGCTTTAAACCATATATGGTTCGCAGCAGCTTATACACTAGGTTTTCATTTCTCTTGGAAAGAAAACCATCTGGCTAATTGCCAGATCTCATAGTCGTAGTAAGCAGCAATCGCAAGCAAAATCCGAACTGATTTTAACAGGGCTACAGGTAAAAGGTTTCATCAAAGTCAATCCATTGCCTTTGTTTGAATCCTTTTGCCAAAAGCCTGGCCTTATAGGTCTCCACCTGCCCATCTGCTCTAATCATTCTTTCGTATACCGTATACATAGATTCCATTCCGGATTTCATGGCACTTTGCCATTTATCTGAGTCAACACTACTCATAGCCTCATTATAGGTCACAGGATCGTCATCATCAATGATCGACAACTCATTGTCATTCTCAATGACAAGGCCATATTACATCTCAGGTTGGCGAGACACTCTCCCTGTTCTATGAATGGGTTGTTCCACAGAAGGTTGTTCAGTCAAAACAGGTGTTTCCACTTGATCCGTAGTAGTTTGTGCTTCTTGAACTTCATCAAGTTCAATTTTGCTCCCACTGTTTCCTTCAAGGATAAACTCCTTTTCCAAGAAGGTAGCATGTCTGGAGACAAACACCCTATGATCGGTGTAAAAGTAATACCCTAAAGTCTCTTTAGGGTATCCCACAAAACTACATTTTACGGATCGATATTCCAGCTTATCTGGGTCAACTTTCTTGACATAAGCTGGACATCCCCAAATCTTAACGTATTTAAGACTCGGTTTCCTTTCTTTCCATATCTCATACGGAGTTTGAGGAACAGATTTGGAAGGCACCTTATTCAGTAAATATGCTGAGGTTTCCAATACATAACCCCATAGGAATACTGGAAGATTCTCATAGCTCATCATGGACCGAACTATGTCTAACAAAGTTCGATTTCTCCTTTCAGATACCAATCTGGAGGAGTCCACTGGGAGACTATACCATTTACTTTGAGATAATCTAAAAACACTCCATTAAAGTATTCACCACCTTGATCTGATCGAAGAGTTATAATACTATGTTTGGTTGTTTCTCCACTTCATACTCATACTCTTTGAACTTTTCAAAGGCTTCAGACTTGTGTTTCATCAAACACATATCCGAATCTAGATTTATCATCTATGAAAGTAATGAAGTATGAAAATCCACCCATGGCTTGCGTAGACATTGGTCCACATACATCTGTGTGTACCATTCCTAGCAAATTTGCAGCCCTCTCTCCATGTCCACTAAATGGAGACTGCAGTGCCACAATGAAGTGAGATTTTCATCATCCCTTTTCTTTTATTAGTTTGTTCAATCTAAAGTAAATTATGTCACATTTATACAGACCATTATTTAAAGCACCACGTCCATAAAGAATATTATCTCTAAGAATAGAACATTCATTATTCTCAATAATAAATGAAAATCCAGCCAAGTCTAACATGGGAATAATATTCCTCACAATCGAGGGAATAAAATAACAATTATTTAAAACAATAGTCTTGCCCGTAGGCATATGTAAATGAAATGATTTTACATCTACAGCAGCAACTCTTGCTCCATTTCCCATCAGTAGAATCACCTCCTCTTCTTCAAGAGTCCTACTTCTCCTTAGTCCCTGCAACAAATTGCAGATTTGAGAACCACAGGAGGTATCTAATACCCAAGTAGAAATTTGATTTAATGACATATTCACTTCTATCATGAACATACCTGAATCAGAAGCGATAGTCTCACTACCCTTCTTCTTCTTCAATTCTGCAAGGTAAACCTTGCGGTTCCTCTTCCAGTGCCCCACCTTGTTACAGTGAAAGCAAACAACTTTGCTCTTGGGTTCTTCAGCTTTTGGTGGAACCGGCGTTTTCTCACCTACTTTCTTCTTCTTGGAAGAGTTCCTCTTCCTTTTCTTGGGATTGGAACCTTCACCAATTAGAAGAACAGAACTCTTCTTAGGGGGAAAATTCGATTCCGCAGTCTTCAACATGTTGTGGAGTTCAGGCAGGCTGACATCCAACTTATTCATGTGATAATTCACAACAAACTGCGAGAACGAACTCGGAAGCGATTGCAAGACCAAGTCTTGGCTCAGCTCCCCATCCATGGCAAAACCAAGTTGTCCAAGACGTTCAATCAAATTGATCATCTTAAGTACATGGTCATTCACAGATGATCCCTCAGACATCCTACAACCGAACAACTCCTTCGATATCTCATATCGAGCTGTCCTCCCCGCCACATCATATAACTCTTGTAGATGCATGAGGATAGTGTGAGCATCCATATGCTCATGTTGCTTTTGTAGCTCAATGTTCATAGAAGCTAGCATGATGCATTGAGCAACATTTGCATCATCTATCCACTTACGATACACAACATGTTCATCATTATGTGCATCGCTAGCAGGTTCAGTAGGCTTAGGTGAGTCAATCACGTATTCCAGCTTCTCAATCCTGAGAACAATTCTCAAGTTTCGAAGCCAGTCAGCATAATTAGGACCAGTCAATTTGTGAGCATCTAGTATGCTCCTGAGTGATAGTGCAGAAGACATAACGTACAAAGTAAATCTGTAAATGATAAACACATAACAACACTTAGAAAATATTCGATTTCATTTTAAAACACTATATGAATCGGGTCTTTATTAATAAGTGGCTCCCACTAGTTTACCTAATTTATTCAACCCCCTACGTGAAAAATTAAGCATTCATAATGCTAGTGGGAATAGGGATCCTACATTCCATTATACAACCCCGGCTGTGGCACGAACCGCCATGTAATGTTCAATAGGCAGACAACTCTTGTCAATTACATCTAATGTTATTCCCTAATCAAACTTTAGCCTCTTGAATAATTGAGTCACGGCTGTGGCACGATAAACTCAATATTCTAAGTCAAGTCTAACCCAACATTCCGTACAATTGAATCAGTCCCCAAAGGCCCACGGCTGTGGCACGTACCGAACTTTAGATTCTTATTCAATGTACACATCTCTATGTAATAGACAAGTATTTCTTATTTCGAAATCAAAGCCCTCGGCTGTGGCACGAAATGACAATGATTTAAAAATAAGAACTACTTTCTATCATGTTGGAAGGCTATGACCGACACAAGCCCGTTGTGTCATTGGCCAATTACTACTTGATATTATTTAATTTTAGAGGGATTATATTACGTTACAATCATAATCATATTATAAAGAGATTCTTCCTTTTAAATTAAATATTTCAAATAAATAATCAATAATCAGATGATTCCCAGATCGGGTGGAGCATTGTCAAGAAGCGTCACTTAATAACCCTTTCTTACAGATAGAAATCTGTTGTTGACAGAATCATCCTTTCTCTCATATCGAAAATTCATATTCAATTACGTGTTTCATAAACACAAAAATCTCATGATTGTATTCATAATATTATTCTTAAGGTTATGAAACAATTTCACTATACTAGGTTGTCTAATAAACGCCTTATGTTCATTTAAGTTCACCTATATCTATCATCGCATGATAAACTAAGCATATATCACATATATCAACATGAATAAACATCAAGGTAGACATGTTACATCATCTAGCGTATTAGTCTAAGCATTATACATCTCTATGTATCACATGAAGCATTTAAAAGCAATTAAAACAGTCAAAAACAGCTTTAAAACACTTTCGGAAATATAAACAGTTCAAAAATTTTATATAAACTAAAATTTGATCACTTCATTAGATCCTTCTCGGAAAAACGAATCCAACGATATATTGCACGCCCAAAACGGAGTTACGAAACTCCTAAAAAATAAAATTTAAAAATAACAGACGGGCTGTAACGCATTACAGGAACTAGTTACAAGCCCTGTAACGCATTCCGGTGATGCGTTACAACCCTTTTAAGCCATTAAAAGGTGTAACGCATTCCGTGAATGCGCCACAGGGTGTAACGCATTCCGGGTGTAACGCATTCCCGGAATGTGTGACATCCCTTCGCGCGCGCGTGCGCCACACGCGCCTGCAGCAGCCGCCGTTGCTTCTGCACAGAAAACGAGCCTGACATTATTTATGCCGTACCTGTTCTTTTTCTGTCTTCTCTTCCGTGCAATCAACAGTACAGCAACAGACAAGCAGCAGATGTACAAATATATATACATACTTACAACTCATATATATATATATATCTTTATTTAATTACGAATTTAATTACAACAACTTCAAAAATTCATAATAAAAAATCTATACATCATAAAATTATGAAAAAAAATACCCAGACGATCTACAACACTTGTAGAACCCAGATCAACATTCAAAATTATTCTGAGAAACGATTTCTCATTAGACATAATTAATCCATAATATAACTTGTAAAAATCATAATTAATTCATACAAGCACATAAAATTCTGAAATTTTTACCACAGATCTATATGCATACAACCTAAGCTCTGATACCATTGTTAGATTTTAATCGCAGCGGAGGCATGGTAAAACACTTTTACACATATAAAATCCAAATAAAAGCATATAAATCGTGGTAAAAACATAGGGATCGATTACTAACCTTTAATATGCGATCCAAAAGCAACGATCGGAGATCCTTAGCAGGTGCTCCTCAAACGTGAAGCACTCCACCGGTATCCACCAAGAAAATGACGTTAAGGAGGAGGAGGAGGTGGAGAGAATTAGGTTTTTCTAAAAATTGGGGTTTTTGGGTTAGAATAAAAATAGGGTTTATAATAATATATTTATAGGCAAAATTTTCAGCTGAAATTTTCCCATAAATATTATTATTATTATCCCATTTATTATTCTGATTAATAATTAAAACACCTTTTAATTATTAATCCTTTTTCTAAACACTTTAGAAATAATTCTCTCTCTTGATTTAATTTCCAAAAAATTAAATCCTTAATTAATAATATTAAGAACTTTTCTTAATTAATTTATAATCAATTAAATCTCATTTAATCAATTATTAAATTTGCCAATTAATTATTTATTTCACAAATAAATAATTATTAGCCATTATTAATTAATTGCTCCACCATTAAATCATTCTCTTTTTATGGTGTGACCCTGTAGGTTCAATATTAAGCCGGTAGTAGAAATAAATAATAATAAAACTATTTTATCATTATTTATATAAATTCTCTAATTTATTAAATATGATTAATTAATTAATCACATTTATTCTACATCGTGAGGGATACTTCTCAGCATATCGCGACTATCCGGATAATATGAATTCACTGCTTAGAATACCAAGAACCTATTCAGTGAATAGTTACCGTACAATAAATTCCTTCTACCCTACAATGTCCCGATTAAATACAAAGCATGGATCTCGTGTCAAGCCTATCTAATTTAATCACTTGCTTTCCATTTACTATGCTTAGTTCTATGCAAATTAGAAACTCCTTTCTAATTTCATTCACTCTGGCCAGAGATTCCTGAACTAGCATAAGTGGATCAGCCTTGAACATTCGCTTCCTTCACTGAAAGGGGTAGATCCTTTATTGATCATACACTATCTTCGTGTACAAATTCCTATACCCAGTAGAGCCCTAATAATTGTCCCTGGAGACTAAGAACTAAACCAAAGCATAGTTCAGTGTACACAAGATGACTATGATGACCTCAAGTCTAAGGATACTTGTACAACTATCACTATGTGAACAACTGCTGACATGTGAGTGAACTCTATCAGTTGTTCAGCTGTGCGAGTCATGTTCAGTGAACTTATTCTATAATAAGCACCTACATACTAGTTATAGTGTCACCACACAAATGTCTATGAGAACAGACATCCTTCATAATGAAGCAAGCATAGTATGTACCGATCTTTGTGGATTATTAATTACCAGTTAGTAATCCTATGATCAGGAACTATTTAAGTTTAGAGTTATCATCTTTTAGGTCTCACTATTATGATCTCATCATAATCCATAAAAGCTTTACTCTAAACTATGGTATATCTTATTTAAACACTTAAATAGATAGAGTCCGTAATAAAAAACAAAACAAGTCTTTTATTAATATCAATGAAATCAAAACAGATTACATAAAAGTTATTCCTAAATCCTAATACATGATTGGACTTAGGACATATTCCTTTCAATGAGCGTGATTGAAAAGCTCCCGAAGTCTTGGGAAGAGTTCTCTCTCTCTCTCCCTGAAAAGACAGAAAAGAGAGATAACCTGGACTAACCTTATGCTGGACATCTCGGTCCAAGAACAACACAAGTCTAAATAGGGACATGTGATGCCAACTGAGCACGGTACCTCGAAGGTAAACATAGCAACTGTAGGACAGAAAAAGGAAGGTTGTTGCTAAGAAAGTGAATAGTAATAAACCTAAGAGTGACAAGGACAAGGCCAAGAAACCCAAGGCAAACAAACCATGTTGGTCTTGTGGGCAGGTTGGGCACTGGAGTAAGGACTGCTCTACAAAGAAAGCGAAGAAAACCAAGGTGGTAGCGCAAACGAATGTTGTGCTTGGAACCGCAAGTGGGCCCGTAGTGAACATGGTCGTTGGTGAGGCTACAACTTCTGAAACCGACGTTGACCGGTATGTATCCTACAACCCTGTAATATTTTCTACCTATCTGTCAAATGAATGGTTGATAGATACTGGAGCTAATGTGCATATTTGTTCTGATATTAGTTTATTTGTATCTTATCAACAGAGTCATAGCTTGACTGTGAAAATGGGGAATGCTAGTGTTGCTCAAGTACTTGGAATAGGAAACGTCGATCTGAAGTTCCCTTCAGGACGTATACTATATCTGACCAGAGTGCATCATGTTCCCGACATGCGTAGAAATATAATATATGGAAGCTGTTTAGTTTCTAGTGGTTTTGAAATTTCTTTCAAGTGTAATAAAGTAGTTCTTATTTATACTGGTACATTTTTTGGCAAGGGTTACTTGTCAAATGGTTTATTTGTTATTAATGCTTAACTCGTTTTGGGGAATTTGAAGGATAATATTATTCATTCTGTTAACTGTGTTGAATCCTCGGATATATGGAATGCTAGACTAGGTCACTTAAACTTTGGTGCTCTTAAGAATATGATGAACTTAGAGTTGATTCCAAAATATACCATAAAAAAGAATTATAAATGTCAAGTATGTGTGTCTGCTAAACAAATAAGGAAACCTTTTCATAACATTGTTAGGGATTCAGACTTGTTAGATTTAGTACACACTGATATTTATGAATTTGGTGGTGTGTTGACCAAGGACCAGTTTAGATACTTCATTACTTTTATAGATGATAGTAGTAGATATTGTTATGTTTATTTACTTAGACATAAGGATGAAGCACTTAGTAAATTCATTATATATAAAACTGAAGTAGAAAAACAAACTAGTAAGTTACCTAAACGATTGAGATCTGACAGAGGTGGTGAGTATACGAGTAACGCTTTTAATGAATTTTGTGCAAATAATGGTATAGTTCATGAAGTTACTCCACCATACACACCTGGGTCTAATGGGGTAGTTGAGCGAAAGAACAGAACATTTAAAGATATGATTAATAGTATGCTGATTAACTCTGGGTTGCCTAAATACATGTGGAGAGAGGCTCTAAATACGGCGTGCCACATTTTGGATAGAGTCTCTCTAAAGAACATGGATAAACCCTTGGAGTTATGGAAAGGCAGGATGACTAGTCTTAAGTATCTTCATGTGTGGGGGTGCCTTGCTAAGGTGCTTGTTCCTGAACACAAGAGAAAGAAACTAGGTCCGAAAACTATTGACTGTATCTTTCTGGGCTATCTTGAAACCACTACAACTATGAGATTTTTGGTATTAAAATCCGACATAGATGGTATAGTGGCAAACACGATAGTTGAATTTCAAGATGCAACATTCTTTGAGGATGTCTACCCTATGAAGACTGGAATACCTGAAACGACTTCTGAGGAAGATCCTACTCACACATCGAGTTCTATTCCTGATCATGTGGAAAAGATGACAAATGTGGGGTGAAAGCTAGTAGTAGCTCTATTCCTAAGGAAGTAGAGTAACCAAGGAGAAGTAAGCGTGTAAAGGTAGTTAAGGATTTTGGAGGTGATTTTATCACTTACAATGTCGAGGACGAACCTTTAACTTTCCGACAAGCTATGGATTCTCCGGAGTCTAGGCATTGGAAGGGCGCTGTGAAGAGTGAAATTGACTTTATTGTTTCTAATGGAACATGGGAGTTGGTTGATCTCCCTCCTAGGTGTTCTACTATTGGGTGTAAATGGGTCTTTAAGAGAAAGTTGGACCCTGACGGCTCAATAGATAAGTACAAAGCTAGACTGGTAGCTAAGGGTTTTAAGCAGAGGGAAGGAATTGATTACTTTGATACATACTCTCCGGTTGCTATGATGGTAACAATCCGTATGCTTATAGCATTGGCTTCCGTTCATGGTCTTATCATCCATCAGATGGATGTAAAGACCGCTTTTCTTCATGGTGAACTTGAAGAAGAGATTTATATGGACTAGCCTAAGGGATTTGTTATATCTGGAAATGAAAGAGAAGTATGTAAGTTGATCAAGTCCATCTATGGCTTGAAATAAGCTCCCAGAGATTGGCATAAAAAGTTTGATGAAACTGTATTGCCATTCAGTTATAAGATTAATGAAAGTGACAAGTGTGTCTACACTAAAGTTAAAGGTAGTGGGTGTGTTATCCTGTGCCTATATGTGGATGACATCTTATTATTTGGAACCAATATTGAGATTATTAATGAGACAAAAGAATTCTTGAAAAGGTATTTTGATATGAAGGATATAGGTGAGGCTAGTGTGATTATTGGAATCAAACTGATTCAGTCAGCTGAAGGAATAACCTTGACTCAATCTCATTATATAGAGAAATCTATACTTGAGAAATATGGTTATTCACAGTGTAAAATCGCTAGTACACCTTATGATTCTAAAGTTGCCCTTGTCAAGAATACTTCAAGAGTGCATGTGTCTCAATTAAGGTATTCTCAGATTATTGAGAGTTTGCAGTATCTAGCTAATTGTACTAGACCAGATATTTCATATTCTGTGTCTAAGTTGGCTAGATATACAAGCTGTCCAAACAGAACTCATTGAGATGCTCTTGATAGAGTACTTAGATATCTAAAAGGCACAATGTACCTTAGTTTACACTACAGGAGATTTCCTGGTGTACTTGAAGGGTACAGTGATGCAAGTTGGATAGCTAAGAAATCTGGTTCCAATGGAGTGACTGGATATGTGTTCACCTTGGCAGGTGGAGTAATATCCTGAAAGTGAAGCAGACAGACTATAGTGACTCGGTCTACATTTGAGGCTGAGTTGTGTGCACTAGATGTCACGGGGACGGAGGTTGAATGGTTACATGGACTTATGTCTGCGATACCTGTAGTAAGCAGACCGCTTCCTGCTATTGCTATTCATTGTGATAGTCGAACAACTATCGACAAGATTAGCAGTAAAAAGTATAATGCTAAAACAAAGAGACACATCCAAGTTAGACTCAAGACTATAAGGGGTTTAATGTCTGATAGGATTATTGCTATAGAGTTCATAGGAACTCAGAATAATATAGTTGATCCTTTGACTAAGGGACTGGAACCTGCAGTGGTCCTCAAGTCAAGGTTGGGGATGGGATTATCAACTGTTAGGAATATGTGTATTAGTTTGATGATAAGTTAAGCAAAACACTTAAGTAGAAATCTAGTGTTTGTAGCCTCAACGGATAAGACCATCTTGGCTATCCGTTGAAGGAGTAGCCTTACTTAGTAATAAGTTTGGTATTGTAGCACATTTCACTCTCTGGTTTCAAGCTGTAATTCTTAGATGTTGTTAGGAAATAATCAGTCATGTTGACTACTAATGGATGTACAAATAGGAGGGCTAATAGTAAATATTTCATGCCTTGTAATTTTGTATAAGTGAAGAAGTGTCAACGGATATTGAAGACCTTCAACGGATAAGAAACAAAGCTTCAACGGATGTCTCTAATGCTTCAACGGATAATATCCATCAACGGATAAGTGCTTCAACGGATAAAGCTTCAACTGCTAGAGCATCAACGGATAAAGCCATCAACGGATGAAAGCTTCAACGGATGCTCAGTCTCATAGCAGTTGATAGTGACAGTTAACAAAGCTGACAGAGGCACATGGATTGACAGAGATGTGATAGCCTATTTCAGGAACAGCTGAAAAAGCAGCCGTTTTTAGTCTGGTTCAAAATGGAAAGTCAACAGATAATTCCATATTACACTGGATAAAAATGAAACAGAAACAAGTGGAGAACTATTTTCTTATTATACTTTATCTTTGTCTTCACTTGTAAACTTGGTGATATATAAACCAAGTAGTAGCTAATAATTAGATATGAATTTTCCCTGAGCTGTTTAGAAATATCAAGAGAGAAAATCATCTAGTTTATACTAGGAAGCAGCTGTGATTTAATTTTGAATCACAGATTTTCTGAAATAACACATCTCTGGTGGAACAACAAATCCACCATAAAAGTTTTTAAGTTCTTTGTGTTCATTACATTTGTGTTTGAATATATATCTGTCTGCATCAGCTCCAAGCAATTCACACACATTTGATCACTCAAACACTTAGCCTTACAAACTGCTCAAAACTTGAAAAAGTTTTGAGATTTACATTCAACCTCCCTTCTATAAATCTCATTGTTAGTCCACTGGGAATAACAATTGGTATCAGAGCAAGCTCTTAACATATAAAGAGTTTAAAGATCTATTCTGCTAACATCATGAGTGCACAGAAGAACTCTCCTGTTACCATCATGAATAGGAAGGATATTGGTGTAAAGATTCCAGTCCTGGAAAAGGATAATTATCATCACTGGAAAGTGAAGATGCATTTACATCTTTTTTCTCAAGATGAAAGCTACATCAACTGTATTGAAAATGGTCCTCACATCCCTCACAAGGTAGCCACAGCTGCTACTGCAACAGTTGCTGTTGGACAGTCTATTCCCAAGCCAAGAGCAGAATGGACTATTGAAGACATGGAAGAAATCCGCAAGGATAAAAGAGCCATGAACATTTTGTTTAATGGCTTAGATCAAGATATGTTTGACAATGTCATCAATTGCCAAACTGCAAAGGAAGTTTGGGACACTATACAAATCATCTGTGAAGGTACTGAGCAGGTCAGAGAGAACAAAATGCAGCTTCTTATTCAACAGTATGAATATTTTCACTTTGAAGAAGGTGAATCATTAAATGATACCTTCAAGAGGTTTCAGAAACTGTTGAATGGATTGAAGCTGTATGGTAGAGTGTACCAAGTCAAGGATTCCAACTTAAAATTTCTTAGGTCTCTGCCAAAGGAATGGAAGCCCATGACTGTCTCTTTGAGAAACTCTCAAGATTATAAGAACTTCATACTTGAAAGATTATATGGAATTTTGAAGACTTATGAACTTGAAATGGAGCAGGATGAGCTGTTAGAAAAGGGAAAGAGAAAAGGAGGAACAGTTGCTCTTGTAGCTGACAGTGAGAAGATGGAAACCAGGAATGAGGAAAAGACAATGCCAAGTCTCAAAATTGGCACAAGCAAATCAGAATCAAGCAAGGGTAAAGAGCAAGCTGCTGAGGATGAAGACAATTCCAGTCAGGATGAATCTGATGATATTGAAGAACATTTGGCCTTTCTGTCCAGGAGGTTTGCAAAGATGAAGTTCAGGAAAAACACAAAATTCACTAAGCCAAACAAAAACATGGTGGACAAATCAAAGTTCAAATGTTACAACTGTGGCATTAGTGGACACTTTGCAAGTGAGTGTAGGAAGCCAAATTCTGAGAAAAAGAAATTTGAGCAAGTTGATTACAAAAAGAAGTATTTTGATTTGCTCAAACAAAAGGAAAGAGCATTCCTCACTCAAGATGATTGGGCAGCAGATGGGGTAAATGAAGATGATGATGTGGAATATGTCAACCTAGCCCTGATGGCTAATTCTGATGAAAATGAAACTAGTTCATCAAGCAACCAGGTAATTACTACTGATCTCTCTCAGCCTTCTAAACATGAATGCAATGAAGCCATAAATGATATGACCAATGAATTATATCATTTGCGCGTTTCCCTTAAATCACTAGCAAAAGAAAACACTAGGATCAAGGAGAATAATGTGTTTTTAAGTGATAGGAATGCTGTGTTAGAGGATTAGGTAATTGAGCTTGAAAAGATAAAACTTAAATGCCTGACTGCTGAGAGTGAACTAGCAGAAGCTGTTAAGAAAGTGGAAATTCTTTCTAAACAGTTAGAAAGTGAGCAAGAGGTAATCAAGGCCTGGAAAACATCTAGGGATGTTAGTGTTCAGATTGCAAAGGTCCAGGGAATTGAATCATTCTGTGAGGATGCCTGGAAGAAAAACAAAAAGAAGTTAGAATTAATTGATGGATTGCCAACGGATGTGGAATCAACGGATGATGAAAGTTATCCGTTGAAGAAAGAAAAGGAGCATCCATTGAAGGCTCATCAATTAAAACAGGCAAGTTCTTTTAAAAATAAAAATCTAAATAAAAAGAATGATTCAACTCTCAAGAACTTTGTCAAAGAAGGAGCTAGCACATCCAAAGATGTTAGTAAGGTGAATATAGGACACATGACTTTAGACCAGCTAAAAGATAAGCTTAAGTTGGTTGAGGATAAGAAGGAAACTAAAAGAAAATCTAAAAGAAATGGGAAGGTAGGGATTAATAAATATAACAATTACACACCTGATAGGTATGCTCCTAGAAAAAGCTGTGTGCATTGTAAAAGTGTTAATCACCTATCTGATAATTGTAAATCTGTTAAAAATGCTCCCATGCCTTCAAATCCCTCCATGTCTAACATGTCTATGTCACCTCTGCATGTTATGCCTGTTATGTCTCACCAGAATCCCCATGCACATTTTGCAAACATGCCATACATTAACAATCCTTACTTTACTGCATTTAGTATGCCTCAAATGCCATACAATATGCCTATGTGGAATAACATGTTTGCACAACCTATGCCTTATGAAATTCAATCAAATGTGTTAAATGATTCTGTGACTAACCCTACACTTCAACCAACCACATCTGAGACCAAGGTTGACCTAAAGTTACCTAAGTCAAAAGATGCAGGAGGAATGAAGTCTAGGAAAAAGACTAACAAGGTTGGACCCAAGGAAACTTGGGTACCAAAATCAACTTGATTGATTTTGTTGTGTGCAGGGACAAAGAAGGAATCTATGATACTTGGACAGTGGTTGTTCAAGACACATGACAGGAGATTTCACCCTGCTCACAGAGTTTAAGGAGAGAGCTGACCCTAGCATAACCTTTGGAGATGACAACAAAGGATTCACTATGGGATATGGCTTGATTTCAAGAGAAAATGTCATCATTGATGAAGTTGCATTGGTTGATGGTCTCAAACACAATTTATTGAGCATCAGTCAACTATGTGACAGAGGGAATACTGTTTCCTTCAATTCTGAAGCCTGTATTGTCACAAGTAAAGAGGACAATAAAGTGGTTCTAACTGGAGTTAGAAAAGGGAATGTGTACTTAGCTGATTTCAACTCTACAGATGCAGAATCCATTACTTGTCTTCTCAGCAAAGCAAGTCCAGTTGAAAGTTGGCTATGGCACAAGAAGCTGTCCCATTTGAATTTCAAGACAATGAATGATCTAGTCAAAAAGGACTTAGTTAGAGGAATGCCTCTAGTGGAATTCACAAGGGATGGACTGTGTGATGCTTGTCAGAAAGGAAAGCAAAAGAAAGTATCATTCAGTAAGAAGCTTGAATCTGCAATTGATGAACCACTGCAACTTCTTTACATGGATCTTTTTGGACCAGTCAATGTATTGTCAATTTCAAGGAAAAGATACTGCCTAGTGATTGTAGATGATTTCTCAAAGTTTTCATGGGTTTATTTTCTTGGATCAAAGGATGAAGCTAGTGAAATCATCATCAATCATATCAAGCAAGTCAACAATCATCCTGATTTCAAAGTAAGGAATATTAGGAGTGACAATGGAACTGAGTTCAAGAATTCAACCATGAAGATGTTCTGTGAAGAAAATGGGATCATGCATGAGTTCTCAGCTCCAAGAACTCCACAACAAAATGGTGTGGTGGAAAGGAAGAACAGATCACTAATTGAAGCTGCAAGGACAATACTTGAGGAGTCAAAACTCCCAACTTATTTTTGGGCTGAGGCTGTTAACTGTGCATGTTACACTCAGAATATTTCTCTAATCAATCAAGCAAAATGCATGACTCCCTATCAATTATTCAAGAGAAGAAAACCAACTTTAAACTTTCTACATGTCTTTGGTTGCAAATGCTACATCTTAAGGAATCAATCTGATCACAAAGGAAAGTTTGATGCAAAGGCTGATGAAGGAATATTTGTTGGTTATTCTGCTGGAAAATCATATAGGGTCTACAATCTAAGAACCAACATTGTCATGGAATCTGTACATGTTGTGTTTGATGATAAAAAGATTGATGGACTAACAGATGAGGGACATCATGAAGGACTCAAATTTGACAATATTGAGATATATTGTGATGATAGTGAAGATGAGAATGATGAAGAAGGCATCTCAAGAAGAAACCAGAGTCTGCCTTTGGATAATACACAGAATGCTGCATCCGTTGAAAGTCATAATTCAGCTTCCGTTGAAAGAAGCAATGCAGCATCCGTTGAAAGATAAAGTGCATCATCCGTTGAAGTTCATAACGAAGCATCCGTTGATCACAGTCTATCAACGGATAATCAATTCACCTCATCAGTTGATAGAACTCCCAATTCCTTTCAAAGGATCAGCAACTCAGGGGGAGTTTCAACAAATCAACATTCTATCTCACATCATGACAATACTGAGGCAACCTCATCAAGGGCTAATCTACCACCTCAAAGGAAATGGACCAAGAATCACCCTTTTGAACTGATCATTGGTGATGCTACATCAAAAGTACAAACTAGAAGGGCTACTCAAGATGAATGTCTGTATAGTAGCTTTCTATCACAGGAGGAACCTAAGCGAGTGGAAGAAGCTCTTTTGGATCCAGATTGGATTTTAGCAATGCAAGAGGAGCTAAACCAATTTGGGAGGAACAAAGTATGGAAGCTAGTACCCAAGCCAAAGAACAAGAGTTCTATTGACACAAAATGGGTATTCAGAAACAAGATGGATGAAAATGGCATTGTCATAAGGAATAAAGCCAGATTGGTTGCTAAAGGCTACTCTCAGCAAGAGGGAATAGATTTTGATGAAACATTTGCTCCAGTTGCCAGACTTGAAGCCATCAGAATCTTTCTAGCCTATGCAGCTAATGCCAATTTCAAAGTCTATCAGATGGATGTCAAGAGTGCATTTCTAAATGGGGAATTGGAGGAAGAAGTTTATGTAAGCCAACCTCCAGGTTTTGAAGATCCAAATTTTCCAGACCATGTGTATTATCTGTTGAAAGCACTCTATGGACTAAAGCAAGCACCTAGAGCCTGGTATGAGACTTTGTCAAAGTTCCTTCTAGATAATCACTTCACAAGAGGTACTGTTGACAAAACTCTCTTCTTTAGAAATGTTAATGGCTCTAAGATACTTGTACAAATTTATGTAGATGATATTATATTTGGATCTACAGATGATAAACTTTGTAAAAAGTTTGCTAAATTAATGCAAAGTAAATATGAAATGAGCATGATGGGAGAGCTAACTTACTTTCTTGGTTTACAAGTTAAAAAAGTTAGTGGTGGAATTTTCATTAGTCAAACTAAATATATTTATGATCTTTTAAAGAAGTTTGACTTAATGGATTGTTCACCTGCAAAAACTCCCATGGCCACTGCCACCAAGCTTGAATTAAACAAGGCTGAAAAGTCTGTGGATATTACAAGTTATAGAGGCATGGTTGGCTCACTTTTATATTTAACTGCTAGTAGACCTGATATTATGTTTTCTACTTGTCTCTGTGCTAGATTTCAAGCTGACCCTAAAGAATCTCACTTAGTGGCTATTAAAAAAAATTTCAGATATCTCAAGGAGACTCCAAATCTAGGAATTTGGTACCCTAGAGAGTCTGGTTTTGATCTAATTGGCTACTCAGATGCAGATTATGCAGGTTGCAAAATAGACAGGAAAAGCACAACAGGCACCTGTCAATTTCTAGGGAACAAGCTTGTATCATGGTTCAGCAAGAAGCAGAATTCTGTTTCCACATCAACAGCTGAAGCTGAGTACATTGCAGCTGGTAGTTGCTGTGCACAAATACTATGGATGAGGAACCAGTTATTTGACTATGGTATAACTGTTGACAAAATTCCAATATTTTGTGACAACACAAGTGCCATTGCCATTACTGAAAATCCAGTGCAGCACTCAAGAACCAAGCACATTGATATCAAGTACCACTTCATTAGGGAACATGTGATGAAAGGTACAGTGGAACTTTATTTTGTTCCAAGTGAAAAGCAGATTACAGACATATTTACCAAGCCACTTGATGAATCAACATTCACAAGATTAGTAAGTGAGTTAGGTATGCTTAACTATTCATAATCTATGTCATCTATGTAATCTATCTTGTAGCCTGAAATGAATTTGCTGCAAGAACAAAGATGGCTTTAATCAAGACTTATCCTGTCAACGGATAATCCCTATCCGTTGAAAGCCAAAATTGTTCTATCAACGGATATTCGTCATCCGTTGAAAGATAAATACATTTCTGGTAATTTTATCCTTCAACGGATAAAATGGTGTTGTTCATCAACGGATAACTATTTACCTTATCCGTTGATGTGTCACGTCAGTGAGTCACAGCCGTTGATTCTTTTACTCAACCGTTGATACAGATATACAGTGTTGTATGTATTTGTATTTACGGTAGTTTTCAGAATTTCTACAGTTTTATTTATTCCTGAACGGCTGTCACTTACTTAAAAGTATCATTTAATTATTTTATTTATGTTTTAATTCAAGAAAGTATAAAAGCCCAATTGAATTCTTATTTTCACTTTACGCTTTCTTGCAATTATCATTCTCTTTCTCTCTCAATTCTCAAGTTTTTCTCTGCAACCTCTACTCACAACAATGGCACCAGTAGTCAAAATTATGTCTCAAACAGGATTTGTTTATGAAAAGAATAATTTCATAGTCTTGGTTGAAAAGAATGAAGCCCATTCTGATTATCACAAGATGATGGACTTCATCAAGAACTGCAAACTGAGCTATGCAATGCTGGAAGCCCCAACCATCTACTGTGAAGTGATTGAGGAAATTTGGACAACTGCAGAGTTCAACTCCACAGATATGACTATTTCCTTCTCTCTCAAAGGTAAGGACTATTGCATTAATTGTGATGATATACAATCTTGCTTTAAGTTGCCTGAGAATAATGCCATGACACCACATACTGATAAAGATGTCTCTGCAATGCTAGATTCCATAGGCTATGCTTTTGATTTTGCTAGTTTAGGTAGTATTAGAAGGAAAGGCCTTAGGAAAGAATGGAGTTTTCTTGGAGATGCCTTTATTAAGGTTTTCTCTGAGAAGATTAGCAATTTTGATGCTATCACTTCATCTCTTGTTAATATGCTCTTTATGCTAGTTTCTGATAGGTACTTTAATTTTAGCAACTGTGTTATGCTAGAATTAGGTTCCAAATTAGGCAACAAAGCTAATAGACCACATAACATCTACTTTGCTAGATTCTTTATGTTATTGGCTAACCATGTTGCTGAAGGTTTGGTTATATCCAATGAGAATAATAAACTCAAATGCTGGGCACAAGAGAAAAGGGTCCTTGCAGACCTTTTGAGAATGAACCTCAACAGCCAGGTGCCATTGGTATACTTGCCAATCATGAATGCACCACAGGTAAGTGAGGTAAATGTTTCTATAACTCCTACTATTTCCAACCCCAATGTTTCTTTGCCTTCTAGTATGGCTATGGAACCTGTGTCTTTGTCCAAACAGGCTCCTACCAAAGCCACCAAATCTAAAGTTTCCAAAGTCAAGTCAAAGAAACCTACCTCTGTTGTTTATAAAAGACAACAGTTGTAACAACTACCATAAACCCTGAAGGGAGTGAACAGGGTGTGAGTGGTGAGGGGAGGGGTGAACATCAAAAAGCCCCCAAGGATAAGGTGGGAGAGGTGAGTGGTACCCAAACCAGCCAAGCCACAGTCTCTCAAAAGACTGTGGTGGTTCAAAAGGAGTCCAGCACATCCCTAGTTGCGTCCTCCCAAAAGGATGTAACTATTGAAAATAGTCCCCAACCAGGGACACAGAACAAAAGAGGGAGGGACACTGAAACCACACATTCACCATTTAAAGCCTTTTCAAGGAAGAAGAAGGCCAAAATCCTAGTTTCCACACAAGGGACACACACAGCACAGATACATCCACCAGTATCTGTGCCTTCTCAAATTCAGCTTGATGTGATTCCAGCAAATGTGGAATCACAGCCCCATTCTCTTAATATAGAAACACACTATTCATCAAGCTCTCCAACACCCTCTCTAGATGTGGACATGATATTCACATCAATTCCTGATTCTCCCTCATTAAAACTCAGGGAGGAGCCCCACTCAAAACCTGATGATCATCATCTTTTAGATGATTTGTTGGATCATCAGCCAATTTTTTCAGATGTAGTTGAAGAATCTGTGTTACCTCACTTAAAATCAATCCACACAGATTCAACAATTATGTCACTTTCTATCTCCACATCATTTCCTTCTTCAACGGATATCTCTCATCCGTTGACAAGTGGTTGTTCTTCAACGGATAAGCTTAACAGTAGTTATCCGTTGATACCATCAGTTTCTACTTCAACGGATACTCCTGATCCGTTGATGGCCTATACACACTTAACAGAAACAATTTCAACTGTAGAGGACATGGCAACTGTACAATCACTTTTAGGCTTGAGGGAAGGGAGTGATTTTTTGAGTGAGAGGCTGGGTTGCTCCCGGGTAAAAGGAGAGGTTGAGAGTCACCAAATGCATGCTATTTCTTTCAGAATGGCAAAAGTAAGTGAGAGGAGTGCCACCTTAGAAGGTGAAGGTGAGGGTGTGAGGGTGTGTGTGAGCTAGGGGGAGCCCCTGATGCAAGAACAGAGAGAAATTGAGAGAAAGGCAGGTACAGAAGCTATAAGGGTGGATCCAGCCATTGCTAGTGAGTTAATGAAAGTGGATGATGCAGATAAGGAAATACAATTTCAGCAATATTACAAAGCTGTCATTGATAACATTTCCTTGGATGCTGACACTTTTACTCACCCTGTTTCAGCCTTTCAATTTTTGGCTGCTCAGGGCAATGTGGAGGCAGAACAGACACTACACATTGTACACACTTCAGAATCTCTTCTCAGAGACAAAGCTGCTGTCAACAGGCTGCCTTCTCAAGCTGGTGAGCCATCTGAAGAATTTGGAGTAAATTCTAATGATGATGACTCTAATTCTTTGAATGAGAGCATGAACTTAGGGGGAGTAGAAGGCCCAAGTTCTGCTCCTGCTCTTCCTGAATGGGCACTGGCCAAATCACCAACACCAGGAGAATTTGGTGTCACTTTGGTCAGATAAGTCATGACAATTCAGAAGGCCTTTCAGGAGACTCAAGATGCTGGTACCAAGGCAATTCTTCAAGCTCATCTGGAATCTCTGCATCTCTTGCAGTTGCAGCATTACCAGCAAAATCTAATTGTGGATGAGCTCAAGCAGGACATTGCTGATCTGAAGTCCTACAATGCTGAGAAATTGGATTCAGTTGTACCCTATGGTACTATGCAAGATTTGTTGGGGAGACTGAGGAAAGCATCTGATGCTGACAAGAGGCTGGCCAGATTGGAAGATAGGGTTCAAATCATTGAAGACTCTATGGTCACCATTCTTCAGAATCAACAAACTCAAAAAAATCTACTCATGCAGCTGGCAAAAGCACAAGGCTTGACCCCTACCCTTGATGATAACAAAAAAGGGGAGAATAAAGGGGAAGGGGAAGGAGAGCCATCTACAACAGTTCAGATTTCTCAAGTGCTAGTTCCTGTCATCACAACTTCTCCACCAATTCAAGTCAAAGGAAAGCTAGATGGAATTGATCTAATCCAGATAGCAGCAGCTGAATTGCAAGTCAAAGAGCAAAGGAAGAAGATTGATGAAAAGATGCAACTAATATTTGGTTCTACAACTTCTCAATCACAATCTGTGAAGCATAGCACAAAAGTGGAATCAATTATTATGGAACTCAAGTCAGTAGGGAGGCATAAGGATGGAGAAACTTCTTCCAAAGATCTGCAACCTATGGTTCTCAAGCCCAATAACAGCTTCAACAAGGACTCTACAAAGAACCCTCTAAGCCTTGCTCAAATGAAAGGAGTGGATTTTCCTCTTCCAAAGCCTGATGAAGACAAGCTTTTGGGTAGAAGTATCATAAAGCTCAAAGAGAACATGGATGAGACTGTAAGGAGGAACATGGCTGTTATCTTTAGAGAGGGAAAGAGCATCTATGTGATGCAAGGACATCCCAAATTCTCAATAGCCAAGAGGGAAGAAACCAAGAGATTGAAGGAAGAAGCCAAACAGCTAAAGGCTAACAAAAGAGCACAAGCAAAGCTTGAAAAACAGCTAAAGTTAAGTCAGGCTGAAGAACAGAAAGAAATTGAAGACAAAGGTGAAGATAGAGCTGTGGGGGACATGGTTGGTACTGAGATGGAGGAAAGAAGTAAGGAAGAATGGCAGAAAGGGAATAGAAAGAAGGTCAATGCAAAGAAAAAGATGGTAGATGAGACTGAAGAAAACCAATCAATATCCAAACCACTACCCTCCATTCATGAACCCATTGTGCCTGACCCCTTCATAAACATTCATGGTGAACCAATCATTCCTAAGGAGGAACCAATTGATTGGGACACCATCAAATTGCCCACCTTCATAACCTCTTTTACACCATCAAAGAAGCAGAAAAGAAGAATCAAATCAACACCCTCTAAAGCCTCAATCAAATTCACACAGAAGCCTAAGCCTAAACCTCAAACCTCTAAAGATGATTATGTTCACATCTGTGACATAAAAGAATTTTCAGACATTGAACTCTATCTGGATGAGCTAGAGGATGTAAGGGGAATAGCTGCCTACAGACAGCTACCAGAAAGACTAGTGTTCAAATACAAAGGAGCTGGGGAAAGAACATGGCCTCTTTACAGAATTCTGAATGAAGGCTACTCTACCTTGATTAGAGTCTACTCAGCCATACATAAGGATTCTGGCTTTACCAGGACTGCCAGGACTGAGATTCTCAACAAGATTGCCAACATAAGGAAAACTTGGAGGGAGCCCAATGCTTTGCCTAGAACTTTACTCATTCAAGAGAGAGGTATTACAATTCACAAATCACCTCATTGGTTGATGGAATTCAGAGACAACAAAGGAGTCAGAAGATTTTTCAGAATTGAAGATCAGCTAAAGATTGCCAGTAATGAAACTCTCAAGAATATGCAATCTAAGTTAGATATCAATGAAGAAGATGAAGCTGAATTCTACAGACAACTTCAACTTCAAATAGAGGAGAATGACAGGAGGCTAGGAAAGAAAACCAGGGATCAAAGGAAAAGAAAGTAATTTGCTCAGGCTAAAGGAGCACCCTTGGAAACAATGTATTTCTTCAATTTTATCTCAGCATATACACTTTTGTAGCACTTTTGAATTTCTGCTTTGTTACAGTTTATATATTTGTTAAGTGTTTTGTTATCATCAAGCTAAACCTAAATTTATGCCTACAATTCTAGTAGACATAAATAGGGGGAGATTGTTAGGAATATGTGTATTAGTTTGATGATAAGTTAAGCAAAACACTTAAGTAGAAATCTAGTGTTTGTAGCCTCAACAGATAAGACAATCTTGGCTATTCGTTGAAGGAGTAGCCTTACTTAGCAATAAGTTTGGTATTGTAGCACATTTCACTCTCTAGTTTCAAGCTGTAATTCTTAGATGTTGTTAGGAAATAATCAGTCATGTTGACTACTAATGGATGTACAAATAGGAGGGCTAATTGTAAATATTTCATGCCTTGTAATTTTGTATAAGTGAAGAAGTGTCAACGGATATTGAAGACCTTCAACGGATAAGAAACAAAGCTTAACGGATGTCTCTAATGCTTCAACGGATAATATCCATCAACGGATAAGTGCTTCAACGGATAAAGCTTCAACTGCTAGAGCATCAACGGATAAAGCCATCAACGGATGAAAGCTTCAACGGATGCTCAGTCTCATAGCAGTTGATAGTGACAGTTAGCAAAGCTGACAGAGGCACATGGATTGACAGAGATGTGGTAGCCTATTTCAGGAACAGCAGAAAAAGCAGCCGTTTTTAGTCTGGTTCAAAATGGAAAGTCAACAGATAATTCCATATTACACTGGATAAAAATGGAATAGAAACAAGTAAAGAACTATTTTCTTATTGTACTTTATCTTTGTCTTCACTTGTAAACTTGGTGATATATAAACCAAGTAGTAGCTAGTAATTAGATATGAATTTTCCCTGAGCTGTTTAGAAATATCAAGAGAGAAAATCATCTAGTTTGTACTAGGAAGCAGCTGTGATTTAATTTTGAATCACAGATTTTCTGAAATAACACATCTCTGGTGGAACAACAAATCCACCAGAAAAGTTTTTAAGTTCTTTGTATTCATTACATTTGTGTTTGAATATATATCTGTCTGCATCAGCTCCAAGCAATTCACACACATTTGATCACTCAAACACTTAGCCTTACAAACTGCTCAAAACTTGAAAAAGTTTTGAGATTTACATTCAACCCCCCTTCTGTAAATCTCATTGTTAGTCCACTAGGAATAACATCAACCCATCATAATTCATCAACAGTGGGAACCCAATACACATGAGAGGAGATCCCTCGAAATGTATTCAATGTGGTAATAACAAGTTGTAAGGATAAATTGGTAGTACCTTTGCTACATAGATGATACTACAATATATGATTCTGTCCCCTGTAAACCTAGAAGGTACTGACACTGCTAGAAAAGTAAGAGTGTTAAGACTCTGAATGGGATCAAGTCATTTGACGAGATAGAGGCAGTATATCTCTGGAGATGCCCAGCTAAGTGAATGTAATTGTGTAGTCGCAATTAGGGGAAAGGGTTATTCCTTAAAGCATTCGACGAACAGGATCGAGACAAGACCATTAATGTCTCAAAGCCGTAGATTGGTACCATAACCGTTGACTTGTCGTCGTCTATGGAACATGGTTATACTAAATGGATTAAGATTCAAGGTGAAACATTCCATCTGAATACGGTAGCCATTGAATTAGAGGACTTAGGAGGGTTCAAACCTGGAAGGGTACCTACTCTGAAAAATAAGTCATGATGAAAAACATGATCGCAATTTTGTATGGATTTGTGGGGGATTGTTAGAAAAATGGATTTTAGATCATAATTTTTATTATGTTCTTGATGATAATCCTAAAATCTAATAATTGGAAGTTGTTCCATGATATGTGAACTTAAACTTTTATATATGGATCTAAGTATTTTCTTAGTGAAATCCATAGAGAAATAGAGTTGAAACTAGTAGCTCGTAAAAGCTTGAAATGGAGAATGTGTCATTTGTCCCACATTAAAAATATATAAAGTGAGGATTTTATTTATTTATGATTTAATTTTTTAATTAGAATTAATTTATCAGTCGGGCTGGGTTATTGTCTCTGTTGGGCTTGGTCACTTTGTAAGTGGGCTAAGTCAGATTCAATGAATCTGGACATGTAACTGATAATATATATTCATAATTGCAAACATTAAAATTGATTTAATGTATGGATTAAATACAAAAGCTGTTACATTTTATTTAAATTAAAAATCAGCGGTTTTGATTTATGTATTAAATGAGCAGTTTCGATTTCTGATATTAAAGTCTATTAAAGTCTATTAATGTCAGGGTGTTCAGTTACACTTAGCCTCTACTATAAATAGAGTCCTAAGTTGTTGATGAACATATACCACACCTACATTCTTTTTTTCTCCTCTCTGCTCTCTTTTCTCTCCCAAAACATAAGTTCTGAGCTGCTGATTTTTCCGGCGACTGAGGTGTTAGTCGAAGTTGGATTTGTTGTTGCTGTGAACATCAAGTCCAGAGCTGTTTTATCCTGGAGGAGACATTGCAAGCATCCCAATACAGCAGGTGGGGGCAATTATCTCTTCAAAAGCAGTCAGGGCTTTGAGCAAGGCCTGACGACTCAGCTGGTTTTATTTTGGTTTCTTATTGCATTGTACCTGTTAGCTACCACTATTTTTCTGTTTGTTTATCACTGTGTTAAAGCTATGGTTACTGGTACACTTTCGTTTCTTTCTTTGTTCTTTCAGTTACTGATATGCATGTTGTTTACCTACATGTTTTGTTTCGTTAATTATTATCTTGGCCTTGACTTGCTAAATATGTTATATAACTGCCTCTATGTTACTGTAATAGTAAATATTTCCAACAGTATCCTCGAATCCAGATTCGAATATTATGCTCTAAATATTTTCAGATTCGAATACGGATATAGATATGAATATTTGAATTCGGATACATGCAAATTTGTATTCGAATTATCCGTTTGGCAGCCTTACTATTGGCATATGTATTATTAAATATAGGAGACATTGTGTCTCCCAAATTGTAACTACAATTAACAAGAGTAATCATACTACATTAGAATTTGATAGATAAGGTAACTAATATACACAATAAACACGTATAATCAATGATCATCATAGCATGATCGATGCCCCCATCGACATTAGGGGAGCCAGTAACATTTAACCTTGCATTATCCTGAATGAATAAACAAAATTGAGATGTACCTTGTAAATATTTGAACAAACACTTGAGGATTTTTCAATGCATATTAGTAGGTGTTGTTGAGAATTACTTACCTTATTCACTATAAAAGCATTGGAGAGCTCTAATGGCACTTCGATAGACAATGAAATTATTCATTGGTTTGCCATCATAAAGACCCGATAGTTAAACTAATACTTATAGTGGGGCAAAACTTGCATGATGACATACCAAACTTAAAGAGAATTTCTTATATATTTTCAGTTTGAGTAAGAAACAAACTAGTGGGGATCTCAATGCATCTCAATACCGAGAAATTTCTTATATATTTTTCTAACTTTTTTAGAATTTTGGAATTTTAAATACTAAAAAATATAAAAAAAATATCATGTAACATATTAGAAGTAGAATAGAAGTCCAAATATATAAATGAAATTTTATTTGAAGTAGAATAGGGTGTTCGAATTTATAAAAAAGTGGAATTTATTATGAAGTATTAACTATTAATTATATAGTATATAACAATAAAAAGGTCGCCTGCAAGAGGCTGGATGAGTATATGCTACCTATAAAATACTGAATTAGAGGTATATTTACGTATCTTAATTTTAGATATCTTTATTCTACTTTCAGGCTTCGGTTTTTAGGTTATACTTAAGTAGACTTTAATCATATACAATATATTGTAGTTTTCTTTGGAAAAATATGTTGTGGTTCGGCATTATATCTATTATGTATTCCGTTGTAGTTGTTTTCTCAATGTGTCGATCAATGTTCTTGGATACTTCTCTACAGTACTTTCAATGGTGATACTGTAAATACTCTTTTATATTTTTTTCTACTCCATAATATTTAATTTGTATATGAAAAGTATCATTTATTTATTTAATGACTTAAAGAATCTCCAACCATAATAGCTAAAATGGTTAGCTATATCATCATCATCAAAAATTTTGTTGAATTTGTAAGGTCATTTGCTCCGGTGGTATTAGCTATATTGATTATTTATATTCAAAAATAGAATGCTTTATGTATTTTCAAATTATTTTATATATATGAAGATTTCACATGTTAAAATATATTTAATTCTTTATTAAATACAAGTAAAGATAAAATATTTATTCAATAAAAACATATTGAATATATATTTATATAATTATAATAAGACAGTTATATGTGTTAAAACACATATACTTATATGCATCATAAAATTTTATATTTATATTATATTTAATTATATTAGATTAAATTAGATTTATTAGTATATTTATAAATATGTAATGTTTATAAAAATAATTAATAAAATTGGCTAATAAGAAAATCATATTTTGACACTTAATGTAACATAAGGTTAAAATATTAAATATGAATTAAACATTTTAACACACACACACATATATATATATATATATAAATATATTTGTATATTGATTTGTAAAGTTAGGTTAAAATAAGGCAAAAAGTTGATCGAAATATGACAAAGATGTTTTAGCTAATGACTACAGGATCAACAGATATAGAAGATGAGATAAATGATATCTAAATTTTTTGCTAATAGGTATCATGGTTGGAGAACTATATTTTTTAGCTAATTTGTATATAACGGTGCTACCTAGACTTTTTAGCTAACATATGGTGATGGTTGGAGATGCTCTTAACGACGGGTTAACCAAATATTATGTTGGTTTCTTTATATTCATGCTTATTAATTTATACTAGCATAAATCCCGTGCGATGCACGGGTTTCTATTAATATTTTAAATTTTTATTTATCAAGTTATATTATATTTTTAAAACATTTATATAAATATATAATGATTATAAATTTATAATAAAAATAATAGAATAACATGTGGTCGTAATTTAATAGAATAAATAGACTATTTCTAGTAGTTTAATAATTTAGTAGTTTAGCAGATATGTAACACTATTATTTATATAGTTTAGTAGGATAAGTATACTATATTTAGTAGTAGTTTAATAATTTAGTAGTTTTTTAGATATATAACATATTTTGTAATAATCAAAATTAGGGAATTATCGTTGAACCAAACCGTTGAACCAAATTATCTCTATTCCGGCTATTATAATATAGTATAGATTATTTTTCATTTTCTCCTCACTGGCTTTACCATCAAAAAATCAGTTTATCATGTGTTCAATCCGCAAAACATGAGAAACGGTGTTTGTGACAATATATATTTCTCAAATTATATATATATATTATCGTCTTAATATATTTTTCTAAATTTTTTAGAGTTTTAACAATTTTAAATTTTAAAAATTAAAATACCTTTAACAAATTTTAAATAGAATAAACATTAAATTTATAAAGGAGAAGAATTATTAAAGGATAAGATTTTAAATTTAAATATCAGAATCGTAAAACATATACACATTAAAAGTATCATAGGATCTCAGTAAAAAGAGAAGTAGAATGGGATCATCAAAAGCACCCGAATATGCATAGTAGCTTCTTCGCAATTAAAAGAAATTTTCGTAAGTGCATGAGCATGCATTGTGCTGCACTGGTGTGCCAAAATAAGTTAGGTGATATATATTTATTTAATGGTAGTTTTTAAGTTATATACATATTTTGAAGTTTATTTTGCAACTATGTTACGGGCTTTTCCTCACTACTTCACGAACTAGCATCTTTTTCTTTTTTTGATACTCACGGACTAACATCTTAGTTACTTATTTGAGGCTTTTATTATGCGTCTTTTATCTTTCTTTAATTTTATTTGTCTCACTAATATTGATATTTGTACTTGATTTTAAACAGTTCCACGAGACTTGAGTTATTAATTGATGTTGAACGCGAAAATTATATATTTTTATGACATTAGATTTTTAATTTTATACTGGACAAGAATATTTGAAGTTGAAAATATTATATATTCAATCCAGACATATCAGAATTGCGTTTGATGGCAGAGCGTCTCAAATTAATTTTTATTTAAATTGTAATATTATTTCATATCGGGAAGATCTTGATTTGTGAAAAGTTGAAGACGAGTGAATACGAGTGAATATATTATAGTAAGTGGTTTATAAATACCATGCATGAGCTGAAATTCATGTACAAGTCACATATTATTTTTTTAATAAAATTTATGTATTTAAGTAAAATTTACATGTATCCTAATTTATAAAGGAGAATAATTCAGAAGTTAAAGAAAAGGTATTATAAACAAGAGGGTTTAGATCATTTTTAATAAACTAGTAGTCTAAAAATACATGTAAAATCAAAATAGAGTAGCTTGGATTTGTAATGAAAAACGTATTATTATTTAATAAGGATGATATGTGAGTGTTATTCCTTAACAATACAACAACAGAATTACAGAAGGGGGTTTAATGGAATTCTGGTTTATTTTTGCTTTTCTGAAAACTCCATTACTATGTTCTCATACGCAGGAATACCCCCGTTAGCCGGCTTTTGTATTCTTAATGAAATTGTGTTTTTGAATATGCAAGAATGCAAATAAGGTTTTTAAAGTATTCTACTAACACAAGGTAAATAAACACAATTTTAAAAATTTTCCAGTGGATTTGTCTTTCCACCAGAGATGTGTATATTGAAGAAATCTCTATGATGCAAAATGCACACAACTGTTTACAAGTATTTGTTACAACTTAGAACTTGAGAGTACTTTCTAAAGATACAACTTGCTAAACTCTGTAGTTCTTTCTTGTTCTACTTGTAATGAGTTGTTGTAAAATACTTGTTACACTTGGTTTTTATATATTCACCAAGTTTACATGTGCAATAAGACAAGAAAAATATTCCTATCAACTAGGTCCAAGCACATGCTTTTTTATTTCTCTGTCCAATACAATCCAAGTTAGATATAACATCTTTGAACGAGCTTGTTTTGCATGGAAATGAAAATGCTTCATTTTTTCTAACATCTGCAATCAGGCTACCACATTCCTTTTGTGCACTATCAACTCATGTGACTCTGTCAGCTTCTGTCAAGTCACTATCAACTTATATCTTTGTTGATTATCCATTGAAGTTTCATAGATGTTATCCATTGACACTATATTAGTGTCATCCGTTGAAGCTTTCTTGATAACATAAATTGATATCTTTATCTGATATCCGTTGAATGCTTGATTGGCTTATCCGTTGAAGTCATATTGAGTTATCCGTTGAAGCTTGTAGAGTCATCCGTTGAAGCTTGTAGTTTAGCAGTTAAAGATATTCTCATAGCAGTTGATACTCTTTTACTTAAACAAAATTACAAGGCATTTTATATTTACACTTATTCCACCTATTTTTTATATCTTGCTAGTAGTCAATATGACTTAGAATAACTAAAACTCCTAAAACCCACTTAGCTATTATAGTGCTACATACTTACTGATATAAGCTACTCCTTCAACGAATAGAAAACTATTGTTATCCGTTGAAGGCTACAAAAGACACTAAATAAATCTACTTAAGGTATTTTGGTAAATTATCATCAAGGCTACAACATATTCCTAACAATCTCCCCCAATTTATGTCTAATGGAATTATAGACATTAATTCAGGTTGACTTGATGATAACAAAACACCCTATAAAGATAATGCATTAAAAAGTAGATAAATTGCAAATTATTGCATTAAAATTGAACCGTACGAAGAAGGTTGAAAGAGTTTACATGCCATTATCAAGGTGCTCCTCTAGACTGTATAAATCGTTTCCTTTTTCTTGATCCTGTTGTTTTCTTCCCTAATTTCTCATTTTTTTCCACAATCTGGAGTTCGAGTTGTCTGTAGAATTCAACTTCATTTTCTTCATTGATATTCAGCATTTCCTGCATCTCTTTAAGAGATTCATTACTTGAAATTTTAAGTTGGTCTTCAAGTATGAAAAATCTTCTAACATACTTCTCATCCTTAAACTCCATGATCCAGTAAGGTTTCATGTGCACTCTATCCCCAATATTTGGAATAGTTAGAACCCTTGATAGTGCACTAGGATCTCTCCAGCTCTGTCTGATTTGACTTATCTTTTTTAGTATTTCTGACTTAGCAACCTTTGAGAATCCAAAGTATTTCTTTATTGCTGAAAATACCTTGACCAAGACATTGTAGCTTTCATTGAGAAACCTGTAGAAAGGCCATATTATCTCATGACCACCCCTGTATTTAAACGCCAATCTTTCTGGAAGTTTGTAAGTAGCATCAATTCCTCTCACTTCTTCCAATTCATCCAGATAGAGCTCAATATCAGAGAATTCTTTGATGTTACAGATGTAGAGTTGATCATCCTTGTTGACAGCAGGCTTTGGTTTTGAGATGACTTTGGTTAAAGGCAAGGTTGGCTTGTTCTTCTTTCTTTGAGTTCTCTTCTTAGTAGGCAAAGGGATATTTAGATCAGTAATTGGTAAACTATCCAAATCTATAGGTTCATCCTTGGGCACTATTGGTTCACCATGAAATTTTATCTCAGGATTGACCTTGATTTCAACTGTTTCCATAATGGGATCAGTTGGTTGACTTGTAGGAATAGATTGAGATGGCTCACTCTCCTTTTCTGAAACTTTGATTGGCCTCTTTGCTCTTACCTTTACTCTTTTGTCTATTTTCCACTCAGGTTTTTTTTCAGTCACTTCATCAGCCAATTTCTTCTCAGTTGCGGTAGCAGGCTTCTCAATCTTCTTAGCAACCTGCTTTTTCTTTGGATTAGACTTTATCTTCAATCTCAAATATTCTTCATGCTTAGCTATTATAAACTTGGGATGCTCACTCATTATACAGATCAGTTTACCATGTCTGTAACTTTTGGCTATCCTCTTTCTCAACATTACATCCTTGGTTGTCTTATAGCTAACAATAGATTTTCTCATGAGTTTCTGCTCATCAGGCCTGAGAGGTGAATAATCAAACTTCATTGGGTGTTTGCTTGTGAATCTGAAAGTAGATGGTTTAGGCTTGAGCACCACAATAGAATTGAATTTATTTGAAATTGATGTTCCCCCTTTTCACCTTTTCCTAGCTTCAATACATCTATAGTAAGAGGCTTCAACTGTGTGAAGTGCTTCAAAGATCCTGATTTTTTTGTAGTTGAGCCAAATACTTGAGCTATCCTTGTATCTATCCTTTGTTTCTTCTCTTTGAACTTCAACTCAGCTGCAACTAGATTGATAAGGTTTATGTTGTCCAAGTCCCCCTTGACTGGTCGATTTGGCATAGTAATATATGGAACTATTACCTTAGAGACTTGAACATGCTCATCCTTCTCCCCCTTTTTGTTATCATCAAGTAGAAGTGGAGAGGGTGAAGTTTGTGCAACCACCAGTTGTTGGAGCAACTGATTTTGAGTTTCCTGATTTTAAAGTATCTTCGCCACTGAGTCTTTAATATTAGACATTCTTGTACCCAAGGCCTCAACTTTTATTGCTGGGTCATTTTCCTTCCTGAGCTTTTGCTGAATTTCCCTCATTGTAGCTTCAAGAAGCTTCTCATCCAGCATGTTGTGCAAGTCCATCTTCACTTTATCAATTAAGAGTTTGAGAACATCCAAGTCTAGAGCTTGTTTGAGATGCTGAATTCTATGAAGTTAGAGGGACTCTAGATGTGCTTGTAAAATGGACCTTGTACCAGCATTGGAAGTGGTTGCTAGAGCTGTTTGAGTTTGATTGATGAGCTTAGAAGTGTAGAATTGAAGTAATGAGATATGCACTCCTTGCTTAACATCCAATCAGGAGTATCAGTTGATGAACTACTAGGGCCTGCAACCCCTCTATGTTCATACCAGCATCTTCATCAAGCTCTTCATCAAAATCATCATTATCAGCTCCAAAATTGGAATCCACATCAGCTGTAGGAGGCAAGGTTGAAATTGCATCTTTGGCCCTTTATATTGATTCAGTTGTATGAACTAAATTCAATGTCCTCTCTGCAATCGCATTACCCTGAAAAGCCAGTGTTTGGTAGGCTGTAACAAGATGAGTTAATATCTTAGCATCCAAGAAAATAGAATCTATAACAACTCTGTATTCTTGCTGATATAGTCTTTCATTTTCAGCATCACTGACATCCATTGACTCACTAGCAATGGTTGTCACCCTTATTCCCCCTTTACCTGCATTTCTCTCATTTTTTCTTTATTATTGCATTAGAGGCTCCCCCTCGCTCACTGTCCTCTCACCCTCACTTTCACCTACTAAGGTGGAATTCCACTCACTCACTTTTACCACACTAGAAGAAATAGTGTGCATTGTTGAACTCTCAACCTCTCCTTTTGCTTGGGAGCAACCCAGCCTCCCACTCAATTCACTCCATTCCCTCAATCCGAGAAGTGATTGGACAACTACTAAGTCATCTGCACTTGTAATAGATTTTGAAATATCAAGTGTTTATTCAGTGACTGTCAATAGATGTGAAATAGCCGTTGAAGGTGTAGTTGTGACTATCAACAGATAACTGTTGTGATGCATATCCGTTGAAGGATGCATATCCGTTGAAGGATAATCACTTATCAATGTATGATGGATATCCGTTGATAAAGAAAAAATAAGAGAAATAGAAGTTAAAACTATTGTAGAGTCTGTGGAGATTGATTTTAAATTTTGGCGCACATACACCTCAACAGTTTGAAAAAGAATTGGCAAGTGATCCAACAAATCATCAATTAGATGATGATCACTTGTTTGAGTTTAGGGCTCCTCCATTAGTTTAAGGGATGTGGAATCAGGAATTGATGTGAAAATCATGTCCACATTCAGAGATGTAGTTGGAGAGTTGTGTGTTTGATGTGTTTCGATTATTAAAGAGTGGGGTTGTGACTCCACATTTACCGGAGCCACATCAAGCTGAATTTGAGAAGGTGCAGATACAAAGTCTGTGACTTGAGTTTGCACCGTGTGTGCACCCAGTGATTCTCCCCTGGACTTAGATTTCTTTTTTTCTGGATATAAGTTTGAGCTAGGTCTTTAGTGTCCGTACCCCTTTTGTTCTGTGCTCCTGGTTGGGAACTTATTTCAATTGTCACATCCTTTTGAGAGGATTTAATTAGGGATGTTCTAATTTCTTTTTGTATCACTACAGTCTTTTGGGAGACTTCAGTGTGGCTAGCTTGGGTTACACTGACCACACCCTCCTTATCCTAGGGGCTTCTTTGATTTTCACCCCTTCCCTCACCTTTCTTACCACCTTGAACACTCCCCTCATGTGCTTTGGTGGTTTTTACAACTGGTGTCTTTTGAGAGACACTAGAGGTGTGCTTATTTGATTTGGACTTGGAAACTTTTGGTTTAGTGGCTTGGGTAGGAATCTGTTTGATCACTGACACAGATTCCATAGCCACTATTGAAGGCAAAGAAACTTGAGGTTGAGAAGAGATTGAGATCAAGGTAGTTACCTGATTTACCTGAGGTGTCTCAATAATTGGAAGATAATTGAGAGGAACCTCACTATTGAGGTTATTCCTGGTAAGATCTGAAAGCACTCTTTTCTCTTGAACCCAACAATCCAACTTGTTGTTTGGGTTCTCAATTGCCAAATCCTTAGAAAATTGTTAGCTAGCATCTTAAAAAATCTAGCATATTACACATTCCTAGGTCTCTTTTCAATATCCCCTAGTTTATAACATATCTCTAGCATAACATTATTGCTAAAATTAAAGTACTTATCAGACAATTGCATATAGAGCATGATTAGCAATGCAGAAGTAATAGCATCAGAATTGCTAATTTTACCAGAAAAATACTTTAATAAAAGCATTACACAAATAGCTCCACTATTTCCTAGGTCTCTTTCTTTTAATGCTACCTAGACTAGTAGTGTCTAAAGAATAACCCATGGACTTAAGCATGTTAATCACATCAGTGTCAGTGTGTGGAGCAGTTGTGTCGGTTGTGTCAATCCTGCAACCTGCATAATCTGCATCTGAGTAGCCAATTAGATCAAATCAGAATCTCTAGGGTACCAAATGACAAGTTTTGGTGTACCTTGAGATATCTGAAAATCCTCTTAATAGCTACTAAATGAGATTCCCTAGGATCAACTTGGAATCTAACACAAAGACATGTAACAAACATTATATATGGCCTACTAGCTGTCAAATATAAAAGTGAGCCAACCATACCTTTATAACTTGAAATGTCCACATACTTTTCAGTTGTGTTCAATTCAAGTTTGGTGGCAGTGGCCATCAGAGTTTTTGCAGATGTGCAATCCATTAAGTCAAACTTCTTTAAAAGATCATGAATGTATTTAGTTTGACTAATAAATGTTCCATCACTAACTTGCTTAACTTGTAAACCAAGAAAGTAAGTTAGTTCTCCCATCATGCTCATTTCATATTTGTTTTGCATCAGTTTGGAATTTTTTTTGCAAAGTTTATCATCTGATAAAACAAATAATATATCATCTACATTAATTTGAACACGTATACTAGAGCCATTACATTTCTAAAGAAAAGAGTTTTGTCAACAGTGCCTCTAGTGAAGTGATTATCTAAAAGGAACTTTGACAAGGTTTCATACCAGACTCTAGGTGCTTGCTATAATCCATAATGTGCTCTTAATAGATAGTATACATAGTCCGGAAAGTTGGGGTCTTCAAAACCTGAAGGTTGACTTACATAAGCTTCCTCCTCCAATTCTCCATTCAGAAATGCACTTTTTTACATCCATTTGATAGACTTTGAAATTGACATGGGCTACATAGGCTAGAAAGATTCTGATAGCTTCAAGTCTTGCAACTGGAGCAAATATCTCATTAAAATCTATTTCCTCTTCTTGTGAGTATCATTTGACAACCAATATAGCTTTGTTCCTTATGACTATGCCATTTTCATCCATCTTCCACCTCCAATTCTCCATTCAGAAAAACACTTTTTATATCCATTTGATAGACTTTGAAATTGGCATGGGCTGCATAAGCTAGAAAGATTCTAATAGCTTCAAGTCTAGCAACTGGAGCAAATGTCTCATCAAAATCTATTCCCTCTTGCTGTGAGTACCCTTTGGCAACCAATCTAGCTTTGTTTCTTATGACTATGTCATTTTCATTCATCTTGTTGCAAAATACCCATTTAATATCAGTAGAATTTTTATTTTTAGGTTTGGGTACCAGCTTCCATACTTTGTTTCTTTCAAATTGGTTTAGCTCTTCCTGCATAGCTAAAACCCAATCTGGATCCATTAGAGCCTCCTCTACGTTCTTTGTTTCTTCCTATGATAGAAAGCTATTGTACAGACATTCTCCTTGAGTTGCTCTCCTTGTTTGCACTCTAGATGCTGCGTCACCAATGATCAATTCAAATGGATGATCCTTAGTCCATTTTCTCTGAGGTGGTAGATTTGCTCTAAATGAGGTGGCCTCATTGGTATCTTGATGTGTGACTGAGTGTTGATTAGTTGACACTCCCCTTGAGTTGGTGGATCTTTGATTTGAAGATGGGGTTTTGTCAAACAGTGATCTGTGTAATACCCCAAAAATTTTGGACTTTTTGTAATCCTTATGAATAGTGATTTTGCTGATTATGCTGATTAAGAAAATTTTTCATGCCACACTATGTAGGAGCTCTTTTATTGATATTATGAGATCTTATTAGTAATCCATATGGTATATAAGTGTATGTAAAGATCGTCAGAATCCAAATTCGAACACTTTGATTTTTCCCGAAAATTCACCAGATACCGAAAGAATTGAGCATAAGGTAACATGATTAAAAGGATTTTAATTCAAGGATTATAAGAGAGGATCATAAAAGGAATATAAAATATTGAGAGAGGTTTAGGGGAACCCAAGTAATAAGATCCCGGATATGATCCCTCAAACGACAAACGAGAATGTAAGTTAAGCGAACCGTATAAAAGATAAGCGGTCATTAGACAATTAATTAAGGGTTAATCAAAGAGGTTAGTAGATGATGATGTCATCATACCACAAAGGGAAGACAAGTGTTAAAATAATGACACAAGCTTGATGACATAAGCATGACAAAGGGGTTTTGTTTTGTTGGTTGATTTTGGGCCATGTAAAATTAACCATGGTAAAAAGCTAAAACAATTGCCAAGACAAAAAGAGAAGCAACCAAGCATAATTTCATAAAACAAAAAGAATAGGAGTTGACTTTGCTTAATAGCTCTCGGCTTCTTCATTTCAAGGAAGAGAAAAGTTGCAAAATCCAAGCTTCACTTCATAAACAAATCCAAGGTAAATTCTTTAGCTTCTTGGTGATTAGATAAGTATATCCTAGGAGTTTAAGCTTCCAATTCCTCATAAATCTCTTCCAATAAATCAAGTAAGAAGATGATGAATAGTAACTTTCAAGAAATAACTTTAGTTTTCTTGATTTTTATGAAAGTTTAAGGTTATACAAGGATCAACGTTCTTTTAGGCATTCAAAGCTCTTGCGTTGTGTAAGGAAGCTTCAAGAAGGTATAAACTTCAAACCCTAGCTTTACTTTTGAGTATTTAGGAATGGTTTTGATTGATATAGTATATGAGAAGCATGATGTTTGTTTACTTAAAGTTTGGTTGGGTTTGTAGTGATTTTGATGATTGAATCTTGTTTACAGTTAATGAACCTTAAGTATAGTTAGTAGCTCTTGTTTGTGATTGAATGAGTTGGATAATCATGAGGTTATGGACTGATATAGTAAGGTTTGGATGAAAGTTGGTTGTATTGGTGGTTGTGAGTTGATTTGTGGTTGATTGGAGTAGTTTAAACTTTGGTAATCGCGTAAACATAGCCGTCGTAATGCCCGTTTTCATACAACTGCTTGTTCTTAGTGTTCGGGATAGAGAGCTAACTGTTTAATCTGTAAATTTGCCATGTTTAGCTAGATCATTTCGTAAGCTTCATTTTGATGTGGTTCGCTTGAATCCGTTGTACGGTTTAGGAGAAACGACCATTTTAAGTAACGGCGTTTCGTGAACGAACCATTACCCGTCGCCTTACTTTGAAACCTTGATTTAAGCCCTTAAATGACTAATTGGAGTACGAAACAATTATGTAAGACTGATTGGTCAGTTGGTAGAGTATTCACGAAAGATTCGCCTTAAAAAGTTAAACGGTTAATTTTATAAAAATAGTGGAGCTGAGGGTACTCGAGCGACTTATGTGAATCGTTAAGCGCAAAAACGAACATTAGGGTCTATTTGGCTAAAGTCTAGTTTCTTAAGCGACCGTGGTTTAATTCCAACTTATATGATTGTGATAAGTGCATGATTGTTATTAGAAAATCTTGCGATATATTGGAGCATGTTGATATAGTAACGTTTGAGAAATTTACGTCTGTATTATATCATATTTATAATAAATTATGTGTGTTAATGTGTCATTTATGTGGAATTATCTGTCAAACCCTAATTGCTACATGTTATGTGTATTCTGTGTCATTTCAGTATTTTTAAGATATTTCTCTGATATTTTATTTTGCATTTATCGCTTTCATTTGAAACGTTTTACGACCCAAACCATGATTTTAAAGCCAGTATTTCGAATAAAATAATGGGCCTTATTTTTCATCAAACGGCTTTTACCATCGCATTATTTTGAACATCTAGACATTTTATAAATTTTCTTGTTTCACGAAAAATGACTTTTCCGGGCACCATTGGGTGTTAAAACCCCCACAAAAATCACATTTTTATTTTTATAAAATTATAAGACTTTTATTTATACCATTTCTTTGTATTTTTGCATTATTCACAATTTTTGGAAAATTTTGGCATATATATTGTATATATAAAATATTTATAAATTAAATTTTAATACTAAAAAATTATAAAAATTAGGGCCAAATATTTTTATTAGATGTATAATTAGCCCCTTAATTTTATTTAGGAGTATTAATTTTTCAGCTATAAATACCCTAATTATTATTAATTAATTAATTAAAAATCAGAAAATTCTGCAATTTTCCCCAATTTCCAGAAATTAGGGTTTGGTGTTCTTGACTTCAATCAGATATTTGATCGTGATACCGACCTCCAAATCAGACATGTAAGTAGTCGTTGGAAAGCTCTTGAGCTCTACTAGCTGATTATACTATCAATTTCATGTTTTATATCTTCGATTTTCAATTCGTATTTTTAGGGTTTATAGTCGAATTAGGCATTTTTTATTCTTGAATTTTTTGATGTTTTGGTTGATCCAGATAGCTTTATCTCGAGTTTAGGAGTGATTTCATATTGTTAGGTCCCAATTTGTTTGTAGAAGGGGGGGTTGAATGCAAACAATACCGTTTAATCGAATAAAATGCGGAATAAAAAGGTGAAACAAAATTCAAGTTAAATAAAACTTTTATTAAACTTGAAAGGTGTTACAACTACGGTATCAGTTACAAGGGATTAATCTCAAATCAATTATTACAAATCTAGAATAAATTCGACATGAACTTTTTCTATTTTTGTAATTAAAAGATCAAATGCTAAATGCGATTTGAGATTAAGTTCTAGGGATTTTAATCCGCTAGATTGATACACAAGAACAAGATAAAGATTTCTAGTTGATTGGATTTAACTTTACAATCTAGAAATTTAATCTTGAAGAAAGCAGATGAAAAATGAAATGTTATGCCTTTGTTTTCTGCTGCTTTTTCTCTTGACTTGTGTGTTCTGTATGTTGATCATCTTTTGAATGTCTTCTGCTGCTTTTATTTAATCCAACAGTCGAGTAGAATGTATTGGCATGACAATCTCTTTGAGCTGGCAAGACAATCAGAATGAACTAGCAAGACTTTCGGTATGACTATCAATTGTCATACCGATTGTCATAGAAGTTCAAAATCAGATTGTCTTATTGAACTAATAATAGATTTTAATGTAATAAAAAATTTGATAAGACAATCCTTTTGAATTAGCATGACTTTCGGTATGACTATTGATTGTCATACCGATTGTCATACTAATACAATCAGTTGCCTTTGAGAATTAATAACAGATTTTAAATCAATTAAAATCCTGAAAAACCTTAATATTAATTCTGAATTAATTAATCAATTAATTCAATTAATAAAATAAATTAATCTTTGCAGATATGATTTATTCTCTTAATTAAATTATATGACTTAATTAATTAATAGAGAGTTAATACTAATCTTGAGCAGCATCCATTCTCCTGTAAAACTTCTGAAAATCACTGAAATATATGAATCAATTCCACCACTTCAACGTTGACACTCGATGTACTGTCTGGTTCATGAGTGACTAACTTTCGTGATGTTTCTTCACGTCTTGACTTTGATTTTTTTCAGACTAAATCCTTGTAATTAATTGATACCCTGACGAGATCTCTGTCACTTGGTTAAATCCACAATCTTGATTTATATCACTGAGGCTTGATCAATTTCTTGAGCTTCTTCCAGTGAATTAAGTCTTCAAGTCTGTAGATGAATAATGTTTCTTAACCCTTTGACAGATGTTACTTTGTGAGATCTCTCTGACAATAGATCCACTATTTACTTATTACATTCTTATTTGAGTTGAGTTAAATCCTCGAATAAACGAATAGGCTATGACATATGCCTTTCAATCTCCCCCTATTTGCTTGTTAGACAATAACAACAAATACCTAGAGGATAACTCAACTAACAAATAAGAAAAAGATATAAACAGTAATGCAAAGTAAATAGCAGAAAAGTTCTGGATTATATTTAACATTTTCCAGATTCCAAAAGAAATTTACAAGTGAATACAAGATAGATGTTCCTCTAGCCTGAACATATAACTACATTAGACTATCTTGATTCATAAAGCTCTAATCATATTACATTGAGTTTTGAGCTAATTGATTTCAGTTGTCTTCTCTTCTGACTTCACCTTCTTATAAATCTTGAAGCAACTCTTTGTCAAAGACACGATCCTTTTCTGAAGTGAAGCTTGCTGGTCTGACTGGTTGAACTCCAAATGACTTCAGCTTATTCTTGATCTGATTGTACCTTTTAATATTCTTTTCACAATAAGCTTGAATCAAATCAGCAGCTTGAGTCTTCAACATGGATGAGTATCTAGCAGTTCTTAAATGATGTTCCATCCAGACCAGATGCTTAGCTGAGTAGTCTTTAAGAGATTGTACATCTAGCTGACAGATTTGAAGATAATCAGACTTAAAGAATCTCACCTGATGAGGATTGTTGACCACTTGAGGACTAGCCCTGCTGCCAAACTCTTTAAGCCTTTCTCGAAGAACTTCATTCAATTCTGAGCTTCTTTTTACCTTGTTGAGAAGAACCCAAATCTCTGACAAAGAACGATTCTCAAACAGATGAAGTGACACCTTGAAAGATCCTTCACTCTGACAATATACAAAAATGCTCATCTCATTTAGGGATCTATCAAAAGCAGCTGTGATCCTTGAGACTTCAGTCTTGATAGCATTCATGTACATGTCATTGTTAGGATTTGAGATTTCCAGCTTGTCAAGAAGATGTAGGAACTGTCTATCATTGTTAGTGCTCAGCTGAGGCATATCAAGTACTCTCCTAGTTTCATCCCATTTCTCACCAATCTTCAGTCTGACATCTCTTCTCCTTTCTTGAGCCTTAATGTCATGAAGACGTTGCTTTTGAAGAGTTTCTGTTCTTTGTATGTCTTTCCTCATGTCAATGATCTGGGAGACCTTTTTGAGTTCAGCTTCTTTTCTTTTCATCTCTGACTGCTGCTGCTGAAACTCTTTCTCAAAGATAGGATCCACTGTAGCTTCCTCTTCCCAATCTCCAAAATCACTTTCCTCTTCAGCTTCAAATAAACCATCTTTATCTTCCAAGACTGGTTCAGTGGGAATGTCAAAAATGTCAAAGTCATCCTGTTCTCCACTGTAATAGACATCATCAGCCTTTCCTTTGTCCCCAGCAGAGGTATCTTTTTCTTTCCCCTTTCCACTACTCCCTTTCTTCTCCCCCTTAGTTGAGGGATCCTCTACTGACTTTCCCTTAGATCCTCCATGACCTCCATCACCTCCCGAGCCTGAGCCTGCACTAGACGGCCCTTCAAAGTAAGTCCTTTGTTCTTCATTGGGACAATGAGAATTTTTGATCATGTAGTACAGGTGCTTCATCCCTTCATTCAGATATTCCATACCTGTCTCTATCTTCAGAAATCTAGAGGAATCCAGTGAATGATTCATTTCAACCAAATCTTCAAGAGAAGTCATCCTTGTATGTAGAGAGCAGAAGTTAGAAATGTCATCAGATGATAAAGTTGGAGTTTCCTGAATGGAATTGAGCTTTGGTGTGACAGTGTTCTTGAGATCTGAGATATCATTTCTTATGAGTGCCAGCTGATTGTTGACAGAGGTGGAAGAAGAAGACCGTTCAACCACTTGTGCTTTGAATGCTTGAGCTTCAGCTTGGCTTTTAGCAAGTTCTTCTTTTAGAGCAGCAATTTGAGCTAACAGGTTTACAGTATCAGTGTCTGTGTGTGCTCTCACCTGAATTTCACTCATGTTTGGTTCACTCACCTCACGTGCTTGTGTTTTTCTCAATATAATTGCTCGTGAGGAGTCTTCCTGTTGCTGTTCTTCTGTACCTGCAGTTAAAATCACCCTAGCCTCTTCAAGAGAGGTCAGTGGTGGTGCAATGGGAATTCGCGAGTCCCGATCCTCAGTCAAACCTATCATTTCATGTGAAATAGATGTCTGAATTGCTTCAGGGATAGATTGACCGAGTTGCCCTCCACTTTCTCCAGATAAATCTGCGAGTGGAGAATCCCGTGAGGGAGCCAGAGGTGTTTGATCTGGGAGGGGAGAAAATGACTCTATTAAGGGTGGCTGAGAGTCAGATTTTCCCTCAGAAGCATGTGACTGCTCTTCTGCCATAATTATGGCAGGCACTGTAACAGACTCTATGTGCACTCCTCGCTCTGTGTCCTGAGTATCATCTGTGGATATGTATGGTTCCATTGTGAGTAATGGAATTGTGCTTGACTCAGTACAAGATGCCATGGCCCTATGGCGAATTTCAATAGATTCATCCTGTTGAGAGAATGTCTCTAGTAACTGTTCATCGGCCATTTCAAAGTCCATGTCCTGTTGGGAGGACAAGGATGGGCTTTCAGATGCCTCAGTATAAGTTTTTCTTTTCTTTGGAGGAGGCAGAGCTGAGGGTTCACTCACATTTAACAATGCACTACTTCCTATTAATCTTCTGGGTAACATTTTAGACAGTGGGGGAGAGGTTGAGATAGTATGTGACTCTATGTTTGGCTCTATGACCTGGGATTGAAGCTGTGGTTCTACAACTTCATGGTCAGCCCTATCAACCACTCGGGGTCTTTTAACAGAAGTAGAAATGGAGTGAGAGTGAGGAATTACTACCTGTAATGGAAGAGCATCTGATGTTGGAGGAGCCTGGGTGGCTTGAACCACTGGAGGTTGAGGATGCTGTTCATGACCGGGAAGATTGAAAATAGGTAAAGGAATATAAGTGGCCATGAAAGCAGATACAAGTACTGGAACTTGCATGAATTTAAAGGTTGTGTCTTGGCGGGTGTAAATCTTTTTGCTTACTGGAGGGGGTTCGGTCACTGCAGAGTTAGCAAAAAGGGCTTTGTGTTCAGGTGTGAGAAGATGATCTGCTATAAGCATGAGAAAACGAGCATAGTAACATGATACCCTACGATTTATAGAATGATCACGTAAAGCAGAAGTGAGACGTCTCAAGAGAATGGGAAAAAGTAGTTTGCAAAAATTGATCCTTTGATTGAAAACAACCGCAAGACCAATATACTGCAGAGTGGAAGTGATGTTGTGAAAGTTGGATTTAGTGCAGTTGGCAAACACTTTAAAAAGTGTATCGAAGAAAATATCCCATTCAGACACCAAATTGGATTTTGAAAGTTTGGTTAAATTGATCATCCTCTGATAGTGAATAGCATGGAAAAAGTTTGTGATATTATTTTCAGAGGGTAAATTACAGAAATTGTCCAATGGAAAATTTAACGCCTGATTGATGACTGATTCATCAACTACATACTGTGTGTTTGCCACGGTGAATGAAAAAGATTTTGAATCATCGGCCACAGTAGAGGTTGTGCAAATCAGTCTAAGAAGATCGACATTTAAAATCACATTTGATTTAATAGCATAGCTAACAATTGAATGGTCATTTAAAAATCTAATCCAAGGCTTAAATTTTTCAACATCACATTTTTCCGGATTAAAATAACCAACCTGATTATGCGCGACAATTTGGAAATTGAGAGCCATTTTAAAATAATAATAAGACACACACTTTCAGAATTTTAAGAATAATATTAAGAAAATTCGAATTAATTAAATTAATTTAATAATTCGAATTAAATTAATTATAATCGAAAAATTTAGACAGGAATGTATCTCGTTAAAATTCCTAACTCACAAACACAGTTTTGAAAAACCAAAAGACACAAATCAGAAATTAAAAATAAAATAAAATAATAATAAAAAATACCCAAAATCAAAAAACAGAAACTGATTTTGATTTGATTGATTTCTTTTAACAAAAATCCAACAACACTTCTGTATGTATATACTTGTATGTATATATCACAGGAGTGATGATTTTTGTATGCTGAGTAAAAACTTGAGCAAGAAACAATGGTGAATTGGGAGTAGCTGTTCGAAGAGAGAGAGAGAGAGAAAGAAGGAGACTGTTGAAATTTTGAAAGAAACTAACTGATGAAGATTAAAACAGCCACAAAAATGATTAAGTAATCCCGGATTGTCATACCAGCTTAAAACACTAAATAAATATAACTGATATGACAATCTGATAGTCATACCGATTGTCATACCAGTATAAAATAGAAGAATATATATATATATATAATGTTTATAACTGGCAAGACAATTGATAGTCATACCGATTGTCTTGCCAGTATAAAACTATACTGAAAAACACTAAAATGACAATTATATACTGAAATGACTTTCAGCAAGACAATTTAAATTGTCTTGCCGATTGTCATTCTGGAAATAAAACGTTTACAAACAGAATTAATATGAATATATATAAGTACTGAAATGATTTTCAGCAAGACAATTTTAATTGTCTTGCCGATTGTCATTTCAGTAGAAAGATAATCAAATATGTACAGAAAATATGGAAACCTGAAATAAAGTTTTATATAGATAGTAGAAATTCAGAAAATATTTACAAAATTAAAATAATTAAAATATTTCAGAGATAATAATATTTTCATTCCAAAAATAGATTTCTTTTGAATTTTAACAAATTAAATTCATAGAAAAATATTTTTAGAGAAAATAAAATATTCTGAGACATTAAAATTAACAATTTGAGTAAATAAACAAGATACGATAATAAAAAATTCCATAGAAATAAGCAAGACATATGATAAAATGATAAAATAAATTTGCAAATGAATTTTTCATTTATGAAAAATTCATTTGTAAATTCATTCAAGAACAGATCTCAGATATTAACTAAATTAATCACTAAAACTATTCAACATGCCCAATTTACCAACTAATCTGGTAAATGTGGATTCATCAAGTGGTTTAGTGAAAATATCTACTATTTGTTCTTCTGTTGGAACAAAAAAATAGTTCAACAGTACCACTCATGACGTGCTCTCTAATAAAATGATACCTGATGTCAATGTGCTTTGTCCTCGAGTGCTGCACAGGGTTGTTGGTGATGGCTATTGCACTTGTATTGTCACATAAAATAGGAATTTTGTTTAATACAAAGCCATAGTCTCGTAGCTGGTTCCTAATCCACAAGATCTGAGCACAGCAGCTTCCAGCAGCAATATATTCAGCCTCGGCCGTTGAGTTGGAAACTGTTTGCTGTTTCTTGCTGTACCATGAGACTAGCCTGCTTCCTAGGAATTGATAACTCCCTGAGGTACTTTTCCTATCAACAACACTTCCTGCGTAATCTGAATCTGTATATCCAACAAGGTTAAAACCAGATTCTTTAGGGTACCAAATACCTAGATTTGGTGTTCCCTTAAGATATCTTAAGATTCGTTTAACAGCAACGAGATGAATATCTCTAGGATCCGCTTGGAATCTTGCACATAAGCATGTAGCATATATAATATCTGGTCTACTTGCAGTAAGATAGAGTAACAAGCCAATCATACCTCTATAGCTTGTGACATCGACCTTAATAGAGTTTTCACATGGTCCAAGCTTGACAGCTGTAGTTGATGGAGTCCTTGCTGATGCAGAATCCTCTAGATTGTATTTTTTGAGGAGTTCCTTGAGATACTTGGATTGATAAATAAATATTCCATCTAACCTTTGATTTACTTGTAATCCAAGAAAGAACTTCAGCTCTCCCATCATTCTCATATCAAACTTGCTGTGCATTAACTTAGCAAATCTCTTACAGAGATTATCATTAGTAGACCCAAATATTATATCATCCACATAGACTTGGACTAATATAGTATCATTCTTATGTTTTTTAAAAAAGAGAGTTTTGTCTATGACACCTCTAATAAAGCTATTTTCAATAAGAAATTCAGAGAGAGTGTCATACCATTTTCTTGGAGATTGTTTGAGCCCATAGATAGCCTTGAAAAGAAAGAAGACAAAATCCAAATGATTTGGATCTTCAAAACCAGGAGGTTGCTCTACATATACCTCTTCATCCAACTTTCCATTCAGAAAGGCGCTCTTGACATCCATTTGATAAACTTTAAAGTTTGAGAATGCTGCGAATGCCAGAAATATCCTGATGGCCTCAAGTCTAGCCACTGGAGCATAGGTTTCATCATAATCAATGCCTTCAGCTTGAGAATACCCTTTTGCTACCAGTCTTGCCTTATTTCTTGTAACTACACCATCTTCATCTAGTTTATTCCTGAATACCCACCTAGTACCAACAGCTTTCTTGTGTGTAGGTCTAGGTACAAGTTTCCAGACTTGTTGACTTTCAAACTGATTGAGTTCATCTTGCATTGCAATCACCCAATCTGGATCAGTTAGTGCTTCTTCAATCTTCTTAGGTTCCATCTCAGAAAGAAATCCTGAGAACAGACACTCATTTTGAGTAGCACGTCTAGTTCTGACTCCAACATCTGGATCACCAATAATCAACTCAAAAGGATGAGCTTTATTCCAGACAGTCTGTCTTGGAAGATTTGATCTTGATGATTCGCCTTGAAACTCATTTGGATGTTGTGTCCTACTAGATGATTCTTCAGCATCTCCCCCTGAGTTGTTGCCATGTTGACTTGAAGATTCTCTATCAGTAGCAGTGGTATTTCCATTGTTGCCAAAGTTTCCATCACTATTACCTTGAGTATCATCAAGATTAACAGGTTCTTTACCAGCAACAACCTCAGGTTCTTGACCATGTTCTGATTCTGAATCTGACATATCATCAAACTTCAGTTTCTCAAAAGGATCTTCAGTTTGGATACTAGGGAGTTTAGTGTCATCAAATGTAACATTGACACTTTCAGTTACTTTGTGTTGATCAATGATATACACTATGTATGATCTTCTTCCATATCCAACAAAAATACCCTCATATGCCTTTGCCTCGAATTTACCACGACGCCCATCTCCATCCTTGAGCACGAAGCATCTGGCACCAAATACATGAAAGTATTTGATAGAAGGTTTCTGTTCATTCAAAATCTCATAAGGAGTTTTCATGAAGTCTTTGTTGATTAGAGTTCGATTCTGAGTATAACATGCAGTATTGACAGCTTCAGCCCAAAAGTACATTGGAAGACCTGATTCACTTAACATCGTTCTTGCAGCTTCAATCAATGTACGATTCTTCTTTTCTACCACTCCATTTTGCTGAGGGGTTCTAGGAGCTGAAAATTGTCTGGTAATCCCTTTGTCTGTACAGAATCCATTGAGAAGTGAATTCTTGAATTCTGTTCCATTATCCGACCTTATTGCTCTAACAGGGATGTTAGAATCTAACTCAATCATTTTGATATGATCAATCACAACTTGTGGTGTTTCATCCTTAGAGTGAAGAAATAAAACCCACGTATACTTGGAATAGTCATCAACTATCACAAGACAGTAACACTTCTTTGACATCGAAAGGACATTAACTGGTCCAAATAAATCCATGTGCAATAATTGCAGAACACCAGTTATGGAAGATGTGTCAGTGCCTCTGTGACTTGCTTTCTTTGACTTTCCTTTCTGGCAAGCCTCACATAGTCCTTCTGGAGAGAATTCCAGCTGAGGCAGACCTCTTACCAATTCTCTTTTTACAAGAGAATTCATTGTTTTGAAATTGAGATGAGAAAGTCTCTTGTGCCATAGCCAACTCTCATCTGACGATGCCTTTGCATAGAAGCAATTGACTTCAGGATTGCTTCCAGAGTTCATGTCAGCTACGAACAGATTTCCTTTCCGGATTCCCATTAAGGAGGGTTTTTCACTTTTCTTGTGCAGAATCTGACACTTCAGCTTGTCGAATAAAACATTGTAGCCGTTGTCACAGAACTGACTAATGCTAAGCAGATTGTGTTCAAGTCCTTGCACAACATACACATTTTCAATGATAACATTTCCAGCTAGCAAACAGCCATATCCCTCCGTTAAACCTTTGCTGTTATCTCCAAAGGTAACCACTGGGCCAGCTTTCTCAACCACATTTGATAGCAGGGCTCTATCTCCGGTCATATGTCTTGACGATCCGCTGTCAAGAATCCACACTACCGGTTGTACCTGTTTAATGCCCTCTTTTCTTGACGATGAGGTGTTTGCATCACTAGCCATGAGAGCAAGATTCCCAACTTCTTCATCTTCACTGTCAGTATCATCCCAGCTTCTTCCCTTTGCCAGGTAAGCCCTTTCAGATTTACTCTTTTGATTAGAATCATAAGAGTTTTTCCTTGCTTGTTTTGGCTTCCTGCATTCTGTGGCAAAGTGTCCCAACTCATTGCAGTTGAAGCATCCAATGGTGCTTCGATCAACCATCCCTGTTTTGTACCCACCACTGCTGGTGTTAGAGGATGAAGATCCACCTTTCTGGAATCTGTTGTAGTTGGACTTGTACTTGAACTTGGGATTCCTTTTGAATCTGACATTTGAGAATCTCTTGACAATCAGGGCCATTGACTCATCCTCCAATTGCTCCAGTTCTTCCAAGGAATAATAATCATCTCCTGATTGATTTGTAGTAGGAGGATCAAATTTTGCTACTATCACATTATCTTCAACCTTGGAAGACTGTACCATTCTTTCTGACTGTTGAGATTGTTGTTGATATTGTGGTTGTTGTTGTTGTTCATCAGCTACTAGAGCAGTAGACGTGCTGACCACTCTTCCTTTCCCGTAAACTTCCTTCTGCTGAATCTGCTCCAACTCACAAGTCTTTAACACACCATAGAGCCTTTCCAAAGAAATCTCACTCAGATCTCTTGCTTCTCTTATGGCAATGATTCTATGTTCGAGATGAGTTGGCAGTGTTAAAAGGAACTTTTTGTTGACCTCCCTGATGGAATAGTATTTACCATTAATGTTCAGGTTGTTGATCAATGCATTGTACCTCTCAAACACTTCAGTGATTCCTTCCCCTGGATTGGATTTAAAGTATTCATACTCAGAGGTTAGGATTTCTAGCTTGTTCTCCCTAACTTCCTCTGTGCCTTCATTAATAATCTCAATAGTTTCCCAGATATGTTTGGAATCTTTACAATTCATCACATGTCTATTCATCAAGGGATTAAGGGAATCTACTAAAATTAATTGAAGGCTAGCATCCAGGGAGGCTTCTTCTATTTCAGCAGGAGAGAAATCCTCAGGATCTTTCACATAAGTTCTCGCTTTGGTGATCACCACATCATTTTCTATTACCTCTGGTTCAATAACCATAGGAATTTTTGGACCCTTCTTTAACACTTGCAAATATTTGGGATTAGCAACTTGTAAAACCAGTAGCATCTTCTTCTTCCACATAACATAATTTTCTTTATCGAAAAGTGGAATTTTAACGGTTCCAACTTTTTGTGTAGTCATTATGAATTTTTTGAGTAAATAAAAAATTCAAGAAGTGAAAGAAACACAAAAGTCCAGGATCTAGATTTGTACGTTAATCAGAAGGCTCTGATACCAATTGTTAGGTCCCAATTTGTTTGTAGAAGGGGGGGTTGAATGCAAACAATACCGTTTAATCGAATAAAATACGGAATAAAAAGGTGAAACAAAATTCAAGTTAAATAAAACTTTTATTAAACTTGAAAGGTGTTACAACTACGGTATCGGTTACAAGGGATTAATCTCAAATCAATTATTACAAATCTAGAATAAATTCGACATGAACTTTTTCTATTTTTGTAATTAAAAGATCAAATGCTAAATGCGATTTGAGATTAAGTTCTAGGGATTTTAATCCGCTAGATTGATACACAAGAACAAGATAAAGATTTCTAGTTGATTGGATTTAACTTTACAATCTAGAAATTTAATCTTGAAGAAAGCAGATGAAAAATGAAATGTTATGCCTTTGTTTTCTGTTGCTTTTTCTCTTGACTTGTGTGTTCTGTATGTTGATCATCTTTTGAATGTCTTCTGCTGCTTTTATTTAATCCAACAGTCGAGTAGAATGTATTGGCATGACAATCTCTTTGAGCTGGCAAGACAATCAGAATGAACTAGCAAGACTTTCGGTATGACTATCAATTGTCATACCGATTGTCATAGAAGTTCAAAATCAGATTGTCTTACTGAACTAATAATAGATTTTAATGTAATAAAAAATCTGATAAGACAATCCTTTTGAATTAGCATGACTTTCGTCATACCGACTGTCATACTAATACAATCAGTTGCCTTTGAGAATTAATAACAAATTTTAAATCAATTAAAATCCTGAAAAACCTTAATATTAATTCTGAATTAATTAATCAATTAATTCAATTAATAAAATAAATTAATCTTTGCAGATATGATTTATTCTCTTAATTAAATTATATGACTTAATTAATTAATAGATAGTTAATACTAATCTTGAGCAGCATCCATTCTCCTGTAAAACTTCTGAAAATCACTGAAATATATGAATCAATTCCACCACTTCAACGTTGACACTCGATGTACTGTCTGGTTCATGAGTGACTAACTTCCATGATGTTTCTTCACGTCTTGACTTTGATTTTCTTCAGACTAAATCCTTGTAATTAATTGATACCCTGACGAGATCTCTGTCACTTGGTTAAATCCACAATCTTGATTTATATCACTGAGGCTTGATCAATTTCTTGAGCTTCTTCCAGTGAATTAAGTCTTCAAGTCTGTAGATGAATAATGTTTCTTAACCCTTTGACAGAGGTTACTTTGTGAGATCTCTCTGACAATAGATCCACTATTTACTTATTACATTCTTATTTGAGTTGAGTTAAATCCTCGAATAAACGAATAGGCTATGACATATGCCTTTCACATATATTTATTTTGATTGTATAACCCCTGGAAGTGGTTCCCGAGTTCTCGTGTTTTAGAAAATTTGAATTCGTTTTTGTTAATTTATGGATGTTTGTGATTGTTGTGGCCTATTGGGATCAATTAAGGAGCTCTTTAGCTTCGATTTCATGTATTAATCGATAGGTTTGGTTATATTTTGGGGGAGTTGTTATTTTCCGGTGAAGCCACCGGAGAAGCTTCGGGATGTGATCGGAGAAATCGAAGGAGGGATGGAGAGGGGTGGTTGATGGTGTAGATCAGTTCCTGGGAGCATCACGGATCGATTCCAGCCGAAATCGAGGGTCACAGCTTCGAAATGGCACGCCAACGAGGCTACCGGAGTTTACGACAGGCGACGGCCGGTTCCTGTCGTTTCCCCAGATTCCGTCACCGGCGAACCGACCCGGTTCGTGTTCTTGAAGACCCGGTGTCAACCCGGTTGGTTGACCCGGTTTCAATCCATTAAAACCCAATTCCATTTCCTAAAAACTATTTCTGATATTTATATTAATTATTTCTATTTTATAAAATCAGAAATTGGTTTTGTAAATTCTAAAAATATAATTAAAATTCTAAAAATTATTAATAATAATTTCTAAATTATTTTCTTAATTTAGAAATTCAAATTAGTTACTTAATTAATTATTTAATTACTTATCTAATTATTTATCTATTTATTTATTATTTAGTAATTAAGTTATTAATTAATAATTAAGGATTAAAATTAATCGAATAATATTATTTAAAGATTCGATAATTAGTTAAATAAAACGAGTAACTCGTATCTATACGAGTAATTGAACGATGAGTTATATTACGATTATTCGAGCGATAGATAATTATTTGAAGAATATCAGAATAATTATTCATAACGAATAATTAAATAAAAATAATCGATTAAACCGTAATAATAATCGTAGTAGTTCAATAATTATGCGAGGAATGCGAGTAACTCGTATTTATACGAGTAGTTGCTTGTTGAATTGGAATATGATTCGAATAATAACTAATTATTTGATAGATATCATAACAACTAATTATATCGATTATTTATTTGTAAATAATCGATCTAATCGAGTAAGTAATAATAAATTGTAAATATTTGTAATAAATTGTAATTAATCCTAATAATTAGGGATTAATTATTTTAAGTTATTGCATAATTACTTATTAATTATTTATTAGTTATTTATTATTTATTAATTATTTATAAATGATTAATTACTTTGATAATCAATCAAATAATTTCCAATAAATCATAACATATTCATTTTAACTCCAAAAATTATAGAAAAATTATTTTTGACTCTGAGTTTCTTAAATAATTATTTAAAAATTATTTTAGGGTTTAAAAATTTGTAATAATTATTTATATTGGATAAATAAATTGAATTATCAGTGTTAAATTGATATTAATTAGATCGTTAGTCCGATTTGAGCGAAACGAAAGCCATTTGACTCAGAAAAATGAATTCTTTTCAATAAAAATATTGTTAAGACCTAATCTCTTCTAGAAATTAGTTGACTTTGTTACTTGCTTGATTATCAGTCAAAGTGCGTGCCGAGACGAGTCCGAACAATTCCAAAAAATGGGAAATGAGACAGATGGTGATCAGTGGGGCGATCAGCGAGTCGATCTTAATTATAAAATTATTTTAACTATAAAAGATGATTATGTGCTTATGTGTATTATTTGATTAATCGAGTCTTACTTGCTAATATGTAATATACGAGTCAGACTTAAGCGCATGGGTAGATGATAAGAATGATGTGAAATCGATTCAAGATGCAATTGAAGTACGAAATGACTTAACCAGTCTATTTTTGCTAACAGAAGCTAAGCCAACAAGGCGGGTTGAGTAGGTGATAGACGAAGGTGATTTAATTACAGTGAGTCGCGCAGAAGGCAAGTTTCTCCCCGATTCTATTTTCAGAATGGTGATATTTCCTTCAGATTCTTATCACGCTTGCACTCTTTTGATTCTCTTGTTCATATTTCATTTCAATTCTTGATTTATCCTTTTCATTTGACTTTATTATTCATATTCCAATTGCTACTCATAGTTGTTGATATATTCTGGTGATTAGAATATATCAAAGCATACCGATTGTTCCGGTTGCTATTCCAGGGATGGGATAATAATACTTTGGGGATTAAGTTTACTTAATCCTAAGGACCGTGACATAACCGGTGCCTTGTGATGGGCCGTAGTGCCTGGGTGCCCGACGGGATCTATATAGTGAAATATAGATCTGCATTATATCCTGGCTGATCAGCAAGGTATAGATGCGAACTTGAGTCCAGTTTAGTTCATTTATATTCGCCAGTAATGGCCTTCTTTCTATTCTCGTGGGGTTATATGCAGATATACCTGGGTTACAGATTCATTTAAAATGCTCTAACACTGTTTATATTTTGTGGACTTGTTGAGCAATTTTTGGCTCACTCTTTTTGTTATTATTCACCTTATTATTTTCAGTTAAAAAGGAATATAAAACCCATCAGACTCGAGTGGTAAAGAAGCAGGTCAAGCCTCGGGATCCTCTCATACCCAAGGTGTTGATCCCAATCCAGGAAGAAAGCTTTGAGTTGCCCGAACAGGTGGAGTGTAAATAGTTAGTGTGTGTGTTTGGATAAAAGATAAACTTAGTTTAAAACTGATTAGAAAATGGTTTGTAATAAAGAGAGTTTATGAGATTTTGAATTTGGTTTGTAATAAAAATAGTTAGTGGTTCTTGTTTTCATACTTCAATCTAAAAAGATCCTGGTTAGTGTTAAAGGGGTTTAGTTTTATTTCTTTATTATTTGTTAATCAGATTGTATAGGTTTGGTGATTTGCTAGTAACCCCCAGACTCATACCCCGGGTCTGGAGGGCGTTACAGGTTTGACATCAGAGCTGTAGGTTTGGTCCCTGAAAACAAGAACATTAGGGTTAAAATAAGATAGGGAGATCACATAGGATAGAAATAGTCAAATAGGAAGAGTAGTGTTAGGATTTAGGTCAGATTAGAATAGGAAAGTATAAATTTTAGGATTGTTTAGTGACCTTTCTTTTCTTTGGTATATTATCAGATGACATCTTCTGGTTATTCTGCGTCTTCTGAGAGGACAGTCACCGGGCCAGCAGCACCAGTTATACCTCCAGTATCTGAGTACATGTTTCCTCCTCTACCACCTCCACCACCATTGCCATAGGAGCCGGTACCACCAGTTAGGGGATAGTCTAGGATCCTATAGAGATGTTCGATCCATTTGAGTTCTTTGAGCCGATGGTTCCTTAGCCAGTTGAGTATCAGTTTATACAGGGGATTGAGCCAGAGTTACCACCACCACTAGTGTTACCTCCTATACTAGTGCATGCCCCAGAGCCGGATGTATTTCGGATGATTCCAGTCGAGGGGATGGGAGAGCATGATGTGGATCTACAGTTAGGATTACCACAGCAGGGTGCAGGTATACCGAGGGTTCCGTCACATGAGTCAGTAGGTCAGGTTGCACAACCGCATATGGTACCATACCATGAGTACAGGGTTATGAGAGAGGATGTGGAGTATTAGAGAGCATAGTGCCGAGAGATTATGCATTTATTTGACTAGAGGGACAGAGGACCGTTAGCGGCCCTTTCAGCCAGATTAATATATGAGACACAGGTTGTAGTCGGTTTTGATGAGTGCCACTTGGGAGCTAGATGATTTGACCCATGAGGGACCGCCTTCTTTCGTAGAGTTCTACAGGATATTCCGCTTGGCACAGACTTTGGTCCAGGCACTTAGGGATGAGCTGAGGCGTATTCTGCCTGGGTTTTGAGACAGTGACTTCAGAGTACAGATGTATATAGATGCAGCATAGTATAACATAGTGAGTAGTGTGTATGTATGTAGTAGTAGTTTGACCTGTAGTAGTAGTTTGACATGTAGTAGTATTGTGACTTGTAGCCGCGGTGATAACCAGCAGAGCGAGACTTTTTGTAGCAAGCATTTACACCTGAGGCTGGTGTCATATATATAAAACAAACTTGTTCAAATTTCTTTTATTTAAATTTCAGTCTTTACAGTCTTTACAGCATTTACCTTCACTTTATTGTTTTACAGCTTTTCATATTATAAATTCTGTCGAAAAAGAAAGAGGGAAAAGAACAAACATTTTATTTAACTGCTTATATTTCCAGTTTTTATATTCAGCAACTGTTTTCTTTATTTAAACCATGTGGTTAATACAGGATAAATTGTTTTCTTACATACTGTCAATTGTTTATTAAACTATTAAAGAAATATCACTTGTTTTATTATCAGAAGATGGCACCAAAAAGAAAGACTAGGACTGAGATTTCTAACAGCAATTCCGAAGGACAAACTAATGAGACCATGAACCAAATGTTCCATCTGATGCAACAATAGATGGTAATGATGCAGCAACAGATGCATCATCAACAACAGCAGATTCAATAACAAATGTTACAATAGCCACCTCGTCCTGAGCCCCAGATACCACCAGCACTACCTGTTGTTACTTTTAAACAGTTTCAGTCAGTTAAACCTCCAGAATTTGATGGGTCAGCCGATCCTATTAAAGCTACTACCTGGTTGAAAGAAATAGAGAAAGCGTTTGGACTAGTGCAGATAGGTGAAGACCAGAAGACTGACTTTGCTAGTTATTTGTTGAAAGGAGAAGCAAATTATTGGTGGGAATCTAAAAAGGTTTTAGAGGGTGAAGATGTTATTGCATGGGATAGGTTTAAAGAGTTATTTTTAGAGAAACATTTTCCTCGCTATGTGAGAAATCAAATGTAGATTAAGTTTTTGGAACTGAAGCAAGGAAGTATGTCTGTGACAGAGTATGAAGCCAAATTTACTGTATTGGCTAGGTTCATCCCAGAACAAGTGGATACTGAAGAAAAACGAGTTCAAAGGTTTCAAGAAGGTTTAGGACCGTGCATCCGTGGACAAGTTGCAGTTTTTGAATTAACAACGTATACCGCCGTAGTCCAGAAAGCCTTGATCATTGAAGGAAAAAGTGAAAAATCTCAAAGGGATAGAGGACAGGGAAGTTTCGAAGACCGCTCTAGCAGGAAGCCGGGATTTCAAGCCCGGACAAATTTGAATTTCAAAAGGATAGGACAAGGTACCCAGAAAATAGGTAATCGTTTCCAAGCCCCCAAACAGCAAGGAATTGTCAGAGTCACAGTGCCGTACTGCAGAACTTGTGGACGCAAGCACACCGGCGTATGTATCAAAGCAGATGTGACATGTTTCAAATGCAAGCATAAAGAGCACTATTCTAACGAATGTCCAACGGGAAAGACAACAGAAATTACTTGCTACCAATGTGGAAAGAAAGGGCATATCGCTAGGAATTATAAAGGACCAGCAATGGCGGCTAATATTCTGAAAGTATTGGCATTACCTCCGCCACCGCCGCCTAATCAACCCAGAGCAAGGACTTTCAACATGACAATGAAAGAAGCAGTACAGAGTCCGAGTGTAATTGCAGGTACGCTTTTGGTGAATTCCGTAGATTCAAAAGTATTAATTGATTCTGGAGCTACCCGTTCATTTATTTCTGAGGAATTTCTTAATAAGTTACATTGTGAAATCGAATGGTTGGGCGAGACGTTAATTATAAAATTAGCGAATGATGACCAAGTTCCAGTAGATCGAGTATGTCCTGCGTGTAATATAGAGATAGCTGAACATCATTTTTCTGTAGATTTGATTCCTTTTAAGCTAGGAGAGTTTGATGTCATTTTGGGAATAAATTGGTTAGCTTGTCATAAAGCTCAGATAGATTGCGCGAATAAGAGAGTCAAATTGCGAACTGCGGAAAATGCAACGGTAATGTTCAAGGGCGAAAAATAGCGGAAGAAGTTTCTGACAGTGATGCAGACCAAATGATTGCTTCGACAGGGATGTGAGATGTACATAGCTTACGTGTTAGATATTGAGAAGGGAAGTTCCAAAATAGAAGATATTCCAGTTGTATGTGAATTTCCGGACGTCTTTCCAGACGAGCTTCCAGGGTTACCGCCAGATCGAGAAATTGAATTCACGATTGATCTAGCACCAGGCACAGAACCAGTTTTGAAAGCTCCATATCGAATGGCTCCAGTCGAGATGAAGGAATTATCAACACAACTGCAAGACCTTCTAGACCTAGGCATCATACGACCCAGTATATCCCCATGGGGTGCACCGGTATTGTTCGTGAAGAAGAAAGATGGAAGTATGCGACTATGCATTGACTATCGAGAATTGAATAAGCTTACTATCAAGAAGAAGTATCCTTTACCGATAATCGACGATTTGTTCGATCAGCTAAAAGGAGCCGCATGGTTTTCGAAAATAGATTTATGATCAGGCTATCATCAATTGAAAATTAAATCTGAAGATATTCCCAAGACGGCGTTTCATACGAGATATGGACATTACGAGTTTCTTGTAATGGCATTCAGTTTGACAAATGCGCCAGCAGCATTCATGGATATGATGAACAGAGTATTCAAGAAATACTTGGACAAATTTGTGATTGTATTTATTGATGACATCTTGATTAACTCAAAGATGGAAGAAGAGCATGCAGAACACTTGAGGATATCTTTGGAAGTTCTGAGAAAAGAGCAATTGTACGTGAAATTCTCGAAATGTGAATTCTGGTTGAAGGAAGTACAATTTCTAGGACACATCATCAGTAGAGAAGGCATCCAAGTCGATCCAGCGAAGATTGAAGCGTGTTAAATTGGGAAAGACCAAAGACACCAACAGAAGTTCGAAGTTTCTTGGGATTGGCAGGATATTATAGAACATTTGTTAAAGATTTTTCGAAAATAGCAACACCGTTGACCAAGTTAACTCGCAAAAGTAAAAAGTTCGTATGGGACGACAAATGTGAAGGAAGTTTTCAAGAGCTGAAGAATCGGTTAGTAACCGCACCGATACTTATATTGCCAGACGAGCATGGAAATTTTGTCATTTACAGCGACGTTTCGTATCGCGGATTAGGACGTGTATTGATGCAACACGGTAATATTATTGCATATGCTTCAAGATAGATTAAACCTCATGAACAGAAATATCTTATGCATGACCTGGAATTAGCAGCGATTGTATTTGCATTGAAATTGTGGAGACACTATCTCTACGGTGAGAAATGTGAAATCTACACAGATCATAAAAGTCTGAAGTACATCTTTACGCAAAAAGAACTGAACATGCGTCAACATCGATGGCTGGAATTGATTAAAGATTATGATGTTACAATCAGTTATCATCCAGGGAAAGCAAATGTTGTGGCAGATGCGCTAAGCAGGAAAGAAAGATTGAATTGGTTAACTTCATGCGAAGAATTAGCCAAGGAATTTGATAAGTTAGAAATCGAAATTCGTGTTCCCAATGAATCTGCAGCAGCTATCTACGCTATGACTTTTCAACCAGAGTTGTTAGAGAAGATTCGCCGCTGTCAAGAAGAAGTGATGAGTCAAGATAACGACTTAACGGGAGAAAAAATTACAACTCAGAAGGATAATGAAGGAATTTTACGCTTTGCATCGAGAATCTGGATCCCTAATATGACAGAATTGAAAGAAGAAATATTGCGAGATGCGCACAGTTCGAAGTATTCCATTCATCCAGGAAGCACAAAAATGTATCGCGATTTGAAGGAAAACTTTTGGTGGCCGAACATGAAGAAGGAAATAGCAGAATGGGTGAGTAAATGCTACACATGCCAGCGAGTTAAAGCGGAACATCAACGTCCGAGTGGATTATTACAACCGTTAGATATTCCGAAATGGAAATGGGAACATTTAGCGATGGATTTTGTGGTAGGACTACCGAGGACTAAATATGATAAATATGACCCCTTTACCTGCACTGGATCGATCACAGGTTATAGTATGGAACAGACACTATTACAAACCAACTGTTATTATAACCCATAAGTCTAATTAGTTTTACAATTTATTCAAATTTTATTACAAACCTCTAGATTATTTAAACGTCCCAAACTGTCTACCTGGAAACACACCAACTATTTACAAGCACATAACCTCTGATCAGACCTGGATCTTAAGCTTGTCCTGGCCTAGCTGAAAGAATCAAGATAAGAAACAAGTATGAGCGAAAAAAATGCTCAGCAAGTAGTAAATAGCTTATGATTTGGAATAACAACAGTATATTTGATGAACAAAACCAACCACAATAACTGAACAGTATCAAAACTGATATAAATTTGATAATAAACAACATTTGCAATATATTATGTATTGGGATTGGAATCCTCGAACGACGGTGTGTTGCCGCCGGTGATCAGCCGCGGAGCAACACCGGTATGCCGAAGCATATCCAACTAAACAAAGGGGTACCCAAGGCACATATTGGCCTAGCAAGGTGTTATATCCTGTATAACACATAGCTCACGCTGGACCGCCGCCACGGCCTCTTTCGCAACCATCCAACCCATAAAAACAATTTTCCGTCAAAGGAGTCGAATCAAATGACATCCTTAACCACATAACTCCCTATTTCTCATGATCCGGAGTTTTCTCAACAATCAATGGCGAAATAACCAGAACAATTAGTTATTCGCTAATCTCAATTCAATGTTTCACTGTATAGAGTAAATTATAGCGAAATGTAAAATGTTTAACTATTCTGAACTTAGAATAGTATGGAAATTGAGAGAAGAAAACTTAGAGTCAATATCAATTGAATGATAAATGAAGATATAGGAATTGCATAATATGATTCGAAGTAAACGTCACTTGAACAATAAGTGAAGTTAGGGGTACTTGCCTGGTATGCTTGACAACTTCTTACTATAACTCTGCTTATAACTGCTGGCTACTAACTCCGTCTAACACTTGACTGCACTCCTTGCTACATGATTCTATAAACAAAAGGACTATTTTAATTGACAGAACTAAACTCAATCGACGTAACTATACGTCTTGACATCTACCCGACCGTTTATAACTAAGCATGGCATTTTAAAACTGTAAACATATAGCATACATATCACGTAACACATAATCATGACATTCGTATAACACGTAATCACATATTTCATGTAACACATAAGTCAGATCATTAAAAGATACGTCTCAAGGCGTTCAGAGTTAAAATTAGATCAATAATAATATTTACCGATCAGATACTGATATCAAACTGATACACAAATCAAATGACATTGCAATACAAAAGAAATTAGGTCTCAAAAGTATTTTTATTGGAAGCGCAATATTTTTCTGAGTTTGTACACGTTCGTTTCGTATTAAACGGACGAACGGTTTAATTATTATGAATAAAATAAGAAATAAATAGATTTAAATCAATTAATAATAATATTAATTGATTTTTAAATACCAAAATATAATTTTTAAAATCTAAAAATAATTTTTAGGAATTATTTGAATTAATTATAAATAATTTACCTTTATTTAACTATTTATAAATATAATTAATTGATTAATTGATTTTTAATCAATTAATTAAATTCATAAATAATTAACTAAAATGAATTATAAATAATTAAATCAATTTGTATTTTTGAAAATAATTAAAGGAAATAATTTTAGAAATTTAAAATAATTTAGAAAACAATTTTTGGTATTTAAAATAATTATTAAATGATTTTTGAAAACAAATTAAATGATTTTTAAAATAAGAAAAATGAATTTTAAAATAAAAGTAAAAGAAATTAATCATAAATAGATTAGTGAATTTGGAATTGGGGATTCAGGAATCAAAACCGGGTTGGTTTATATATGGAAACGGGTTAAAGATGAACAGCTACCGGGTCGGGTTGACGGCCGCCGAAAACTGGGATTGAACCAGAATCCAATGGCTCTGCCGGACTCCGGCGAGCTCCGGTTAAGGTTAAAACGGCTTGTTCATCCCGGGATTATCGTCTCAACACGTTCCTGGTAAGCTAGACACCATAATCCAACCGGAATCGTTAACAAACAACTCCGAAATCACAGATTCCGGCCGGAGTCACCATTAACGCCGGCGAAGAGCTCCAGTTCCGGCCAAGCATCAAAACAATGAATTTCTTACCCAAAAACAGTTATATATGTATCAATACGAAGCTAATTAACTGTACAATCTATTCGATTAATCAACATCAACAAAAAAATCAACAATAATATTTAACAATCAAAAGACAAAACGAATCAATTCAAGAATCCGATACTCCTCAATCCCAAACCAAACGCATCGATTTACCCCTTAAATTAAAGCTATGAATCTCTAGAATCTAATTATATAACCCATATCAACCACAAATCAGTCAGTAGTCCAGAAAACTCAAAATTATAAACCAAAAACATTAAACCCGATTTTGTAAGATACTCAATCTTAAATCGAGATACCTATATCAAAAGAACGGCCTTTCCACGGGCTTTGATTTGGTATATAGCACACAAACAACGGATCCCTGCAACACCTTCAATCAATTGATTTTGTTCAAGAACAACCCTAACCCCCAAATTAAATTTCTGGATTTTTTTTTTAATAATTTCTGAAATATAAATAAACTAAAATACTATAAATCTGCTATTTATACTTACAACAAATTATATCCCTAAAATGATTTAAGGGTGTTTTTTTTATCCCTAAATTACAATAATTAAGCCCCAAAATAATAATTACGGGGAATAATTTTAAAAACGATAAAATACAAAATTAATGTCAAAATTCCCCAAAAATTACGAGTAATTCAAAAATACAAAAATAAAGGGTATTTGAAGGACGAATGATTTAATAAAAATAAAAACATCGATTTTGTGGGGTTTGTCGTCCTGGTGGGGTCCCGGTCTGTTGATTTTTGAAAACGTAAACGATCCCTAAATTACCAGAAAATCCCGAAAACACGTAAAGTACATTCAAACGCGCATAAAATCAAATAAAACAGGTAACTCAATAAAGACGCTGATAAATACGCGTCCCGATTGCAGATAAATTCATATAATTGCAGTTTAAGCATATTTTAATCAATCGAAAAATTCTCTGGACCGCACAGAAACACACATAACAGATATAACATCTCATATCATAGCATTATTTACTTTAAATACATAATATTTATTTATTTAACATATAATATTCACACAATTTCCCCCGGTTATTACATCATATATCTAACCCTGTCTCAACGTTTTTTTCTGAAATTTTTTGTCATTCATAAGATAATCATTAACTGGATATAAGTTGAAAAGATGAAGTTATAAGATACTCCAATATACTTATATCTTTTCCGAATACTACTTGAACCACCACCGTTCAAGGTATAAATAGTTTCGAAAGTTCATCACATAGATGAGACTACAAGATAAGACTTGAATAGATTCAATCCTTGAAATGTTGTTTAAAAGAAATGAAGTTACGAGATACTTCATTTGAGGGAAACATCATTATAACCGTTTGACCCTGTCAATGCCTCAGCAATCACCCATCCGTAGCCTTTCGATCGAATGCTCCGGGTAGTGTTGCAGAAATATCCAAACTGGATGAGGAACTCATTACGGGAGTTTGCCGCGCCAGGAAGACCACTTACGATGATCAGTCGCAGTAGTGCAACCCCACCATTTTCTACATGTAGAGGAGAACCTGTCGGATTTACTTGTCAACCGAACACTGGACTCCTAAGAAATGGACCGTCTTAGCGGAACTTCCAGGCCATTTGGGCCAATATAATTAGGCTGGGCCGGCGCCACTCGACCACTTACGCCACTCCTAGTTCAGATGAAATCCATGACTCTGAAACGTAAAGCTCGTCCCCACTTTCCCCAAGTAGAAACTTGTTGATACGGCTCCACCAAGAAGTCGTATCTAGTTGGAAAGGAAAACTCACCGATATTTCCCAGGCGATGCCTGTTAATGGATTAACTTGTTCCAAGAATTTTACTTCCCGAGTATTGGGTAAGTAATCAAAACTCTTTTATCAAAATAGCAACCTGGTTGCGAATATAAAACACACCACAGAGCCGGATCCCTCAGGTTTTGAGCGAATATTTAAATCCCCTTTGAATGGAAGATCTTAAATATATAAAAAAATGAGTTTTGAGGTCCGCTCTAACTTTTAAAATCATTTTGAAGGCTCGCAAACATTTTTAAGAATGTTTGGAGTAATGCTGATTTAATAAAATAAATCAGTCCCGATTTATTAGAAAATATCTGAATATTATTATTTAAATAATATTCTCATAAAGAATAATCTTTATAAAAATAATTGAAGTAAAAGTTTTAAAACTTATACTTGAAATTAATGATAAATAACCAAAGATATACTTATACGAAAGTACGATCTTTATTTGAATAATCGAAAATAAGTTTGATTATCGAAACATTATTCTTTAATAAAATAAAGAATATTATTTAATAAATAACCGGAGTCATAAGTCCTCAAATGAATATTCAAAATATTATTTATTTAATAAAATAAACGGAGCCATAAGCCCTCGAATGAATGTTCAAAATAATATTCAATAACAATTAAACGGGGTCATAAGCCCTCGAATGAATATTCAAGATAATATTCAATAATAAAATAAATTTATCGAATAAACCTTATTCGATTCATAGTTTTGAAAACTATTCATATATATATATATATATTATACTCGGGAGCATCGGCTCCCGGTTTTAGAAAAAGTTCACCTTTGGGTCCCCTATACTAAGGGTATATGCAAATTACCGCCTATCTCTAGCATAGGTATTATCAATTGAATCAACAGATATATGTATCAAGAATACGAAACAGGCATGCATATATACCATATCACATGCTACAATATATCGCAAGAATTTGCTAATTAACCATTATGCATCCATCACAAGATAATGCATATACAAATGTATACATCACAACAACAGTATAACGGATAGAAAACTTGCCTGAGTGCTCCGGGGTAGACTTAAGATTAGAGTGGGTACGATAACCTATGAACAATAACATAAGTCGGAATTAAACCCCGGTCGCTTAAGAAACTAGACTTTAACCAATTGAACCCCCTAGACTTTTGCGCTTAAAGATTCACTTAAGTCGCTCGAGTACCCTCGGCTCCACTATTTTTAATAAATTAACCATTAAGAATTTTAAGGCAATTCTTTCGTGAGTACCCTACCAACTGCCTAATCCACTTTACATAATTGATTCATACTCCAATTAGTCATTTAAGGGCCTTAACCAAGGTTTCAAAGTAAGGCGAGGGGTAATGGTTCGTTCGCAAAATGCCGTTACTTAAAACGGTCGTTTCTCCTAAACCGTAAATCGGATTCAAGCGAACCACATATCAAAACAAAGATTACGACATAATCTAACTAAACATGGAAAAGTCACAGATTCAATAGTTAGCTCTCTATCCCGAACACTAAGAACAAGCAGTTGTATGAAATTGGGCATTACGACGGCTATGTTTACGCGATTACCAAGTTTTAAACCACTCCAAACAACCACCATTCAACTCACAACCAACAATACAATCAACCCTCATCCAAACCTTACTACATCAGTCCCAAAACCTCAAGATTTTCCAATTTATAAAACCCCACACATGAACTACTAGCTATACTTAAGTTTCATTAACTATAAACAAGATTTCAACATCCAAATCACTACAAATCCAATCCAAACTCTAAACACACAAGCATCATGCTTCTCATTTACTATAACCATCAAAACCATCTTAATACTCAAATTAAAGTTAGGGTTTGGAGGTGTTATACCTTCCTTGGAGTGATTAGAGTAGCTAGGAAGTCTTAGGGAGCCTCCTACAAGCTTGATCTTTCCAAAGAAATCAAGAACACAAAGTTAGGTTTTGAAGTTTCTAAAGGTCAGATTGAAAGAACTGTCAAAACGAGGGTCTTACCATGCTTATTTGGACGAGACTTGTGAACAAGAGTTGTAGGACATCTCAATACCTTTCCAAAGAGCTATAGAACATACTATTTGAGTGAGTATTGAAGGAGATATGGTAGTTTGAAGTTGCTGCTCTGGTTTTGGCCGAGAGCTTTTATTCTTGGAAAGCAAAAGTCAACTTCTAATTTGTGTTTTGATTTCTTTTAGATTTGTTGCTTCTCTTGTTTGCTAATTAAATTTACCATGGTAAAAATTACATGGCTCACAATCAACCAACTAACCTTTCTATTTGTCATGCTTATGTCACCATGCACATGTCATCTTTCTTATGTCATCTTCTTACACTTGTTTTCTTCTTATTGGTATAATGACATCATCACCCACTAATATCTTTGATTAACCCCTAATTACTTGGCTAATGACCGCTTATCTGTTATACGGTTCGCTTAACTTTCGTTCTCGTTTATCGTTTGAGGGATCATACCCGGGATCTTATTACTTGGGTTCCCATATTTCTTTTATGATCCTCTCTTATAATCCTTGAATTAAATCCTTTTAATCATGTTACCTTATACTCAATTCTTTCGGTATCTGATGGATTTTCGGGAAAAATCAAAGTGTTTGAATTTGGATTCTGACGATCTTTACATACACTTATTTACTTTATGGAATACTAATACGATCTTAGAATTTCCATAACAGTACTCCTATATAGCGTGGTCTGATAATTTTCCTTAATCAGCATCATCAGCAAAAGTTACTATTCATCCGTGTTTCAAAATTCCAAAAATTGGGGTTATTACATTGATGATTGAATCTTGTTTATAGTTACTGAACCTTAAGTATAGTTAGTAGCTCTTGTTTGTGATTGAATGAGTTGGATAATCATGAGGTAATGGTCTGATGTAGTAAGGTTTGGATGAAGGTTGGTTGTATTGGTGGTTGTGAGTTGATTTGTGGTTGATTGGAGTAGTTTAAACTTTGGTAATCGCGTAAACATAGCCGTCGTAATGCTTGTTTTCATACAACTGTTTGTTATTAGTGTTCGGGACAGAGATATAACTGTTTAATCTGTAACTTTGCCATGTTTAGGTAGATCGTGTCGTAACCTTCGTTTTGATATGTGGTTCGCTTGAATCCGATGTACGGTTTAGGAGAAACGACCTTTTTAAGTAACGACGTTTCGTGAACGAACCATTACCCCTCGCCTTATTTTGAAACCTTGATTTAAGCCCTTAAGTGACTAATTGGAGTACGAAACAATTATGTAAGACTAATTGGTCAGTTGGTAGAGTATTCGTAAAAGAGTCGTCTTAAAAAGTTAAACGGTTAATTTTATAAAAATAGTGGAGCCGAGGTTACTCGAGCGACTTATGTGAATCGTAAGCGCAAATATGAACGTTAGGGTCTATTTGGCTCTAGTCTAGTTTCTTAAGCGACCGTGGTTTAATTCCAACTTATATGATTGTTTATAGGTTACCAGACTCGCCCCAGGCCTTTTACCACCCCCAGTCGCTCAGGCAAGTTTTCTACCCGTATAACTGTTGTTGTGATGTATATATGTATATGCATTATCTTGTGATAAGTGCATGATTGTTATTAGAAAATCTTGTGATATATTGGAGCATGTTGATATGATATATATGCATGCCTGTTTCATAATATTGATATTCTATTATCAATTCAAATGCTTATAAACTGCATAATACCCATGCTAGAGATAAGCAGTAGTTGCGTATACCCTTAGTATAGGGGACCCGAAGGTGAACATTTTTTTAAACCGGGAGTCGATGTTCCCGAGTATAATATATATATATAAATTTATATATATATATAGTTTCTATAACTACTAATCGGATAAGGTATATTCAATGGTTTTGAATAATAATCAAACTTATTTTCGATTATTCAAATAAAGATCGTACTTTCGTATAAGTATATCTTTTGTTATTTATTATTCATTTCAAGTATGAGTTTTAAAACTTCTACTTCAATTATTTTTATAAAGATCATCTTTATGGGAATATTATTTAAATAATAATATTCAGATATTTCCTAATATATCGGGATTGCTTTATTTTATTAAATCATCATTACTCTAAACATTTTTAAAATATTTTCGAGTCTTCAAAATGATTTTAAATGTTAGAGCGGATCCCAAAACTCGTTTTCAAATTTCAGATCTCCTTTTCGAAAGGGACTTGAATACTCGCTCAAATATCTAAGGGATCCGGCTCTGTGGTGTATTTTATATTCGCAACGAGGTTGCGGTTTTTATAAAAGAAATTGATTACTTGCCCAACGTTCGGGAAGTAAGTCCATGTAATTGAGTCGGCATAAGCGACAGGTCGGGGTACGGTCTATCAAAGTGTAAGTGGCTGGGTGGCAGTCCATCAACGTGTAAGAGGCCGGGTGGCGGTCCAGCACAAGGTCCTAATATGGCCAGGGTGATGACCGGTGGGGGATTCATCCATCTACTAGTAGAAAAGGTTACTTATTGGTATCTTTGCCTGATCAGCAAGATATCGGGTTTATGCCAAATTCTCTTCATTCCAAATTCATTGGATAGTACAACTCTGTCTATACTTTTCATGACAGAGGTTTTCAGGGAATGTATGAGAGATATATATAGGTATATATATATCGGGACTTAATGAAGTATCTCGTAACTTCATTTCATTCAAATAATAATTCAAAGATTGAATCTATTGAAGTTTTATCTTGTAGTCCCATCTATGTGACGAACTTCGAAAACTTATTTTACTTTGAACATTGGCAGTTCAAGTAGTTTTCTAAAATGATATAAGTATAGTGAAGTATTTGGTAACTTCATCTCCCTTTAAGCTTATATCCAGTAATTAATTATCTTACATTTGATAAAGACTTCCAGTAAGTTATCTATTTAGATACTTGCATTTTTGATTACACTATATATTATCTTGCGAGCTATAATGCTCACTCTTGCTTCATTTCTTCATCACACAACAACAGTTAGGAAGGATGGCCAGACTCAAGCAGACCCAGCGCAAGAGCGTGGGAAGCGTCCAGCGTCTTCCCGTTGATATCATAGTTGCTATAGCTGTAGAGGTAGATCTATCTGTAGGCCAGCCATTCTACTTTTGGGAATCAATAATGTATAATTATAACTTGTGTTGGATTTTGGCAACTAATTGTAAACTTATTAAGTAATCATTTTGGGATGTAATAACTTTTTAATTCTGGATTCAAGGACTTGTAATTATTTCAATTTCATCTCTGAGACTATAACGTGTTGTGGTGTGTGTTAGTGTGGGGTCACAGCATGGGGTTATTTATTTTTAATTAACTTAAGTGATATTTATGGAAAGAAAGACCGTGACGACCCGGATCCCCGACCCCGGATCTGGGGGTGTTACAAAAATGGTATCAGAGCTAAGCGTTATAAACCTCAGAGATGATGCGATGATATAGTAATAAACTCACAAAGATAATAAGAACTCTTGCCAAGTTCATGGTTGGACTACTTAAAGTAGCGCTGACAGTTAAAACCCTTCCGAGAATTTTTATAAGTATCACGATAGTAACTTAGCTCGTTTAATGTATAGGCGCATGAGATAGAGGACCCAGAGATGTTTGAGCGTGAGCATGATGAGGCACTACTAGATGCCGAGGATCAGGAGGAGCCTGAGGAGGACCCCTCCGAGGAGTCAGAGTCAGAGGTTATTGCTATTTCAGATGAAGAGGACCCGGATGAGGTCCCGATAGCCGAGGAACATGCCGGAGCTATCGTGGAGTATACTGGTACCCCCTACCCTCACTCCCCATGGTCAGAGCTCTTACCCCTCCACCACTATCTTGGAGCCCCTATGATGACAGCTCTGAGACCCATACCCCCGAGCCCAGGCAGAACGAGGAGGCACCCCCAGCAGATCCGGATTTACCACCTCTCGACCCTGCCCATAGGCAGTCTTTATTAGCTCACGGCTATGTTCAGGATGTTCTGAGAACTCGAGTGGCTATTGCTGAGGCCCAACTGGATGAGGTCAGGAGAGAGTTATATGTAGAGAGAGCTGGTAGGCATGCACGAGCTCATGAGGCTAGATCTACCATACCCCGATCTCTGAGGAGAGAGCTGACTGGGATAGAGCTAATGGCCCGTGCGAGACTCCGATCACTTCAGGGAGACAGACATGGCAGGATAACCAAGAGGCAGGCTGATTATATTTTCCGTCATGCGATGGAGAGGGTGTGGGAGTTGACCTGTTCCGGTGATTGATTCAGGACAAGTGATGTGGTAGTCTAGTCATCTAGTTAGTCGAGGCCATAGTAAGAGCCAGTTTTCCGGGATAGTTGACTTGTATATAGTATCCCTTTTTCTGACTAGACAGATAGACTCATGTATTTCACTTTTGGGCAGATGACTGTAGCGCTGTTGTACTTTTGACCAGATCGAACTATGTATTTCTCGTATTATGTATATATTTGTTTCCTTTCAGTTCAGTTCCTTAGTGACGAGATCACTGTTTTATCTTTATTATTACTGCACTTCTTTTGATTAGAACTATCATAATATAATAAGATTACGAGATACGTTCTCCCCATTATAGAAACTGTGCAAGGTACGATACTATGTATGATTGCGACATAACGTTGAATTTTCCAAAATTTATCAGTATCATGCCGCCAAGAAGGATTGGAACTAGGGCGAACCTTGGATTTGAGGACCAGGGAAGCCATAACTAGGATGATAGAAACCAAGGACACAGTGAAGAGGAAGATGAGGATTATGTTGAAAAGGATGACTCCTAATATGAAGAGGAGGAGGAATCATTTGATGTGGAAGGATTTGAGATATAGGCTGAAGAAGGATAAGCTGAGATTGAGCAACAAGTACCAAATCCAGGCATGGATCCCATGGGGTAGTTCATGCAACTACTGAGGCAGAACTTGGAACATCAACCCAACCCACCCCCTCAAGAAAATAACAATGTTGTGGCAAACTCTTTCAGGGCTTTTAAGTCCCTTAATCCGCCCGAGTTCCACGGATCAGCCGACCCAGTTGAGGCAAGGGCATGGCTAAAAGAAATGGAGAAATCCTTTGAGATTCTGAGTACCAATGAGGCACATAATACTGTATTTTCTACCTACCTTCTGAAGGGATAGGCCAAATACTGGTGAGAGGCCAAGAAAAATATGGAGACATATGCTATCATAACCTAGGAGAGGTTCAGTCAATTATTTTTGGGAAAATATTTCCCGAGGTTTATGGAGAACCGGATGGAGCTCAAGTTCTTGGTGCTAAAGTAGATAACTTATCTGTAACAGAGTTCGAAGAAAAATTTACTGAGTTATCAAGGTTTGTGCCGGAGTTTGTGAACACCGAGGAAAAGAAAGCTAGGAGGTTTCAACAGGGACTGAAACCGTGGATTCAGAATAGGGTGGAAATCCTTGAGCTTACATATTATGCCACTCTGGTGCAAAAGGCAACAATTGCAGAAGCCGAAAGTGAACAGATGCAGAAGGAAAGAGAGAAGAAAGGAATAAAGAGGAAAAGCATGAGCATGGGCGGAGGTTTCGCAGGAGGGAGCTTCCCAACTAGATTTAATCGAGGAGTAGTGTCCCTACCGGGAAGGAGTACTGGTTTTAAGCGGCCCGTGAGTGTGAATATGAGCCTGAGCGGCCAGAAGTCAGGAATGTCCTATTCCAACCAGTCTCGACCCCCATTACCAGCCTATAACACTAGTGGAAGGATGCATTATGGGGAGTGTAAAGGAAAGCCGGTAATCTGCTTCAAGTATGGTCGAGAAGGTCACTATTCGGACAAGTGCACATCGCCAACCCCCATTACCCGCCCAACCACCACTTGTCATCAGTGTGGACGCCCGGGTCATTGGAAGAGGGAATGCCCAATGAATAAACCATCAGCTTCAGGAGCAAGCAGGGCTGCTTCTAATAAGCCACCTACTGCAAAGACTTTCAACATGACAGTTCAAGATGCTATGAAAGACTCAGAAGTGATAGCAGGTACCCTTTCTTTAAATTCAGTCAGTGCAAATGTTTTATTTGTTTCAGGAGCAACTAAATCTTTTATATCGAGGGACTTTATGCTTAAATTGAGACTTAAGACTGAACCCTTGATAGAACCCTTACTAATAGAAATAGCCAACCATGAAGTTATCCCTGTTAACCAGATTCACCCCGCCTATGAGTTAGGCATAGGGGAACAATCTTTTAGTGTTGATCTAATTCCTTTTAAATTAGGGGAATTTGATGTAATTTTGGGAATGGACTGGCTATCTAGCAATGATGCTCAGATAGACTGTAAGGGGAAGAAAGTTAAGTTGAATATCCGAGGGAAGAAATGAGTCATATTTAGAGGGAAGAGGCAGACGCAAAATTTTTTGACCATGGCCCAGGCCAATAAGATGTTACGAAAAGGAAATGAGGCTTACCTAGCCTATGTGGTGGACACACAGAAGGAGGTGTTCAACTTGCAAGACATTCCGGTAGTCAACGAATTTGAAGATGTATTTCCACAGGACCTTCCGGGACTACCACCCGATAGAGTGATTGAATTTGCTATTGAGTTGGCCCCAGGGACGACGCCAGTTTTAAAGGCACCATACCGGTTAGCCCCATTAGAAATGAAGGAATTGGCTACCCAATTACAGGAACTTTTGGATAAGGGTATGATAAGACCTAGTGTGTCTCCGTGGGGAGCACCAGTATTATTTGTTAAGAAGAAAGATGGGAGCATGAGACTGTGCATCTACTACCGAGAGTTGAACAAGCTAACCATAAAGAACGGGTACCCGTTACCCAGAATAGACGATCTGTTCGACCAGCTAAAGGATGCTGTTTACTTTTCCAAGATTGACCTGAGAACTGGATATCACCAACTAAAGATTAAACCCGAAGATATTCCAAAGACCGCTTCTGAACCAGGTATGGGCACTATGAGTTCTTGATAATGTCCTTTGGATTAACCAACGCCCCATCGGCTTTCATGGATTTAATGAATAGAGTATTCAAGAAGTATTTGGACAAGTGTGTGATAGTTTTTATTGATGATATTTTAATCTACTCAAGGACCAAGGCAGAACATGCAGAGCATTTGAGGATAGCTCTAGGAATACTCAGAGAAGAACAGTTGTTTGCCAAATTCTCGAAGTGTAAATTCTGGCGGAATGAAGTATAGTTTTTAGGACATGTGATCAATAAGGAAGGAGTATTGGTCGACCCCTCCAAGATAGAGGCGGTCTCAAATTGGGAAAGGCCAACCACACCCACAGAGGTAAGGAGTTTCATAGGATTGGCCGAATACTATCATAGATTTGTACAGGATTTTGCGAAGATCGCAGCCCCTTTGACACGACTTACTCGTAAGACAAAGAAGTTCGAATGGACAGAGAAATGCGAGAACAATTTTCAAGAATTGAAGAGAAGATTGGTGACGGCCCCTGTGTTGGCGTTGCCAGATGGAAAAGGAGATTTTGTGATATATAGTGATGCGTCGCACAAAGGTTAGGGTGCGTGCTTATGCAGCACGGTAAGGTGATCGCGTATGCGTCAAGACAACTGAAGGAATACGAGATTAGATATCCTACTCATGACCTTGAGCTCGCGGCAATAGTTTTTTCCTTAAAGATTTGGAGGCACTACTTGAATGGAGAGAAGTGCGAGATTTTCACAGACCATAAGAGCCTCAAGTACATATTCACGCAGAAAGAGCTCAACATGCATCAGAGAAGATGGTTAGAGCTAATCAAGGACTATGATTGTGAGATTCTCTATCATCCAGGGAAAGCCAATATGGTGGCTGATGCCCTTAGTAGGAAGGAAAGACTCAAAATGATAATGACTTCAGAGGAATTGAATAGGGATTTCGAGAAAATGGAAATAAAAGTAAAGGTAACCGGAGCCGGAACCGAAAAGCTGTTTGAGATCGCGATGCAGCCAGAGTTATTGGAAAAGATTAGATTGTGCCAAGAAAAAGTAATGATGAAGGCAGAGAGTCAATAACTGGAGAAGAGATCCATACTGAGACAGATGATAAGGGGATAATGAGGTATTCCTACAAGATTTGGGTTCCGAATGTTCAAGAGCTTAAAGACGAGATTTTGGATGAAAGCCATAGTTCAAGGTATTCCATTCACCCGGGGAGCACCAAGATGTATAAGGATTTAAAGGAATATTACTAGTGGCCCAACATGAAGAGGGACGTAGCAGAATGGGTGAGCAAATGTTTAACTTGCCAAAGAGTAAAAGCGGAGCACCAGAGACCCAATGGACTTTTACAATCCCTGGAGATTCCCGAATGGAAATGGGAACAGATAGCCATGGATTTTATTATAGGCTTTCCAAGGACGAAAGCCAATCATGATGCCATATGGTTAATTATAGACCGACTAACAAAGTCAGCTCACTTCATTCCTATCAATGAGAGATACACAGTCGACAGACTGGTGGACATTTACCTTAAGGAAATAGTGACGCGACATGGAGTCCCAACGTCCATTGTATCAGACCGAGACCCCAGATTCAACTCCAGATTTTGGAGGAGCTTTCAAGAATATGCTGGAACCAAATTAAACATGAGTACCGCTTACCATCCCCAGACGGAAGGGCAAAGTGAAAGGACCATCCATACACTAGAGGATATGTTAAGAGTCTGTGCAGTAGACTTTAAAGGAAGTTGGGATGATCACTTGCCATTGATCGAGTTTTCTTATAACAATAGCTTTCATGCCAGCATTGGAATGCCGCCTTACGAGGCCCTGTACGGAAGAAGGTGTCGATCTCCCTTATACTGGGATCCGAAGATGCTCGGACCCAAAGTGGTCCAAAGGACCAAATACATAATGGATCTAATTAGAGGACGACTTGTAGCAGCCCAGGACCAACAGAAGAGGTATGCAGACTTAGCTCGAAAGGACAAGGAGTATGAAGTAGGGGATTTATTACTGCTGAAAGTATCCCCTTGGAAGGGATTGATGAGGTTCGGAAAAAAGGGAAACTAAGCCCAAGATACATTGGACCTTTTGAGATACTAAGACGGATTGGAAAGTTAGCTTACGAGCTAGCCCTACCCCCGAACCTACAACAAGTTCATAATGTGTTCCATGTGTCAATGCTAAGGAAGTATCATCGGGATGCCAAGCACATAAAGGAATACGAGCATATTGACATGTAACCAGACCTGACTTACGTGGAGCAACCAGTAAAGATTATGGATAAAAAGGAGCAAGTGCTTCGGAACAAAGTGATCAAACTAGTCAGAGTGCTATGGAAGAATCATAATGTGGAGGAGTCAACTTGGGAACTAGAGAGCGCAATGCTAGAAAAGTACCCCCATTTGTTTTCTATCTGATTCCGGGATGAAATCCTTTTAAGGAGGGGAGACTATAATACCCCAAAATTTTTGGACTTTTTATAATCCTTATGAATAGTGATTTTGCTGATTATGCTGATTAAGAAAACTTTTAATGCCACAATATGTAGGAGTTCTTTTATTGATATTCTGAGATCTTATTAGTACTCCATATGGTATATAAGTATATGTAAAGATCGTCAGAATCCAAATTCGAACACTTTGATTTTTCCCGAAAATTCACCAGATACCGAAAGAATTGAGCATAAGGTAACATGATTAAAAGGATTTTAATTCAAGGATTATAAGAGAGGATCATAAAAGGAATATAAAATATTGAGAAAGGTTTAGGGGAACCCAAGTAATAAGATTCCGGATATGATCCCTCAAACGACAAACGAGAACGAAAGTTAAGCGAACCGTATAACATATAAGCGGTCATTAGCCAAGTAATTAAGGGTTAATCAAAGAGGTTAGTGGATGATGATATCATTACACCACAAAGGGAATACAAGTGTTTAAATAATGACACAAGCTTGATGACATAAGCATGACAAAGGGGTTTTGTTTTGTTGGTTGATTTTGGGCCATATAAAATTAACCATGGTAAAAAGCTAAAACAATTTCCAAGACAAAAAGAGAAGCAACCAAGCATAATTTCATAAAACAAAAAGAAGAGGAGTTGACTTTTCTTAATAGCTCTCAGCTTCTTCATTTCAAGTAAGAGAAAAATTGCAAAATCCAAGCTTCACTTCATAAACAAATCCAAGGTAAATTCCTTAGCTTCTGGGTGATTAGATAGGTATATCATAGGAGTTTAAGCTTCCAATTCCTCATAAATCTCTTCCAATAAATCAAGGAAGAAGATGATGAATAGTAACTTTCAAGAAATAACTTTAGTTTTCTTGATTTTTATGAAAGTTTAAGGTTATACAAGCAAGGATCAAGATTCTTTTAGGCATTCAAAGCTCTTGTGTTGTGTAAGGAAGCTTCAAGAAGGTATAAACTTCAAACCCTAGCTTTACATTTGAGTATTTAGAAAATGGTTTTGACTGAAATAGTATATGAGAAGCATGATGCTTGTTTGCTTAAAGTTTGGTTGGGTTTGTAGTGATGATTTTGATGATTGAATCTTGTTTATAGTTAATTAACCTTAAGTATAATTAGTAGCTCTTGTTTGTGATTGAATGAGTTGGATAATCATGAGGTTATGGACTGATGTAGTAAGGTTTGGATGAAGGTTAGTTGTATTGGTGGTTGTGAGTTGATTTGTGGTTGACTGGAGTAGTTTAAACTTTGGTAATCGCGTAAACATAGCCGTCGTAATGCCCGTTTTCATACAACTGCTTGTTCTTAGTGTTCGGGACATAGAGGTAACTGTTTAATCTGTAACTTTGCCATGTTTAGCTAGATCGTGTCGTAAGCTTCGTTTTGATATGTGGTTCGCTTGAATCCGATGTACGGTTTAGGAGAAACGACCATTTTAAGTAACAGCGTTTCGCGAACGAACCATTACCCCTCGCCTTACTTTGAAACCTTGATTTAAGCCCTTAAATGACTAATTGGAGTACGAAACAATTATGTAAGACTAATTGGTCAGTTGTAGAGTATTCGGGAAAGAGTTGCCTTAAAAAGTTAAACGGTTAATTTTATAAAAATAGTGGAGCCGAGGGTACTCGAGCGACTTATGTGAATCGTTAAGCGCAAAAATGAACGTTCGGATCTATTTAGCTAAAGCCTAGTTTCTTAAGCGACCGTGGTTTAATTCCAACTTATATGATTGTTTATATATTACCAGACTCGCCCCAGGTTTTTTACCACCCCCAGTCGCTCATGCAAGTTTTCTACCCGTATAACTGTTGTTGTGATGTATATATGTATATGCATTATCTTGTGATAAGTGCATGATTGTTATTAGCAAATCTTGTTATATATTGGAGCATGTTGATATGATATATATGCATGCCTGTTTCGTAATCTTGATATTCTATTATCAATTCAAATACTTATAAACTGCATAATACCCATGCTAGAGATAAGCAGTAGTTGCGTATACCCTTAGTATAGGGGACCCGAAGGTTAGCATTTTTCTAAACCGGGAGTCGATGTTCCCGAGTATAATATATATATATATATTTATTTATATATATAGTTTCTATAACTACTAATCAAATAAGTTATATTCGATAGTTTTGAATAATAATCAAACTTATTTTCGATTATTTAAATAAAGATCGTACTTTCGTATAAGTATATCTTTTATTATTTATTATTCATTTCAAGTATGAGTTTTAAAACTTCTACTTCAATTATTTTTATAAAGATCATCCTTATGGGAATATTATTTAAATAATAATATTCAGATATTTCCTAATATATCGGGATTGATTTATTTTATTAAATCATCATTACTCTAAATATTCTTTAAAATGTTTTCAAGTCTTCAAAATGATTTTAAAAGTTAGAGCGGATCCCAAAACTCGTTTTCAAATTTAAGATCTCCCTTTCGAAAGGGACTTGAATACTCGCTCAAAAATCTAAGGGATCCAGCTCTGTGGTGTATTTTATATTCGCAATGAGGTTGCGGTTTTGATAAAAGAAATTGATTACTTGCCCAACGTTCAGGAAGTAAGTCCATCTAATTGAGTCAGCATAAGCGACAGGCCGGGGTATGGTCTATCAAAGTGTAAGTGGCTGGGTGGCAGTCCATCAACGCGTAAAAGGCCGGGTGGCGATCCAGCACAAGGTCCTAATGCAGCCAGGGTGATGACCGGTGGGGGATTCATCCATCTACTAGTATAAAAGGTTACTTATTGGTATCTTTGCCTCATCAGCAAGATATCGGGTTTATGCCAAATTCTCTTCGTTCCAAATTTATTGGATATTACAACTCTATTTATACTTTTCATGACAGAGGTTTTCAGGGAATGTATGAGAGATATATATATAGGTATATATATATCGGGACTTAATGAAGTATCTCGTAACTTCATTTCATTCAAATAATAATTCAAAGATTGAATCTATTCAAGTCTTATCTTGTAGTCCCATCTATGTGACGAACTTCGAAAACTTATTATACTTTGAACAGTGGCAGTTCAAGTAGTTTTCTAAAATGATATAAGTATAGTGAAGTATTTGGTAACTTCATCTCCCTTTAAGCTTATATCCAGTAATTAATTATCTTACATTTGATAAAGATTTCCAGTAAGTTATCTATCTAGATACTTGCATTATTGATTACACTATATATTATCTTGCGAGCTGTAATGCTCACTCTTGTTTCATTTCTTCATCACACAACAACAGTTAGGTTGGATGGCCAGACTCAAGCAGACCCAGCGCAAGAGCGTGGGAAGCGTCCCGCATCTTCCCGTTGATATCATAGCTGCTATAGCTGCAGAGGTAGATCTATCTGTAGGCCAGGCATTCTACTTTTGGGAATAAATTATGTATAATTATAACTTGTGTTGGATAATGGCAACTAATTGTAAACTTATTAAGTAATCATTTTGGGTTGTAATAACTTTTAAATTGTGGATTCAAGGACTTATACTTATTTCAATTTCATCTATGAAACTATAACGTGTTGTGGTGTGTGTTAGTGTGGGGTCACAGCATGAGGTTATTTATTTTTAATTAAGTTAAGTGATATTTATGGAAAGAAAGACCGTGACGACCCGGATGCTATATTTTCTCTTTCAACGGATGATGCACTTTGTCTTTCAACGGATGATGCACTTTGTCTTTTAACAGATGAAGTACCTTGTCTTTCAACGAATGTTGCACTTTGTCTTTAACGGATATGACATTCTTTGCATTAAATGATGTTGCTTCATATGATGGCAAATTTAAATATTCTTTTGACATTCCTTCTAGACCACTTTCATCATCACTATCATCATAGTACATCTCAACATTGTCAAAGTTGAGGCTTTCATGGAAACCTTCATCTTCCAGTTCTTCAATCTTTTTATCATCAAACATAACATGTATAAATTTCAGAACAATGTTGGTTCTCAAATTGTAGACTCTATATGTTTTTCCAATAATATATCGAACAAAGATACCTTCATCAACTTTTACATCAAACTTTCCATGTTGGCCAGCTTGATTCCTTAGAATATAGCACTTGCATCCAAAAACATGAAGAAAATTCAGTGTTGGCTTCCTTTTCTTGAACAATTGATAAGGAGTCATGCCTTTGGCTTGATTGATCAAAAAAATATTCTGAGTGTAACATGTAGTGTTGACAGCCTCAGCCCAAAAATATGTTGGCAACTTTGATTTCCCTAGCATAGTCCTTGCAACTTCAGTTAATGATCTGTTCTTCTCTCAACCACTCCATTTTTTTGTGGTGTCCTTGGAGCTGAGAACTCATACATGATTCCATTTTCTTCACAAAATAACCTCATTGTAGAATTTTTGAACTCATTTCCATTGTCGCTCCTAATTCTTCTAACTTTGAGATCAGGATAATTGTTGACTTGCCTGATGTGGTTGATGATGATTTCACTTGCTTCATCCTTCGATCCAAGAAACTATATCCATGAGAATTTAAAAAAATCATCTATTAACACTAGGCAATACCTCTTCTTGGAAATTGACAATACAATGATTGGTCCAAATAAATCCATGTACAGTAGTGATAATAGTTCATCAATTGTTGTTTCAAGCTTCCTTTTGAATGATGCCTTCATTTGCTTTTCTTTCTAACAAGCACCACACAGTCCATCTTTTAAAAATTCAACTTGAGGAATGCCTCAAACAAGGTCTTTCCTCACCAATCCATTCATTGTCTTGAAGTTCAAATGAGATAGCTTATTGTGCCATATCCAACTTCCATCTTGACTTGCTTTGCTGAAAAGACAAGTAATTGAATCTGCATCTGTAGAGTTGAAGTCAGCTAAGTACACATTTTTTTTTACTCCAGTAAGAACCACTTTGTTGTCCTTTTTTCAGGTCATAGCACGGGCTTCAGAATTAAGGCAACTGAGTTGCCTTTGTCACACAGTTGGCTGACAATCAAAAGATTGTGTTTGAGTCCATCAGCCAGTGGTACTTCATCAATGATGAAATTCCCTTTCGAAATCAAGCCATATCTCATAGTATATCCTTCGTTGTCATCTCCAAAGGTAATGTTAGGGTCAGATCTTTCCTCTAACTCTATGATCAGCATAGAATCTCCAGTCATATGCCTTGAGCATCCACTGCCAAAGTAATTCAAGGTCAACCTTTATCTTGGAGGTAGATCTTTGAAACCCGTGATTAGTTTGAGGTTCATCAAGCACATTATTACTAACATGATATGGCATAGGTTGTGCAAACATGTTATTCCAGATAGGCATGCTATATGTCATTTGTGGCATATTAAATGCAACATAGTAAGAATTGTATGCAAATGGCATATTAGCAAAATGTCCATGTGAGTTTTGTGGAGGCATAACAAGCATGCCATGCAACATAGACATGTTAGGTAAAGAAGGAGGTGCAGACATGGGTGCATTCACAACAGACTTGCAATTAGTAGACAAATGATTAACACTGCCACACTTCACACATATTTTTCTAGGTGCATACTTATCAAGCGTGCATTTGTTGTGTTTGTTAATCCCTACTTTCCCAATCCTATTTGTTTTTTTTGAGATTCTATTTTGACCTCAATCTTTTCCAACCTGTCATCCAATTGCTTCATTGATAGATGCCCTACATTAACTTTCCCTACATCCTTGGTTTTTTTATTCTCCTGAGACAAAATTATTTGTAATTGAACTATACTTTTCATGTAGCTTTGCTAGCTTTTCTTGGCTGATAGTCTTTTTCTCCTTCAATGGATGAGTTTCATCTTATAACGGATGAGCTTAATCATTCAACGGATAAGCTTCATCATCCGTTGATTCAAAGTCCATTGACAGACCATCAACTAACTCTTGGTTCAGTTTCTTCTTTTCTTTCTTCTAGGATGCTTCACAAGATGATTCAATCCCTTGAACTTCAGCAATTTGAGCTCTAAATCCCTAGAAGATTTCCAAGCTTTAGTGACTTCTTGTTCTCGTTCAAGCTTCTTTTTCAGGATTTCTTTTTTCTTCAGTGACTCTGTTAACTCATCTTTAACAATTTTACACTGAATTTTCAATTTCTCAAACTCAATAAATTGAGTTTCTAATGTAGCATTTCTATCACTCAAAAACACATTATTCTCTTTTATTCTATTGTTCTATTTTGTGAGTGATTTAAGTGTGACACACAAAAGATATAGTTCAGTAGACATATCATTAATAGCATCATTGCATTCATATTTAGAAAGATGTGAAAGATTAGTAGTGATTACCTAATTGCTGGATGAGCTAACCTCTGTTTCATTTGACTTCGCCATGAGAGCAAGGTTGAGATAGTTCATGTCTTCATCTGCATCATCTCCATCAGCTGTCCAATCATTTTCTTGAGTTACGTAAGCCTTCTCTTTCTGTTTGAGCAACTCAAAATATTTTTTTTGTAGTCTACATGCTCAAACCTTTTCTTTTCAAAATTTATCTTTCTGCACTCATTTGAAAAATGACCACTTAGCCCACACTTGAAACATTTGAATTTGATTTTGTCAACCATGTTTTTATTGGGCTTTGCAGCTCCAAAATTTTTCTTGAATTTGAGATTTGCAAATATTCTTGATAGAAAGGCTAGATGCTCATCAACTTCATCCATATCATCTTGGCTTAGACAGTCTTTATCTTCGGCCATCAATCCTTTTACCTTGCTCAACTCAGATCTGCCTTCACAAACATTAAAGTTTGGTGAAGCTTTAACAACTTCAACCTTCATTTCCACCACTCTCTCTTGCTCAGCTACCAATTCTGTAATAACCCCCAAAATTTTCAACTTTTTGTAACCCTTGTGAATAGTGTTTTAGCTGAATGAGAAAACTTTTCATGCCACACTATGTAGGGGTTCTGTTATGGATATTCTGAGATTTTATTAGTACTCTATACGGTATATGAGTGTATGTAAAGATCGTCAGAATCCAATTCCGAACACTTTGGTTTTTCCCGGAAATACCCTAGATGCGGAAAGAATTGAGTATAAGGTAACAGGATAAAATGATTTAAATTAAAGGATTATAATAGAGGATCATAAAAAGGAATATAATGTATTGAGAAAGGTTAAGGGAACCTAAGTAATAAGATCCCGGGTATGATCCTTCAAACGATAAACGAAAACAAAAGTTAAGCGAACCGTATAACAGATCAGCGGTCATTAGGCAAACAATTAGGAAGTTAATCAAAGGGATTAGAGAGAGTGATGTCACCCAACCAATGAGAAGAGGACAAGGAGGGAAAGATGACATCACCACATGACATGGGCATGACATGGGAAGGAAGGAGATGTGGTGACTTTTTAACCACACAAAATCAAGGGCAACAAGGTAATTAACTAAATCAAACACAAAACCAATCAACCAAGCCAAGCAAATCACTTTCATCAAAATCAAAAAAAAAAAAGAAACCAAGGCATTGTTCTTCATGCTCTCGGCTTTTTACTATTGCAAATGGGCAAGAATTCAAAACTCAAGATCCAAGCCTCCTAAATTGGTAAGATAATTCCCTAATCATCTTTATGCTTAGTTAGGGCTATATCATGAGTTTAAGCCATCAATTCCTTCTCAATCTTCTTCATTTAATCAAAGAAGAAGACAATGAATAGTGTTTTCAAGTTTTTAACTTGAAATTTTTCTTGATTTCCTTGAAGATCCAAGCATTCCTAAGACTTCTCAAAGCTTCTTAAGGCTTCCTAGCTACTCCCACCACTTCAAGGAAGGTATATCATCTCCAAACCCTAGATTCCTATATATTATAAGATGATTTTGATTAGTAGGGTGATATTGTAGCTTGATGTTTGTGATTTAGAGTTTGGGATTGAAATGGTATTGAATCGGATTGGTAAATGTTGTTGTTTTGATTAAAAGATTGTAGTATAGTTAAATTCAAGCTTAGGCATAAGTATGAATGTTAAAATTGAATTGGTTGGGGTTGTTATGATGTGATAAGGATGGATGTTGGTTGTATGTTGGATTTGAGGTTGAATTGGGTTGGTTTTGAATGGTTTTAAATTGGGAAATCGCGTAAACATAGCCGTCGTAACGTCCGATTTTCTTTAGACTGTTTTTGTGCATAACATTAGGACCCGAGAACCCCCTGCTAGATTATGACCATTGATATGTTTAGATAGCTCATGTTACGAGCTTCGTTTTGATATGTAGTTCGTTCGATTCCGATGCACGGTTTAGGAGAAACGACCGTTTCAAGTAACGGCGTTTCGCGAACGAAACTTTTCCCCTCGCCTTACTTTGAAACATAGGTTAAGGACCAAAAAGGGATAATTAATGTATGAAACATTTATGGTAAGTGTGTTAGGCAGTTGGTAAGATACTCGCGAAGGAATCGCCTTAAAACTTGTAAAGGTTAAATTATTAAAAATGGTGGAGCCGAGGGTACTTGAGTGACTTAAGAGAATCAATAAGCGCACAACAAGCGTTAGAGTCTAAGTTAGTTAAAGTATAGATTTACAAGTGACTTTGGTTTAATTCCAACTTACTTGTTGCTTATAGGTTACCAGACTCATCCCGAGCCATTCGTAACCCCCAGTCGCTCAGGCAAGTTTTCTACCCGTTATAACTGTTGTGGTGATGTATATGTGTATATGCATTATCTTGTGATAGTGCATGATTGTTATTAGCAAATTTTGCGATATATTGGAGCATGCTGATATGGTATATATGCATGTCTGTTTCGTAATCTGGTTATCTATCTGTTGATTTCAATGCTTATAGTTGCATAATACCTATGCTAGAAATAAGCAAGTAGTTGCGTATACCCTTAGTATAGGGGATAAAAGGTGAACATATTTCTAAACCGAGAGTCGATGTTCCCGAGTATATATTATATATATATATATTTATATATATATATGGATATAGTTTTTAAAACTATTGATCGAATAAGGTTTATTCGATACCTTTATTTTACTTAATTGAATATTATTTGAATATTCATTCGAGGGCTTATGACTCTTTATATTATTTATTGAATATTATTTCGAATATTATTCGAGGGCTTATGACTCTTTTATATTATTATTGGATATTACTTGGATATTCATTTAAGGATGTATGACTCCTTTATTTTATGAATATTATTTATAATATTCATTCGAGGTATTATGACTCCGCTTATTACTGCAATATATTCTTTATTTTATTAAAGAATAAGGTGTCAATAATCAAACTTATTTTCGATTATTCAAATAAAGTTAGTACTTTCATATAAGTATATCTTTGGTTATTTAATACTCGTTTCAAGTATAAGTTTTAATACTTCTACTTCAATTATTTTTATAAAGATTATTCTTTATGGGAATATTATTTAAATAATAATATTCAGGCATTTTCTAAATATTCCGGGGACTGATTTACTTCATTAAATCAGCTTTACTCCAAACACTCTTTAAAGTGTTTTCGAGTCTTCAAAATGATTTTTAAAAGTTTGAGCGGATCCCAAAACTCATTTTTATATTTAAGATCTTCTTTTTTAAGGGGATTTAAATACTCGCTCAAAACCTGGGGAATCCGGCTCTGTGGTGTATTTTATATTCGCAACAAGGTTGCAGTTTTGGTAAATGAATTGATTACTTACCCAACGTTCGGGAGGTAAGTCCATCTATTGAGTCGGCATAAGCAACATGGGCTCAGTGGGCGTCCATGATAGTGTAAGTGGCTCAGTGGGAGTCCATCAAATGCATAAGTGGCTGAATGGCAGTCCAGCATAAGGTCCTATTACGACCAGGGTGATGACCAGTGGGGAATTCGTCCATCTACTAGTAGAAAAGGTTACTTATGGGTATCCTTGCCTGATCAGCAAGATATCTGGTTTATGCCAAAATTCTTTTCCTTTCCAAATTTATTGGATATTGCAATTCTGTTCATACTTTACATGACAGAGGTTTTCAGGAAATGTATAAAGAAGATGTATATGTGGATATATATATATATATATATATATATCAGAACTTAATGAGGTATATCATAACTTCATTTCCTTTGATAATATTGCAAAGATTTAATCTATTCAAATCTTGTCTTGTAGTCTCATCTATGTGATGAACTTTTGAAACTGATTGTAACTTGAATGGGGGTAGTTCAAGTAGTATTTGGGAAAGATATAAGTATTTTGGGGTATCTTGTAACTTCATCTTTTAAACTTATATCTAATTAATAATTGTCTTATGAATGACAAAGATTTTCAGAAAAACGTTGAGACAAGGTTAGATATATGAGATCACCTTGCAACGATATTTTTTTATACAGTTATACACTGGGACTTTGTGTATATTATGCATGGAAGAGGACTTCCAATATTTTGAAGTATATATGTATATATACTGAATATTTTGCGACTTCATCGCATTAAGATACCAAACTTGGTTCATTTCTTTTGACCAAGACTTTCATGAGTACTATGAGAAGGCTCATATACTATTAATCATTATACATATTATTTTGGTGGGCTTGCTGCTCACCCTTGCTTTCTTCTTTCATCACACAACAACAGATAGAAAAGATGAACATGACCAAGCTCCCGATTCGCAAGCGATTAGGAGACGTTCCGCAGTTTTCTAGAAGCATTGATGCCGCCGTAGCTGAGGTAGGAACTACCAATAGGCTAGGCTTTCAACTTCTGATGTACCAGATTTATGTATATTTATGAATTGTAATAATGGCAAAGAAATGTAAATTTAATCAGAAAACCTTTTAAGGTGTATTGGCAGATAGTTGTGGAATAAAATGACTTGTGGTTATTTTTGGATGTTCATCTCTGAGACTATAACGTGTGGTGTGTGTGTTTATTGTGGGGTCACAGTACAGAGTAGTTGAGTAATTATTAAGATTGGATGTTATTAAGGGAAATGGAACTCGTGACAACCCGGATCCCCGACCCCGGATTTGGGGGTGTTACAAATTCCATAGATCCACCTTTCTTCCTTCCTTTCTCTATCAGCTCATCTTGTTTCATTTCAAGCTCATAGGTCTTCAAAATTTCATATGGTCTATCAAGAGTAAAATCTGTGTACTCTTGTGAATTTTTGAGGGAGACTATCAATGGCTTCCATTCTTTTGGTAAAGACCTTAGAAATTTTAGGTTGTAATTCTTGGTTTGGTAGACTCTTTCATACAACTTTAGTCCATTCAATAGCTTTTGAAATCTACTGAAAATATCACTCAGGGACTCACCATCTTCAAAATGGAAGTGCTCATATTATTGTATGAGAAGTTGCATTTTATTTTCTCTGACTTGCTCGGTTCCTTCATATAGAACTCGAACTGTGTCCCAAAAATCCTTAGCAGTTTTGTAATTTATGACATTATCAAACATGTCTTGATCAAGACCATTGAATAAAATATTCATGGCCTTTTTATCTTTATGGAATGCTTCATTATCTTCATCAGTCCATTATAATTTAAGCTTTGGAACAGTTTTCTCATTTCCAGTAGCTTCACCGGCTTCTGTTACAACCCTGTGAGGAACATGAGGTCCATTCTCTATGCAGTTGACATAACTTTTATCTTGAGAGAGTAGATTAAGGTGCATCTTTACTTTCCAGTGATGATAGTTGTCTTTGTCCAAAATTAGAATTTTTACACCAACATCCTTCCTGCTCATGTTGTTTAATTGCTTTGATATTTAAACTCTTTGTACGTTAAGAGCTTGCTCTGATACCAATTATTATTACCTAAAAATACAATAACAAAATTACAGAAGGGGGGTTGAATAGAATTCTGGTTTTATTTTGCTTTTCTGTAAAACTCTTACTGAAATATACAACTGTGTTTTTGAATATGTAATAATGCATATAAGGCTTTAAAAATATTCTACTAACACAAAGTAAATAAACACAAGTTTAAAAACTTTCGGGTAGATTTGTCTTTCCACCAGAGATGTATATATTGAAGAAATCTCTATGATGCAAAATTCACACAACTGCTTGCAAGTATTTGTTACAAATTAGAATTTGAGAGTACTTTATAAAGATACAATTTGCTAAACTCTCTAGTTCTTTCTTGTTCTGCTTGTAATGCTTAGTTGTTGTAAAATACTTGCAACACTTGGTTTTTTATATATTCACCAAGTTTACATGTGCAATAAGACAAGAAAAATATTCTTATCAACTAGGTCCAAGCACATGCTTTTTTATTTCCCTGTCCAATGCAATCCAAGTTAGATACAACATCTTTGAATGAGCTTATTTTGCATGGAAATGGAAATGCTTCATTTTCTTCTAACACCTGTAATTAGGCTGCCACATTCCTTTTGTGCAGTATCAACTCATGTGACTCTGTCAGCTTCTGTCAAGTCACTATCAACTGATATCTTTGTTGATTATTTGTTAAAGCTTCATAGATGTTATCCGTTGACACTAAATTGGTATCATCCGTTGAAGCTTTCTTGATAGCATCCTGTTAGATATTGAATTCTAAGAATATAACACCGGGGGGGGTGAATATATTTCTTGATTTTTTCTTTATTTTTAAGCTTTTTGGATTTTGGTTTGAATAAAATAGTTATAAAATTGTAGAGATATTGAAGTAAGCATAAATAACACAAACACACAATATCAAAAACTCACTTAATTATATTAAATAAGTTTGTCTTGCTACAAATTATGTGTTCTTAAGAAAATAAGAACTCGGCTTCTATCTTGAGAGAATGCAAGAAATTCTAGATTTGTTTGTTACTTGTGAACTAAGGACCCGTGCGTGCTTTATAGACTAGCAACACGGGTTTAAAAAACTTGCACTAAAATGTACTAAACCATTTTCTAAAGCAACCTTTTTCTATTTCCATTTCTAGCTTAGGAAATCTGTGCAGAATCTTACAGGTCCGTGACCACCCTTTGTCCAGTTAATCTTGGCCATTGATCTTGTATTCTTTCAGCTACTTTATAGACTTTTCAATCCAGTAGATAGATTGTTTAGTGTTTGATGATCCTGAATCTTGAGCTTGTCTACATTAGGAATTTGAGAAGTATGTCGAGATCTCCAGTTTCTTTTATAGAGAAGTGACATCTCGATAAGTATGATGACTTATCGAGATCTCTGAGTTCTCTATAGGTATACTTGACTTGTTGAGATCTCTAGATCCTTGCATGTGAAATGACTTGTCTATATGTCTGAGATCTCTATATGTAGAAATGACTTGTCGATATCTCCGAGATCTCGATATATACAATTTTGACTTATCGATATCTCTGACATCTCTATATGAGAAATTGACTTGTCGATATCTCCAATTATTCACATCTTCATTTGACTTGTCGATATCTCTGAGTTCCCTATAAATAAAAATGACTTGTCGATATCTCTAGTTCTCTACATCTTTATTTGACTTGTCGATATCAATGAGACTTCTCTATAAGCCATTTTGGACTTCTCTACAAGTCATTCTGGACTTCTCGAATGACTTCTCGATATTACTTGATATGTGACTTGTCAATATCTTAACTTAAAACATTTTTAATAGAACAACTTTATTCAACTCCAAGCTTCTACACTTTTCTCTGAGGCATGATCATGGTTTGATCTTCTTTTAGAGTTTATTCCTTAGCTTGAATATGTTCACAGAAAAATCCTCCAGTATAATCTTCTAACCATTTTTACAGACTCAAGAAATACAATAAAGAATACAGATTTAGATTATTATACAACTTAATCTTAGGGTTGTCATTGTGACTTAGTCTTGTTATTATACATGCATATTTTGCACAACACATCCATTGACAACTTTATCTGATATCCGTTGAAGGCTTGACTCGCTTATCCGTTGAAGGCATATTGAGTTATCCGTTGAAGCTTGTAAAGTCATCCGTTAAAGCTTGTAGGTTAGCAGTTGAAGATGTTTCCATAATAGTTGATACTCTTTCACATATACAGAATTACAAGGCATTTTATATGTACACTTAGCCCACCTATTTTGTATATCTTGCTAGTAGTCAACATGAATAGAAATAACTAAAACTCCCAAACCCCCTTAGCTATTATAGTGTACATAATGTGCTACACACTTATTGATATAAGCTATTCCTTCAACAGACAGATAACTATGGTTCTCCGTTGAAGGCTATAAAAGTCACTAAATAAATCTATTAAAGGTGTTTTGGTGAATTATCATCAAGACTACAACATATTCCTAACAGTGAGAGGTTAAGTGGCATCCTATTCAAGCTATAAAACACATTCATATTTATATAGAATTAAATTTTCAATTTTATAGTGGACAAGAATTTTCCAAGTATACATGGTTATACATTTGAAACAAATAATTAATGATCGGTATTGTGTTTTACGGGAGGGCGACTCAAATTAAGTTTTATCTAAATTGTAATATTAATTTATTTCAGTATTTATAAAAAATCATGAAATAGGGAAGATCTTGATCTATGAAAAGTTAAAGGCGAGTGAAAAGATTGTAATTAGCGGCTTACAAATAACATGCACAGGTTGAAATTTATGTACAAGTCCTGGATCGCTCTATTTATAAAATTCACGTATTCAAATAAAATTCGCATATATCCTAATTAATGGAGTAGAAGAGTTCGAACTTTAAAGAAATGGTATAATTATTTGTAAATAAGAGGGGTTCAACTCATTTTTAAACAAATTAGAAGTCTTAAAATATCCATATAATCAAAGAGAGTAGTTTGGATTTATAAAGAAAAATGAGATGAGTTTTCATCCTCATGATTCACTTGCTCAGTTGACTCTTCATTTATTCTATTGCTTGTGTTGATCCCAGCTTCATCTTCAGAATCACTATCAATATTTAAATTTTTAAACTTAAGGGCTTCAACTTCAATCTCATCAAGGCATTCCAATCCTGGACACTTGTCATCATCCAATGTCACATCTGTGCTTTCCATTATTTTCTTTTGCTCAAGCACATAAACGCTGTAGGCAGTCCTTTCCATTGAATATCCCAAAAAAATTGCTTTAAAAATTTTAGAGTCAAATTTTCCAACATATTCAGAGTTGTCTTTGAGCACAAAGCATTTGCTTCCAAACACATGTAAATGCTTAACAATAGGCTTCCTTTTTGACAAAATTGAGTAAGGTGACTTGCCGAGATTTTTGTTGATGGGATATTTGTTTTGAGTGTAGCATGCAGTGTTGACAGCTTCTTCCCAAAAACTTGTTGGCAAATTGGCATCTTGCAGCATTGTTCTAGCAGCCTCAACTAGAGTTCTATTCTTTTTTTCAACTACCCCATTCTGCTAAGATGTCCTTACAGTTGAGAACTCTTGAACAATACCCTCATCTTTACAGAATTCATTTAAAATTGCATTCCTGAATTATGTGCTATTGTCAGTCCTCAATATTTTCATACAATTTTGTTCTTCATCCTGCTTCTCAATCTTCTTGATATGTTCAATGATAATGTGTGAAGTTTCATCCTGTTAGGAGCAATTGATGATATCAAACAGAAACTATCAGAAGTTCATTTCAGAACTTATATATTAACGGATGTTGATGATAACATTAACGGATGATGAAAAATCAACGGATGATAGGATATCAATGGATGATGATTTCAATGGATGATGATGTCAACGGATAATGAAATCAGTATTTTTCACATCAGTTGATCTTCTAGGAGGAAAAGGGAACAGGAATTCAAGGCGGTGAAGGACTTTATCTTAGAAGCAATAGTATAGGTTTACTTATTGTTAATAGAATATGATTCCTTATACATTGGTAACTATGCTCTATATAAAGCACATATTAGTTTCGTGCTATAAGCATTGCGATATTGTTATATCTTTCACATAACCTAGAAGTTCTCAAGGATATTTGTTCATCCTTTCGAGAGAGTACATGTGTAATAAGTTTTTATCAGTTAATATAAAAACTATTGATTTTGTTGAAGCTTTGTCGAATAGATTGTATAAACTGTATTCACCCCCCTCTATAGTTGATTAAGAGCCTAACAATTGGTATCAGAGCTTGATGTTAACGTACAAACAATTTAAGATCTGAAGATCAATCTACAATGGCAGACAAAGAAGAAGAGACACAGGATCCGAAGCCAAAACCCCCAGCAGGATCACAGATAAACAACAACATGGGTAGGTATGAAGCAATCAAGGTGCCTATCCTGAAGATTCATGAATATCAAATCTGGAAAATTAGGATGGCTATGTGTTTGGAAGCCACAGATCCTGAATACCTAAGCAGGATTTATGATGGTCCTCATAAACCAATGAAGGTAGCTGTTTCGCTTACAGGAAAACTAGAGAAGACGATAGACAAAGACAGGAAGGAGTTACTTCTGAAGATATCTCGTCTATCATTAATGATGCTAAGGTTAGACATATTTTTGCACAACAGTCTTGATAGTGTTATGTCCAATAGAGTCATTGGATGTAAAATAACAAAAAAGATATGGGATGCTTTAGAAGTAAAGTGTCAAGGTACAACTGCTATCAAGAAGAACAGGAGGACAGTACTTACTCAAGAATATGAGCACTTTGACTCAAGGGACAATGAATTCCTAACTAAGATCTATGACATATTTCAGAAGTTGCTGAATGGTTTACCCTTGTCAACAAAGAATATGATTTGGAGGACTCAAACTTGAAGTTCCTACTTGCTCTTCCTGAAAAGTGGGACTATAAAGTCACATCAATCAGGGATAACTATAATCTTGATATCACACCTCTAGACGAGATCTATGGAGATCTTAAAATTCATGAACTAGAGATGGAGCAAGGGAGCAAGAGGAAAGGATCAAAAGCTAGACCAGTTGCACTTAAAGTTGAAGAGGAGCCAAAGGAGAAAGCTAGAAAAAAAGCTACTCCAAAGGGAAAGCCATGATTGCTAAGTCAGATACCGAATCATCAAATTCTGATGATGACTCAAATCCTGATACTGAATCAGATACCGATAGTGATCACAACAACAATGAAGATATGGATCAAATGGCTGCCCTACTGGTTAAGAGTTTCAAGAAGATGGTCTACAGAAACTTTAAGAAAGGGAGAAGATTTTCCAGAAAAGGTTTCAATTCCTCAAACTCTGATAAGAGGAACAACAGAAGAGATACTGATTGGAAGGAAGTTAGATCTGGAAAACCTGACAAGTCAAAAGAGAGATGTTATAACTGTGATGGACTTCGACACTTTGCAGCTGACTGCAGAAAATCCAAAGCTGAGAAAAAACAAGCTTTGATCTCAAAGAAGAGAAACTGGGAAGATTCATCAGACTCAGTTGATGGGATCAACTATGCTCTCATGGAAAATGCTAATATTGAGACCGACAACGCTGAATTAAAGGTACCTCAGTCTACTCTTGCATTTGATACTAATGATATCTATGAATTAAGATTATTTCTTAAGTCTCTACATGTTAGTTTTATGGATCAAACCTTAGAGAATAATAGAATCAAGAGTGAAAACTCCGTGCTTAAAAAAAGGAATGGTTACCTAGAAACTGAGTTGCTTTCCATGCTAGAAATTGAAAAAGAAAGAGATATTACTGTTTATGTTAAAGAAAAATTGTTAGAAAAACATGCTTATCTAGAAAAAGAGCTAGCTAAAGAGAGAGAAGTCATTAAACTTTGGACTAACTCAAGAAAGAGAACTCAGGAAATCTTAGAAAATGGCTGTTGGGGATCAGGATTAGGATATTCAGCTAGATCTAATTCTGATAAGAAAAATGGCGAAGGAACTGAGAAAAAAGAACCAATAAAAACTGATAGTCAGGTCAAATTGAACAAGGTTCAAATAAAGACCATTAAGTTTAATCTAAGCGCTAATAATGTTAAATCAATCCATGAGGAAGGTACTACCTCAGCACCTAGATCAAACTTAACTACTGAAAAGAGTGAACAAGTTCACAAAAATTCAGTAAATTTTGGTTCAATGACTCAGAAACAGCTTAAGCAAAAGCTGAAGGACTTACACATGAAAGACAAGAGGAAAAGATCTAGGAAAAATAGGAATGGCAAGGTAGGTGTTAATAAGAATGGAAATTATGTGACTCCTCCTAATGCACCTAGAAAGACATGTTCAAACTGTGGTAGCACTAATCATCTTGCTAATTCTTGCTGGAAGAATAAAGAGATAAAAGTTGTTCCTTCTAAATCAGAGTTTAGCAGTAGAACAGCTAAATATAAACCACAGAATACTTGTTTTCATTGTGGCAGTGTTTGGCACTCTATTTATACATGTAAAGAGTATCACAATTTGTATTATGATTTTTATAAACTGAAACCCTCTTTTGTTAAAGCAAAATCTGTTTCTGAATGTATAAATACTGATAGTAAGAATGTTAACATAAATTCTGTTATAAAGTCTTCTGTTGCATATGTTAACAAACTTTAAAAGGCCAAAGGATCCAAGCAAGTCTGGTTCCTTAAAAACACTAACTGATTTAAATTACTGATTGCAGGGTGACAGGAGGAATGCTCTAGTCTTGGACAGTGGATGCTTATGATATATGACTGGTTATAAATCCCTGCTATCAGAATTTGAAGAGAAGGCTGGCCCAAACGTTTCTTATGGAGATGACAACTTAGGAAAAATCTTGGGATATGGCAAAATCAAAATTGGAAATGTCATCATCGAAAATGTAGCTCTGGTTGCATGACTTAAGCATAATCTGATCAGTGTGAGTCAAATCTGTGACAGAGGTTACCAAATCAATTAATATAAGGAGTATTGTGAAATTGTTAGTAAGTCTGATGACAAGATCACATTGACTGATGTGAGACATGGTAGTTTATATGAAGCCAGGGTCTCCACAAGAATTGATAATTCAGAAGTTTGTCTACTGAGTAGAGCATCTGTGAAAGACAACTGGAACTGGCATAAAAGACTTTCTCACCTCAATTTCAACAATATCAATGAACTTGTGAGGAAAGATCTTGTAAGAGGATTGTCCAATACAGTGTTTACTCCTGATGGCTTATGTGATTCATGCCAGAAAGCCAAACAAAGGAAGACATCTTTCAAGAGTAAAACTAAATCCTCAATTCTTGAACCATATCATCTACTACATGTTGATCTCTTTGGTCCAGTGATTGTTATGTCTATTGCCAAGAAGTGGTATGCACTTGTGATTGTAGATGAATATACAAAATACACACATGTGTATTTTCTGCACACCAAGGATGAATCTCCATCCATTCTTCTTGATCATGTGAGGGAGCTGGAAAAAGGGTCAACATACAAAATAAAGATCAATAGAAGTGATAATGGAACTGAATTCAAGAATAGCTCTATAGAAGAGTTCTGCAAAGTCAAGGGGATAAAACAAGAATTTTTTGCTCCTGGAACTCCACAACAAAATGGAGTTGTTGAAAGAAAGAATAGAACTCTGATAGAAGCTGCAAGAACCATGCTAGAAGAAGCAAGATTGACTACCTACTTCTGGGCTGAGGATGTGCAAACTGCTTGATTTACACAAAATGCAACATTGATCAACAGGCATGGAAAGACACCATTTGAGATAGTGAAAGGAAAGAAGCCAAATTTGAAATACTTTCATATATTTGGTTGTAAGTGTTTTATTCTCAAAACTCATCTGGAGTAGCTTACCAAGTTTGACTTAAAAGCTGATGAGGGAATCTTTGTGGGATATCCATTGTCTACAAAAGCCTTTCGAGTTTAGATACTGAGAACAAGAACTGTCATGGAGTCTATACATGTATCTTTTGATGAAAAGAAGATAACATGTCTAGAAGATGCAGATGACCATGACAAGTTGAGATTTGAAAATGAAGTACCTTATGCTAAACTTATAAATCCTAACTCTGATTCAGTAAATCCTGATATCACTCAAAGCTCCGAGGCTCCACAGAATAATGGAAATTCTTCTGAGAATGAAGCATATGTTGAGGGGGAGCAACATGACTCAAATCCAGAGACTACTGTAGATGATTCAACTCAAGAAACATCAGTAGAAAGATTATCAGACTCATCTTCCCCAAACTCTGATGAGTCAAATACTGATAACAGTGGGAACACTGATTCAGGGGGAGAATCAGGAAACAATAGTGGTACTACTTAAGGAAATAACAGAGAATTCATGGATCAAGTGGGAGGTTCTTCTTCTAGGAGTTAACTTCCATCTGCAAGAAAATGGTCTAAGTCACACACACCTGACTTAATCATTGGAAACCCTGACAGTAGTGTAAGAACAAGAAAAGCCACTCTAGATTTGAATGTCTCTATCATTCTTTTGTATCTCAAACTGAACCTAAGAAGGTTGAAGAAGCTCTGCAAGATGCTGACCGGGTCACAACAATGCAAGAGAAACTCAATGAGTTTGAAAGAAACAAAGGCTGGACTCTTGTGCCAAAACCAAAGAACAGATTGTAGTTGGCACAAAATGGGTGTTCAGAAACAAAATAGATAGTGAACGCATTGTTACAAGGAACAAAGCAAGACTGGTTGCAAAGGGTTACTCACAACAAGAAGGCATTGATTATGATGAGATATTTGCTTCGGTTGTAAGGTTAGAGGCAATAAGAATCTTTCTTGCCTATGCAGCTCACTAGAAGTTTAAGGTGTTCCAAATGGATGTAAATAGTGCATTCTTAAATGGAGAACTCAAAGAGGAAGTTTATGTTGAACAACCTCCAGGGTTCATTGATCCAAAGTATCCAGATCATGTCTATTTACTGGATAAAGCACTCTATGTATTGAAACAAGCTCCAAGGCCTGGTATGAAACACCTGCTCTATTTCTGCTAGAGAGTGGTTTCACAAGAGGTACAATTGAAAAAACTCTCTTTTATAAATACCATGGTAAGGACTTGTTATTAGTATAGACATATGTTGATAATATCATTTTTGGATCTACTAATGATAAACTCTGTGAGAGATTTGCAAAGCTAATGCAGTCTAGGTATTAAATGAGTATGATGGGAGAATTGAGTTACTTTCTGGGGTTACAAGTTAAACAGACTGATGAAGGAATCTTCATAAATCAATTCAAATACACCAGGAACTTACTTAAAATATTTGGAATGCAAGACTGCTGAACTGCATCAAATCCTATGGCCACTGCAACCAAGTTAGATTTAAATACTAGTTCTTCAATAAATATAACTAACTACAGAGGTATGATTGGCTCACTCCTATATTTGATTGCTAGTAGACCTGATATCATGTATGCTACCTGTCTCTGTGCAAGGTTCCAATCTGACCCTAGAGAACCTCATCTATTAGCTGTGAAAAGAATTTTTAAGTATCTCAAAGGCACAATGAATCTGGGATTATGGTATCCTAGAGATTCAGACTTTTAGCTAAATGGATATTTAGATGCTGATTTTTCCAGATGCAAAATAGACAGGAAAAGTATTCTGGAAGCTGCCAATTTCTTGAAGGCAGATTGGTTTCTTGGTACAGCAAAAAATAAAAAGTCAATTTCCACATCATCTACAGAAGCATAATACATTGCTGTAGGAAGCTGTTGTGCTCAAATTCTATAGATGAAGAATCAGCTGCTGGGTTATGGGTTAAACTATTCTTATATTCCTATATATTGTGATAATCAAAGTGCTATTGTAATGACATGAAATCCTGTGCAGCATTCAATGACTAAGCATATCAGTATCAGATACCATTTCATAAGGGAACATGTGGAAACTGATACAGTGGAATTGGTCTTTGTTCCAACAGATCATCAAGTAGCAGATATATTCACCAAGCCTCTCTGTGAAGCTACATTCACATGATTGGTAAATGAATTGGGAATGGTTTCAGCACAATTCTCAAACTCTGATAATTAAGTCTGCTGATATTCTTGAAGTATGGTATCTTATTATGTGTCAGTACTTGTTAGATACTAATTTTTGTGCTAAATGTTTGATGCCATGATAACATGCAAACTGTGCTAAATGATCTAATGTGAAAATTGCATGTTGAACTACTGATTATGCTTATAAACTCTGTTATTAGTTAAACTTGTTTTGACTAATAGTTTATGTCAGTAGTTGATAAATCCTAATACTAGTAATTAAGATACTGATAATGGTCAAACCATGATTGACTGTTATACTTTATTGATTATTTTGAATTTATTTGAAATAAATTGTTAACAGTATTTTTAATTAATCAGTGAGTGAGTGGAATATCTTTTAATTGCTTAAATAGTTTAGCTACTGATGCAAGTATCCGTTGATACTTGAGCATTTACATTGGGAAAAAGAATATGAAGAGAGAGATTACTTTTTGCTTGCCTAGATACGCGTAATCGTGTATGCTTATTATGTCTAATTATTTCATGGTCAATCAAAGAGTCTCTTCAGTTTCTACTTTCTTTTCTATAAATACAACCCTTCACTCTCAACACTTCTCACTGATCTTTCACTTCAATCACTCGTATTTCAAGATTATTAAACTCAACTCCTCACCTTCTTAAATTTTCATGGCTCAACGTTTGTTTAGTACTCATAATATTGCTGGGATTTACTATCCAGCTTTCAAGTTCGAAAAGGGTCGTGTCTATTATGACCCCTGGGGACGTAGAGTCAAGATTAATGATCAAATCTTCAGTTCTCATGAAGTTCCATCCTCAGTTTACGAGGAGTTGTCAAGTGATCAGTGAGTGGATCTTCAATTGTTTGAGATGGAAATCACTCTTGAAGATGAACACTTAGCCGAAGAGGCTGAGCGAGAGAAACTTGAGTTGCAAGAGAAAATTATCTCTCTCGCAAAGACTATCTCGGGGATTTATCACCGTCGAGCTCTCAAGAAGCAAGAAGAGATGAAGAAGAAAAAGTTGAGATAGATTCTAGGAATAGTCTTGTTTCTGCCTTGTACTTTTCTCTTTCATGGATGAATGAATATATTTTATCTTCTTTTCTTCATTAAGTGACTTCTTGTTTACTTTCTTGTATGTGTGCTTGAATATTCTTAAATGTTAAATGTTAAATCAATACTGCATGCTAAATATCATATATTTTTCATAATGCATATGAATAAACTAATCTATATTTGAGTTCATGTGACACTTCAGTACAAATTGAGCACTACAGGAAGTAACTGTTGTTAAAGAAGAAAATTTAAGGAATATTTAATTCTTAATCACTAAGAGTTATAATCTTTGAGTGTTGCTTACAATTCAAAATCTTTTGAAACTTTCTTTTTCAGATCAAGAAAGTTGTCCACACTCAATCTCAAATTCCATATATCTTCAATCTTAAATTTCTTCTTACAACTGAAATACTTGAATTCTTTTCTCAAATGTTGCCAAAAATCAAGTGCCATAATTCTTGAATTATGTTCACCACTCAGAAACAACATTTAGTTGGTTAGAGACTACCTGCTGAGGTAGATCTTGATGATACTAACAGAGACACAAAAGTTTCATCAGTTTTTACTGAAGACTCTATGATAGCTTTCATTAAACACATCAAATGTTAGTTCTTTGCAAGAAGAAAAAGGTTTGAGATCATGGTACATGACAGTAACCTGATCAAATCCCCTCCAATTCAAATGGAGGTTCTCTTTATTGATGAACAACAACTGTCATAACCACAGTATCTACTGTGAGCTTAATTGTGGATTCACAAGTTATAAATACTGGTGTTACTTTATTAACATTTATTTTAAATACTGATTTAGTTCTTTCAGCATTTATAGTATATTTTTCATGATATAAATCCTGTTGACATGATTACATCTAGACCTTAGTTAAGGACTACCTCTAGTTGTATGATCACATATCACCCTTCTTTAGCCACCTCTTAATTCTGTAGGACAATCTTTCTAAGCCTTTTTTGTGAGATGTATGAAAAGATTGAGAGAAAAACAGAATTTAAGAGAGGCGGGATCCTTCCTGGAAAAAGGAGAGGTAGATGAGAGATAGGATTTAGTAATCCTTGTGAGGAAGCTCTGACTATTAAAAGTCATGAGATGTATGGTGTGACGAGTAGTGAGACTACTGTAAAAGAATAGAGAGATTAAGTTTTATTTGCTTTATGTTTGCAGATGCTCAAAGTACTCAAAGGAACATATGCTGAACAACAGTCTGTTGAATCTCAGGAACACTCTGATGTATCAAAGGCTATTGATCTCCTTGCAAGTCTAAGTACTAATCCTTTCTTGCAGTCCATACATTCTACTATTCCACCACATGAGATAATCCCTATTTTTGTGAAAAATAGTCCATTCATTCTACTTTTCCATCACCTGAAGAAATCCCTGTTGTTGATGAAGATGTAGTAGCACAATAGTCCATTCATAAAGATTCATCCATTTCAGAATCACAACAGCATTCTACAGGACCTGAGCTCTTGGAAGAAAATATTGAAGCTCCAATTCATTTATCTATAATACTTGAATATGTGGAGATAATTGCTGAAGATGTAGAAGCTTCTGAAGCCATTGGATCAATTTCTCATTCTATTCTGCAGAAAGAAGCTGGCAATAACGTTCAGAAATTAGTGCAAGATCCAGTTGCTATTGAAGAATTTAATGATGGTAAAGAAACTCTTGTATCTAATGCTATATTAGATCTTGAGGATGATCTTTTCTTTCTTGAAGATATGCCTATGCATGTGAGACAACAGAAAATGAAAGAGTTAGATGCTAAGAAGAAGCAGGGTTATTATGATAATCTCTGGAATGCTTATTGGAAAGATAATACATATCCTATTTCCAGAACACATGCAGTTAAACATCCAGAAAAAGCAGAACAATAGATTACAAATCCTGATGTGCTAAATCATATAAAAGCATTAACTTTGGTTGTCAGATCCTTACACAGAGCTCATGAAGCAACTACTACTCAAATCATTCAGATTGAAGAATCATTGATTGCTTTAAAGTTGCTTACTCATCAGAAAATTCAGAAATAAATTTCACCAATAGTTGCCAGACAAAATGTAATTGAATCCAGTCAAGCTAGATTGGAAGCTCATCAAGCTCACATGTCTGATTAACTTACCGAAGTACAGAATTCAATGGAGATGATTCTTTCACTACTGCTTGGTGATGATGCCAAAAAGGGGGAGAAAATTGATAAATCTAAATGCAAACAGCTGTCATTGATAAGTATTGATGATGAAAATCCTGATGAAGGTACTAAAGGGGGACATAAGGAGAGTAAAAGTAAAAGAGGTGAATAACTAGTTATAGTTAGTGGTTCATCAAAAGAAATTACTAGATTTCAGTCTAGACAAGGAAGAGTGCAACGCCCTCCAAACCCGGGTTAGAAGTTTGGGACTCACAACACACACACACACAATATATAAACATGTATATAAAATATTATATGCATTGACCCTTCTTTTTACAACCATGGATCGCAACAGGTTCAAGTATGAAAATAAGCCACAACCTTATCTTTTATTACATCGTACACTGGACTAGGAATACTAGTTATCAAGAATTTCCTTTTCAACTGTTGAAAACATAAAAAGATTTGCAAGAGTGAGCTAGCTAGCTCAGCAAGTCATAATAGCAATAACCGAGGTTAAATAATAACCAATTAAAATGATTCAGAAGAATCAAGTTTCTGAATAAGCAATGATTAGAATTGGATATTCCTTTTCATTTTAAAAACCAGGGTTAGGCTGCTGATCAGCCAGGATTCTAGGTTAAGTCGGATCGAGCTAGCAGGAGCTTTATATTGTAGATGAGTTATGCAAGATTGTAAGAACGATATCATTATCAGTTGTAAGTTGAACTAGTTGGGATTTCTGCCTCGTGCGCCTTAATTCTCGCCCGCACCTCTTTGGGATTCACCCTTCGGGTACTCCTAGGACGTTGGCTGCCATCAGCCATAGGTTCTTTGCCAACACGTCTTCTTCTTGGGGCCACTTCATCGTCTGAAGATTCAGAATCTCTCTCAGTATAAGGACCAGAAAATTCCTGATCCTCCGGGATAAGAGTCAAACCTTGAATGTAAGGGGGTGTTTGCCTCCGTGCTTCACTCCGTCCAGCATGCCCACTTCCTCCGACCTCGGGGTAAAGGGGCATCCTATAAGGGGGGTTAGTAGTCATAATAGTCGAATACTCATACCCAATGGGTTGAGAATTCAAAGGTGCGTGCAACTGCCGAAGTTGGGAATTCGTCCCTTGAATAGCCGAGGGAATCATCCCTTGAGGTTGAGGTTCAGTTGCCCCTACCTGGGCTCCTCCTTGGGTGACGGCATAGGTTAAATGCAGAGGTATCTCCACTGTTGATGAAATCGCTTGGGTTGTTGCAGCTGGTGTACTTCCATGGGTACTGTTGCCACTCTGTGTTCTTGATATGGTTATTGTTGTGCTTTCCCTCAGACGGCGCCAAATGTTATGGATAAAAATCTAGAGTATATTAATTGCTATATTTATTACTAAGGTACGGGAGCTCAAGGCCTTTAATGGCTGCTCTCGTATTTCGTGACTTAACTCTGCCTTTACGAGATGCCTACGTACCTCTGTGGATTAGAGAATCAAGCCAAAAACGTAGTTCTGATTGATGGGGGTGAGACCCCTTATATAGATGTTGGGAGTCCCTGAATTGGAATTGGGTTAGGAGACTTGGTGGACAAGTCTTGGAATTAGTATGGACTTTGGAGTCCTAGGAAGTAGGAAGCTGATTCCTTATCCCATGAGGTTCCTTGGAGGCCAATCTACAAGGATTTATATCCCCACCAGGACTCATCTTAATAGCTGTTTTTCTCCCTCATTAATTAATTACGAAATTAATTGATATTCTGGGTTTTGGGCATTCTTTGTTCCATCATGCCTGATCTGGTCCATCAGGCCTGATCAATGTGTTAACCTTTTTGGTCTGAATGTCATACATCTTCTTATTGGGCCTTATAGCCCAATTCAAGTGTAATTAATGCAATATTAATTACGTAATCAGGATTTATTTACTCCCTATTAAAAGGTAACCCAAAAATTCACAAAAGTAGTTTTAAAAATCTCGGGTTAATTTAAAACTATTAATGTAAAATTTTCAAAATTTTTAAATCATTTTTGGAATGCGCATTCGACTCGCGTTTTGCAAATTAATGAACAGACGGGCGGTTAAATAATATCCGAAAACTTCCAAAATAATTTAAAAAAATTCTCGAAATATTCTAAACTTAATAAAATATGAATTTCATAATTTTTGAAGAATTCTGGAATTAAATACTGATTTTACAATTAAATGAAATCAGAAAATCATTTAAAGATAAATAATTAATAAAATATTGATTTCTAAATTTTATAAACTCCCAAAAATAATAAATAAAATTTTAAAGCAACAAAAATAATTTTAGAGATAATTTTAACATTTATAAGAATAAATATTCAATAAAATCATTTTAAAAACAAAATAATGCCATATAGTTCAATAATTAATTATACAAATAAGGTTCGTATCCCACAATTACCCAAAATTAACAATAAGGTAACACACAGCTAACAGACCCATCATATATGTTAGGTCACACACACTTTAGAAGGGGGTTGAATACAGTGTTTACTACAATCAAATCGAATTAAAGAACACACGTAACAGAACACAGATTTTATTCAACACAATAAACTCTGTTACAATATGAAACTGTCCTCTCTCAGTGATGAACAAATTATCACGAGAGCTGCTAGGGTTACAATGAATAATAACTTCGATAATGATAACACGTATAGTGTAAACCCTATGCCTGTGTTTATATACTACATAGTTACAAGATAATCTTCTAATTGGTATTGAATATAATTCTGCTTCCTAAAATATATCAATCAATTATCTTTTCTTCCAAGTATTCTATTCTTCATAGAATTCTTTCTTCATGCATATTTCTTCTTGCGTTTGTCTTGATCTTCTTTCCTTTCAATCAGCCGCTTGCCTTATCTGAAAGTCTCCTTAAGTCCTGATATTATCTCCTGATAAATATCTCCTGATAACTTAAGTTCTGATATCTTAAGTTCTGACTTCAGTATAAGTACTAATTTCCAGTTAAGTACTGATTTGTCCTGTTAAGTAAGATCTGAAAACTAAACACAAATCATATTAGACATGACATCACAAATATATCTAACAATCTCCCCCAACTTGTAAATTAGCATAATATACAAGTTTAACAGATATTTGATGATGTTAAAAACATTAAGTACAAATGCATGAGAATTTTGACTAGATAACTACAACTTACAGTCCTTCCAGCTTTACCATCCTTAAGATCTGATATCAGCTTCAGTCTGTATACACTTCAGAATTTAAGCAGTTGTAGATCTTCGACTTGGCTTCAATTTCTAATCTCTTTGATGTCAGGAGTTGTTCTGAGATAATTCTTTAAAAGACATCTCTCAGCATATTCAAGTTCATTAACCATCCTCTTTTTAGCATTTTTCAATTCAGCTGTATCTTCACCAGTTTGAAAAATAGTAGTCCTGAGATCATTTATTTTAGCTTTCCTTATGTCCTGATCTAGTCTGATCAGATATGCCTTGTCAGACTCTAGATTGAATTCCACAACCTTATAACCCAGAAAAGTAGTTATGATCTTAGCAGTGTTAGGCTTCATTTTAACAATATCACCTTTGTGATCTCTGTACTTGGGACAATATGGGCTATCAGACTTTACAGAGTAAAGCTTTTTCTGTCTTTGAATTTGTGACTTTAAATAACCTGCAGCACCATCTGTTAATCTATTTTTCACTTAAAGTAAAAATAAAACATGTTCCAGTTCTTCAAAATACTTCAATGGAATAGCATTTTGCCTGATATGGAATACCCTTCCATCTGTCATAAAATATAGCAAGATATGTTCTTTCAAAACAGAATGGTAAACCATTTGTACAGATTCAAGTTGATTCAATCTTTCAGGAGTTGCTCCTACTCCTGGTTCACTTAAGGAAGTTGGATCATTGTAGTGTTGTGTATTCTCCTTTCATCAGAACTACCCAACCCAGATTTATCTCTTGCTTCCTTTCCTGTAACAACTCTTGCTTCAAAATCACTTGATGTAGTCTTCAAAGGTTGAGTCTGTTGAGCTTTGGTGAATCCTGGTAGGAGTATCTTTGGAGGTTTAACATGAGCAATGTCAGAGGTTTCCTTTTCCTTAACTTCTGATATCAAGTCAACTTGAGCTATGTCAGAGGTTACGTGGTTCACTGTCATATCAGAGTTTACTAAGTCTTGACTCTGAACAACATGAGCCATGTCAGAGGTTGTTTGATAAATCTTCTTTTGCAATAGAGTAAGACTAGTATCTTCATCATCAATTATTTCTTCATCCATGACTGGCATATAAACCTTTACAGGTTCATCAACTTTTTCTTTGCCCTTGGACCTTGAATCTATTTCCACTTGTGATTTGGCTTTGGTTGCCTCAGAATTTGTTCTTTCCTTTATCATAATACCCTTAGGCTTTGGAAATTTCTTTTTAACAATAGAAGCTTTAGATTTTGTCTTGACACTTTCTGCATTGAGTCTAGCTTCTTCTTCCTTTAGACTCTCAAAGTCCATTCCTGGATTTTCTTTAAGAAATAATTCCTTTGAAATTTCTTCATCAAGTTCCGGATGTTCACCAGAACTTATCCTTTTACCAGTATCAGAACTTATTCTTCTCCCAGTATCAGAACTTGTTCCATGACTTGTAATTCTAGCTTTACTTGATGAAAATCCTTTGCCTTGAATTTGACCTCTACCCTTATCAGAGTTTCCCTGGTCATCATTTCCATCATCCTTTCCCTTCAGTGTCTGAATAGATTTGCATTTGGACTTAATCACTTTCTCCCCCTTTTTGGCATCAGCAGGTAAAAGAAGAGAGACAAGAAATTCCACTGAGGATTGGATCTCATTGAGTTGAGTTTGTTGAGAAGCTTGATTTTTTAGAATTTCATCAATCTGAGTTTGTTGCTTCTCCTGAGTTTTCTCAATATAGGCAATTCTATCAAAGGATGGCTTGAAAAATCTGTTCTTTTCAAGTTTCACATTCATATCTTGCTCGATCAAGGTTTCTTGAATTTTGTTCACCTTGGCATGAGTTGTTGAGTGTAGACCTTGAAGGTGCCTAGTACTCAATTCAGTAACTCTCAGCTGTGCCTTAAAATCATCATTTATCAGCATTTCATCAGCTTTTGTCAGATGCTCAGCAAGAATCTTTTCAGAAGGAACAAAACTAACTGTGTTCCATTCCTTAGTCCACTCCTTTCCTCTAGGAGTTTCACTCCAAGGTACTGGTGCTTCCCCTCTAACAAACTTCTTGACTAAATCAGCTTTATTAACTGTTTGTTGAGGTGCATGTCCTGATGGACCAGCTGCATCAGCATCTAAATTAGCATCAACTTCACCAGTAGTTTCAGCATTATCAGCATTAGAACTTATAGATCCAGCAGTATCAACATCCTCTGATAGAATAGCAGTATATGAGGCAATCGAGGTTTCAACATCATCCTCTAAATTCTGATCTACAGCTAAGTTCTGATCAACAGCCAAATCTTGATGCCCACCTAAAGTCTGATTTTCATCATCCAGTTTCTTAATTGGTGTTGTTGGAATATCTTTATTGAAATCAGCATCTTGAGTTGGTGTTGTTGGTGGAGTGAATTGAGTTGCTGGAGCTTCCAAGTACAGAACCTCAGGCACAATCAAGTTATGAATATCAATTTCAACACTTGTGCCTGGGTCTTCAGTATGTACTGGATCAATTATAGGTGACACAGGAGGTGTAGGCACTCTGTCTTGAGCAGTTTCTGGTTATGCAGAAGGAAGTGATTCAATAACAATTGGTTCTATTGGGATCAAAGATTCCTGACCCCCTTCCTTAGCTGCTTCCTCATCTTCTGAATCTGACTCAACTGTGTCCCTGTGAGCTCTTTTCTTTTTCATTTTCTTAAGGGTGGAGATACTGTAGGAGCTTTACCATCAAGATTTAACTTTCTAAGCCTTTTAAGAGGCCTAGAACTCCCAGTTACAGTATCTTTCTGAGAAGAGATCTTCTCAGCTTTTACAACAACAGGTTCTGATATGGGAACCTGTTCCTCAATATCTGATTCATCTCTCAGAATAATTCTCATTCTCTTCTGTTGAGACTGAGGTACTATCTTGGTTAAAAATTACAAGTAAAAATAATGACCCCTCGACTCCCTAGACTGATGTGTAATAATAATTGTCAGTAAAAGATCTAAAGCCAGAGTTAATGGGCACGGGATATAATAACAATTAATGTGCACATGCAGTTTTTCAAGACATACACGCTAACCGCTAACCCATAATGATTATGACTATTTTATCTCACATAAACCAATATTATGTAAAAATATGATCGTTCAAGTAATGACCAAAATATTATCAGAATTTAATAGTCATCAAAATATTGCTTCTTAACTCGAAAAGTGAATGTTTATTCCTGTAATTCTTCACATAAATACTAATATGGGTTCAACAGAACTTAATCATCAGAACTTCCATCAGAACTTGTCCTCAAAATTTATGCAACTGACACTTAAACTGTTCATCTAAAATAACATTTATCACCACAGTAATTTTCATCATTCATATGGAGTGTATGTGTGTGCATTAAGCTAAATATCAGACAAAGAGTAAAGTCTGATTCACTTCAGTACATCTTAGAAATAAGGCATAACTAAGAACTTTGCTCAAAATATGTCATTATTCTGAAGTCTACTATAGAATGAGTTCATGCATGAGTCCACCTCAACTGTTTTGTGCTCATTTTATGCATCTTTTGAAATTCCATTTTACAGTGGTTTCTCAGTGTAAGTGAGTCACGACTGCTTATCAGAATTTATGCTGTTATCAGAGTATTTCTCCAGTAATCATAGAGTGTGAAAAGTCACCAAGAAATTTTTTTGCTTTTCTAATGCATATTACTTAATACCAGCAATGCACTTGGGTCTTCCCTTCCATATTTTTACTCTAGATCTCAAAGGAGTACCTGATTTTTATTTCTTTTCTTTTTCTTTTGATAAGTGAGGTTTATCATCACTTAGTACATCCATAAGATTTACAAACAACAGAACTTAACAGATAAGAAGCACTATTCTAGTTTTTGACTTAGTAATAAGATACACAAAAACTTCAACTGAGCTCAATATCAGAATTTGCTTGTGTTAAAAGATTTCCACATAAACAATTACTTCAAACATGGGATCTTTAGTATATTAAAGACTACTAGGTCAGCATCTAGCACAATTATCCTCATTGGATTGAATAGTCACAGAAACATTCATATCACTATCAGAGTTTAGAAATTCACATCAGACAACAATCAGCACTTAAACAAATTTCAATTTAAGCACATAATACACAGAGATAGTAATATCTGTAAATACTGATCATAAAGTCTGATGTATCAGAACATAAACTAGGCAGATTTAGAGAAAGAACGTGAAACCATTCCAAGTTCATTTACCAATCTTGTAAAAGTAGCTTCACACAATGGTTTTGTGAAGATATCTGTTAGTTGTTGATCTGTTAGAATAAAATGCAATTCCACTGTACCTTCATTCACATGTTCCCTTATGAAGTGGTACCTAATGCTGATGTGTTTTGTCATTGAGTGTTGAACTGTATTACCTGTCATAGCAATAGCACTTTGATTATCACAGTAAATAGGGATTTTAGAAAATTCTAACCCATAATCCAGTAACTGATTCTTCATCCAAAGAATCTGTGCACAACAACTTCCTGCAGCAATATATTCTGCTTCTGCAGTTGATGTGGAAATTGACTTCTGTTTCTTGCTAAACCAAGAAACCAATCTGCCTTCAAGAAATTGGCAGCTTCCACTTGTGCTTTTCCTGTCAATTTTACATCCTGCAAAATCTGCATCTGAGTAACCTATTAGCTTAAAGTCTGATTCTCTAGGATACCACAATCCCAGATCAGCTGTACCCTTAAGGTACTTGAAAATTCTTTTCACAGCTGTTAAGTGAGGTTCTCTTGGATCAACTTGAAATCTTGAACAAAGACAGGTAGCATACATGATATCAGGTCTACTTGCAGTTAGATAGAGTAATGAGCCAATCATACCTCTGTAATCAGTAATATCTACTGATTTACCAGTATCTTTATCCAATTTTGTTGCAATGGCTATAGGAGTGGATGCACTTGAACAATCTTGCATTCCAAACTTTTTCAACAAATTTCTGGTATAATTAGATTGACAAATAAAAGTTCCTTCTTCATTTTGCTTGACTTGAAGGCCCAGAAAATAGCTAAGTTCTCCTATCATACTCATTTGATATCTTGACTGCATTAGTTTGGCAAACTTCTTACAAAGTCTGTCATTTGTAGAACCAAAAATGATATCATCAACATATATCTGCACCAAAAGTAAGTCCTTTCCATGGTTGAGATAAAACAGAGTTTTGTCAATAGTCCCTCTGTTAAATCCACTTTCCAGAAGAAACTGAGCTAATATCTCATACCATGCTCTTGGAGCTTTCTTAAGGCCATAAAGTGCTTTATCAAGTCTATAGACATGATTAGGAAATTTTGAATCTACAAAACCTGGAGGTTGTTCAACATATACCTCTTCTTCCAATTCTCCATTGAGAAAAGCACTTTTCACATCCATTTGAAAGACTTTAAACTTCTTGTGAACAGTATAAGCCAAAAATATCCTTATGGCTTCCAATCTAGCAACTGGTGCAAATGTTTCATCATAATCAATTCCCTCTTGTTGAGATTATCCTTTTGCAACCAGCCTTGCTTTATTCCTTGTAATTATGCCATCACTGTCAGTTTTGTTTCTGAACACCCACTTTGTACCAACAACAGACCTGTTCTTTGGTCTTGGCACTAGGGTCCATACTTTATTTCTTTCAAATTCATTTAACTCTTCCTGCATTGCTTGCACCCAATCAGCATCTTGAAGAGCTTCTTCCACTTTCTTTGGTTCAGTCTGAGAAAGGAAAGAATGATAGAGACATTCATTTAATGTAGTTGTTCGACACCTGCATCAGGATTTCCAATAATTAAGTGAGGTGTATGTGCTTTAGTCCACTTCCTTGCAGATGGAAGTTTATCTCTAGAACTGGATGCTCCCCCATGATCCATGCTGTCTCCGTCAACATTTTATGATGCTCCCCCTGAAATTATGCTCTCTGAGTTGGATCCTTCAGAATTTGAGTTTCCAGAAATATCAGAACATGAGTTTCTAGAATTATCAGAACTTGGCCCATCAGAACTTGACGAATCAGAACTTGAAGAGCCTGTTGTAGATTCTGATGCTTCTTGAGATGTGGTTGGATCTTCAGTATGCCCCCCCTGCACAGGTGCATCTTACTTTGGCGTAGTCACTATAGTTTCAATAACATCAGAGTTTTATCCATCAGAGTTTGTAGTATCAGGATTTAGACTGTCAGGATTTACAGAATCAGAATTTAAAACTTCATTTTCAAATCTCAGCTGATCATGATCATTGAAATCTTCAAGTCCAGTAATTTTCTTATCATCAAAGGAGACATTGATAGATTCCATGACAACCCTTGTTCTTAAATTGTAGACTCTGAAGGCTTTTATGGAAAGTGGATATCCAACAAAAATTCCTTCATCAGCTTTTAGATCAAATTTGGATAGCTGTTCAGGATGAGTCTTAAGAACAAAACACTTGCATCCAAATAAATGAAAATACTTCAGATTTGGCTTCTTTTTCTTCACCATCTCATATGGTGTTTTTCCATGCTTGTTGATAAGTGTAGCATTCTGAGTAAAACAAGCAGTCTGCACAGCTTCTGCCCAAAAGTAGGTTGGTAACTTTGTTCATCAAGCATAGTTCGTGCAGCTTCAATAAGAGTTCTATTCTTTCTTTCAACAACTCTATTTTGCTATGAAGTTCCAGGAGCAGAAAATTCCTGCTTTATTCCATGGTTTTTACAGAACTCTTCCATAATCAAATTCTTGAACTCAGTGCCATTATCACTCCTTATGATTTTCACAGAGTCTTTGACCAATTTATCCAGTTGTTTGACATGATCAATCAAGATAGATGCAGTTTCACTTTTTGTGTGCAAGAAATACACCCATGTGTATCTGGTGAACTCATCCACTATGACCATAACACATTTCTTTTTTCCAATAGACATGATATTCACTGGACCAAATAGATCTACATGTAGTAGGTGATAAGGCTCAAGAATTGATGATTCAGTCTTGCTCTTAAAAGAAGATTTTCTTTGTTTTGCCTTCTGACATGAATCACAAAGGCCATGGCAGTCCTCTCACAAGATCTTTCTTGATTAGTTCATTTATATTGTTAAAATTTAAATGGGAGAGTTTCTTGTGCCAATCCCAGCTTTCTTCAATTGATGCTCTACTCAACAGACAGATTGCAGAACCATCAGTACTTGTTGAAAGCTTGGCTTCATAAATGTTACCATGCCTGTATCCTTTCAGAACAACTTTGCCTGTAGATTTGCTTACAACTTCACAATGTTCTTCAAAGAATCCACATGATAACCTCTGTCACAGATTTGACTAACACTCAGTAGATTGTGTTTAAGTCCTGAGACTAGAGCTACTTTTTCGATGATGACATTCCCAAGATTGATATTGCCATATCCCAGAGTTTTTCCAATGTTGCCATTTCCATAAGATACACCTGGGCCAGCTTTCTCCACAAAGTCTGATAGCAGGGTTTTATTTCCAGTCATATGTCCTGAACATCCACTGTCTAGAACTAGGATGTTTTTTCTGTTGCCCTGCAATCACAAAGACCACTAATGATTAGTTTTAAGGACCCATACTTGCTTGGATCCTTTGGCCTTATTAAGTTTGTTGATATTTGCAGCGGATTTAGCATCAGAGTTTATGTTAACAGTTTTCTTATCAGAATTTACATTATCAGACTTTGCATCAGAACTTACACTAGAAGGAACAATGATAACTTTCTTTAAAGAAGGTTTTATTTGATAATAATCATAGTACAAACTATGATATTCCTTACAAGTATAAATGGAATGCCATAAACTATCACAATGAAAACAAGGATTTTGTGGCCTATATCTAACAGACTGACTCTTAACTCCTGACTTTGAAGGTAAGGAGTTTATGTTCTTATTCTTCGGCAAAAAGAATCCAGATGGTTAGAATTTCCACAGTTATAACATTTCTTTCTAGGAGCATTAGGAACAGGCTTATAATCATTGCTTTTATTCACACCTTCCTTTCCATTCCTATTTTTCCTAGGTGGCTTTACCTTGTTTATATTCTTAACATCTTTCAGCTTATGCTTAAGCTGCTTCTTAGTTATTAAGCCTATGTTAACTTCAGTTGGCTTATCCTGTTTTGGTTTGTCAGAATTTAATCTCTCTTTAACTTCTGATTTATCAATATCAGACTTTACAGCTACAAACTTAACAGGATTTACCTTGGGCTTTTGTTTAACAACTATAGGCTCAATTTCTACAGTTCCCTTATCATTCTTATCATCTCCATAACCTAAGCCATCTTTCCAATTTCCACTACTCAACAAATTCTGAGTTGTTCTGCCAGAGTTAGTCCAAGTCCTGATAATCTCTCTTTCCTTTTCTAACTCAGTTTTTAGAGATTCATTCATTTTAAGCACTTTATCCCTAACATAAAAGGCATCATCTCTATCTTTCTGAGTTTGATGGAACATGACTAACTCTTTTTCTAAATAATCATTCCTCTTTTTATAAGCAAGATTTTTAGAAGTTAATCTTTCACATGTTAAAATTTGATCTCTATAACTAATGAACATGGTTTTAAGATATCTTCTCAACTCAGTAATATCATTAGTATGAAAGGCATAAGTAGTTTGAGGTACCTTTAGGTCAGCAGTATCAGAACTACTGACCTTCCTCCTTTGCCTTCAGATTTTCTGAAACCCTTCTTATCAGAACTTGCACCATTCCTGAAAAACTTCTTTCCCTTTCTGAATTTCCTGTATGCAATCCTTGTGATTCCTTTCACCATAAGAGCACACAGCTTCATCATCTCTTCATCAGAATCCATCTCAGGTAAGCTTTCAGTTTCTGAGTCATCATCACTATCAGAACTTAATGACTCAGTATCAGACTTTATGATGAGAGCTTTTCCCTTGCCTTTTCTTGAGGTAGCTACTTTGGGGACATCCTCCTTAGCCTTAAAAGCAACTGTCCTTGACTTCCTTCCATTCCTCTTACTTCTTTGTTCTATCTCAAGTTCATGAGTCTTGAGCATCCCATAAATTTCATCAAGAGTTGTTTAATTAAGAACATAGTTGTCTCTTATAGTGGTGGCCTTCAAATCCCAACTTTCAGGAAGAGCTAACAGGAATTTAAGATTTGAATCTTCAAGTTCATATTCCTTGTCCACCAGTGACAGATCATTCAAGAGTTTGACAAATCTGTCATATAATCCAATTAATGACTCATCAGGTTTTGAGTCAAAGTGCTCATACTCTTGAGTGAGTATAGTCCTCTTATTCTTCTTAATTGAATCAGTTCCCTGACATCTTGTTTCCAAGGCATCCCATATCTCCTTTGCAGTCTTGCAGTTGATTACCCTGTTTGACATGACATTATCAATGGCACTATGCAGCAAATGTCGTACCTTTGCATCCTTAGCAATAGATGAGATATCTTCAGCTGTATATTCACTTTTCTCCTTTGGTACTGTCTGTGCTGGCTGATCTGCAACTACAACAGAGAGTTTGGTTGGCTTGTGTGGTCCTTCATTGATTCTGTCAAGGTATTCTGGATCTGTAGCTTCCAGAAACATAGATATCCTCACCTTTCATATGGGATATTCAGATGGTTTCAGTATGGGAAATCTAATAGTCTTATATCGATTATGGATTTGAGTCTTTGGAGGTTCTTCGGTTTTGGTGGGCTTGGTTGGAGTTTGTTCTTCTTCAGACATGATTGTTTTTGGATCTTAAACTGTTTGTGTGTTAACAGATCTGCTCTGATACCACTTGTTAGGTCACACACACTGTAGAAGGGGGTTGAATACAGTATTTACTACAATCAAATTGAATTAAAGAACACACGTAACAGAACACAAATTTTATTCAACACGATAAACTCTGTTACAATATGGAACTGTCCTCTCTCACTGATGAACAAATTATCATGAGAGCTGCTAGGGTTACAATGAAAAATAACATCGTTAATGATAACACGTATAGTGTAAACCCTATGCCTGTGTTTATATACTACACAGTTACAAGATAATCTTCTAATTGATATTGAATATAATTCTGCTTCCTAAAATATATCAATCAGTTATCTTTTCTTCCAAGTATTATATTCTTCATAGAATTCTTTCTTCATGCATATTTCTTCTTGCGTTTGTCTTGATCTTCTTTCCTTTCAATCAGCCGCCTGCCTTATCTGAAAGTCTCCTTAAGTCCTGATATTATCTCCTAATAAATATCTCCTGATAACTTAAGTTCTGACTTCAGTATAAGTACTGATTTCCAGTTAAGTACTGATTTTTCCTGTTAAGTAAGATCTGAAAACTAAACACAAATCATATTAGACATGACATCACAAATATATCTAACAACATATTTTATTTATTTAATAATTTGATAATTATATTTACATATCGGATCCGAAAATAGGTTACTTAGCCGCTAAGTAACTATATAACGATATGAATTTAATACCAGACTTGGATAATTATCAAAATAGAGCTTCCTATAAAACACTTTATATAAAAGTAAGGTGATAATATCTCGCCTTTTAAAAATACGGATATTTATCGATCTATAACATGATTAACGTATCGAAAATTTTACGCCGGGACTCGTGCGGGTCAAACCGTATCCCGGATCGAAAAAGTCAAAACACGGAAAATGTTCAGAATTATCAGATTAGGTTAGGAAGAAGTATTCGGAAGAATTCCGGGTTGTAAAAACGCAAATACGGTTGAAGTGGGACGATTTCTGATTCCAAAAAGTAATTTTATAATTACTTAAAAATAATCATTATTAATTCTATAAATCCTTATAAAATTATATAATAATCAAAAAATTATCAAAAAGATACCAAAATTATCTATATTTAATTATGGATAATTAGAAATTAAAATATCCTAATTTTATCAGATATCTACACCCAAATATTAATATCAATCATCAAATAATTCACCCAAAATTCACATAATAATCACATAATTATTTATTGATAAAAATAATCCCACGATATTTCCCAGATATTACATATATTGTGTTTAATAGAATTAACAATGCATGCACGATAAACGTAGTATTTTCAAATCTTAATTAATTTTGTATTAAAATTAAGTATGTCTTGCTACAATCCTAGGTTCATTGTAACTAAAGAACTCAGCTTCTTTCCTGAGAGAGTTACAAGAAAATCTAGATCTATTTGTTACAACTAAAAACAAAGGACCGATATTTACTTTATAGATTAGTAAACATAGGTTTACACAACATGCAATAAGATGTACTAAACCTTACTTTAAGTTGTCTCTAAATCTTTCCATTTCTGGCTTAGTGAATCTTTGCAAATCGTGTAGGTCTGTGACTTTCCTTTTTCAGTTAATCTTGGCCTTTGATCTTGCACTCTTCAAGCTGCTTTTGTAGACTTTTCAATCTAAGTGATTAGATCGTTTGTTGATTGATAATCTTGAATATTTAACTTTTCTGCATTTTGTACTTGAGGTTCATATCGAGATCTCTAGTTTGTTGTATAGAGAACTGACATCTCGAAAGTATAATGGCTTATCGAGATCTCTTAGTTCTCCATAAGTGTCTTGACTTGTCGAGGTCTCTAAGTTCTGTATACGTGAATTTGGCTTTTCGAGATCTCTGAGTTTTCTATAAGTGTCTTTGACATGTCGAGATCTCTGAGTTCTCTATAAGTGAACTTGGCTTGTCGAGGTCTACAAATCTCTGCATGTAGAAATGACTTGTCGATATCTCTGAGACCTCTATATGTATTTTGATTTGTCGATATCTCTAAGATCTCTGATGAGAAATTGACTTATCGATATCTCCAATCTTCATATCTTTATTTGCCTTGTCGATATCTCTTAGCTCTCTATATGCAGAAATGACTTGTCGATATCTCCAATCTTCATATCTTCATTTAACTTGTCGATATCTCTGAGACTTCTCGAATGACTTCTCTATATGACTTGATCTGTGACTTGTAGATATTTTGACTTAGAACATTTTTCCTAAAATAGATTTATTCAACTCCAAGCTTCTTCACCTTTTCTCTGAGGCATGATCTTGTTGATCTTCTTCCAGAGTTTATACTTGGGCTTGAGATTGTTTACGGAAAAATACTCAAGTCTGATTTTTAATATTTTTACAGACTCACGTAATATAATACAAAATACAGATTTTAACTATCATACAACTAAATCTTAGGGTTGTCAATATGACTTAGTCTTGTTATAGTACAGGCATGTCTTGCACAACAATCTCCCCCAATATCTGAGAAGATTTCTTATCATAAATTCATGCCTGGTAACAAGAATAACCCCAAGTTACAAAGAGACAATAAAGATTACATAAAACTGGCAAAAATACAAGTACATATTTTATACATTGATTGATTAAATAAGTTTGATAAGTACATTCATTACATGAAATTCTCATAGCCTGGCTCCTTTCTAATAAGGTCATTAAGATTTACTAGCACTTGAAGTTCCTCTATGATTTCAGTCCCTCTTGGAGTTTCCACAAGCTTGATCTAATCATCCAATGAATAACCATTCAAGTAACCAACTCTGAATCTTGAGAATCTGCCAACCTTTATGTTCAGAAAGTGTCCTTCCTTAGAAATTTTGCTCATCCCCTTTGCCTTGAGTTCATTTAATCTTTGTTCAAACATGGCAATTTCTGCTGCATACTTCCTATCCCTTTCTTCCTTTTCAGCCTTTGCTTTTGCTCTTCTGTCATCTCTTACTTTCAGCCATACACACAACACAACCCTCCATGCTCTTGTACTACTGTCCTTATCCTTCATCAAGCTAATCACCCTCTTGATTTCTGTGGTTGAAAGTGTGTCCATTAAATTCATGCCAAGTAAAGTGTAGGAGCCATCTTGATTATAAATTATGACTTCCCTCAATGATACAACCCAAAATTTGACCATTTCTTTTGCTAATTGTTGAAAGTAGTCATCGTCTGTGATGCACCAATTTAGTGGTAGAAAATCATTCTGATCAAAGCAATTCTGGATGGCCCTTTCTTCAACTTGCAGTTTTTTTGGCTTTCTCCCAACAATTTTGAAATGAGTTTTGATAGGTGGCTTGAATGAAGGTAGGTTTGAGATTTTCTTTAGAGTGGTTTGGCTAGAGGTGATTGGTATTTTAGGTAGAGTATTCGCTGTTTGTTTATACATAAGTTTGGGCTTAGAGGTCAAGGGTAGTTGAATGTTTGAGCTTGTAGGTTTAGTGGCTTGAGCCTGTTTGATTTGGATTGATTGGACATTTTTCTTTGAGCCTCCACCATCTTCATTCTACTTCTTTCTTCTCTCATCACCCCTTTTCTTGTCTTCTCTCTTTTTATCTTCTGTCTTGCTGCTCGTTGCCTTTGAAGGTTGACTTGGATTTGAGCCAAAAGGTTTTTGATCATCTTTCTTTTGCTCATCATCATCCAAGACACCATTAGTATTGATTTGAGTTTTGGGCAAATTGGTTTCAACATCTTTCAGATATCTCCCCAGCAACTTGATAATGTCTTCATCTTCAACAGTCTTGTACTGCTTTATCTTGTCTGTCTCCAAAATCATGATCAAATTCTTATTTTCCATGACATATTGCTTAGGAATTTGGAAGTTTTTGCAATTTTTGGTGGTTGGACAGATGTATACCACTCCCTTGCTTGGTTGTAAGTATGCTTCTGGAAAAGCAGTTACTTAAGCCTCCTTCAATTCATTGAGTAAGAGAGTGTCTTCATGAATCACTCTGTTGACTTTGTTGATCAGAATGTCCAGTTCAGATGCCCTTCTTGTTATGAGATAATTAAGGGATACCTGTATACATCTATCCACACCAGAGTCATTTATATTGACACCAATCCTTTTCTCCTAAAAATCGTCCTTTGTCACCAAGATTACCCTTATGAAATTTATTGTCTTGTCCAAGGCCTTTTTGTATGTAAAGAATTTGTTGTTTAGAGAAGCCCTGAGAGCCTTTAGCAATTCATCAAATTCTCTACTTAGACTAGGTCCCTCAGCTGCTTTGAGTAGCCTCTTCATTCCAACATCAACTTGCTGTTCATTTTCTTTAGTTTTGCCTTTTTGAGCTTGGACAGATGATCTTAACAACCTAGCCTCGATCTCCCCCTTAGTCTTGTTAGCAGGCAAAATGAGAGGTGTAGGGATTTCAGGCCTAACAGCTTCTGGAAGTGCAGAGAATGAAATTTTTAGAGCACCCATGATGGCTCCCAAAGCTACAGAATTTTGTATTTGAAGATACTTATGGGAGTCCACCAATGTTTGAATGTCAGCCTGTTGACTTTGTACAAAAGCTGTGATTTGAGAAACTTGAGCTGTCAATGAATCATTAGAAAACTGTAAGGTGGAAACTTGAGACTGAAGAGCTTGAATTTATAAGTTTGTAGATGTTGACACTGGTTGTTGAGATGCTGAAGAGAGAGAAGTTCCAAATGTAGCTTGTACAGCTTCCCTAATTCCTTCCATCAAAAGAGTAGATGGTTCAAATCTAGCCTGATGCAGTTGATCCAGCTTGACCATGATGTCATTATTACTAGTGGTTTGCTGCTGGACAACTTCATGTAAGGCTATAAATGATTCCCTCAGATTCTTGATGCTCTTGTCTACAGAAGACAAATCAAACTTGGCCATTTGATATGTAAATCTAGAATTTTTTTGCTTGATGTCCAATTGAGAAGGGATGATCTCATCTAGCTTGTCCTTGACCAGTTTACTTGTTTTATCTTGATGATCATTCAGAGTCAATTTTAGAGATTTACCAATGAGGTGAAAAGCTTTAAGTTGAGCTTTATAGACATTTGTGACTGCATCATAAACTTCTTGTAGACTGAAAGTTTTGGCATTGCTCCCAATGATGGTGATATATTCTTCTCTAAATCTGACCAAAACCTCATCTATCTCAAGATGGAAGTATTTATCCAACCAAGCATCACAGTTACCATCATGTTCAGCTTCATTTATAATATTTGTTTATTGTTCTTGAACATCTGTTTGATAGGATAGTATGATAGCTTGATAATCTTGGTTAGACATGTCTGATGTAAGAAGCTGTTGAGAAATTTGAGCAAGTCCAGACAGCTGATCAACCAATAAATCATTCATTATTGTTGGTTGAGCTTCTACTTCCTGCAGCCACTGAGAGAACAAATGAGGTTATGGTTGATTAGGGTTAGAGGTAGATGGTTGGTCAGTTGGATTTGAGGTGGATGGTAGAGAATCAATAGAACCACCTGTGACAGATGCCACAGTTTGACCCACAGGTTGCATCGTGGTCATGGCAGTGTGTTGTTCTCCACTTGTGGTGGGAACATCCATTGGAATTGGAGGGGATTTGACCAGGTTACTGTCAGGTACCATGGCCTCAAACCCTTGTACTTCTTTCAAAGCACTGTCACTTGAATGTGATGTACTTGCCTCCCCCATAGCAGGATCATAAGCAATTAAACTCCTAGCTTCAATTGTGAGGGCAATTTCAGCTAAGATTTTAAGGGGAGTCGCTCCTACATGAGGAACCTCCAATTGAATTAGAGAGGATTTAGATACCTTCCCCTCAGGAGTACTACCCTCAAACCTTACAACCTATGAAGGTTGATTTGAACATGAAGGTGCATTTGAAACCACCACAAGGTCTTCAGTAAAAACTGATGAAACCCCTATGGTTTGTTGGTGTCATCAAGGTCTACCCCAGCATATAGCCTCTCACCAACTAAATTTGGGTCTGGGTGGTGAGCACAGTCTCTTGAACCATGTCACATGATGGTGGCAACACTTGAGAATTAGATTCAAGTATTTGATTGAATGAAAAAGAAATTTTAGAGATTAGATTTTGAATTTTAGAGTTGAGTGTTGGCAGCTCCCCCTGAGTAGAAGAGGGAGCTTCAAAAGATGTGCTCTCTGTGTGTGTGCCATTCTTATTCCTCATTTCATACACTTGAATTTGTTTAAGTGTTGGTGCAGACTCTTTATATGGTGCACTAGGGAGAGTACTCTTTTCAATTGAGACATCCTATTGAGAGGATGCCTCTAGAGTCTGTTTTATGCCCACTTTTGCAAATACATCCTTTTGAGAGAATGCAGAGGTAGCTTGAGTGGTCAACTCAGTTTGTTTTGCCTTCTTTGATTTCTTGACAAGCTTGAGTGGTCAACTGACCACTCTCATTTATAACAGTCAAAGGTGCCCACTTTCTTTTTTTTAACTCACTTCACCCTTTTGAGAGGATGAAGTTGTTGGTTTCCTAGCTTCTACTGGTAAAAAAGAAGGGGTCTCAATTTGGGAAGGCCCCTGTTGGTGTTCCTGTGTTTGTTCTTCCACAGGTACAGGAGCCATAACTGTACTAATTATTTCTGTAAACCTCATGTCAGACATTGGGTAAGGGTAAGTCCTGAATCTCTCCAACATAAATGGAGTGATTCTAAGACTTACAGGTACCTTGTTCTTTGTAATGAGTGAGCCAAATAGAAATTTAGACACTTGTTTACAATTGCATATTTTAGTTATATCTATACCATTAAGCATATGTATGTCATGCACTTTATAATTTAAAGTAGACATTATAAATCTAGGAAGAAAAATTTCCTTACCTCCTGATGTCAAAGGCATTGTGGGCCTGGTGCTTAGCTCCTCCATTATCAGGTGTCCTACATTGAGGTGTCTGTTATGAGCCATAGAGAACACCAGCTTCTGAACAACACTTGAAATGTTGTCATATCCTGTCTTCCTATAGATGAACGCCCTCACAATTGAATCAAACAAGAAAGACCATTCCCTTCTTAGGTACTTCTTGTTCAGGCTAGCCAATTTGAATCTTTCACTGTAGTTAATGAAGTCCACGAATTCATCTAGCTCATCTTGTGTTGGAATCTCCACCAAATTGTCAGTTGGGATGCCCAAAGTCACATTAACATCATCTTCAGAAAACTCCACATGTTGGCCTTGAATGGAGCAATTAACCACTATGGACATAGCTTGGTTCTCATGCATCGCTGTCCTTATCACAGCTGTGTTCCAGAAATCCCTGAGAATATCCAAGTACAGTACTGGATTTGCAGTTAGAGCACCTGTAAAGTATGTTTCAGAAAGAAAATTCACAAAGCTCTTTAAGCTATCATAAGCTTGATTTGCATCTATAAATGCAAGATAGTTGGTTCCTTCTTTGGGGATAAAGGTGTTACTGGGTTTGATACCATTTGAAGTGTTTGAATTTGAGTGGGTAAGAAAAATTAGAGAGAAAGAGCTTGAAATGAGAGAAAGTGGTTTGGATTTGGAAAGATTAGGTCACTTAGAGATCTTGAAGGCGTAAAGAGGTGTATGTCGAGATGTCTGGATATTTATAGTAAAAGGTAAATGACTTATCGAGAACTCAAAATAAACGTTTGGGATTTGCTTATCGAGAAGTCATATTGAGAAAATAGATACATATCGATTTGTCATTTTCCTGACTCTTATCGAGAACTAGAAATCGACTTATCGAGATGTCAAATAAATACCCAGTTTGTCCTAAATGGACTGAATTTTTCTAATTTTTATTTGAGTAAATCAAAATAAAATCAGAAGGATTTTTTTAAAAGTATTTTACCAAAATAATTGATTGAATTAAATTATCTCAGTTCTAAGTTATCGATAAGTCTAAAATTTATACTTGTAGAAAACTCTGTTAATTATCACTTATCGAGATCTCTACAATGACTTATCGAGAAGTCATAATAAAGCTTATCGAGAAGTCATTCGAGAAGTCAGAAAAATGACTTATCGAGAACTCACTCAAGAAGTCTCAAAATGACTTCTTGAGAAGTCAATTAGACTTATCGAGAACTCAATTCTCTATATACTTTTGTCCTTTTTGATTATGTCTTGTGCTAATTTCACATATTAAAAATGTGAATTAACACTTAGACAATTTTCTTAGAATTAAAAAATTCCAAGTTGAATTTTAAATTTTGAAAAATAAATATTCAGAGATTTCTGAAATATTTATAACTCATATTCCAGTTAATTTCCAATGAAATCAAATTAATTTTGATTTTTAGAAATCAATCTGCTGCAAAACATTAGCTGAGTTCTTGCCTTTAGGAAGAGGAATTTAGCATACCAATTTCACCTACAAGTCTAGTGAAAGTTGCTTCATCCAAAGATTTAGTAAAAATGTCAGCTAACTGTTTTTCTGTTGGAACAAAAATGAGCTCAATGGTTCCATTTGTAGCATATTTTCTAATAAAATGGTACCTTACATCAATGTGCTTTGTTCTCGAATGATTAACTGGATTAACCACAATAGATATAACACCAGTATTATCACACACAATTGGAATTTTGTGTAACACTAGGCCATAGTCCATTAACTGATTTCTAATCCAAATCACTTGAGCACAACAACTTCCACCAGCTATGTATTCAGCCTCAGCTGTGGAAGTTGACACAAATTGTTGTTTCTTGCTATACTAGGATACAAGTCTTTGTCCAATAAATTGATAGCTTCTACTAGTGCTCTCTCTATCAACCCTGCATCCAGTAAAATCTGCATCTGTGTATCCAACAGCTTCAAAACCTGTTCCCTTAGGATACCGTAACCCCAAGTTTGGAGTCCCCTTTAAGTATCTGAAAATTCTCTTCACAGCCATCAAATGTGATTCTTGTGGATTGTCTTGAAATCTTGCACACAGACATATTGTAAACATAATGTCTAGCAGTCAAATATAGCAAAGATCCAATCATTCCTCTAAAACCTGAAATGTCTACACTTTTTCCTTTCTTATCTTCATCCAACTTTGTAGCTGTAGACATAGGTGTTGATACAGGTGAACAATCAACCATACCAAACTTCTTCACCAGATCTTTAACATACTTGGTTTGTCTGATGAAGATTCCATCACTTCTTTGACTAACTTGAAGTCCAAGAAAGTAACTTAACTCTCCTATCATAGTCATTTCATATTCACTCTGCATGAGTTTTGAGAATCTTTGACATAGCTTTTCATTAGTAGAGCCAAAAATGATATCATTCACATATATGAACTAAGATCATATCACCACCATGTTGCTTGTAGAAGAGAGTCTTATCAATAGTTCCTCTAGTGAATCCATATTTAATCAAAAATTCTGATAGTGTGTCATTCCATGTTCTAGATGCTTGCTTTAGTCAATATAGAGCCTTTAGAAGTTGGTAGACAAAATCTGGAAATTCAGGATCTTCAAAGCCATGTGGTTGTTGCACATAAACTTCTTCTTCCAACTCTCTATTTAGGAATGCACTCATTACATCCATTTGATACACCTTAAAGTTTGAATTTGCAGCAAATGCAAGAAAGATTCTTATTGCTTCAAGTCTTGCAACTGGAGAAAAAGTTTCATCATAATCAATTCCTTCTTCTTGTGAGTAGTCTTTTGCAACCAACCTTGCTTTGTTTCTTGTCACAATCCTATTTTCATCCATTTTGTTCCTGAACACCCACTTTGTTCCAGATATACTTCTGTTCTTTGGTGCAGGAACCAACTTCCAAACTTTGTTTCTTTTAAACTGATTTAGCTCCTCTTGCATAGCAGATATTCAATTAGGATCAAGTAGGGATTCCTCAGTTTTCTTAGGCTCATTTTATGACAGAAAGCATGCCTGTAGACATTCATTTGCAGTTGCACTTCTAGTCCTCACTCCAGTATTTGGATCATCAATAATTGCTTCTCTTATGTGACTCATGTCCCATTTCCTTATGCGAGTTTGTTGACTTGAGATCTCTGTATAATCTTCATCATTGACATGACTTGCAGAACTTTCTCCTCTTTCTCCCTCTGAGTTTGTGCTATCAAATTCAGGTGTTTGAGATGAACTTCCATTTTCATGATTCACTTGTTCAGTTGAATCTTCATCCATTTTGTTGCTTGTGTTGACTTCAGCTTCATCTTCAGAATCACAATCAATATTGAGATTTTTAAAATTAAGGGCCTCGGCTTCATTTTCATCAAGGCATTTCAAGTCTGGACACTTGTCATCATAAAAAAATCACATATATGTTTTCCATAATTTTCTTTTGTTCAAGAACATAGACTTTGTAGGCAGTTCTCTCCAATGAATATCCCCGAAAAATTGCTTCAAAAACCATAAAGTCAAATTTTCCCACATATTCAAAGAGTTTTCTTTTAAAACATAAGACTTACTTCCAAACACATGAAGATGCTTCATAGTAGGCTTTCTCTTAGACAAGATTGAGTAGGGTGATTTCCCAAGATTCTTGTTAATGAGATATTAGTTTTGAGTGTAACATGCAGTGTTGACAATTTCTTGCCAAAAACTTGTTTGTAGTTTGGCATCCCGCAACATTGTTCTAGCAGCCTCTACTAGTGTTCTATTCTTTTTCTCAACTACCCCATTTTGCTGAGGTGTTCTAGCAGCTGAGAATTCTTGAACAATGCCCTTGTCTTTGCAGAATTCAGTTAAAGTTGCATTTTTGAATTCTGAGCCATTGTCACTCCTCAATCTCTTCACACTATTCTGATCTTCGGCCTGTTTCTCAATCTTCTTGATGTGATCAATTATGATGTGTGGAGTCTGTTAGGTCCCGAATTATCCTAGAAGGGGGGGGGGTTGAATACGATAATCACTAAATTAAAAATTCTTTCGAATCTTTGGCGAATATAAGATTTAGTGTTCGGTTAGTGGTTTCGTGTTCTTGAGAGGAATAGTGTTTGGTACAATAAAATGAGGAACATAAGAAATTCGGGAAAATATATATTCGTATATAAATCCTCGAGGGGTGTTGCTACACTCCGGTAAATAAATTAACCATCTACAATCTAAGAACAATAAAATTCCTAGATTCTACAAAGATTTACAAATCAAATCCTATACAATGATATAGCTTTAGTTTGTACTAGGATTTAATTATCGAGTAACAATTATAATTCCCTTAAGAATATACAAGAATTAAATCGAGCATTATAACGTTACTCCGGTGAGAAGTTAAACGGATATACAAAAAGTTTGAGCTTCTCTGTAAATCTTTGCTGTCATTTTCATTACTCTCTTGGGAGAGAAGATTAACAGAAATTAATCCAAAATGAATGGCTGAATCTCTTCTGCTGTAAAATGTAGTCTTTTATCCAATAAAATTGTGTGGCTGAGGAGAGAAGTTTTCTGTGGTGACCAAGGTGTACAGGAGGAATGTGTAATTTTTCTGTGGTGATCAATATACTATTAGTACAACAAATGTACTTAACAAAAGCACACAAACGGCCTATGGCGACAGGAGGGGAGCCTGTGACGACCTCCTACTATACTAAACCAAAAGCAAACAAACAGAACTTGTTTGTTTGTTTAATTCTTTTTATTTTCTTTTCCTTTATTCTTTTTCATTTTATTTTTGTTTTACTTTTCTTTTTTTTTGTTTTTCCTTTTTCTATTTTTTTTTGTATTTTCTTTTTTTTCCTTTTTTTCTCCTTTTTTTTCTTTTTCTTTTTTAAGTTTAAATTGTAACTAAATTAATTTATAAAATAAACTTAATTATAAATTATATAAATAAACTAATTTAGATTGGCTATAATTGAAAAGGTCTTATCCATAAAATTTCCATTTTAAAATCCCTGAACAAATGAAATTTATTTTTAAAAATTGTTAAGACTAGGAAAGGGAAAAAGAATAACTGAAAGAAAAAATAAACTTATTTAAAGTTTATAAGATAAATCAATTTAAGTTTATTAAATAAATTATATTAAAGTCCTTTAAATAAAATATTTAATTTATCAATTAAACTTTGAGCTTCGCCAATCCCCTGAGCTGTTTAGCTGTATACCCCTCACACCTCTTCTCGTACTTTAACAGATAAACGTTCAATCCAAGTACGTTTCTCAACTTAATAATTCTTCTAAAAAAAATACCCAGATTTCTTTCACGAGCTGTTGACGTCTAGTGCAACTGGTCTAGTTCACAGACGACTAACCCGGATTCAGATCTTCATATTATAGCCTTGATTATATTGTTAAGCTTGCCTCAACTTTATTGCTTCAGACACTGACTGTCAATAAACAACTGTTTATAGACAACATCTCCATTAACCTCTGTCTATAACCTGTCTTTAATTCTTCAGATTTCTATGCTTCGAACACTGTTTATCTTCAATCAATGCCAATACACTTAAATCTTCCGGTAGCACTTGTATACTAAATCTTCAACATTTCTGAAACCCTGAAAGTCTTTAACTTTTGTTCTTCACCGAGGCATGATAATATTAAGGAACTTCTTTCAGTGACCTGTAAACAGACTTCAGGCCTTCTTCTAATCTTCTGATTCTTTGTATTTTCCATGTCTTCATTCTTCCTGAGTTCTTGTGTAGACGTAGTATTATTAACCTGTCCTGTTCTGTATTGTTATCGTGTTGAGTTATCACGTAACTGTTCATATAGCTACGCAGTCTCACCAATAATCTCCCCCTATTTGATTGTTAAACCTAACAAATAAATTAAATAGAGAGGATAACTCAACTAACGACTAGAAAAAGTAATGTACCAGGACTTGTAAATAATGCTACTGGTTTTCTGGATCAAATACTGCATTTCCAGATTTCTTGAGTAACTGAAATGAAAGATGCTTGTTCGTCTAGCACTGAACTGATCTTCAAGTAGTTTCATCTTTATATCCTTGGTTCTTCAAATCTCTGACAGATAATACTTCTCAGCCTTGAAGTAATCATCAACAACTTCTTTTGTACAACCACATTTCCTGTTGAGAAGCGCATATCTCTCTTGCTTCTCCCCCTATGGGAATCAACTGCTTAAAGTAGATCACCTTCATCTACCACCTCTCCCATACAATATGATCAGCAGATAAGAACTAATGGTACTCCCCTTTTGTAAAACAGCTTCTTCTCTTATGAAGAATAGTGATGAACCAAACCACTTCTTCTGATCACCAGGAAATCACCTTGTATTTTCCACCTCTCCCGTACAATAGGATCCGTAGTTACAAATAACAATGGTGTGGTGTAGTGTACATGTGCTTTACCTTTTTCCTCCTCCTTGCTATTTCTCCCCCTTACTTGAGGAATCCTCCAAACTATTACTTAAGCTTTTATCTCCCCCTAAGAGAAGGAATGTATGATGTTGTCTAAAGGAGTTCTCATATGTTACTTGGTTGGAAAAAAATAACAAGTCAGAGTCTGATCAACCATGTACCTTGAAATTCTACAAGAAGACTTCACTACTGATCATCCTGTTAACCAATATTCCCAACTCATTATACCTCCCAACTGTGAGATCACCATTTGTTACCAATTGTTAGATCCCAACTTGTTAAGTCCCGAAGCATTCTAAACCAATCTGTAAATGTTAGGTCCCTAAGAGTTAGGTTCCAATCATAAACAGATTCGAGACCCGAAGTATCAAGAACCAATGTTTAGGGATAAGGAATGGGATATGGTGTTTCTCTTTCTTACTCACCGTGAGTGTGTGATTCTGTTTTGTGTACCTCACATTTCACCCTTCTCTCCACTCATGTTTACACTCATTCTCACAAGTGTATCACTCCTCTCATAGCTCCAAAATCCAGCGGTACCTGCAAGGAAAATCACCTTTAGCCATCCTTAAGGAGGTCACAGGTGGTGCAATGGGAGTTCACAAATCCCCATCCTTGTTAGACTCGTCAGATGAATCTGAGTCATAATCTACAAGTTGCTAGTTTCCCTTTTAGGGTTCCAGATTTGAACTCTGGGAAGGTAAACAATGATCCAAGGAATTTAGCATAAAGATCAAAGTACCCTTCTAATGTCTGTGAAGACATTTCCTTGTGACTCATCAGGTAAATCTGAATCATTGTCAACAAGTTGCCGATTTGCACCTATGTCAGATCCACTATCCGCAGATGCATCCAGGTTTATTAGTCCTGGGGAGGTAGACACTGACCACTGACATATGGCTATTGGATCAGTATCCTCTCCTAACACCTGTAAAGGCAATTGGTCCATTAAAGAACCTTGAACAATCGAATCTGACCGTAAAATGGTCAAAACTCTTATTTTCGTCAAGTCATCCTTTGTGGGTGTAACCTTTCCTTGTGCATCAAAAATTGTTTATGTTTAAGGTGGTGACACTATATCGGATACCCTGGCCGACAGACGAATTTCAATAGACGCACCCTGTTGAGAAGATGAATCTAGTAACTGTTTTTGTGCCTTTTCAGCCATTGCATCTTTTTGAGAAGATGTATGGGGGCTAGTAGTTGTCTCTGTTTAAATACTACTCATCTTTGTAGGAGACAGAGCTGCTGGGTTGACTTCAGAACCTTCCTTATGTGGTGCACTAAGGCACTTTCTCCCTCACATTCATTCATACTTCATTTTAGTGGTAAGAGAGTGTTGGTTGGTTCTGTTTCTGTGTTTATCTTTACAGTCTGGGATAGAAGTTATGGGTTTTTAACCTCATGACTATCAAATGAAAGAAGGCCATTGGAGGCTGAACCTGTATCACAGAACATATGGCAATTATAGAGATAAAATGCATTTAAGATCTTTAATGAATGAAAAATATGCATTTAATCTTTTAAGAGAAATGATGTATAATAGTGATTTCAAAAGATTTTAATGAAATAAGCAATCACCAATGTAGAAAGAAGTTTGATTTTTCTCTTAAAACTGTTTGAGTGCACAAGTCTGTTTTTATGCCTAAAAAGATAAATGATTTGAAAAGACTCAGACTGATGATATAACAGTATTAAGAAGAGAAAGAAAGATTTTATCTTTCAATATGAATGAGTTTTTGTAAAAGTATTAATCACTTAGGGTAAAGTCTAAGCAATTCTCATTCACGTCAAAAGCTCCATAATCTATCTTTATAAAATTATTACCAACGACATTGTTTATTGATAAATAATCTTAATAAGAATGACTATGCTGCTGATTTTAAATTGTAGTGAATCTGACAAATATAGAAATTCATATATGTCCACTAGAAATTTAAATCTCAGAATTATCTGCAACAAAATATTAACAATATATCATTGTCTGATACTTGTCAAATACTTTGGATACCAATAATTATGTTCCATCCTATTTTAAATATTAAAATAAGATATTAATGAATTAAATACCAATTATCTATCAAAAAGACATCTGCATTCAATTTCATAGAATGTACAATTGTTAACTCCTAACAACTGTAATATCTCAAACAATATTGGTTCGATAAATAAAGCAACATTAACCAACATTATTTTGTTTGCAATCTTAGAAAAATATTCAAAGTTCCATTTACTTTGATATAATGAGTATTGCATCTATATCAAAGTGTGTAGGAATTTGCAAATAAGTATAAAAATTATTCTAACTTGACAACATTTGGTTACTTCTAATAAAGCGATCAAACATTTTAATAATAGTTGTACCTAAGAAGAGTTTCCACACTTTCTATATTAGTATAAGTGACTGAAGATAAGCATTGATTACTTAGAGGAGTTCTAAGTAATGTCACAAATACTAATACTTCACAATTAGTTCATAGTTATACTCTTAACTAAATATCATTAACTGATATAAGTCAAAAATTAGCATGCAACTAATCATGCTACAATCATGATTCTGATTTCAGTGAATTCTTGAGATGTAAACATTGCTAAATTCACTAAAACCAAAATCTCATAATTAACTTATAACACATAAGTTACATCAATTTACTAGATATCAATTGTTGACAAATTTAGTTATAATCAATCATGCTGCTTATTTATTTTAAGTTAGTTTAAATTATGGAGCAAATAAAATTATTGAATTGCTTTAATTTCCATAATTCAAACTGTCTAAAATAAATATTAAAAAAATATATACTAAATATCTATGAGGTATATATTAGCACTTAAATATTTTTATAATTATCCTTGAATAATCAACAATAGGATATATGACTTATATACATGATAATCACTCTCTATATAATTAGTAATTTTAGAAATACTTTCTAAGCATATAAAATATTGAGAGTTTTATATACATAACTTAGAAAATACTTCAACTTTCAATAATAGTGATTTTATAAATAAGCATTGATTACTTAGAACAAAAATTCTAAATAATATCACTAATACTAAAAGTATCACAATTATTCGTACAAGATACAAATAACTATGCTGCATATTATTTTAATACAATTCAAATTATGAGACTGATATAGAATGGAATTGTCTACAATCATAATTTAAATCAATTGAAATAGTATTCAAACTTGATGCTATAATACTTAACTACCACAAATATATATGACATTATAATCATGATAATCAAGATAGTAGCACTAAGTACGAGGTACTGGATTACTGATAAATTCACAAGTCTTTTAAATATTGAAGATTTAATACTTGTGAACTTATATTAAGAATTCCTTACAGAGGGGATTTCCAACTGATATGCAATAAGTAATATCCCACTCTTATAAACCAGTCTTGAAAAATTAACTTTAACAAGTGATTTAAGTAAATGTTTCTGCAAGTAACTCTTTGACTAAAAGACATGCTCTCGAGATAAATGATACCTGGTGTCAAGGTGCCTTATTATTGAGTGTTCCAAAGAGTTGTTGGATTTGAAGTTATTTCTCATCATAAAAAGAAATCAATCTTCTTCCATGAAGTTGACAGCTTCCCGAGATGCTTCTCCTGTCACCTATGTTGACAGCTTCAGAGATGCTTCTCCTGTCTTTCTTACAACCTGCATAATCTATATCTATATAGCCAAACATGTTAAGCACAATATCTTTAAGGTACTTTACTCCAAGAGTTGATTGTCCCTTAAGATACCTAATAATCTTGTTAATAGCTATAAGATTTGATTCTCTAGGATCCACTTGGAACCTTGCACTTTGGCATCTTGAGAACATTACATGTTGTCTATTAGCGTTTGAGTAAAAGAGTGAGTTTGTCATACCTCTAGGGCTTATCATTATACCTGAGTTGTATTGATCAAACTTTAGTGGTTCCTGTTGGTAAGTAGTCTTGACATGTTCAGGATCTTTCAAATTTTGCATCTTCAAAAGATCCTTAACTTACTTGTATTGCCATCATTCTTTTGGTTTACTTGAGCTTATAAAAAAATATTCTTTTGGAATGCTTGTAGTAATTCCAAATAGAATTTCAACATTTCCAACACGCTCCTCCATACCTACTCTGCAATTACCTAGCAAATAATCTTGCACAAGTTTTTGTTAGTAGACCATTATATAAAATTAACATTATATCATAGCACATATAACTCAATATGTTTGTGCCTGGAGATAAAGAGAGTTATTAATATGACGACTCTACTATTTCATATTTAACTACAACTTCAGTTAGAGTGTCATACCATGTCCTTGACGATTTCTTGAGTAGTATACTAGTTCATACCAACCTGAAGTGAGCTTGTGAAGACGAGATATGCAAAGTCCAATAAATCTGCAACTGCAAAGTTCATGAACTGTTATGCATTGACTTCCTCCTTTGACTCACCAATCCGGAGTGCACTTGTACATACTTACCAGAGTCCAATTCCAGGTAGAATATGCATCAGGCACCTGATATGTCGTAATATCCTCAAGTCTCGTCACTGGTGCTTTCTGTCAGATATTGCTTCCAGATAATAACCTAGCATCCAGTTTGGCCTTGTCCCTCGTTACAATGCCATTTTCATCCAGTATGACTTCTGGTTATCCTTGTACTAATTACAATATTGTCATTTGGTTTGGATACCAGCTTCCCTACAATCTGCTTGCTGACTGATTGAGTTCATCTTGCTTTATAATCACCCAATCAATACGGATCTATCAGAGCTTCTGTAATATTCTTAGTTTCTTCTTCAGATAGAAGACTAGAGAAATAATCATTCACGCTCAGTTACCCTGCTAATCATTACTCCACCATCTGGATCACTTAAGAACTAGACTCTGCGAATGATATTGACATCAAACTCTTTATCTCAGCAGATAGGTTCTTTAGTGTCCTCTAATTTTCAATGTGGTGTTGTGTCTGACTAGTTGATCCTTCTATTGCTCTACCTAAGCTGTTGCTGGGATTTCCTGAAAATCATTACCCTTGCTGACTGGCTTCATTGAAATAATGAGTTGTGTAGATATACTGCCATTCCACTGCTTGGATATGAATCATCAATACCATCAATTTCACCTTTAACAACTTGGAGCATGGAGTTGTTGAACTGTGCACTTAGACTTTCAATCATTTTCTGTTGATCAGCCACAAATGCCCTATAGGTTGTAAACTCCACTGAGTAGCCATGAAGAATATCCTTACAAGTCTTAGCTGCAAATGCCAAGATCTTCAAACAACTAAAAACATTTTATTGTTTGCTTTTGGTATAACATTCTCTCCAAACACTTTCAGGTTATCCAGTGTTTACTTTTATTGGCCATTAACTCATTAGTGGTCTTCATGTATACATCCAGATCAAGGCTTGATCTTACTTGTTGCAAACTGTTTTGACTGCTCCAACCCTTTGGTATTTAGGAAGTCTTGATTAGCTTGATATTTCCCTTGTAGCTTTAATCAAGTCCCGGTTCTTCCTTTGTACCACTCTATTCTGAAACGGAGCTCCCAATGCTGAATATGTCTCAAAATATTCTTGATGTTACAGATATTAATCAGAACTGCTTCTTGAATTTAGTCCCATTATCTGTCCACAAGATCATTTCTATTACAGTTGCTTCCAGTTTGATCTCCTGATATGATCAATCACCATCCGTGATGTCTTGTCTTGAGAATGCATGAACAACAACTTTATTTAATAAGAGTAGTCAACCACCATCACTAAGGTATATCTTTGCTTTGATATGATGTTGTCTTTGACTCCTCTTTCTGACATGCCTCACATTTATCATCTTCTGAATTCCAGATGAGTCCGTACTCTCACTAACCACTTTTTACAAAAGAGTTCCTTGAGTTGATGTTCAGGGGTGAAAGCTTCGAATGCCATAGCAAAACTTTTGTCAGATGAAGCTTTACAGTAAAAACCATTGACTTCACCTTTCCCGAGTTTCCAGTCTAGCCACGATCATATCCTTTCCTTACTATTAATCAGAGGAAGCTTCTCAACCTTCCTGCTTCAGATGAGACACTAATCCTTCATTGAATTGACATTTTGTCATTTGATACAGAACTGTCTGATAAGAAGATTTGTGCCTTGATTCTCCAGCAAGGAAGTTGCTTCAATTTCTATCAATGACTCCAATAGTTAGTTGTTATCAGTGATAACAATTGTCGAGTCCATGATGACATCCCTTTTCTGCATAGCTTGTCCTGTAATAAAAACCTTTGTTGTCATATCCAAAGATTACTGACAGAATAGCTTATATCAATCATATTTGATTGTGAGGCTCTTTATTTGATCACATTCCTTGAGTATCAAATACCAAGAATACATATGAATCAAATAACCTGTTACGTCCTGCACTCACAAAGTGATTAAAAGTTCTTGGTACCCAACTTATCAGTTTGGGTCCAGATGGATTAGAGATTTTACTATAAACAGAGATACCAACAGCTGCACCCATATCATGCTATTTCTTATCTTTGACTGGCCTTTTTCTCCATTTTAATATCCTTGACAAAATTGTCTCTAGGCTAGGGGAAAATGGTTCCAACCTTACATAAGGAGGACTAGCAGTCTTTGCCCTATTGTAATCCTAACCATGCTTTTCTATAATTAATGCAAGTACTAAGAGATGCATTCATGGCATTAAATTAAGCAAGCATAGTATTAAGAATACATGGCATTCATTCAGAAACATTACGCATAAGAATTAAGCAAGACAATCATGATATGGAATAAATAGAATTAACAAATAAATCACTAATTCTATCTAGTCCAATCCTGTTGATAAATCTCATCTAGCTATCTCAATCCAATTATAAATTAATACATCTTAACAAACAATTCAGATCAAATGAATAAATTACATTGTAATAGAATACAAAGCGTAAGCATAAACAAAGGTCTTATATGCTGCAAAAATATATACCTCACTAAAGCAATTAATCATGTTCAACAAATATTCAAACAATTATTTAAGATCATCTAATGTAACATGCACAAGTTAAACATCAATCCTAGTTACCAGAAAATAATCTAGTGAACTAGTTCAACATTATCTATGTGTGATGCTATCATGCTTGTGCGAGTGTTAAATATTTAAACACTATGATCTTATCATGCTTGACTGTTGAAAACAAAATAATGCAGTGGTTCAAGAATTTGAAACCTGAGATATGTGAGTTGGACCATCTTCAGAGATTTCTATGAAAGCAAGATATTCATTATTCTCGTCATCTAATCCATCTCAACTCTTTCACGTGCACTATAAGTTTTGACTGGCTGCTTCCCTAAGAAAACATTCCACCTTTGTTTCAACACTTCAACCGAATCCCTACTCATCCTTGTTTGTCAAGCTTCTTGTTCTGTTATAGCAAAACCCCTGATAGTTACTTGACACATATGTCTTGTCATAACTGTAGCTATCAAATCTTGTATCTTTCTCAATCTCAGTCTTGTAATCACCTCTTGAACTGAATGTGTAAGAGTCTTTGCTTCAGAATAGATAGACTTGATCCTTGGTTATAACTTATGTACTCCTTGCGAATCTAATGTGACTAAACTTCCCTGACAAGTGAAACACTGCCCTGACGACCAGTCCCCCAAGTACTTCTACCTGAGCTACCTCTGATTCAGCTATCAATAACTCTTACATTTTGTCCTGAGGTTCCAACTTTACTACCTATGACTGAAATGTTTGTTTGTCTCCACTATTCTCTCTGACCTCCATAATTCCTTCCTGTATGATCTCATTGATTTCCAGATAAATATAGCATCGGTACAAACCATTGTGTGACTGTATAATCTGGAATCATTAGAGTTGAATTAAAATCTTCGAAAAAAACTATACCCGTAGAAATTTCATTCATTTCCTGTACACCACTGGTTAACCAAAACATTTGGCAGCCCTCTAATTCCATTTGATGCTGTACGTGTATTTGTTTTGTAAATCACATCCTGAAAAACATATTTAGATTAATAATTTCTATTTACCAAAATTTAAATAATAAATTTATTTAATTCAAATTTATAAAATAAATTTATTTTAAATAAACACATAAAATAAACTTATTCAAGTTTAAATTATAAATTCGTTTAAATAAATTTATAAAATAAGTTTGCTAAATTAAATTTATAAAATAAATTTATGTAAATGCAAATTAATAAAATAAATTAATTTCTGGATCCTGATTTGTATATCAATCAGTAAGCTCTGGTAACAATTGTTAGGTCCCGAATTATCGTAGAAGGGGGGTTGAATACGATAATCACTAAATTAATAATTCTTTCGAATCTTTAGCGGATATAAGATTTAGTGTTCGGTTAGTGGTTTCGTGTTCTTGAGAGGAATAGTGTTTGGTACAATAAAACAAGGAACACGAGAAATTCGGGGAAATATATATTCGTATATAAATCCTCGAGGGGTATTGCTACACTTCAGTAATAAATTAACCGGCTACAATCTAAGAACAATAAAGTTCCTAGATTCTACAAAGATTTACAAATCAAATCCTATACAATGATCTAGCTTTTGTTTGTACTAGGATTTAATTATCGGGTAACGATTATAATGCCACTAAGAATATACAAGAATTAAATCGGGCATTATAACGTTACTCCGGTGAGAAGCTAAACGGATATACAAAAAGCTTGAGCTTCTCTGTAAATCTTTGCTGCCATTTTCATTACTCTCTTGGGAGAGAAGATGAACAAAAATTAATCCAAAATGAATGGCTGAATCTCTTATGCTGCAAAGTGTAGTCTTTTATCCAATAAAATTGTTTGGTTGAGGAGAGAAGTTTTTTGTGGCGACCAAGGTGTGTAGGAGGAATGTGTAATTTGTCTGTGGCGATCAATATACTATTAGTACAACAAATGTACTTAACAAAAGCACACAAACGGCCTATGGCGAGAGGTGGGAGCCTGTGGCGACCTCCTACTATACTAAACCAAAAGCAAACAAACAGAACTTGTTTGTTTGTTTAATTCTTTTTATTTTCTTTTTACTTTATTCTTTTTCATTCTTTTTGTTTTTGATTTTGTTTTTCTTTTATTTAATTTTTCAGGGAAATATATATTCGTATATAAATCCTCGAGGGGTGTTGCTACACTCCGGTAGGTAAATTAACCGGCTACAATCTAAGAACAATAAAGTTCCTAGCTTCTACAAAGATTTACAAATCAAATCCTATAAAATGATCTAGCTTTTGTTTGTACTAGGATTTAATTACCGGGTAACGATTATAATGCCCCTAAGAATATACAAGAATTAAATCGGGCATTATAACGTTACTCCGGTGAGAAGTTAAACGGATATATAAAAAGCTTGAGCTTATCTGTAAATCTTTGCTACCATTTTCATTACTCTCTTGGGAGATAAGATGAACAGAAATTAATCCAAAATGAATGGCTGAATCTCTTCTGCTGCAAATTGTAGTCTTTTATCCAATAAAATTGTGTGGTTGAGGAGAGAAGTTTTCTGTGGCGACCAAGGTGTACAGGAGGAATATGTAATTTGTCTGTGGCGATCCGTATACTATTAGTACAATAAATGTACTTAACAAAAGCACACAAACGGCCTATGGCGACAGGGGGAGCTTATGGCGACCTCCTACTATACTAAACCAAAAACAAATTTTCCCTGTCTTCATTCTTCCCGAGTTCTTGTGTAGACGTAGTATTATTAACCTGTCATATTCTAGTATTGTTATCGTGTTGAGTTATGACGTAACTGTTCATACAGCTACATAGTCTCACCAACAGAGTCTCATCCTTAAAATGCATAAATTCTAACCATGTGTACCTTGAGTAGTCATCCACCATCACAAGTGCATATTTCTTCCTTGAAATTGACAAGACATTAACTGGTCCAAATATGTTGATGTGAATAAGTTATAAAGGTGCACTTATGGAATTCACAGTTTTATTCTTATGACTTGACTTCTTCATTTTGCCTTTTTGATAAGCCTCACAAACTTCATTTTGAGCAAACTCCAGATTTGGCATGTCTCTCACTAACACCTTTTTCCAATTAAGGTGAGAGAGCTTTTTGTGCCACATATTGCTTTGCTCTACAGATGCCTTGGTGTAGAAGTAACAAATTTCTTCCTTATTTGCTGAGTGTAAATCTGCAACAAACAGACTTCCCTTTCTTACTCCTTTCAGAGCAACTTCACTAGTCTTTTTGACGATAATTAAGCATTCTCCTTTGTCAAATGCAACATTGAATTCTCTATCTGTGAATTGACTGACACTTAGGAGATTTACTTCTAAATCAGCAACCAGTGCTACATCTTCAATGACAAGATTTCTAGAAACTAACTTGCCATATCCCATTCTGAAACCTTTGTTGTTGTCTCCAAAAATCACTAATGGGCCAGCCATCTCCTCAAACTGTGATAGCACGGCCTTATCACCTATCATATGTCTTGAGCATCCACTGTCTATGATCCATTTGACTTTCTTCATTTTGCCCTCTGTTTTTGATGTGGATGATTCTCCTTGCTCCAGGGCCATAAGTGCATAGTTTCCAAACTCCTCATGTTCATCATTATCAGAATCATCCCAACTTTTTCCTTCTATAATGTAAGCTTTTCCAGACTGTTTCTTCAAGAGAGCTTCATACTTAGCCTCCAACTCCAAATATGCCTTATCATTTTCACTTTCTTTGACTTTCTACATTCGGTGGCAAAGTGACCCAATTCATCATAATTGAAGCATCTTATTTTTGATCTATCAACATATCCGGTTTTATAGCCACTTTTGTCACCAGAGTTATACTAAGTTTTTCATTTCCAGCTGCTGTCCTTGTTGAATGTCCATCTTTTGTTCTTAAAGAACTTTGGTTTCTTCACTCTAATATTAGAGAACTTCCTTGCTAGGTAAGCCATGGATTGATCCAACTCATCCAGTTCATCCAAGGTATAGAACTTATCTTCTTAAAGTTCTAGAATGACTTGCTTCTATGGATCCTTGTTCTTTTGCTCAACACTTGAGACAGTTGGAGTCTGGATTTCTTGTTCATCATCAGATGAATTATAATCCTTAACAACTAGTGCAGTTGAAACATCAATAATTTGCCCTTGACCAGCTCTTAAAGATTTTCTTTGAATCATTTCCAGTTCATAGGTTTTTAAAATACCATGTAAAACCTCCAAAGTCATTCTGCTCAAGTCTCTCCCTTCTCTTATAGCTGAAATTTTCTGTTCTAGATAGTCTGGAGGGTAAGCAAAAATTTTAAGTTAACCTCCTCAACTTCATAGTACTTGTCATGAAGCTGCAAGTCATTTATCCCTTATTGAATCTTTCAAAAACATCAGTTATACTCTCCATTAGTTTAGCCATGAAACCCTCATACTGAGACACCCGTATTCTCCTTTGGTTGGATCTAACTTCCTCTGTACCTTCACACAAAATATTTACTTTCTCTTAGATCTATTTAGCTGTGTCACATTTGATAATATTGTTGTATATGACATTTCCAAATGATTCTATCACAATTATTTGCAGACCATTATCAAGGGAAACTTTTTCTTTCTCAGTTTCAGTTTCATATGAGTGAAAGGTCCATTCTTCAGAATCTGGATGTATAAGGGATTGGCCATCCTTAGAAACAATATCATTTTCTTCTTTCATAATGTGTAGCTAGTCTTATCAAAGGTTGGTATCCAAGATCTTGATTTGTTTACTTTCAGATTTTTCTCTAATACCACTTATTAGATATTGAGTACAACACATAAGGGGGGTGAATGTGTTTTGGATATTTTGAAGTCTTTTTCAAACTATTTTGGATGGTGAACAAAGCAGATTAATTTGGGGAGATATTGTGTTTAACAGAATTAACAATGCATGCACAATAAACACAGTATTTTCAAAACTCACTTAACCTTGTATTAAAATTAAGTATATCTTGCTACAATCATGGGTTCTTTGTAAGTAAAGAACTCAGCTTCTTTCTTGAGAGAGTTACAAGAAAATCTAGATCTATTTGTTACAACTAAAAATAAAGGACCAGTGTTTACTTTATAGATTAGTAAACACAGGTTTACACAGCATGCAATAAGATGTACTGAACCCTACTTTAAGTTATCTCTAAAGATTTCCATTTCCGACTTAGTGAATCTTTGCAAATCGTGTAGGCCTGTGACTTTCCTTTATCAGTTAATCTTGGCCTATGATCTTGCACTCTTCAAGCTATTTTTTTAGACTTTTCAATCTAAGTGATTAGATCATTTGTTGATTGATAATCTTGAATATTTAACTTATCTGCATTATGTACTTGAGGTTCATATCGAGATCTCTAGTTTGTTGTATAGGGAACTGACATCTCGATAAGTATAATGGATTATCGAGATCTCTTAGTTCTCCATAAATGTCTTGACTTGTCGAGGTCTCTGAGTTCTCTATAAGTGAATTTGGCTTGTCGAGGTCTCTGATTTCTCTATAAGTGTCTTTGACTTGTCGAGATCTCTGAGTTCTCTATAAGTGAACTGGGCTTGTCGAGGTCTCCAAATCTCTGCATGTTGAAATAACTTGTCGATATCTATGAGATCTCTATATGCATTTTGATTTTTCTATATCTCTGAGATCTCTAATGAGAATTTGACTTGTCGATATCTCCAATCTTCATATCTTTATTTGCCTTGTCGATATCTCTTAGCTCTCTATATGCAGAAATGACTTGTTGATATCTCCAATCTTCATATCTTCATTTAACTTGTCGATATCTTTGAGACTTTTCTATAAGTCATTTTGGACTTCTCGATAAGTCATTCTGTAGTTCCCGAATGACTTCTCTATATGACTTGATCTTTGACTTGTAGATATCTTGACTTGGAACATTTTTCTAAAATAGATTTATTCAACTCCAAGCTTCTTCATCTTTTCTCTGAGGCATGATCTTGTTGATCTTCTTCCAGAGTTTATTCTTAGGCTTGAGACTGTTAACAGAAAAATACTCCAGTCTGATCTTTAATATTTTTACAGACTCAAGTAATACAATACAAAATACAGATTTAGACTATCATACAACTAAATTTTAGGGTTTTCAATATGACTTAGTCTTGTTATAGTACATGCATGTCTTGCACAACAGATATCTCTGAGTTCTCTACATGTAGAAATGACTTGTTGATATCTCCAGTTCTCTACATCTTTATTTGAATTGTCGATATCTCTGAGACTTCTCTATAAGCCATTTTGGACTTCTCTTCAAGTCATTCTGGACTTCTCGAATGACTTCTAGATATAACTTGATATGTGACTTGTCGATATCTTGATTTAGAACATTTTTCATAGAACAGCTTTATTCAACTCCAAGCTTCTACACTTTTCTCTAAGGCATGATCATGGCTTGATCTTCTTCCAGAGTTTATTCCTTAGCTTGAATATGTTCATAGAAAAATCCTCCGGTAGAATCTTCTAACCATTTTTACAGACTCAAGAAATACAATAAAGAATACATATTTAGATTATCATACAACTTAATCTTAGGGTTGTCAATGTGACTTAGTCTTGTTATTATACATGCATGTCTTGCACAACACATCCATTGACAACTTTACCTGATATCTGTTGAAGGCTTGACTCGCTTATCTGTTGAAGGCATATTGAGTTATCCGTTGAAGCTTGTAAAGTCATCCGTTAAAGCTTGTAGGTTAGCAGTTGAAGATGTTTCCATAGCACTTGATATTCTGTGTAAATATAAGATGCACAGAGATAAATATGAGTACCATATGAACATTACTGTTCACGTCATACAACATTGTCTTTTAATTTGTATATTTAGCAATCCAACATTTATATAATATCTGCATAAACCTACTCCCTCGGTTTCATTGAATTATATACATAGGGGGAGTGGCACGAAGGTTAAGAAAAAATATAAATCAGTGAGAAAAAGTAAGAAAAGTTGGTAAAGTGGTGGGACCGACTAATATTTAATATTTAAAGTGAGTGTAGTGGGAGAAGGTAGTGGATGGAAGTGAATGTAGTTAATTTTTATATTATAATATTTTATAATTTTTGGAATGTAAATAATTGAGAGGGACGTCCCAAAAAGGAAACTGTATAGAAATGAACGGAACAGAGGGAGTATTGAATTTCAGTGTGATCTATGTACTTTATTGTGTATAAATATACCAGACCAGTGGTCCGATTAATGCTTCAACTCTATTAAATTTTATTGCACGCTGCTAGGTAGTTTAGTAAAAAAATCGATGTCATGTATGTTGTGTATATGTTGTGTACTTGATGATTACATGAACAAAACACCTTGGTAGATTTTACTTAGTGAAATTATGTAGCACTCGATGGATAAGGTTTATAGTCCCGACGGATGACTCAATATAGTCCCGACGGATGATGACTTATTATCCATCGAGTGAGTAGCTTATGTAACAATAAGTCTGTAGCACATTTCTGCATACACATTGTTTAGAATCTGTAGTAGTATTTGAGTCATGTTGACCTCAGTTAGATATGCAGAATAGGTTGATTAATTGTACATAGATGATGTCTTGTAATTCTGTATAAGTGAAATGAAGTCAAGTGCCTGATTTCTACCCGACGGATGAACAAACAATAAATTCGACGGATGATCAACAACCCGACGGATGATCAATATCTCGACGGATGATCATGAACCTGACAGATAAAGAGTTCAAATATCTGTTGACAGTGACAACACAGTCACATGCGTCGAGTGGATGCAAATGGAATGTGGTAGCCTATTCAACTGGGTTTTCGAGAACAAAGAAGCATTGCCATTTCCATGCTATTATGAAGATATTCAAAAATGCTGGAATAGAGTAATGAAGTAGCATTGTAATAGACTAGATAATTTTATTTTATTATCCAGTCTCATTACTTTGTAATCTTGGTGATATATAAACCAAGAAGTAGCAACTAAGGAACCATCTAATAGGAGACACAAGTAGAGAAACATTTGTAAGAAGAATTCTTAGCATTTATCTGTACTCTAAGTTGTTCAATACTTGTAAGCAGCTGTGAGCATTTTGCACACAGGGTTCTCTCAATATATAATATATATCTCTGGTGGAATCATTCAAATCCACCAGAAAGTTTTTAAAGACTCTTGTTTTTAATTACTTGTGTTTTGATTCATTTAAGTAACTATTCCGTATTGTGCTAATCAATTCACACTTATATATATTCGAGTTAGAACATTTTTATTTTGAGAAAAAGTTTCAAGAATTCCATTCAACCCCCCTTCTGTAATTCTTGTCATATTTTTAAGGGACTAACAATTGGTATCAGAGCAAGCTCTTAACTTACAAAGAGTTTAAAGATCAAAACAATACAGCAAGATGAACAAGAAGGATGTGGAGTCAAGGTCCCTTTTCTGGATAAAGATAATTACCATCATTGGAAGGTAAAGATGCATCTTCATTTGCTTTCTCAAGATGAGGCCTATGTTGACTGCATTGAAAGAGGCCCTCATGTTCCAATGAGAGCTGCAACAGGAAACGAGCCATCAGTCCCCAAGCCAAGGCATGAATGGTCTGATCCTGACAGTGAACAAGTTAGGAAGGATAAAATGGCAATGAATATCATGTTTAATGGAGTTGATGGAGATATGTTTGACAACATTATCAACTGCAAAACTGCCAAGGATGTTTGGGATATAATACAGATCATCTGTGATGGCACTGAGCAAGTTAGAGAAAACAAGATACAGCTCCTGATTCAGCAATATGAGCATTTTCATAATGAAGAAAGTGAGTCTCTGATTGATATTTTTAGTAGGTTTCAAAAACTACTAAATGCTCTAAAGGTGCATGGAAGGGTCTATCAGACAAAAGACTCCAATCTGAAATTCCTTAGATCTCTTCCAAAGGAATGGAAACCAATGACAGTCTCATTAAGAAACTCACAAGATTATAAGGAGTTTACTTTGGAGAGACTGTATGGCATCCTGAAAATTTATGAGCTTGAAATAGAGCAAGATGAGAGGATGGAGAGAGGAAAGAAGAAAGGAGGATCCATTTCACTAGTTGCTGAGTTGGAAAAAGAGAAGGAAGTGAAGATGGAAGCTGTTGAGTCAACTTCAAGGGTCTGTGAAAGCAAGGGCAAGGGCAAGGGGCTTGCAGCTGAAAATGAAGATTCTTTGAGCCAAGATGACATGGAGGACATTGATGAACACCTAGCATTTCTTTCCAGGATATTTGCCAAGCTCAAGTTCAAGAAGAACTTTGGAGCAGCCAAGCCAAATAGAAATATGGTGGATAAATCAAAATTCAAATGTTTCAAATGTGGCTTGGCAGGACATTTTTCCAATGAGTGTAGGAAGTCAGATTCCAACAAGAAAAAGTTTGAGCCTGTGGATTATAAGAAAAAATACTTTGAGCTGCTCAAACAAAAGGAAAGGGCTTTCATAACACAAGAAAATGACTGGGCAGCAGATGGTCTGGATGAAGATGAAGATGTCAGCTATGTCAATCTAGCCCTAATGGCCAAGTCTGATGAAACAGAAATAAGTTCTTCAAGTAATCAGACAATTACTACAAACCTTGCACATTTATCTAAAGCTGAGTGTAATGATGCTATAAATGACATGTCTACTGAGTTATATCATTTGCGTGTTACACTTAAGTCTCTTACTAAAGAAAATGCTAAAATCAAAGAAAATAATTTGTTTTTGAGTGAGAGAAATAATGTGCTTGAGTCTCAGTTCATTGATTTTGAAAAGTTAAGAATTGAGTGTAAGATTACCAAGGAGGAATTAACTGAGTCCTTGAAGAAAGAAGAAATTTTGAAGAAGCAGCTCGAGCGTGAACAAGAGGTAATTAAGGCATGGAAAATATCTAGGGATGTCCATGCTCAAATCACCAAAGTTCAAGGAATTGAGTCTTTCTGTGATGCAGCCTGGAAAAAGAACAAAGAGAAACTAGAACCAAATTTGGTGGATGGAGTTCTAACAGATGTAGACTCGACGATTGATGAGGATCATCCGTCGGATAACAAAAAGGGTTATTCGTCGAATGATGAAAACCCTTATCCGTCGGCTGTAAGCAAGCCTATCAATAAAGCCAAACTTGTTAAGCTGAATGAGAAGTATGGTTCTATTTCCAAGAACTTTATTTTAGGAGAATCGAGTCAGGTTAAGAAAGGGAAAAAGGCTAATGTTGGTCACATGATTGTTAAACAGTTAAGTGACAGACTTGAAAAGATTGAGGTAAAAATAGAGACTAAAAAGAAAAACAATAGAAATGGTAAAGTAGGGATTAACAAACAAAATAACTACACACCTGATAAATATTCTCCTAGAAAAATCTCTGTCAAGTATGGTAGTGTAAATCATCTATCTGTCAATTGCAAATCTGCCATGCCTACTTTCATGTCTGTGCCACCTCACTTTCCTAACATGAATGCCATGCCTTCCATGCCTATGAATGCTATGTCTACACAGAATATGAATGCACAGTTTGCTAACATGTCATTTGCACCTAATCCTTATTATGCTGCATTTAGTATGCCACAAATGCCATTTAGCATGCCTTACTGGAATAACATATTTACTAATAGCATGCCATTCCCTGTTGATTATAATATGCATGATAATTCTGTTGCAATGAATGGTTTCAAAGGCCCAACTCAAATGACCAAGGATGAATCTGATATCCCCAAGTCAAATGAGATAAAGCCTAAGAAACAGAAAAAGAAAGCTAACAAGGCAGGACCCAAGAAAACTTGGGTACCAAAATCAACTTGATTTGATTTTGATGTGTGTAGGGAATCTTTGGGTACCATGACAAATCTTTGGTACTTGGATAGTGGTTGTTCAAGACACATGACTGGTGATTCTACCCTGCTCACAGAGTTTAAGGAGAGAGCTGGCCCAAGTATTACTTTTGGAGATGACAGCAAGGGTTATACTGTGGGATATGGCTTGATTTCAAAGGACAATGTCATCATTGAGGAGGTTGCCTTAGTGGATGGTCTCAAACATAATTTGTTGAGTATCAGCCAGCTTTGTGTTAAAGGCAACTCAGTAACCTTCAACTCAGAAGCCTGTGTTGTGACTAATAAAAGAAGCAACAAAGTGGTTCTCACTGGTGTGAGAAAAGGAAATGTGTACCTAGCTGATTTTAACTCATCTAATGCAGAATCTGTTACTTGTCTTCTCAGTAAAGCAAGTCAGGATGAAAGTTGGTTTTGGCACAAGAAGCTATCCCATTTAAAATTCAAGACCATGAATGAGCTAGTAAAGAAAGAACTGGTTAGAGGCATTCCTCTAGTGGAGTTTCTAAGGATGGACTGTGTGATGTCTGCAAAAAAGGGAAGCAGATTAAAGCATCATTCAGGAAGAAACTTGATTCAACAATTGAAGAACCTTTGCAACTGCTGCACATGGATTTGTTTGGACCAGTCAATGTGTTGTCTATCTCAAGAAAAAGATTTTGCCTAGTAATTGTAGATGATTTCTCAAAGTTCTCTTGGACATATTTCCTAAAGTCTAAAGATGAGGCTAGTGAAATCATCATCAATCACATAAGGCAAGTCAATAATCATCCTGATTTCAAGGTTAGAAGAATCAGGAGTGACAATGGAATTGAGTTCAAAAATTCTGTCATGAGAGCATTTTGTGAGGAAAATGGGATTTTGCATGAGTTTTCAGCAGCAAGAACTCCATAACAGAATGGAATAGTGGAAAGGAAGAACAGATCACTTATTGAAGCTGCAAGGACAATGCTTGAAGAATCTAAACTGCCAACATATTTCTGGGCTGAAGCTATTAATACTGCATGCTACACTCAGAATATTTCTCTGGTTAATCAAGCAAGATGCATGAATCCATATCAACTGTTCAAGAATAAAAAGCCAACTCTAAATTTTCTTCATGTCTTTGGCTGCAAGTGTTATATTCTGAGAAATCAAACTGATCAAAATGGGAAGTTTGATGCTAAAGCAGATGAAGGAATTTTTGTTGGATATGCTGTTGGTAAAGCATATACAGTCTACAATCTAAGAACCAACATTGTTGTGGAATCAATACATGTCGTGTTTGATGATAAAAAGATTGAAGGACTGCAAGATGGAGATTACCATGAGAGCCTCAAATTCGACAATGTGGAGATGGTTAGTGATGATAGTGATGATGAAAGTGATCAAGAAACTGTATCTAAGGATAATGCAGAAAAATACACTACAAATGAAGCACAAAACTCAACATCTGTCGAGTTGCATAATGCTTCATCCGTCGGGAGGCAATCTGCGTTATCCGTCGGGAGACAACCAACCTCATCCGTCGGTACTCAAAACTCACCATCCGTCGGGTTATCAAGAGAAGCTGGAAATCAAGATAGATCACCTATAGAAAGTTCCCCTTTCTCAAATCAAAGATCCACAAACTTAGGGGGAGTTTCTAACAATCTAAACTCAATCACACATCAAGACAACAATGAGGCCTCTTCATCTAGAGCTAATCTACCTTAACAAAGAAAATGGACAAAAGATCACCCCTTTGAGCTTATTATTGGTGATGTTTCTTCTAGAGTTCAAACAAGGAGAGCAACTCAAGAAGAATGTCTATACAGTAGCTTTCTTTCCAAGGAAGAGCCAAAGAAGGTAGAAGAAGCTTTGTTGGATCCTGATTGGATTTTAGCTATGCAGGAGGAGCTAAACCAATTTAAAAGGAATAATGTATGGAAGCTGGTGCCCAAGCCTAAAGGAAAGAATCCAATAGACACCAAATGGGTATTCAGAAACAAGATGGATAAAAATGGCATAGTAGTCAGGAACAAAGCTAGATTGGTTGCTAAGGGCTATTGTCAACAAGAAGGAATAGATTTTAATGAAACATTTGCTCCTGTTGCAAGACTTGAAGCCATCAGAATTTTCTTAGCTTCTGCAGCCCATGCCAATTTCAAAGTCTATCAAATGGATGTCAAAAGTGCCTTTCTGAATGGAGATTTGGAGGAGGAAGTCTATGTCAGTCAACCTCCTGGATTTGAAGATCCAAATTTTCCAGAACATGTCTATTATCATTTGAAAGCACTTTATGGACTGAAGCAAGCACCTAGAGCCTGGTATGACACTTTATCAAAGTTCCTTTTGGAAAACCATTTCACAAGAGGTACTGTAGATAAAACTTTATTCTTTAAAAATGTTAATGGCTCTAGTATACTTGTTCAAATTTATGTAGATGATATTATTTTGGGCTCTACAGATGAGAAACTTTATAAAAAGTTTGCCAAATTGATGCAAAGTAGGTATGAAATGAGTATGATGGGAGAACTGACGTACTTTCTTGGTTTACAAGTTAAGCAAGTTAGTGATGGAATATTCATTAGTCAAACTAAATACATTTTTTATCTTTTAAAGAAGTTTGATCTAATGAATTGCACATCTGCAAAAACTCCCATGGCTACTGCAACTAAGCTTGAATTAAACACTACTGAAAAGTCTGTGGATATTTCAAGTTATAGGGGCATGGTTGGCTCATTTTTGTACTTAACAGCTAGTAGGCCAGATATAATGTTTGCTACATGTTTATGTGCTAGATTTCAGGCTGATCCTAGAGAATCTCACTTAGTAGCTATTAAGAGAATTTTTAGATATCTCAAGGGAACACCAAAACTTGGCATTTAGTACCCTAGAGATTCTGGTTTTGATCTAACTAGTTATTCAGATGCAGATTATGCAGGTTGTATAATTGATAGAAAAAGTACAACAGGAACCTGTCAATTTCTAGGAAACAAGCTTGTGTCCTGGTTCCAAGTGAGAAGCAGCTTGCAGATATCTTTACCAGGCCACTGGATGAATCCACCTTTTCAAGGTTGGTAAGTGAGTTAGGTATGCTTAATTATTCTTAAATCTATATGAGTTAATTTGCAAGTTGAAATGCAACCATAAATTTAATTGATTTCTCAGTATAGGATGAAATTTTGGCTAAGTCAAAATTTACATCTCGACGGATGATCTTTATCCATCGAGTTTGATCATCCGTTAGTGTACTATTTGCTAATAAAAATCAATTATTTTTCTGGAATATTTTATGACTCGACGGATAACTGTTTATCCTCATCCATCGAATTGTCTTAATCTTAGTCGTTAATTTCCTGTACATTATCCATCGAGTATACTTACTGTTTGTAAGCATAACATGACGGATAATGGGTGGAATTTTTACAGTTTATTTTTAAACGGCTATTTTAGGCAATTTCTATAGATTACTTTATTTTACTTTATTATTTTTAACAGTTATTTTTTAGATAGTATAAAAGCTTATTTTATTTCAATCGCTTTTCTTTTATCATTCTCAATTCAACTGCTCTAATTTCATTCTCTCTCAAAGCACTTACTCTCTTTCTCTTCGAGCTCTTATTCTCTAACAATGGCACCTATTGTAAAGATTATGTCTCAAACTGGGTTCATTTATGAGAAGAACAATTTCACTGCACTAGTGAACAAGGGTATTCAGCAAACTGATGACTATCACAAGATGATGAACTTTGTGAAAAATTGCAAGCTCAATTATGCCATGCTGGAATCACCCACAATCTTCTGTGAAGTTGTTGAAGAGATGTGGACCACTGCTACCTACAACTCAACAGATAAGACAATCATACTCACCATTAAAGGTAAAGATTTCTGTATTAATAGTGATGTCATAAAAGCATGTTTCAAGATTCCTGATAACACTGTGACCTCACCACACACTGACACTGATATAATCAATATGGTTTAATTGATCATCCGTCGACTGCTATATTAAACATCCGTTGATAGTCATTTGATCATCCGTCGATGGCTTTGTTAATCATCTGTCGGTAGCTATTTTGGCACTTGACTCTATATCACTTATGCAGAATTACAAGACATCAATTATGTACAATTAATCAACCTATTCTGCATATGTAGTTAAAGTCAACATGACTTATATGCTACTACAGATTCTATACAAAGTTGCATACATAACTGTGCTACAAACTTATTATTACATAAGCTACTCACTCGATGGATAATAAGTTAATCATCCGTCGGGACTATAATGAGTTATCCGTCGGGACTATAATTCTTATCCGTCGAGTGCTACATAATTTCACTAAGTAAAATCTACTTAGATGTTTTGTTTATGAAATCATCAAGTACACAATATATGCACAACAATCTCCCCCAATTTATGTCCACTGGAATTGTAGCCATAAATTAAGAGATACTTGATGATAACAAAACATCCTGAACATATATCTTTAAAGATAAGTAGATAAACTGAAAGTGCTTCAATTAATTAAAATGTGCAAGGTTTGGCTCACAGTCAATTCAAGATGCTCCTCTAGCCTGAGCAGATTTTTCTAGTTCCTTGAAGGTCTGGATCTTCTTCCAAGCTTTCTGTTATTTTCTTCAATTTGATTCTAGAGCTGCCTGTGGAATTCTAGTTCATCAGATTATGAGAGATCTAGCTTTTCTTGCATTTCTAAGAGAGTCTCATTGCTAGAGATACTCAATTGGTCTTCTAATCTGAAGAATCTTCTTATACCCTTGTCATCCATGAATTCCATCAGCCAGTAGGGCCTTAGATGCACTCTTCTCCCTGTGTATGGGATGATTAGAGTCTTTGGGAGTGCATCTTTAGCTCTAACACTCCTCAGCTCTTCAATCTTCTTCAATACTAGTCTTCTTGCAGTTACATTAAACCCAAAGTTTTTCTTGAAGGATGAATAGACTTTGATCAGCACAACTTGGCTTTCTTGAAGAATCCTGTGAAGTGACCACTGAATCTCCCTTCCTCCTTTGTACTTGAACACCAACCTTTCAGGTAGGTTTCTGTATGCATCAATTGCCCTTACTTCATCCAGTTCATCCAGGTAAAGGTTTAGATCTAAAAATTCTTTGATGTCACATAAGTACAAGTAGTCTCCCCTGTTGACCTTGGGTTTAGCTTTAAGTACTGACTTGGATTTGAGAGGTGACAGCTTCACTTTCTTGACTGCCCTTGACTTTGTCCTTTTTGGCTTGCTAAGGATTGGTAAGTTGAAGTCAGGAATTGGTATTTTATCCCACTCTATTGGCTCATCCTTTGGCACAATAGGTTCACCATGTATGTTCCTGTAGGGATCCACCACCCTTATGTCTTCAAATACCACAGAGGGCTTTGATGCTTGAGTTGTAGCTTGAGTGGATTCCTTAGGAAATTGATCTTCCAATTCCTTGTCAACAACATCCAGTTTCCTTTTTGTTCTTCTAGCCAATTCTTTCTTTCTTGGGGATTTCTTCTGTTCTTCAATCTTCTTCTTTGATTCAGCAGCTTCAGATGGTTGAGAGGGAATTTGTTGAGAAGAATTCACAGCCTGTAGCTTGGCCAAGATATCAAATTGTTCTTTCTTTTGTTTAGACTTCTTTGCATCTAGAGCAGCTTGCCTCTTTTCCTGCTTTAATCTGGCTTTTTCTTCTTTCTTTGTTTGAGCAAATTGTGGATGTCCAGCTACCACACAAATTTCCTTTCCATTTCTGAATATCTTAACAATTCTCCTTTTTGAAGCTGAATCAGCTGAATCTTTATAGAAGACAATAGATCTTGACAGAAGCTTCTTTTCATCAGGCTTGGGTGTCTCATACACAGTGTCCATAGGGTTCTTCCAAGATGATTTTGGATAATTTGCCCCTGGTTTAAGAATTGTTTCAGCCTTTGTAGATTTGATGCAGGAAGATTGTCCTTTTTCCAGATAGTTCATGCTCATCTCATTCACATTGATTGGCTTGACATGAGAGTGATGGATGGCTGACTGAACTGGCTCCTTGACTAGTTCAAACTTTTTCTGTATCTCCTCATCAATCTTATTCCATTTGATCAAACTCAACTTTCCTTTTTAAGCAACTTTCAAATTTGCTGCTGCTGCTTTAATTAGATCTATACCATCTGCAACTGTTGGCTTGGAGACTGTAATTGAAGGTACAATTACTTTGCTGATTTGTACTTGAAGTTTCTCCCCCTCAGTTGGTCCTTTCTCCCCCTTACTTGATTCTCTCTCCCCCTTTTTGTTATCATCAAGTTGAGGAGTTAGGCCTTGTGCTTTAGCCAGTTGCATGAGAAGATTTGTCTGAGTATGTTGATTTTGAAGAAGGATAGCCACTGAATTCTCAATAACTTGAACTCTGTTTTCCAGCTTAGCTAGCTTCTTTTCAGAATCTGATTCTCTCCTTAATCTCAGTAGTAGATCTTGCATGGTACCATATGGCATTACTGAATCCAGCTTCTCAGAATTGTATGTCTTCAAGTCAGCTATATCTCTTTTTAGTTCATCCATACTCATATTCTGTCTTAAGTGCTGGATCTTCATGAGATGTAGAGAGTCTAGGTGAGCTTGAAGAATAGCCTTGGTACCAGCATCTGAAGTCTCCTGAAGGGCCTTTTGAATAGCCACCACTTGCTTGACCAAAGACACATCAAATTGTCCTGGTGTAAATTACTTTGTCCATGCCCATCCAGGTAAATTTAAAACAGAACTTGGGCCTTCATCTCCCCCTAAGTTCATGCTTCCATCCAAAGAAACAAAGTTATCATCATTAGAATTTACTCCAAATTCTTCAGATGGCTCACCAGCTTGAGAAGGCATCCTATTGACAGCAGCTTTATCTCTTTGAAGAGATTCTGAGGTGTGTACTAGATTCAAGTTCTGTTCTGCCTCCACATTGCCCTGAGCAGCCAACAATTGATACGTTGACACAGGATGAGTAAAAGTGTCAGCATCCAAGGAAATGTTATCAATTTCAGCTTTGTAATGTTGCTGAAATTGTCTTCCCTTTTCAGCATCATCCACAATCATTGACTCACTAGCAATGGCTGGATCCATCCTTATTTCTCCTGTACCTGCCTTTCTCTTATAATCTCTCTTTTGTTGCATCAGGTCTCACCCTAGCTCCCCACCCTCACACCTTCACCTTCACCTACTAAGGTGGGACTCCTCTCACTCACTTTTGCCAATCCTGAATAAATGGATTGCTGAGATTCACTCATTTCCTCTCCTTTTGCCTGGGAGCAACCCAGCCTCTCACTCAATGCACTATCCTCTCTCAGTCCTAAGAGTGACTGTATTACCACCAAATCTTCTGCACTAGAAATAATTGAAGTTTGAAGTTGTGCAGAGACACTCGACGGATAAGTGATATCCATCGGGTGAGTGGTAAAACTATCCGATGGATAAATGCTGTTAAGCTTATCCGTCGGGATACAATCACTACTCGAAGGATGAGCAATATCCATCGAGAGAGTAGAAATGAATGAGGTGGGAAGAGAAACTATTGTTGACTCTGTGTTGATTGAAGTTATTTGAGGCACAGATGTCACAATAGTATCTGAAAGAATTGGCAAGTGAGCCAACAAATCTTCTAAAAGATGATGCTCACTTGCACTAGATTTTGGCTTCCCCAACAGAGTTAAAGAAGGGGAATCAGGAATTGAAGTGTTTATCATATCCACTTCCAGAGAGTTTGTTGGTGAGTATGGTGTTTCAGAGGCTTCTATTATAAGAGATTTTGGCTGTGACTCCACATTTATTGGAGCCACATCAATCTGAATTTAAGAAAGTGCAAGGACTGTGTCTTTAGCACCAGTTTGCACTGTGTGTGTGCCCTGTGCATCCCCAGTTGTTTTGGATTTCTTCTTTCTTGTGTAAGTTTAGGGTGAGCTTGTGTCCCTAACCCTTTTGGCCTGTGCTCTTGGCTGAGAGCTTTGTTCAATAGCCACATCCTTTTGGGAGGATGCAGCTAGAAGTGAGCTTTTGTCATTTTTAAGCACTGCAGTTTATTGGGAAACTGCAGTGTGGCTAGGCTGGGATTCACTCAACTCTCCAACCTTATCCTTGGGGTTTCTTTGATGTTCACCCCTTCCTTCACCTAACTAACCCTCCTTCACACTCCCCTCTTTGGCTTTGGTAGATTTTTCAACTGGTACCTTTTGAGAGATACCAGAGGGGGTTTTCTTTGACTTGGATTTGGAAATTACAGTTGTTTGGCAGCTTTGGTAGGCAACTGTTTGGTCATTGTCACAGTTGCCATAGCTATACCTGAACTCAAAGAAATCGAGGAGATTGGAATAGTTGAGGGTATGGATGAACTTACCTCACTTACCTAAGGTGTCTGCATTACAGGGAAGTAGAACATTGGCACATCCCTATGATGGTTGGCTCTGTTCAAATCTGCAATGATTCTTCTCTCTTAAACCCAACAAGCTAATTTGTTGTTTGAGTTCTCAAGTACAAACTCTTGACAAAGATGGTTAGCCAATATCATAAAAAATCTAGCATAATATACATTCTTTCCCCTTTTGGCTAACTCACCTAGTTTAAAACCTAACTCATACAAGACAAGGTCACTGAAATTGTAAAATTTATCTGTAACTAGCATGTATAGCATGTTAAGCATGGAAATGTTCACAGAATCAAAATTACTGACTTTTCCAGAGAAAACTTTAGTCACAACATCACACATGAAACTCCATTCCTTCCTAAGACCTAATCTTCTAATCTCACTTAGCTTAGTAGTAGGAAGTGCATAATGCATGGAATTAAGCATATTGATAATATCAGTGTCAGTGTGTGGTGAAGTTACATTATCATCAGGAATTTTGAAACATGCTTTTATTACATCACTATTGATACATAACTCATTACCTTTGATAGTTAAAGTGATGGTTTTGTCAGTAGAGTTGTAGATTGCAGTGGTCCACATCTCTTCAACAACTTCACAGTAAATTGTGGGTGATTCAAGCATGGAAAAACTTAACTTGCAGCTCTTCACGAAGTCCATCATCTTGTGATAGTCTTCTGATTGCTGAATACCCTTATTGACCAAAGCAGTGAAGTTGTTCTTCTCATAAATGAACCCAGTCTGAGACATGATCTTTACTATAGGCGCCATTGTTAGAGAATGAAAGCTTTGAAGAGAAAGAGGATATTTGCTTGAGAGAGAATAAAATAAAAGCAGTTAAATTCGAGAATGATAAAAGAAAATAATTGGAATGAAATAAGCTTTTATACTTCCTCAAAAACAACGGATGAAAATAATAAAGAAAAGTAAATTACCTAATAGAAATGGCCTAAATTAGCCGTTTAAAAATAAACTGTAAAAATTCCACCCATTATCCATCGTGTAATGCTTATAAACTATAAGTATACTCGATGGATAATGTTCAGGGAATTAACGGTTAAGATTTAGACACTTCGACGGATGAGGATAAACTGTTATCCGTCGAGTTTTAAAAGATTCCAGAAAAGTAATTGATTTTTATTTGCACATAGTATATCGACGGATGACTCAACTCGATGGATAATGGTCATCCGTCGAGATGCAAATTTTGATTTAGCCAAAATTTCATCCATGACTAAAAATCAGTTAAATTTCTGGCTACATATCAACTTGCAAAATAACTCAGATAGATTCAAGAGTAATTAAGCATACATAACTCACTTACCAACCTAGAAAAGGTGGATTCATCCAGTGGCTTGGTAAATATATATGCAAGTTGCTTCTCACTTGGAACAAAATGTAACTCTACAGTACCATTCATTATATGTTCCCTTATGAAATGGTACTTGATGTCTATGTGCTTTGTCCTTGAATGTTGCACTGGATTTTCAGTGATGGCAATTGCACTTGTGTTATCACAGAAAATAGGAATCCTTTCAACTTGCAAACCATAGTCTAGCAATTGATTTTTCATCCATAAAATCTGTGCACAGCAACTGCCAGCATCAATATATTCAGCTTCAGCTATAGAAGTAGAAACTGAATTTTGCTTTTTACTGAACCAGGACACAAGCTTGTTTCCTAGAAATTGACAAGTTCCTGTTGTGCTTTTTCTGTCAATTCTGCAACCTGCATAATCTGCATCTGAATAACCAGTTAGATCAAAACCAGAATCTCTAGGATACCAAATGCCAAGTTTTGGTGTTCCCTTGAGATATCTGAAAATTCTCTTAATTGCTATCAAGTGAGACTCTCTAGGATCAGCCTGAAATCTAGCACATAAACATGTAGCAAACATTATATCTGGCCTACTAGCTGTTAAGTACAGAAGTGAGCCAACCATGCCTCTATAGCTTGAAATATCCACAGACTTTTCAGTAGTGTTTAGTTCAAGCTTAGTTGCAGTGGCTATGGGAGTTTTTGCAGATGTGGAATCCATTAGATCAAACTTCTTTAAAAGATCAAAAATATATTTAGTTTGACTAATGAATATTCCATCACTAACTTGCTTAACTTGTAAACCAAAAAAGTAAGTTAGTTCTCCCATCATACTCATTTCATACCTACTTTGCATCAGTTTGGCAAACTTTTTACAAAGTTTCTCATATGTAGAGCCAAAAATAATATCATCTACATAAATTTGAACAAGTATGCTAGAGCCATTAACATTTCTGAAAAATAAAGTTTTATCTACAGTACCTCTTGTGAAGTGATTTTCCAAAAGGAACTTTGATAAAGTATCATACCAGGCTCTAGGTGCTTGCTTCAGTCCATAAAGTGCTTTCAGTAGATAATAGACATATTCTGGAAAATTTGGATTTTCAAAGCCAGGAGGTTGACTAACATACACTTCTTCCTCCAAATCTCCATTCAGAAAGGCACTTTTTACATCCATTTGATAGACCTTGAAATTGGCATGGGCTGCATAGGCTAAGAAGATTCTGATGGCTTCAAATCTTGCAATAGGAGCAAATGTTTCATCAAAATCTATTCCTTCTTGCCGGCAATAGCCTTTAGCAACCAATCTGGCTTTGTTCCTTACTACTATGCCATTTTCATCCATCTTGTTTCTGAATACCCATTTGGTGTCTATTGGATTCTTTCCTTTAGGCTTGGGTACCAGCTTCCAAACTTTATTCCTTTCAAACTGGTTTAGCTCCTCCTGCATAGCTAAAATCCAGTCAGGATCTAACAACGCTTCTTCTACCTTCTTTGGTTCTTCCTTTGACAGAAAGCTACTGTATAGACAATCTTCTTGAGTTGCTCTCCTGGTTTGAACTCTAGAAGAAACATCACCAATAATCAGTTCAAAGGGGTGATCTTTTGTCCATTTCCTTGGTTGAGGTAGATTAGCTCTAGATGAAGAGACCTCAATGTTGTCTTGATGTGTGATTGAGTTTTGATTGCTAGAAACTCCCCCTGAGTTTGTGGATCTTTGATTTGAGAAAGGGCTACTTTCTATGGGTGATCTGCCTTGACTTCCTGCTCCTTTTGATAACCCGACAGATGGTGAATTTTGAGTACCGACGGATGAGACAGGTTGTCTACCGACGGATAACACAGATTGCCTTCCGACAGATGAAGCATTTTGTAACTCGACGAATGTTGAGTTTTGTGCTTCATTGGTGGTAGATTTGTCTGCATTATCCTTAGACACTGTTTCTTGATCATTTTCATCATCACTTCCATCACTGATCATCTCAACATTGTCGAATTTGAGGCTCTCATGGTAATCTCCATCTTTCAGTCCTTCAATCTTTTTATCATCAAACACAACATGTATAGATTCCACAACAATGTTGGTTCTTAGATTGTAGACTCCATATGCTTTACCAACAGCATATCCAACAAAAATTCCTTCATCTGCTTTAGCATCAAACTTCCCATTTTGATCAGTTTGATTTCTCAGAATATAGCATTTACAGCCAAAGACATGAAGAAAGTTTAAAGTTGGCTTCTTGTTCTTGAACAATTGATAAGGAGTCATGCATCTTGCTTGATTAATCAGAGACATGTTCTGAGTGTAGCATGCAGTGTTTACAGCTTCAGCCCAGAAATATGTTGGTAATTTTGATTCTTCAAGCATTGTCCTTGCAGCTTCAATAAGAGATCTGTTCTTTCTTTCCACTACTCCATTCTGTTGTGGAGTCCTTGCTGCTGAAAACTCATGCAAGATCCCATTTTCCTCACAAAATGCTCTCATGACATAGTTCTTGAACTCAGTTCCATTGTCACTCCTGATTCTTCTAACTTTGAAATCGGGATGATTGTTAACTTGCCTTATGTGATTGATGATGATTTCACTAGCCTCATCTTTAGACTTTAGGAAATATGTCCAAGAGAACTTTGAGAAATCATCTACAATTACTAGGCAAAATCTTTTCTTTGAAATTGACAATACATTGACTGGTCCAAACAAATCCATGTGAAGCAGTTGCAGAGGCTCTTCAATTGCTGAATCAAGTTTCTTCCTGAATGATGCTTTGATCTGCTTCCCTTTTTGGCAGGCATCACACAGTCCATCCTTTGTAAACTCCACTAGAGGAATGCCTCTTACTAGTTCTTTCTTTACCAGCTCATTCATGGTCTTGAAGTTTAAATGGGATAGCTTTTTGTGCCATAGCCAACTTTCATCTTGACTTGCTTTGCTGAGAAGACAAGTTACAGATTCTGCTTTGGTTGAGTTGAAGTCAGCTAGGTACACATTTCCTCTTCTCACACCAGTGAGAACCACTTTGTTATTTTGATTGTTAGTCACAACACAGGCTTCTTTGTTGAAGGTTACTGAGTTGCCTTTGTCACAAAGCTGACTGATACTCAACAGATTGTGTTTGAGACCATCCACTAAAGCAACCTCTTCAATGATGACATTGTCCTTTGAAATCAAGCCATATCCCACAGTATAACATTTACTGTCATCTCCAAAAGTAATACTTGGGCCAACTCTCTCCTTAAACTCTGTGAGCAGGGTAGAATCACCGGTCATGTGTCTTGAACATCCACTATCCAAGTACCAAAGATTCTTTCTGTTTCCCTGCACACATCAAAATCAAATCAAGTTGATTTTGGTACCCAAGTTTCCTTGGGTCCTGCCTTGTTAGCTTTCTTCTTCTGTTTCTTAGGTCTTAACTCATTTGACTTAGGAATTTCAGATTCTTCCTTAGTCATTTGGGTTGGGCCTTTGAAACCATTTAATGCAACAGAATTATCATGCATTTTATGGCTAACAGGAAATGACATGCTTGGTGCAAACATGTTATTCCAGTAAGGCATGCTAAATGGCATTTGAGGCATATTGTATGCAGCATAATATGGATTAGGTGCAAATGGCATATTAGCAAACTGTGCATTTATGTTCTGTGTAGGCATAGCATTGACATGCATGGGAGGCATGGCATTCATGTTAGGAAATTGAGGCTGAACAGACATGGGAGTAGGCATGGCAGATTTGCAATTAACAGACAAATGATTTATACTACCACACTTGACACAGATTTTTCTAGGGGCATATTTATCAGGTGTGTAGTTATTGTGTTTGTTAATCCCTACTTTACCATTCCTATTGTTTTTCTTTTTAGTATCTGTCTTTACCTCTATTTTCTCAAGTCTGTCACTTAACTGTTTGATAGTCATGTGACCAACATTTGCCTTTTTCCCTTTCTTAGCTTGACTTGACTCTCCTGAAACAAAGTTCTTGGAAACAGACCCATACTTATCATTTAGCTTGATTAATTTGGCTTTGCTAATGGGTTTGCTTACAGCCGACGGATGAGGATTTTTATCATTCAACGGATAACACTTTTTGTTATCCGACGGATAGTCCTCATCATCCGTCGAGTCTACATCTATCAGCAACCCATCTACCAAAATAGGTTCTAGTTTCTCTTTATTCTTTTTCCAGGCTTCATCACAAAAAGACTCAATTCCTTGAACTTTAGTGATTTGAGCATGAACATCCCTGGATGTTTTCCATGCTTTAATCACCTCTTGTTCACGCTCGAGCTGCTTCTTCAGAATTTCTTTCTTTTTCAAGGACTCAGTTAATTCCTCCTTGGCAATCTTACACTCAATTTTTAGTTTCTCAAACTCAACAAACTGAGACTCAAGCACATTATTCCTCTCACTTAAAAACAAGTTATTTTCTTTGATTTTAGCATTTTCTTTAGTGAGAGACTTAAGTGTAACACGCAAATGATACAATTCTGTAGACATGTCATTTATTGCATCATTATACTCAGCTTTAGATAAATGTGCAAGGTTTGTAGTGATTACCTGATTGCTTGAGGAACTTGTCTCTGTTTCATCAGACTTGGCCATTAGGGCTAGATTGACATAGCTGACATCTTCATCTTCATCCAAACCATCAGCTGCCCAGTCATTCTCTTGTGTAATGAAAGCCATTTCCTTTTGTTTGAGTAGATCAAAGTATTTTTGCTTATAATCCACAGACTCAAACCTTTTCTTACTGGAATCTGACTTTCTACACTCATTTGCAAAATACCCTGCCAAGCCACATTTGAAACATTTGAATTTTGACTTATCCACCATGTTTCTATTTGGCTTGGCTGCTCCAAAGCTCTTCTTGAACTTGAGCTTGGCAAATCTTCTTGAAAGAAATGCTAGGTGCTCATCAATGTTCTCCATGTCATCTTGGCTCAATGAATCTTCACTTTCAGCAGCTAGCCCCTTTACCCTTATTCTCACAGACCTTTGAAGTTGATTCTACAGCCTCCATCTTCACTTCCTTCTCCTTTTCCAGATCAGCAACTAGTGCAAAGGATCCTCCTTTCTTCTTTCCTCTCTCCATTCTTTCATCCTGCTCTATCTCAAGCTCATAGGTCTTAAGAATGCCATACAGTATCTCCAAAGTAAACTCCTTATAATCTTGTGAGTTTCTCAATGAGACTGTCATTGGTTTCCATTCCTTTGGAAGAGATCTGAGAAATTTCAGATTGGAGTCTTTAGTCTAATAGACTCTTCCATGCAACTTAAGAGCATTTAGTAGTTTTTGGAATCTACTAAAAATATCAGTGAGTGACTCACTTTCTTCATTGTGAAAGTGCTCATATTGCTGAATCAGGAGCTGTATTTTATTTTCTCTTACTTGCTCAGTGCCATCACAAATTATCTGTATTGTGTCCCAAACTTCCTTGGCAGTTTTGCAGTTGATGATGTTATCAAACATATCTGCATCAACACCATTGAACAGAATGTTCATGGCCTTTTTATCTTTCCTCACTTGTTCAATGTCAGGATCAGACCATTCATGCCTTGGATTTGGAACAGATGGCTCGTTTCCTGTTGCAGCTCTCATTGGAACATGAGGGCCTCTTTCTGTGCAGTCCACATAGGCCTCATCTTGAGAAAGCATATGAAGATGCATCTTTACCTTCCAATGATGGTAATTATCTTTATCAAGAAAAGGGATCTTGACTCTAACATCTTTCTTGTTCATCTTGCTGAATTGTTTTGATCTTTAAACTCTTTGTAGATTAAGAGTTTGCTCTGATACCAATTGTTAGTCCCTTAACAATGTAGCAAGAATTACAGAAGGGGGGTTGAATGGAATTCTCGAACCTTTTTCTTGAAATAAAAATGTTCAACTCGATTATAGATATATTTGTTTTGATTAGCACAATGCGGAATGTAAACTTAATTGAATCAAAACATAAGTAATTAAAAACAAGAGTCTTTAAAAACTTTCTGGTGGATTTAAACAATTCCACCAGAGATATATATAATATATCGAGAGGACTCTGTGTGCAGAAATGCTCATAGCTGCTTACAAAATAGAACTACTGAGAATACAGGAAATGCTAAAGATTCTGCTTACAAAGATTTCTCTGTTTTTGTGTTTCTCAGCTATCTCAGTTATTTTTCTATTTGCTACTCTCTTGGTTTATATAATACCAAGATTACAAAGTCAAAAAGACTAAACAAATATAAAATCTAACAGTCTTAAGCTTTGCTGCTTTTCTTCCTCTATTACCCAGTTAATGGGCTTCCACAGTGTGTTTGTATACATCTCGACGGCTGTGTGTCAGCTTTCACTGTTCAACTGCTGTTTGAATTCTTCATATGATTATCCGTCGACTTTCAGAACATCCATTGATGGTTTAATTGATCATCCTTCGACTACTATATTAAACATACGTTGATAGTCATTTGATCATCCGTCGATGGCTTTGTTAATCATCTATCGGTAGCTATTTTGGCACTTGACTCTATATCACTTATGCAGAATTACAAGACATCAATTATGTACAATTAATCAACCTATTCTGCATATGTAGTTAAAGTCAACATGACATATATGCTACTACAGATTCTATACAAAGGTGCATACATAACTGTGCTACAAACTTGTTATTACATAAGCTACTCACTCGATGGATAATAAGTTAATCATCCGTCGGGACTATAATGAGTTATCCGTCGGGACTATAATTCTTATTCGTCGAGTGCTACATAATTTTACTAAGTAAAATCTACTTAGATGCTTTGTTTATGAAATCATCAAGTACACAATATATGCACAACAAAACTAGATTGTTGGGTTCAAGAGAGAAGGCTTATTGCATATTTGAACAGGGCCAATGATCACAAGGATGTGCCATTGTTCTATTTTCCTGTAATGCTAGCACCTTAGGTAAGTGAGGTAAGTTCATCTATCCCTACCATTATTCCAACCTCAACAATTTCTTTGAGTTCCAGTATGGTTATGGAAACTGTGTCAATGACCCAACAGTTGCCTACCCAAGCTACCAAAACTGCAAAAATTTTCAAACCCAAATCAAAGAAAGCCCCCTCTGGTATCTCTCAAAAGATGCCAGTTGCAAAATCCACTAAAACCAAGGAGGGGAGTTTGAAGGAGGGAAAGATAGGTGAGGGAAGGGGTGAACATAAAAGAAACCCCAAGAATAAGGTTGGAGGGTTGAGTGGATCCCAGCCTAGCAACACTACAGTTTCCCAACAAACTGTAGTGCTTAAAAAGGATAAAAGCTCATTTCTAGTTGCATCCTCCCAAAAGGATGTAGTTATTGAACAAAGCTCTCAACCAAGAGCACATGCCAAGAGGGTTAGGGACACAAGCTCACCCCAAACTTATGCCAGAAAGAAGAAATCTAAAACCCTTGGGGATGCACAGGGTACACACACTGAGCAAACTGGTGCTAAAGACACAATCACTGCACCTTCACAAATTCAGTTTGATGTGGCTCCAACAAATGTGGAGTCACAGCCAAAATCTCTAGTCATAGAAGCACCTCAAACACCAAACTCACCAACAAATTCTCTGGATGTGGATATGATAAACACATCAATTCCTGATTCCCTTTCTTTAACTCTGTTGGGGAAGCCAAAATCTAGTGCAAGTGAACATCATCTTTTTGATAATTTGTTGGCTCACTTGCCAATTCTTTCAGGAACTGTTGTATCATCTGTGCTCAAAATATCTTCAATCAGCACAGAGTCAACAATAGTTTCTATTTCCAGTTTATTCATTTCTACTCTCTCGACGGATATTGCTCATCCGTCGAGTAGTGATTGTATCCCGACGGATAAGCTTAACAGCAGTTATCCGTCGGATAGCAAAACCACTTACTCGATGGATATCACTCATCCGTCGAGTATCTCTGCACAGCTTCAAACTTCATTTATCTCAAGTGCAGAAGATTTAGTGGTTGTATAGTCACTCTTAGGATTGAGAGAGAAGAGTGTTTTGAGTGAGAGTCTGGGTTGCTCCCAGGAAAAAGGAGAGGAAATGAGTGAAACTATGCAATCCATTTCTTCAGGATTGGAAAAAGAAAGTGAGAGGAGTCCCACCTTAGTAGGTGAAGGTGAGGGTGTGAGGGTGGGGAGCCAGGGTGAGACCCTGATGCAACAAAAGAGAGAAAACGAGAGAAATGCATGTACTGGAGCTATAAGGATGTATGTCATTGCTAGTGAGTCAATGAATATCCAGGATGCAGACAGGGAGGGACTATCTCAACATCCTAAAGCTGTTATAGATTCCACCTCCCTTGATGCTGAGGCATTTACTCACCCTGTTCCAGCTTATCAACTTCTAGCTGAACAGGGCAATGACAATGCAGAAAGGATGTTGAATTTGGTGTATACCACACAGTCTATGATGAGAGCTAAGGATGCCATCACAGCTTTGCCTTCTACAGCTGGTGATATGGACTATGAGACTGGTGGATCAGCTGATTTCTTTGGTGATGAGAGTGGGGATAGTGAAGATGAGGCAATGAACATAGGGGAGAAGTAGGTTCAAGTTCAAGATAAGGCATGCCATCATGGGAATTTTCAAAGCACTATGATGAGCACTACTTCAAGACAACCCTGATCCAGCTAATCAATCAGACAAATACTGCTCTTCAAACCACTACGAATGCCAACACCAAGAAGCTCCTTCAGGCACATCTAGCCTCCCTAAAACTTCAACAAATCCAAGGCTTCCAACATGCTAGGGATGTAAACACCATGAAGAATGATATTGAGGAGATGAAGAAGGCCATTTCAGACAAGATGTATTCTAAACTTCCAGAGGCTACAATGCTTGACATCAAGAGGCAATTAAGGAAAAATTCTGATCTGTCAACCAAGATATATGCCTTGGATACAAGAATGTCATCCATGGAAGCATCTTTAACAGCCATTTATCTTCATCAAGCTCAACAGACAGATTTACTTCAAAAATTGGTGGCTGCTCAAACCCCCTCCTCCAATCAACTTGATGATAACAAAAAGGGGGAGAAAGGACCAAGTGAGGGGGAAAGGCTTCAGATTCAAATCAGTAAAGTAATTGTGCCTTCAATTACTATCTCAAATCTGATGAGGAATTACTATCTCAAAGCCACCAGTTACAGACAGTATTGATCTGATCAATGCAGCAGCATCCAACATAAGAGCAGCTGATAAGGAGAAGTTGAGTTTAGTCAAATAGGAGAAGATTGATGAGGAAATACAAAAGAAGTTTTGTATTGATCTGATTGATGAGGAATTACAATCTGAAAGCCACCAGTTACAGACAGTATTGATCTGATCAATACAGCAGCAGCCAACATAAGAGCAGCTGATAAGGAGAAGTTGAGTTTAGTCAACTGGGAGAAGATTGATGAGGAAATACAAAGGAAGTTTGAACTTGTCAAGGAGCCAGTTAAGTCATCCATCCGTCACTCTCAAGTCAAGCAAATTAGTGTGAATGAGATGAGCATGAACTATCTGGAAAGAGGACAACCATCCTGCATCAAATCTCCAAAGGCTGAAAAAAATTCTGAAACCAAGGGTAAACTACTCAAAATCATCATTGAAGAACCCTTTGGATACTTTGTATGAGACACCTAAGCCTGATGAAAAGAAGCTTCTGTCAAGATCAATTGCTTTCTACAAAGATCCAGCTGATTCAACTTCTAAAAGAAGAATTGCTAAAATTTTCAGGAATGGGAAAGAAATTTGTGTGGTGGCTGGACATCCTCAATTTGCTCAAGCAAAGAGAGAAGAAAAGGCAAGATTGAAGCAGGAAAAGAAGCAAGCTGCTCTGGATGCTAAAAAGACTAAACAAAAGAAAGAGCAAATTGCTATCTTGGCCAAGCTACATGCTGTAAATTCATCACAACAAATTCCTTCTCAGCCATCTGAAGTTATTGAATTAAAGAAGCAAGTTGAACAATAGAAGAAATCTACAAGAATCAAGGAATTGGCTAAAAGAACTAAAAGAAAACTGGATATTATTGATAAAGAATTGGAGAATCAATTTCCCAAGGAATCCACTCCAACTACAACTCAAGCATCAAAACCCTCTGTGGTATTTGAAGATATCAAAGTGGTGGATCCTTACAGGAACATCCATGGTGAACCTATTGTACCAAAGGATGAACCAGTAGAATGGGAGAACATACCAATTCCTGACTTCTATTTACCAATCCTTAACAAGCCAAAGAGAACAAAGTCAATAGCAGTCAAGAAAGTGAAGTTGTCACCTCTTAAATCCAAATCTCTAGTCAAAGCTCAATCTAAAGTCAATAAGGGAGATTACATGTACTTGTGTGACATCAAAGAATTTTCTGATCTAAACCTCTATCTAGATAAACTAGATGAAGTGAGAGGAATTGATGCATACAGAAACCTACCTGGAAAGGTTAGTGTTCAAGTACAAAGGAGGAAAGGAGATTCAGTGGCCACTTCACAGGATCCTTCAAGAAAGCCAAGCTGTACTGATTAAAGTTTATTCATCCTTCAAGAAGAACTTTGGGTTCAATATTACTGCAAGAAGATTGGTACTGAAGAAGATTGAAGAACTAAGGAGTGTTAGAGCTAAAGATGCACTCCCAAAGACTCTAATTATCCCCTACACAGGGAGAATAGTGCATCTAAGGCCCTACTGGCTGATGGAGTTCATGGATGACAAAGGAGTGAGAAGACTTTTCAGATTAAAAGACCAATTGAGCATCTCCAGCAATGAGACTCTTTTGGAAATGCAAGGAAAGTTAAATCTCTCAGAATCTGATAGATAATTTTGTTTTATTATCCTGTCTCACTACTTTGTAATCTTGGTGATATATAAACCAAGAAGTAGCAACTAAGGAACCATCTAATAGGAGACATAAGTAGAGAAACATTTGTAAGCAGAATTATTAGCATTTCTCTGTACTCTAAGTTGTTCAATACTTGTAAGTAGCTGTGAGCATTTTGCACACAGGGTTCTCTCGATATATAATATATAAATCTGGTGGAATCATTCAAATCCACCAAAAAGTTTTTAAAGACTCTTGTTTTTAATTACTTGTGTTTTGATTCATTTAAGTAACTATTCCGCATTGTGCTAATCAATTCACACTTATATATATATATTCGAGTTAGAACATTTTTATTTCGAGAAGAAGTTTCAAGAATTTCATTCAACCCCCTTCTGTAATTCTTGGCATATTGTTAAGGGACTAACAATGTATGTGTTGCCTTCACTATGCTGCTTAAAGGTTTCTAAGCCTTTATTCGCAAGATTTTAGTTGTCGATATAATCATGTTTTTAGAAAGGAGTGGTAGACATTTTCATTGTTACTCTATTCACTTCAGCAAGATATCTCAGGCCACCTATACCCCAACCCCCAAGCAGTTATAATTCTTGTAGGCAACAAGAAATGGAAGATGGATCAAGAGTATGATTCCAAGGACAAGTATTCTCGAACTACAAAAAGCTCTGACTCCTCTTCTAAAAAGAACCAGTCACCAAGTTTCACCGAATATGCAAGGTTGAACGTTCCAAGGAGCCAAATCCTTATAGAGATTGAGAATGACAAAGTGTTCAAATGGCCGAAGCCACCAAGGGGAGACCCCGAGAAAAGAGACAAGAGTCGATACTACAGGTACCACAAAGATATTGGTCATGATATTGATGATTGTAAACAACTCAAGGATAAGATCGAGTATTTGGTCCGAAGAGGAAAGTTTGGACGTTTCACCAAGGGTGAAGAGACTGGAGGCCAATACAGAGACAATGACGAAGAGATGACAATCAAAGAGGTAATGACATAGATCGCAACCCACAGCCCCGAGGGCCAGTAATCAATACGATCTCAAGAGTACCTACAACAGCTGGGACTATAAGGAACTCTCGAAAAGCTTACGCGAGAGAGGTGATGAGCATAGTCGGAGAACCTTCTAAGCGTTCTAAGACAGAGATGACGCTTGAATTCGGTGACCATATGAGTTGACTCTTTCACTTATACAGAATTACAAGGCATTTTATATTTACATTTAGCCCATGTATTTTGTATATCTTGCTAGTAGTCAACATGACTTATAAATAACTAAAACTTTCAAACCCCCTTAACTATTATAGTGTACAGAATGTGCTACACACTTATTGATATAAACTACGCCTTCAACGAATGGATAAATGTGGTTATCCGTTGAAGGCTACGAAAGCCACTAAATAAATCTACTTAAGGTATTTTGGTGAATTATCATTAAAACTACAACATATTCCTAAAACTGAGAGGTTAAGTGGCATCCTATTCGAGCTAGAAAATATATTCATATTTATATAAAATTAAATTTTCAATTTTATAGTAGACAAGAATATTCCAAGTGTACAAGGTTATACATTTGAAACAAATAATTAATGATCAGTATTGTGTTTGCGACTCAAATTAAGTTTTATCTAAATTGTAATATTAATTTATTTCAGTATTTATACAAAATTCATGAAATAGGGAAGATTTTGATCTATGAAAAGCTAAAGGCGAGTGAAAAGATTAGAATTAGCGGCTTACAAATAACACGCACGAGTTGAAATTTATGTACAAGTCATGGATCGCTCTTTTTATAAAATTCATGTATTCAAATAAAATTTGCATATATCCTAATTAATAGAGTAGAAGAGTTCAAATTTTGAAGAAATGATAAAATTATTTGTAAATAAGAGGGGTTCAACTCATTTTTTAACAAATTAGAAGTCTAAAAATATCCATATAATCAAAAGAGAGTAGTTTGGATTTATTAAGAAAAATGTATTGTTATTTAACAAGGATGAGATGGGGGAGATTATGTGGCATCCTATTCGATCTAGAATACACATTCATATTTATATAAAATTGGGTTTTCGATTTTATAGTAGACGAGAATATTCAAAGTAAACAAGGTTATTTATTCGAAACAGATAATTACGAGCAATATTATATTTAACGGGAGGGAGGATCAAATATTTTTTTTATCTAATTACAATACTAATTCATATCAGAATTTATAAAAAAATTAAATGCCACCGCGAAGCGTAGCTTTATTTTCTAATTCATCAAAAATCCTATCAAAATTGGTGACAAGTCACTCAACCTTCTTCAAGGTCTACATCTAGTCACTAATCTCTCAGTCACTATCACTACGAGTGAGGTCACGCACCCTCCTCATCGCTCCTGCAATCATCATCTCTGCATCGACTACTGGGATGTATCCTCCCACTGATGTCATCCTCATCTGAACCCTGGTACGGAGCTCGATCCCATCAATCTCTCTACGGGCTATGGCTGGGGAAGCAACTCTGAAATCTCCGGGGTATCCTAGTCGGGTAACTCTCTCAGCTGTCAGTGCCTGGCATAACTCAGCAATGCGGGCAGATGCCGTTGTGATCTCAGCGTTAAGCTGACTCACTACCCAGTCGTGTACGGCTACATGCATGGTCGCCGGTGGTGGTAGAGGTGAGTCTGGGTCGCTAGAGGATATAGCATGGACCTCATAGAACTGTGCGCGTATCGCCTCCTCATCATCGTCATCAGTATAGGACATAGGGCTCTGGATCCCTGGGGGTGGTGTAGGAGAGCGAATAGCCTGGTGTGGGTACATCTCTACATCTCTCCATACTACGCCATTAGCTACGGGGACATGAAGCTCAGTCTCCTCCTCTAGGACATCCTCAGTAGGGCCATCGTCTGAATCATCAATGGGTGGGTTCTCTGGCTCGGGAATAGGTTTATGCTCAAGAATCATCAAATCATCAACAGGGTCAACCTTCCTCCTAGGCTCCACTCGTACCTGACACAATAGGCAAGGTGTTACTAACTTAGAGTTGGAATTCCCTTGAGGGTAAAACAGTCAAGACTACCCGTGTAGCCCGACGACGAACTCGACTTGAGCTCTAATTGATTGTTTTATTATTCTTAGGTCTACATATTTTATATCCTATTATTTCCAAGATTTGATAACCTAAGGCTCTGATACCATTTGTGTGGCGCCCCAAAACCCGGGGTCAGGAGTCTCGGAAGCCACGCTATCTAAACTCACACAACTCATACTACAATATGTAAATACTCACGCTTCACGACCCCACACTTAACACACACACACTACAGGTTATTGTCTTGGAAACGAACCATCATTACTAGAGAAATTTTATTACAACCCAAATGTAATTAGTCTTACCGGGGGTGACCTTTAAGTAAGGTTAATCCGCCGGCCAAATATACGTTTCTTATTTCTTATTTTACATAACCCATACTTATAAATAAGCCGAACTATAAACAACTGAAAAGTAATCCAGCTTATTCCGACTACCTGAGGTACTGCACCAAATAATCTATGGAACAGCTGGCCATTTCCTACCCGTTTCCTGGCTGTGGTTCTCATGACAGGCATCTTGATTCACTGTTGTGTTTTGTCAATTTAAGAAAACAAGTGTGAGCTAAGATGCTCAGCATAATAATGTACAGTATGAAAATGACTGTATAATAACATCATATATTAAGAGTAGATTTCTTGGTGTCCCACACCTTCTTATGAAAGCAATTCTTTTAAGGGGGTTTTATAACCAGCGAATACCCTAATAGTAATCCCAGCACCTAGGTTTGGGTTACGGTATCGCATATCAATTCCAATTGGAAGATTTTGGACATCTCACAGGAGCCACGACATACGATGATCAGTCGTCCTACGGAAAGTAACCTTCTTTACTAGTAAAAGGACGAATACCGTCATCTCTCGGGTATCACCTTGGCCGCATTCGGGATACGTGTCCCATTTTCGGGTATACACATACTTCTCAAGTTCCTGAGTACACAAAGTACCTTCGCCTGCGGTACCTTTGGTAGCCTATCCAGCACACGTAGTACCAAAGTCTACCCCTCCATTGTCCTTCAATAAAATTCTATCAATCTCGGGAACTTGAACCACATCGAAGTTCCCCAAACATTTTGCTTGTTGATAGAGATAGTTTATCTTTTTAAATATAAGTGTACATATATGTATATACGTACTTCTGAGAATTTCGGAGGAAGTAGTAGGGATGTGAGTTGACCGTTGTCAACAGATAATTAATAAGGGGAAAATTTTCTTCTTGAAACTATATTTAATATAACAATAAGTCGGAATAATATCCACCGACGATCTGAAATTATTCGAATAATACTTCTAAATCAGAAGGTATATCAGGATCTATGATCTTTCAACCAATAATAATCCTTAATAAATAATCATTACTTAAATAGTAGTCAAGAAATAATTTAAATGATAATTGATATTAACCATACCTCGAATGAGTTATTCTCTAAAAGATTTATTTAAATAGTATTCCTCAACTAGTTTGTGTTTACATAATTAATAATCTATAATGATTAATCGGGTTTGAAATCAATAACGTTGAAGTATACTACTCCTATAATAAAGGAATACGTATATAATATTTAATATCCGAATCAATAAAATATAGTTGAGGGAATATGCTCAATTGGAAATCGTTTTAAAAGTTCGAGGTGTTTTAATGTTTCGTAAGTGGACGATGAGTCCCTTTGAAATGTACCACTATGGACATATCACCGTCCTATAATATCTCCGGAACGATTCCCGGGTTTATTTTAATCCCCGACAGACCCTCGGTCTTATATAATACGTCACGCTTAAAGCGAAATAATCATTTCACGATATATACTTATCGTACAACATCGCAATATTATGCGAAAATTTAACAACTACGTATCATGGCAAACATGGTATTTATGCGATGATAGTAAAATAATCCTTTCACAACACAACAGTAAAATGGAGTTGGGTTTGTAAACTTGCCTGGGTATCTCGAGGTGGAGGATGCTCTAGGTTCCACTCGGAATCTATAACCATAAACACATTTCATTTCGTTAGGTTCCATCCTAATTCATGGTAACTCGCACTCATGCGCTACTCATTATACACCCTCTCAACTCATACTACCCTTAACATTTCTTTTAAGTCATAAACACTTTATGGTCACTTCATTTTCCTAAGTATCTTGAGTTCATTCTCATTATCGTTGTCGGCTCCGCTTAAGGATTCTTACGGTTTCTACTCGCGCGGTCTCGGCTCCAACATTTTTATAAAATTGAGAAATCATTATTTTCACTTGAAATTTTTATGACAGTTAGGAAACTCCACATGCTACTCTCTGTAAAAATTTCATGATTTACGAATACATTTAAGTCCATCCTTTATATTTTCAAAGTTCGTGATTCGTAGCAGTTTTTGTCATATAAAACACTTTTACTAAAATGATCATAACTTTTGATCCGTAAATAGGAATTAAGCGATTCAAGCGCCTAAACGATCCTTATAACATTTTCTATCTAAAACAAAGGTTATTTATCAAGAATCTATAGTTTACAACTTCGAGACTTTCTGCAGAAACTTAAAGTTACGGTTTGTTGGTTTTAACGAAGTTACGTTTACGATCGAAGTTTCGTTTACGCCTTAATATCAACACAACCACCAAAAATCATATCATCATCAACACACAAACTCCTTGCAAGAACATCATTTTCTTGAGGCAACAACAAGCAACCTTAAATCTACTTAACTTAATCATCAAGATTTCATCAACAAACACTTAGTAAGCTAGGTTTACTAACACCCACTAAATGGATCTTAAACATGAACCTTAAATAAAGTAGGCCAAAGATTTTTACCTTTCTTGAAATCTTAAGATGTGTTCTTGAGGATGGTGGAGGCTTGGAAGTGCTTGGTATGATTTTTGGAACCTAAAACCACCATTAAAATCAAGAAACCAAAGAGAGGTTACTATTCACACTATTCACTAGTGAGTTTCTTGAATTTATTCCACCCATCAAACCTTGATAAAAAGAGATGAAAGATTTTTCTTACCTTAGTTTAGTTTCTAGGAGGCTTTGGAAATAATTGTGTGATTTTACAAGAACTAGAGCTTGGAGTTTTGAATTGCAATTCCCCTTTTTTTCTTCAAAATAGCCGAATGGGAGCTTTGTGGGGGGGGGGTATTTATAGCACTTGGTTGCTTCTCTTGGATGATTTCTGGGTTGCTTCTTGGAAGGTGACTTGATATCTTTGCAAGTTGATCTTTATTCTTCCTAGGATAGCTTAGGTTTATTCCTTGTCTCCAAATCCATGGACAAATCTTTGTAGCTTGCTAGCTTACAAGCTAAACTACAAGGTTAGCTCCTTAGCACACTATTTGCTAGCTAGCATGGTCATCCTAGGGTTAGCTCACTATTTGATGAAGTAACCATGGTTACTTCCTTACCATGGTTTAGTTAGTGCGTTACGTTTAATTAATCGTTTACGCGTTCACTCGGTTACTTAAACGTTCTTCGCAATACTTATTCGTAAATGGTTCGCAATGTAATTCTTTTCGTTTCTATTCCTTATATTTTTATTTATCCTAATTGAATATAAATCCGTAGGATTTTAATCTCGTAATTATATTGTGATTCCCGTAGTCCTTGATAAGTCGTAATTACGGTCATTTTTCAAAGTTCGTTTTCTTCGAAAACTAATAGTGTTTACATACACTCAATTGGTACGTATTGTAACACCCCCAAATCCGGGGTCGGGGATCCGGGTTGTCACGAGTTCCATTTCCCTTAATAACACCCAATCTTAATAAATAATCATCTACTCTGTACTGTGACCCCACAATAAACACACACACCAGAAGTTATAGTCTCAGAGATGAATATCCAAATATAATCACAAGTCATTTTATTCCACAATTATATGCCAATACACCTTAAACAGGTTTCTGAATAAATTTACATTTCTTTGCCATTATTACAATTCATAAATATACATAATCTGATACATCAAAAGTTGAAAGCCTAGCCTATTGGTAGTTCCTACCTCAGCTACAGCGACATCAACGCCTATAGGAAACTGCGGAACGTTTCCTATCCACTCGCGAATTGGGAGCTTGGTCCTGTTCATCTTGTCTATCTGATGTTGTGTGATGAAAGAAGAAAGCAAGGGTGAGCAGCAAGCCCACCAAAATAATATGTATAATGATTAACAATATATGAGCCTTCTCATAGTACTCATGAAAGTCTTGGTCAGAAGAAATGAACCAAGTTTGATATCTTAATGCGATGAAGTCACAAAATATTCAGTATATATACATATATACATTTCAAAATCTTGGAAGTCCTCTTCCATGCATAATATACACAGAGTTCCAGTTTATAACTATATAAAAATATCGTTGCAAGGTGATCTCAAATATCTACCCTTGTCTCAACGTTTTTCTGAAAATCTTTGATATGCATAAGATAATCACTAACTAGATATAAGTTGAAAATATGAAGTTACAAGATACCCCAATATACTTATATCTTTTCCAAATATTACTTGAACTACCACCGTTCAAGTTATAATCAGTTCAAAAGTTCATCACATAGATGAGACTACAAGACAAGATTTGAATAGATTCAATCTTTGAATATCATTATAAATAATGAAGTTACGAGATACTTCATTAAATCCCGATATATATATACACCTATATATATACATTTCATACACTCCTTGAAAACCTCTGTTATGAAAATTATAAACAGAGTTGCAATATCCAATGAATTTGGAAAGGAGAAAACCTTGGCATAAACCTGATATCTTGCTGATCAGGCAAAGATACCAATAAGTAACCTTTTCTACTAGTAGATAGACGAATTCCCCACTGGTCATCACCTCACCCTGGTCGCAATAGGACCTTATGCTGGACTGCCACTCAGCCACTTACGCATTTGATGGACTCCCACTGAGCCACTTACACTATCATGGACGCCCACTGAGCCCATGTTGCTTATGCCGACTTGATAGATGGACTTACTTCCCGAACTTTGGGTAAGTAATCAATTCATTTACCAAAACTGCAACCTTGTTGCGAATATAAAATACACCACAGAGCTGGATCCCTCTGGTTTTGAGCGAGTATTTAAATCCCCTTTTTAAAAGGAAGATCTTAAATATATAAAAAATGAGTTTTGGGATCCGCTCTAACTTTTGAAAATCATTTTAAAGACTCGAAAAACTTTAAAGAGTGTTTGGAATAATGCTGATTTAATAAAGTAAATCAGTCTCAATATAAAAGAAAATATCTGAATATTATTATTTAAATAATATTCCCATAATGATAATCCTTATAAAAATAATTGAAGTAGAAGTTGTAAAACTTTATACTTGAAACGAGTATTAAATAACCAAAGATATACTTATTCGAAAGTACTATCTTTATTTGAATAATCAAAAATAAGTTTGATTATCGACACCTTATTCTTTAATAAAATAAAGAATATATCTCAGCAAATAATCGGAGTCATAGATCCTCAAATGAATATTCAAAATAATATTCAATAAATAAAATAAAAGGAGTCATAAGTCCTCGGATGAATATTCAAGTAATATTCATTAAATAGTATAAAGGAGTCATAAGTCCTCGAATGAATATTCAAGTAATATTCATTAAATAAAATAAAGTGAGTCATAAGTCCTTGAATGAATATTCAAATAATATTCATTAAATAAAATAAAGTGAGTCATACATCCTCAATTGAATATTCAAATAATATTCATTAAATAATATAACTGAGTCATAAGCCCTCAAATGAATATTCAAAATAATATTCATTAAATAGAATAAAGTTAAAGTTATCGAATAAACCTTATTCGATTAATAGTTTTGAAAACTATAACCATATATATATAAAAATATATATATATATATATATATATTATACTCGGGAACATCGACTCCCGGTTTAGAAATATGTTCACCTTTTGATCCCCTATACTAAGGGTAAACTCGAATACCGCTTATCTCTAGCATAGGTATTATGCAACTATAAGCATTTTAACCAACAGATATATAATTCAAGAATATGAAACAGGCATGTATATATACCATATCACATGCAACAATATATCGCAAGAATTTGCTAATAACAAATATGCATTTATCGCAAGATCATGCATATACATATATACATCACAACAACAGTATAACGGGTAGAAAACTTGCCTGAGCGACTGGGGGTTACAATGGCTCGGGACGAGTCTGGTAACCTATAAACAAAAAGTAAGTTGGAATTAAACCAAAGTCACTTGTAAATTTATACTTTAACCGAATTAGACTCTAACGCTCGTTTTGCGCTTACTGATTCTCTTAAGTCGCTCGAGTACCCTCGGCTCCACCATTTTTAATAAATTAACCATTACGAGTTTTAAGGCGATTCTTTCGCAAGTGTCTTACCAAATACCTAATCCACTTATCATAAATGTTTCATACTCCAATTAGTCATTTAAGGTCCTTTACCAAGGTTTCAAAGTAAGGCGAGGGGTAAGGGTTCGTTCGCGAAACGTCGTTACTTAAAACGGCCGTTTCTCCTAAACCGTTCATCGGAATCCAACGAACCACATATCAAAACGAAGCTCGTAACATGAACTATCTAATCATGGCAATGGTCAAAACCTAGCAGTGAGTTCAAGGGTTCTGATGTTAAGAACAAAAGCAGTCTAAGGTAAATCGGGCATTACGACGGCTATGTTTACGCGATTACCAATATTTATACCACTCCAATTCCTTACCAATTCACTACAAACCACCCAACCATCAACAATACATCAAACACAATTTAGATCAAGGCAAAGTCAGTCCATAATCTCAAGGTTTTCCAACTCATTCAACCACAAACATGATCTACTAACCATAACTTAAGATTCATTAACCATTAACCAAGATTCATATCCAAAATCACCACAAATCTAACCAAACTATCTAACATACATAGATCTTGCTATACATACATGGATATTTCTATATATACATTAATCCATCCATAAACTCATCAAAACTCAAAGTTCAAAAGGTGAAAGTTGTTTATACCTCCTTGAAGCTTCCTAACACAACCCAAGAGCTTTGAATGCCTAAAAGAACCTTGATCCTTGCTTGTATAACCTTAACATTTCATAAAAATGAAGAAAACTAACATTAGTTCTTGAAAGTTACTATTCATCATCACTTTTGATGATTTTTTTGCCTAGGTTAAGAATGGAATTTGGCTTCCAAACTTCTACCATGCATTCACTAGTAGGTAAGGAAGCTATGGTAATTACCTTGTGATTTTAGAGCAAGAGAAGCTAAGATTTGGTTTTTGAAGAAAACCAACCGAGAGTTTAGGTGGGGAGAAGAAGAAAGCTTGCTTGATTCTTGAATTCTAAAGTTTGTGAAATGATTTGCTTGGCTAGGATTAATCCTTGGTAAATATCTTCCTTTAACTTTAATAAAGTGATGACATCACCTCCATTACATCATCACAAGGACACTTGTCCAAACCTTATGGTTGGATGATGTCACAACCCACTAATCCCATCTGATTAGTGCTTAATTACTTGGCTAATGGTCGTTATCTGTTTTACGGTTCGCTTAGCTTTCGTTCTCGTTTATCGTTTGAGAGATCATATCCGGGATCTTATTACTTGGGTTCCCCTAAACCTTTCTCAATATTTTATATTCCTTTTATGATCCTCTCTTATAATCCTTGAATTTAAATCCTTTTAATCATGTTACCTTATACTCAATTATTTCAGTATCTGGTGGATTTTCGGGAAAAATCAAAGTGTTCGGATTTGGATTCTGACAATCTTTACATACACTTATATACCACATAGAGTACTAATAATATCTCAGAAGATCAATAAAAGAACCCCTACATAGTGTGGTATGAAAAGTTTTCTTATTCAGCATAATCAGCAAAATCATTATTCATAAGGGTTTAAAAAAATTCCAAAATTTGGGGTTATTACAGTCTCCCCTCCTTAAAAGGATTCCGTCCCGGAATCAGATAGAAAATGAATAGGGATACTCTCTTAACATTGCACTTTCTAACTCTCGAGTAAATTTTCCCACATTGTGGTTCTTCCATCAAACTCTGAATAGTTTGATAACCCTTCTCCTAAGCACTTATTCCTTTTCACTCTATAACCCTTCCTGGTTGCTCCATATAGGTTACGTCGGGTTGCATGTCTATGCGCTCATATGCCCCTATTTATCTGGCATCCGAATTACACTTCCTTAACATTGATATGTGGAACACGTTATGACTTGCTACATGTTCTGGGGTAAGGCTAGCTCATATGCTAACTTCCCAATACTTCTTAATATATCCAAGGGTCCAACAATTGGTGGACTTAGCTTTCCTTTCTTTCCGAATCTCATTAACCCCTTCCAAGGGAATACCTATAACAACACTAGGTCCCCTACTTCCCATTCCTTGTCCTTTCGTGTCAAATCAACATACTTTTTATGTCCATCTTGGGCTACTACCAGCCGTCCTCTGATTAGATCTATTATATCCTTGGTCCTTTGGACCACTACTGGTCTGAGCATCTTGCGCTCTACACTTCATCCTAACATAAGGGAGATCAACATTATCTTCCCTCAAGGATCTCATAAGGCGACATCTCGATAATGACATATGATCTATTATCGTAAGAAACTCAATCCGTGTTAAGTGATCATTCCAATTTCTTTCAAGTCTATTGCACAGACTCTCATTATAGCTTTTAGCATTAGAGCTTTTGCTTCTCAATACCCATTCTTTTCCAGTTCGTAATCGCTACTACCTTCCGTTCCTAATATTATACTGGTTATACTTTTGCTCGTTAGCGTTCTATAACCTTTTAATAACCTCTTCAACCTTAGTATCACGAATGTGTTTCCATTCCGAATACCACCACAACTTTACTACTTTTTTTTTAGCTGCTTCTATCTTCGAAAGCTTAGTCCTTCATATAGAAGTAAAAGAATTTATTGAGAGATCACTATGATCATGAACACTTGTTATATCGCATAGTTAGTACAGAAGGTGGCCAGCCTTTAGTATTTAACAAGCAATTAAACAACATGTGGTATCCTACTAGGCTTCTATCACACAGATAGATAGTCATTCGTCAATACCTCCCCTTCTGGAAGGGTTGTTCTTCTCAACTTACATGAAATGAAAATGAGAGAAAAGAACGAATTGAAGAGAATTGTATATATAAAAAAAATATACTGCCACAAAATATCTGGCTTGGAACCTACCTCTGAACTATAGAGGTTTGTCATAGGAGAACAAAACATATATATATTTATATCAACATCAAGTATTACAGCATCGTATTTCACATGCCTAAATATTTTTGCTATTCCGTCCATCATTCTATGGACCCATTCTCTTCCTCGAGCTTATACACCATCACCTTTGAAACTCCCTCGATATCGAAAATCGAATCTGGGATCTCATTCTAGACATCATCGTTACTAGAATTATATGCTTGCACCGCAACCTTCCTCATATAGTAATACGACTCTCTTTTAATAAGGAGGAATAAATATTCAATAGGTAAATAATCTACTTAATTAGTCTATTCAATAATAACTTATACATCACCACGACCCGATTAGTGGTACTCAATCTCAACATTCATTACAATACAACTCTCACAGTTGTTATTGTCTCATTATTCATAGACTTATTGGAGCATTACTATGGTCCACCACTGACCTACTGTAGTCATTCATTTTCCATGAAGTCTTAATAGCTAACCATACGGAGTCCATACATCTCGTATCTAATTCTTCTAAGGAGGTAACATGATCACCGTTCATGATTCATGAAGAACACTCCTGAACTTGACGTACTTACATGAAATGAAGCAGATAAAATTGCAGAAGAGTTTCAATCAAAGCAACGATAGCAGGTTAATACCATTCTTATTCGTATGCCTTAAATAGAAGACTTAACTCAAGGGTTCGTCTAGTCCTTTTTGAAACATGGTCCTGGCTTATCTCAAGATAGTATCTTCTGAGATAGATAGCCCGCTCATGGCGATTACACGAATTAAACCTTTACCAACTACTATTACGGTTGGGTATTGCACAGTCATCAAAAGGAATGTCAATCTTCCAAACCATAATACAACCTTCATAGCTTTAACCATCATCACTGTATTCCTTTGGCACAAGCGCCTATAATTATCCTCTTACCTTTAAAGTGTCGGCCACCTCTTTGGCCTTTCCTAATAGTAAAATTTTCTTACAATCAATGTCATTTTAACCACCTCCAAATAAATTTTCTACCTCATTTCAATCACAGCTTATGTGAAGATGTTTTCCTTAAAATCTGATGAGTAAAAAAAAAATATCACCATTTTTCCATAAGTTATTGCCTCAGTCTTTAAAGAATTTGCGCGAAAAAAAATTCGGGCTTTTCACTAATCACTGTCATGACTGACTCTCAATCATACTTAGAACATCTTTTATCTTAAGTCCTAATTGCCCTGAACAATTTCGACCATTGCTGGTTCGATCCATACTTTCTCGTGGTTTAACACGTGCCCCACTTGGCATCATTATAATTACGTCATATTTCCTTTATTAACATTTTTATTCTTGAGAATTTCGAATATTTCCTTTCTTCTTGTAAAACCTCTAAGGTTATCCTTCAATCGTTCCTCATGTATTCCCTAGATACAGGGCATATCAAAATACCATTTACTAATACTAGAACCATTGTCTATATACTTCTGAAAATTTCTCCACTGATTCTTAAAGATTGTTGTTACCTTAACCCTTTCCAAATCATATTGTCAAAACTCATACTGTCCCTATTAAGGGTGAAATGCCAACCTTTATGCATTCCCCCAAGATTCATTTTAAGTTACCGATGTTTTATCCTTAATTCCACCTTTAAAAGGTACATGCATCCTTTCATGGATAAATCAAGTCATATATCCCTGATAAGGGTGCCTTATTCAATCATTCCCACCTCGATAGTATATGCCTAGTTTCACAATAACATCTGTATTCAAAATGAAGTCAATCAATATGGCCTCCAAAAGATAACAACGGTTATCCGCTTTTCTTGCCTAATTTGGTAACGATAATAAGGATGTTCTGGAAGATATTGGTCGTGTTCAACGTGAACCTCTTCTTAATAATTCGTTATTTACTTTTGTTGTTTATCTCAACAGTCACCTCAATGTTGGGATATCTTTCATACATGGTGTCTCCCTTTCTGGGTATCAAGCCACCAGTCTTACACTTCACATTCTTGAAGGTCACTTCCTTCATCCAATTTTTCCTAATTTCTTATTTTCTTGTCTCCTCAGTCTATCCGTGTCTCAATATTTATCCTTCGAACTATCTCAAGGTTTCCTCAAATCCTCCCAACTTACAGGGGATAAAATATATGTATCTCTTATTCCTTCAACCATCAATTTAACTCATGGTGAATCACCCTCATCCTGACGATTACATACTTTTCTATTTCTATTGCTACGAGTCTTTAGGGTTTCCTCATACCCAACTCCTTTATCATTCCTCACACTCTACTGCCTTTATATTCCTTTCCACTTCAGTTTCTTTTTTTTTATTTCCTTTCTCTTATCATTATTTCATAAACCAACACAACATAAGCATTGATTTCAAACATCCCGTCATTCTGGATTCGTTTCCTCAGAACGAATCTTGATAACTTTTACAACTTAGATTCATAATTCATCATACTCTTCTGCATTTGTTCTGGCTCTAAAGCTTTTACACTATCTCCATAACCTTGGGAAATACTTTCCTGAAAACAATTGACTGAACTTAAATCAGTTTATTATAATCTCTTGCTCCGTGCCTTCCTTTGCCTTTCACCAGCGGGTGGCCTCTCTCTTAGGAGGGTAAGTGACAAAAACATTCTTTTGTGATTCGTCAATCATTTAGAATCTCAAATGATTCCTATATTTCCTTTAGCCAGGCTCTTGCCTCGACCGGGTCAGCTTGTTCCTTGGAACTCTGAGAGCTTAGCGACTTAAAGGTCCTGAAAGAATTTCTCACCGCATTATTTCCTCAGGGTGGTGGTTGGGGATAATAGTCTAAGTTCTGTCTAGAAAGGTCCATAAATTGTCGTATAGGAGTACCGTCTCGGGTCTCCTTTCCTTACTCGACTTATGTTTCCTTAGTCTGAACGTTCCCTCCTCCTCCCCATAATCGGGGTCATCCTACATGTTTTTAATCCTCATTTTCCACTTCATTATGTTATGGGTTCCTTCTATCTTGATGGCGACCTCCCTGACTATCACGTTCAGGGTTTTGCTCTAAATCTTATTCCTCAAACTAGCTTTCATCTAAGATCTCATCTTTAAGCTCTTGAACATTTGGAACCCAAATTCTGTAGGAATACCTCATTATTCCCTTATCATCTTTCTCGGTATTAATCTCTTATTTATTTGTTGGCTCTATGCCTTCATTCATCACCTTTTCTGCCACAATATGTTCTTTTCCAATAATTCGGGTTGTATTGCAATCTCAAACAGCTTTTCGGTACCGGCTCCGGTTACCTTCACATCTATTTCCATTTTCTCAAAATCTCTTATAAACTCTCCCAAAGATATTATCATTTTGAGTCTCTCCTTTTTACTAAGGGCATCAGCCACCATATTGGCTTTCCCCCAATGATAAAGAATCTCCCAATCATAATTCTTGATTAGCTCTAACCACCTCCTCTGGCGCATGTTGAGCTCTTTCTGCCTGAAAATGCACTAGAGCACTTATGGCTTGTGTAAATCTCGCAGTTCTCTCCATACAAGTAGTGCCTCCAATCTTTAGGGCAAAACTATTGCCACGAGCCCAAGCTCATGGGTGGGGATATTGAATTTTATATTCCCTTAATTGTCTTGACACGTACGCGATTACCTTGTTGTGCTGTATAAGAAGCACCCTAATTCCTTATGCGAAGCGTCACTACACTTCACAAAATCTCATTTTCCATCCGGCAACGCCAACATAGGGAACGTCACCAACCTTTGCTCCGGTTCTTAAAAGTTGTTCTCACATTTCTCTGTCCATTCAAACTTCTCAATCTTACGAGTAAGCCGCGTTAAAGGGGCTACTATCTTTACAAACTTGAACGAACCTCCGGTAGTGACCGGCCAATCCTACCTCTGGTAGTTTCCCTAACCATGGTTATCAATTCCTCAATGGTCCTTTATTCATTCTTGTCAGGATCCTCCATGGGATCCTCCTCAGCAACTGTCCCTTCTAGGACAACATCCTCAATATCAACATCATCCGGTCCTGCGTTAGGACACTCTATCGGATCCACAATCCGATCTCCAATTAGTAATAAAACATCATCACGCTGTTACTCCTCAACCTCAGGGTTCGGTGTCCCGCTACCATATACGATAACGAACTACGCTTCTATCACGATATTTATAAGGGTTCCCATAAGGGTTTTAACTGTCAGTACTACGTTAGGTAGCCCGACTATGAACTTGGCAAGAGTTCTTATTATCTTAGTGAACTTATTATCTTAACGTCGCATCATCTCTGAGGTTTATAACGCTTAGCTCTGATACCACTTCTGTAACACCCCCAAATCCGGGGTCGGGGATCCGGGTTGTCACGAGTTCCATTTCCCTTAATAACACCCAATCTTAATAAATAATCATCTACTCTGTACTGTGACCCCACAATAAACACACACACCAGAAGTTATAGTCTCAGAGATGAATATCCAAAAATAATCACAAGTCGTTTTATTCCACAATTATATGCCAATACACCTTAAACAGGTTTCTGAATAAATTTACATTTCTTTGCCATTATTACAATTCATAAATATACATAATCTGATACATCAAAAGTTGAAAGCCTAGCCTATTGGTAGTTCCTACCTCAGCTACAGTGACATCAACGCCTATAGGAAACTGCGGAACGTTTCCTATCCGCTCGCGAATTGGGAGCTTGGTCCTGTTCATCTTGTCTATCTGATGTTGTGTGATGAAAGAAGAAAGCAAGGGTGAGCAGCAAGCCCACCAAAATAATATGTATAATGATTAACAATATATGAGCCTTCTCATAGTACTCATGAAAGTCTTGGTCAGAAGAAATGAACCAAGTTTGATATCTTAATGCGATGAAGTCACAAAATATTCAGTATATATACATATATACTTTTCAAAATCTTGGAAGTCCTCTTCCATGCATAATATACACAGAGTTCCAGTTTATAACTGTATAAAAATATCGTTGCAAGGTGATCTCATATATCTACCCTTGTCTCAACGTTTTTCTGAAAATCTTTGATATGCATAAGATAATCACTAACTAGATATAAGTTGAAAATATGAAGTTACAAGATACCCCAATATACTTATATCTTTTCCAAATATTACTTGAACTACCACCGTTTAAGTTATAATCAGTTCAAAAGTTCATCACATAGATGAGACTACAAGACAAGATTTGAATAGATTCAATCTTTGAATATCATTATAAATAATGAAGTTACGAGATACTTCATTAAATCCCGATATATATATACACCTATATATATACATTTCATACACTCCTTGAAAACCTCTGTTATGAAAATTATAAACAGAGTTGCAATATCCAATGAATTTGGAAAGGAGAAAACCTTGGCATAAACCTGATATCTTGCTGATCAGGCAAAGATACCAATAAGTAACCTTTTCTACTAGTAGATGGACGAATTCCCCACTGGTCATCACCCTGGTCGCAATAGGACCTTATGCTGGACTGCCACTCAGCCACTTAAGCATTTGATGGACTCCCACTGAGCCACTTACACTATCATGGACGCCCACTGAGCCCATGTTGCTTATGCCGACTCGATAGATGGACTTACTTCCCGAACTTTGGGTAAGTAATCAATTCATTTACCAAAACTGCAACCTTGTTGCGAATATAAAATACACCACAGAGCCGGATCCCTCTGGTTTTGAGCGAGTATTTAAATCCCCTTTTTAAAAGGAAGATCTTAAATATATAAAAAATGAGTTTTGGGATCCGCTCTAACTTTTGAAAATCATTTTAAAGACTCGAAAACACTTTAAAGAGTGTTTGGAATAATGTTGATTTAATAAAGTAAATCAGTCTCAATATAAAAGAAAATATCTGAATATTATTATTTAAATAATATTCCCATAATGATAATCCTTATAAAAATAATTGAAGTAGAAGTTGTAAAACTTTATACTTGAAACGAGTATTAAATAACCAAAGATATACTTATTCGAAAGTACTATCTTTATTTCAATAATCAAAAATAAGTTTGATTATCGACACCTTATTCTTTAATAAAATAAAGAATATATCTCAGCAAATAATCGGAGTCATAGATCCTCAAATGAATATTCAAAATAATATTCAATAAATAAAATAAAAGGAGTCATAAGTCCTCGGATGAATATTCAAGTAATATTCATTAAATAGTATAAATGAGTCATAAGTCCTCGAATGAATATTCAAGTAATATTCATTAAATAAAATAAAGTGAGTCATAAGTCCTCGAATGAATATTCAAGTAATATTCATTAAATAAAATAAAGTGAGTCATATATCCTCAATTGAATATTCAAATAATATTCATTAAATAATATAACTGAGTCATAAGCCCTCGAATAAATATTCAAAATAATATTCATTAAATAGAATAAAGTTAAAGTTATCGAATAAACCTTATTCGATTAATAGTTTTGAACACTATAACCATATATATATAAAAATATATATATATTATACTCGGGAACATCGACTCCCGGTTTAGAAATATGTTCACCTTTTGATCCCCTATACTAAGGGTAAACTCGAATACCGCTTATCTCTAGCATAGGTATTATGCAACTATAAGCATTTTAACCAACAGATATATAATTCAAGAATATGAAACAGGCATGCATATATACCATATCACATGCAACAATATATTGCAAGAATTTGCTAATAACAAATATGCATTTATCGCAAGATCATGCATATACATATATACATCACAACAACAGTATAACGGGTAGAAAACTTGCCTGAGCGACTGGGGGTTACAATGGCTCGGGACGAGTCTGGTAACCTATAAACAACAAGTAAGTTGGAATTAAACCAAAGTCACTTGTAAATCTATACTTTAACCGAATTAGACTCTAACGCTCGTTTTGCGCTTACTGATTCTCTTAAGTCGCTCGAGTACCCTCGGCTCCACCATTTTTAATAAATTAACCATTACGAGTTTTAAGGCGATTCTTTCGCGAGTGTCTTACCAAATACCTAATCCACTTATCATAAATGTTTCATACTCCAATTAGTCATTTAAGGTCCTTTACCAAGGTTTCAAAGTAAGGCGAGGGGTAAGGGTTCGTTCGCGAAACGTCGTTACTTAAAACGGTCGTTTCTCCTAAACCGTTCATCGGAATCTAACGAACCACATATCAAAACGAAGCTCGTAACATGAACTATCTAATCATGGCAATGGTCAAAACCTAGCAGTGAGGTCAAGGGTTCTGATGTTAAGAACAAAAGCAGTCTAAGGTAAATCGGGCATTACGACGGTTATGTTTACGCGATTACCAATATTTATACCACTCCAATTCCTTACCAATTCACTACAAACCACCCAACCATCAACATCAAACACAATTTAGATCAAGGCAAAGTCAGTCTATAATCTCAAGGTTTTCCAACTCATTCAACCACAAACATGATCTACTAACCATAACTTAAGATTCATTAACCATTAACCAAGATTCATATCCAAAATCACCACAAATCCAACCAAACTATCTAACATACATAGATCTTGCTATACATACATGGATATTTCTATATATACATTAATCCATCCATAAACTCATCAAAACTCAAAGTTCAAACTATAAGTTAAAGGTGAAAGTTGTTTATACCTCCTTGAAGCTTCCTAACACAACCCAAGAGCTTTGAATGCCTAAAAGAACCTTGATCCTTGCTTGTATAACCTTAACATTTCATAAAAATGAAGAAAACTAACATTAGTTCTTGAAAGTTACTATTCATCATCACTTTTGATGATTTTTTTGCCTAGGTTAAGAATGGAATTTGGCTTCCAAACTTCTACCATGCATTCACTAGTAGGTAAGGAAGCTATGGTAATTACCTTGTGATTTTAGAGCAAGAGAAGCTAAGATTTGGTTTTTGAAGAAAACCAACCAAGAGTTTAGGTGGGGAGAAGAAGAAAACTTGCTTGATTCTTGAATTCTAAAGTTTGTGAAATGATTTGCTTGGCTAGGATTAATCCTTGGTAAATATCTTCCTTTAACTTTAATAAAGTGATGACATCACCTCCATTACATCATCACAAGGACACTTGTCCAAACCTTATGGTTGGATGATATCACAACCCACTAATCCCATCTGATTAGTGCTTAATTACTTGGCTAATGGTCGTTATCTGTTTTACGGTTCGCTTAGCTTTCGGTCTCGTTTATCGTTTGAGAGATCATACCCGGGATCTTATTACTTGGGTTCCCCTAAACCTTTCTCAATATTTTATATTCCTTTTATGATCCTCTCTTATAATCCTTGAATTTAAATCCTTTTAATCATGTTACCTTATACTCAATTATTTCGGTATCTGGTGGATTTTCGGGAAAAATCAAAGTGTTCGGATTTGGATTCTGACAATCTTTACATAAACTTATATACCACATAGAGTACTAATAATATCTCAGAAGATCAATAAAAGAACCCCTACATAGTGTGGTATGAAAAGTTTTCTTATTCAGCATAATCAGCAAAATCACTATTCATAAGGGTTTAAAAAAATTCCAAAATTTGGGGTTATTACACGTATAGTCGTAATATCGATTCCGAAACTCATTTTCTTATGCACTATATAGTGTGGGCTCAAAAGTTTTTCCCGTCTGTCAGGGTTACTATTCATTAAACGTTTTACAGGGTCTCAAAAATTCGAGTTATTACAGTCTTCCCCTCTAACAAGGATTCCGTCCCGGAATCAATTAGAAAATAAGTGGGGATAACTATTCCTCATGGTGTCTTCAAGTTCCCAAGTTGATTCCTCAACATTTTGATTTCTCCACAAGATCCTAACTAGCTTCACCGTTTTGTTCCTCAACACTTGTTCTTTCTGGTCCATTATTCTTATTGGTTGCTCGATGTAGGTCAGGTCTGGTTGTAAATCTACCTGCTCGTACTCTATTACATGACGGGCATCGGCATGGTACTTTATCAACATGGATACGTGAAACACATTGTGTACTTGTTGCAAATTAGGAGGCAAGGTGAGCTCGTAAGCTAGAGGTCCTATCCTCCTCAAAATTTCAAAGGGTCATATGAATCCGGGACTCAGCTTCCCTTTCTTTCCAAATCTCATCACTCCTTTCCACGGAGATACCTTCAATAACACAGAATCTCCTACTTCATATTCCCTATCCTTTCTGGTCTGATCGGCGTACCTCTTTTGTCTGTCCTGGGCTGCTACTAGTCTCATCCTGATGAGTTTTACCATTTCTCTGGTCTGCTGGACTAACTCTGGTCCTAATAGCTTGTGTTCTCCAACTTCATCCCAACACAGGGGTGAGCGACATCTTCTCCCGTAAAGAGCTTCATATGGGGGCATTCCTATGCTAGCGTGATAGCTATTGTTGTAAGAAAATTCTATCAGGGGTAAGTGATCATCCCAATTTCCTTTGAAGTCGATGGCACATACTCGCAACATATGTTCTAGGGTCTGTATAGTCCTTTCGCTTTGTCCATCCGTCTGGGGGTGGTAAGCGGTACTCATGTTTAGTCTGGTGCCTACACATTCCTCGAAGCTTCTCCAAAATCGGGAATTAAACCTCGGGTCTCTATCTGACACCATGGCTATTACAATTTCCTTCAAGTAAATATCTACCAACTTGTCTACGGTGTACCTTTCGTTGATTGGTAGGAAGTGTGCGGACTTGGTCAGTCTATCAATGATAACCCATATAGCATCGTGATTAGTCTTTGTCCTAGGTAAGCCTGTCACAAAATCCATGGCTATGTGTTCCCATTTACATTCCGGAATTTCTAGGGGTCGTAACAGTCCACTAGGTCGCTGGTGTTCCGCCTTCACTCTTTGGCATGTCAAGCACTTGCTAACCCACTCCGCTACTTCTCTCTTCATGTTAGGCCACCAATAATATTCATTAAGGTCACAGTACATTTTCGTACTTCCCGGGTGGATTGAATATCTAGAGTTGTGCCCTTCATGCAACAGCTCGTCCTTTAATTCTTGCACATTCGGAATCCAAATTCGGGACGCATACCTCATGATCCCTTCCTCATCCTTCTCGCATCTCACTTCTTCACCGGTCAATATCCCTTTTTCCTCACTCATCTTCTTTTCCTGACATACTCGTATCTTTGCAGTCAGTTTTGGTACTAGCTTAATCTCAAATAATCCTTCCGTTCCCTCACCGGTCATTCTTACGTCGATTTCCATCTTCTCAAATTCCTTAACTAATTCCTCCGATGTCATTATCATCTTGAGTCTTTCCTTCCTACTAAGGGCGTCAGCCACCACATTGGCTTTACCCGGGTGATACAAAATTTCACAGTCGTAGTCCTTTATCAACTCTAACCATCTCCTCTGTCTCATGTTCAGTTCCTTCTGAGTAAAAATATATTTGAGGCTTTTATGGTCAGTGTAGATCTCGCATTTCTCACCGTATAGGTAGTGTCTCCAGATTTTTAGGGCCAATACTATGGCTGCTAATTCTAGGTCATGCGTAGGGTATCGGCTCTCATATTCCTTCAATTGTCATGAGGCATACGCTATAACATTGCCGTGCTGCATTAGTACACATCCTAATCCTTTAAGTGATGCGTCGCTGTATATCACAAACTCTCCCTTTCCATCGGGAAGAGCGAGCACTGGTGCTGACACCAGCCTCTTTTTCAGTTCTTGAAAACTCTCCTCACACTTTTCCGTCCATACGAACTTTTTTGCCTTCCGGGTAAGTCTAGTCAGTGGACCGACTATCTTAGCGAAGTCTTGCACGAATCTCCGGTAATATCCTGCTAAACCTTCGAAACTCCTAACCTCTGTTGGGGTTGCTGGTCTTTCCCAATTGGATACCGCCTCTATCTTGGCAGGGTCAACTAAAACTCCATTGCTACTCACCACATGTCCTAAAACTGAGCTTCTCTCAACCAAAATTCGCACTTCAAAAATTTGGCATACAATTTCTCATTTCTCAAGATTTCTAAGACTATCCTCAAATGTTCTGCATGTTCTTGCTCCTTCCTTGAGTAGATCAGAATATCATCTATAAAAACTATCACACATATGTCCAGGTACTTTTTGAACACTCTGTTCATCAAATCCATAAAGGCTGCGGGTGCATTGGTTAATCCAAACGACATGACTAAGAACTCATAGTGTCCATACCTAGTGTGAAAAGCAGTCTTTGGTATATCTTCCGGTTTGATTTTCAACTGGTGGTATCCTGTCCTTAAATCTATTTTGGAAAAATGTACAGCTCCTTTGAGTTGGTCGAATAGGTCGTCAATTTTGGGAAGAGGGTACCTATTCTTTATAGTTAGCTTATTCAGCTCTCGATAGTCTATACATAATCTCATGCTGCCGTCCTTTTTCTTTATGAATAATATTGGTGCTCCCCATGGTGACACACTGGGCCTTATCATTCCATTATCTAATAATTCTTGCAGTTGAGAAGCTAGTTCTTTCATCTCAACTGGGGCTAACCTATATGGGGCCTTGGATACTGGTGTCGTCCCTGGTGCTAACTCTATAGCGAACTCTATTTCTCTGTCAGGTGGCAATCCTGGTAAGTTTTCTGGAAATACATCCTCGAATTCGTTTACTATGGGTATGTCCTGTATGTTGGGGACCTCCTTCTGGGTATCTATCACATAAGCCAAATAGGCCTCGTTACCTTTCCTCAACAATCTTTTTGCGTGAAGCATGGTCAAAAATTTATGGTTCTGTCATTGACCTTTAAACACTACCTCTTTATCATTCTGCACTCTTATCTTAACTTTCTTCTGTTCATAATCTATTTGCGCTCCGTTACTGGATAACCAATCCATTCCTAAGATCACATCAAATTCTCCTAACGCGAATGGTATTAAGTCGACCTCGAAGATCTTCTCTTCTAATTTCAGCTTGCACTTAGGGTATATTTGATTTACAGGGATTATTCCTTTATTTTCTATCTCCACTCGTAATACCGCACGTAAGGGTATGGCATTAAGTTTTAATTTGCTAGCAAAATCTTGAGATATAAAAGACTTGGTTGCTCCAGAATCAAATAGGACATTTGCATGCTCGGAATTTAACAAAAGGGTACCTGCTATCACGTTAGTGTTTCAGACAGCATCCTGAACAGTCATGTTGAAGGTCCTAGCGGCTGGAGGTCGGTTAGATGCAGCTCTACTCATTCCTGAGGCTGAGGGCTTCAACGTTGGGCAATCCCGCTTCATGTGTCCTACCTTCCCACATTGGAAACACGTTACTTTGGGCCGGGTGCAACTGTTGGCAAGGTGCCCGATTTGGTCGCACAGGTAACATCTCAGAGGGGCTCTTGCCTGGTTACACACTCCAAGGTGCCTCTTCTTACAGGTTTGACATTCTGGTATTGGGGCACGTGGTTGGCTATGAAATCTTGCCCTAGATTGTCCGCCGCCCTGGCCAACGCTCTCACTTGGGGCCTTTCTGAATCCGGGGCCTCTTGCAGGTTGGGACACCTCTCCCATGACGAACCTACTTGGAAGGCTCCTGTTTCCGGTTCCTATTCCTTGGCTTCCTATCTTCCTCTTCCTATTCTCCTTTTCTTTCACAGTCTGCTCACTACCAGCTTCAATAATTGAGGCTTTCTGTACTAAGGTGGCATAGTCTGTCAGCTCTAACACTACTACTCGGTTCTGTATCCATTGTTTTAGACCAAGCTGGAACCTTCGCGCTTTCTTTTCTTCGGTATTCACAAACTCAGGCACAAATCTAGACAACTCAGTAAATTTGGCCTCATATTCTGCCACGGTCATCTTATCCTGTTTCAACTCCAGAAACCTAATCTCCATCTGGGTTTCCATAAACCTAGGGAAGTACTTGTCTAAGAACGGTCGGGTAAATCTATCCCATGGGATCACAGCATCAGTTTCTAGGTTTCGTTTGGACTCCCACCAATAGTTAGCTTCTCCGTTCAGCATGTAAGAAGCGAAAATGGTCTTATGTCGTTCCTCAACTCCTAGTATCTCGAAGGACTTTTCTATCTCTTTGAGCCAGGCCCGTGCTTCAACGGGGTCAGCAGATCCTAGAAACTCTGGGGGTTTGAAGGATTTGAAGGCTCTAAAGACAGTAGCTGCAGTCTGTTGGGCAGCAGGGGGCTGTGGTAGAATAGGCTGTTGGTTCAGATTTGCTCTCAGCAGTTCCATAAATTCATTTACGGGGTTCCCTCCCTGATGGGTATCCTCAGCCTCTTCTTCTACATATTCTTCCTCATCATATTCATTATAGTCTATATCTTCTTCACTTTCCTCATTTACTACTGGGTCACCTCGTTGTTGGTTAACAGACTCTGCGGGCTGTTCCCTGGTTCCTCTTCTACGGGGTGGCATTATTCTGATAAGGAAAATTGGTCACATGATTATAACAGTTAGGTTATTTTATTCATATATAAGCATGTCATTTATTACTTAACAGGTTTTATAAAGTGCATTAATATAGACATCAATTCTTTAATAACTGCTTAGATATATATTCATAAGATCTCCCAGTTATATCCTGGGGATGAAACAACTAGCTGAGTTCATACATGCATGGTTACAATCTATCACTGCTAGTTCTAAATACTGAAATGAAAATACATAAGCCGTGTACCCTGAAAGGCTAGGAACGCTATCTACTACTAGCAATCCTATTAAAATTGGTGATAAGTCACTCAGCCTTCTTCAAGGTCTACATCTAGTCACTAATCTCTCAGTCACTATCACTACGAGTGAGGTCACGCACCCTCCTCATCGCTCCTGCAATCATCATCTCTACATCGACTACTGGGATGTATCCTCCCACTGATGCCATCCTCATCTGAACCCTGGTACGGAGCTCGATCCCATCGATCTCTCTACGGGCTATGGCTGGGGAAGCAGCTCTAAAATCTCCGGGGTATCCTAGTCGGGTAGCTCTCTCAGCTGTCAGTGCCTGGCATAACTCAGCAATGCGCGCAGATGCCGCAGTGATCTCAGCATTAAGCTGACTCACTACCCAGTCGTGTACGGCTACATGCATGGTCGCCGGTGGTGGTAGAGGTGAGTCTGGGTCGCTAGAGGATATGTCATGGACCTCATGGAACTGTGCGCGTATCGCCTCCTCATCATCGTCATCAGTATAGGACATAGGGCTCTGGATCCCTGGGGGTGGTGTAGGAGAGCGAATAGCCTGGTGTGGGTACATCTCTACATCTCTCCATATTACGCCATTAGCTACGGGGACAGAAAGCTCAGTCTCCTCCTCTAGGACATCCTCAGTAGGGTCATCGTCTGAATCATCAATAGGTGGGATCTCTGGCTCAGGAATAGGGTTATGCTCAGGAATCATTAAATCATCAACAGGGTCAACCTCCCTCCTAGGCTCCACTGGTACCTGACACAATAGGCAAGGTGTTACTAACTTAGAGTTGGAATTCCCTTGAGGGTAAAATAGTCAAGACTACCTGTGTAGCCCGACGACGAACTCGACTTGAGCTCTAATTGATTGTTTTATTATTCTTAGGTCTACATATTTTATATCCTATCGTTTCCAAGATTTGATAGCCTAAGGCTCTGATACCATTTATGTGGCGCCCCAAAACCCGGGGTCAGGAGTCTCGGAAGCCACGCTATCTAAACTCACACAACTCACACAACAATATATAAATACTCACGCTTCACGACCCCACACTTAACACACACACACTACAAGTTATTGTCTTGAAAACGAACCATCATTACTAGAGAAATTTTATTACAACCCAAATGTAATTAGTCTTACCGGGGGTGACCTTTAAGTAAGGTTAATCCGCCGGCCGAATATACATTTCTTATTTCTTATTTTACATAACCCATACTTATAAATAAGCCAAACTATAAACAACTGAAAACTAATCCAGCTTATTCCGACTACCTGAGGTACTGTACCAAACAATCTACGGAACAGCTGGCTATTTCCTACCCGTTTCCTGGCTGTGGTTCTCATGGCAGGCATCTTGATTCACTGTTGTGTTGTGTCAATTTAAGAAAACAAGTGTGAGCTAAGATGCTCAGCATAATAATGTACAGTATGAAAATGACTGTATAATAACATCATATATTATATATATGTTTTATTTAAGAGTAGATTTCTTGGTGTCCCACACCTTCTTATGAAAACAATTCTTTTAAGGGGGTTTTATAACCAGCGAATACCCTAATAATAATCCCAGCACCTAGGCTTGGGTTACGGTATCGCATATCAATTCCAATTGGAAGATTTTGGACATCTCACAGGAGCCACCGCATACGATGATCAGTCGTCCTACGGAAAGTAACCTTCTTTACTAGTAAAAGGACGAATACCGTCATCTCTCGGGTATCACCCTGGCCGCATTCGGGATACGTGTCCCATTTTCGGGTATACACATACTTCACAAGTTCCTGAGTACACAAAGTACCTTCGCCTGCGGTACCTTTGGTATCCCATCCAACACACGTAGTACCAGAGTCTACCCCTCCATTGTCCTTCAACAAAATTCTATCAATCTCGGGAACTTGAACCACATCGAAGTTCCCCAAGCGTTTTGCTTGTTGATAGAGATAGTTTATCTTTTTAAATATAAGTGTACATATATGTATATACGTACTTCCGAGAATTTCGGGGGAAGTACTAGGGATGTGAGTTGACCGTTGTCAACAGATAATTAATAAGGGGAAAAGTTTCTTCTTGAAACTATATTTAATATAACAATAAGTCGGAATAATATCCACCGACGATCTGAAATTATTCGAATAATACTTCTAAATCAGAAGGTATATCAGGATCTATGATCTTTCAACCAATAACAATCCTTAATAAATAATCATTACTTAAATAGTAGTTTAAAAATAATTTAAATGATAATTGATATTAATCATACCTCGAATGAGTTATTCTCTAAAAGATTTATTTAAATAGTATTCCTCAACTAGTTTGTGTTTACATAATTAATAATCTATAATGATTAATCGGGTTTGAAATCAATAACGTTGAAGTATACTACTCCTATAATAAAGGAATACGTATATAATATTTAATATCCGAATCAATAAAATATAGGTGAGGGAATATGCTCATTGGGAAATCGTTTTAAGAGTTCGAGGTGTTTTAATATTTCGTAAATGGACGATGAGTCCCTTTAAAATGTACCACTATGGACGTATAACCGTCCTATAATATCTCCGGAATGATTCCCGGGTTTTATCTTAATCCCCGACCGACCCTCGGTCTTATATAGTACGTCACGCTTAAAGCGAAATAATCATTTCACGATATATACTTATCGTACAACATTGCTATATTATGCGAAAATTCAACAACTACGTATCATGGCAAACATGGTATTTATGTGATAATAGTAAAACAATCCTTTCACAACACAATAGTAAAATGGAGTTGGGTTTGTAAACTTGCCTGGGTATCTCGAGATGGAGGATGCTCTAGGTTCCGCTCGGAATCTATAACCATAAACACATTTCATTTCGTTAGGTTCCGTCCTAATTCACGGTAACTCGCACTCATGCGCTACTCATTATACACCCTCTCAACTCATACTACCCTTAACATTTCTTTTAAGTCATAAACACTTTATGGTCACTTCATTTTCCTAAGTATCTTGAGTTCATTCTCATTATCGTTGTCGGCTCCGCTTAAGGATTCTTACGGTTTCTACTCGCGCGGTCTCGGCTCCGACATTTTTATAAAATTGAGAAATTATTATTTTCACTTGAAATTTTTATGAAAGTTAGGAAACTCCACATGTTACTCTCTGTAAAAATTTCATGATTTATGAATATTTTTAAGTCTATCCTTTATATTTTCAAAATTCGTGATTCGTAGCAGTTTTTGTCACATAAAACACTTTTACTAAAACGATCATAACTTTTGATCCGTAAATCGGAATTAAGCGATTCAAGCGCCTAAACGATCCTTATAACATTTTCTATCTTAAACAAAGGTTATTTCTCAAGAATCTACAGTTTACAACTTCGAGACTTTCTGCAGAAACTTAAAGTTACGGTTTGTTGGTTTTAACGAAGTTACGTTTACGATCGGGGTTTCGTTTACGCCTTAACTATCAACACAACCACCAACAATCATATCATCATCAACACACAAACTCCTCTCAAGAACATCATATTCTTGAGGCAACAACAACCAATCTTAAATCTACTTAACTTAATCATCAAGATTTCATCAACAACACTTAGTAAACTAGGTTTACTAACACCCACTAAATGGATCTTAAACATGAACCTTAAATAAAGTTAGACCAAAGATTTTTACCTTTCTTGAAAGCTTGAGATGTGTTCTTGAGGATGGTGGAGGCTTGGAAGTGCTTGGTATGATTTTTGGAACCTAAAACCACCATTAAAATCAAGAAACCAAAGACAGGTTACTATTCACACTATTCACTAGTGAGTTTCTTGAATTTATTCCACCCATCAAACCTTGATAAAAAGAGATGAAACATTTTTCTTACCTTAGTTTAGTTGCTAGGAGGCTTGGGAAATAATTGTGTGATTTTACAAGAACTAGAGCTTGGAGTTTTGAATTGCAATTCCCCTTTTTTTCTTCAAAATAGCCGAATGGGAGCTTTGTGAGGGGGGGGGGTATTTATAGCACTTGGTTGCTTCTCTTGGATGATTTCTAGGTTGCTTCTTGGAAGGTGACTTGATATCTTTGCAAGTTGATCTTTATTCTTCCTAGGATAGCTTAGGCTTATTCCTTGTCTCCAAATCCATGGGGACAAATCTTTGTAGCTTGCTAGCTTACAAGCTAAACTACAAGGTTAGCTCCTTAGCACACTATTTGCTAGCTAGCTTGGTCATCCTAGGGTTAGCTCACTATTTGATGAAGTAACCATGGTTACTTCCTTACCATGGTTTAGTTAGTGCGTTACGTTTAATTAATCGTTTACGCGTTCGCTCGGTTACTTAAACGTTCTCCGCAATACTTATTTGTAAATGGTTCGCAATGTAATTCTTTTCGTTTCTATTCCTTATATTTTTATTTATCCTAATTGAATATAAATCCGTAGGATTTTAATCTCGTAATTATATTGTGATTCCCGTAGTCCTTGATAAGTCGTAATTACGGTCATTTTTCAAAGTTCGTTTTCTTCGAAAACTAATAGCGTTTACATACACTCAATTGGTACGTATAGTCGTAATATCGATTCCGAAACTCATTTTCTTATGCACTATATAGTGTGGGCTCAAAAGTTTTTCCCGTCTGTCAGGGTTATTATTCATTAAACGTTTTACAGGGTCTCAAAAATTCGAGTTATTACAGATGGGAGGTGAGAGAGACGGTAAAGAGAAGATGAGAGAGATGAAGGTCGCGGGAGGGATAGGGAGGCTGGCGAGAGATATTTTGGAAAAGGGAGAATAAGAATAAAGTGAATAATTTGTTAAAATTAAAGGGCGAAAGTGTACTGAAACCGGGGGGAAAAGACAAGTGAATTTTTATTTTTTAAAAATGGCCATAGACAACGGTTAATAAAATCAGCCGATATCAAAGTTAAAAAAGCATATATTTGGCCTTTTTAATTTCTGAACATAGACAACAGTTACTATGTGAAACCGATGTGAGCATTTATATTCAACATCACTTATTTTTAAACCGATGTTAAACAAATTTTTAATATCGGGTACATTACATGATGATATCTAAACACCGATGCTATTTCTAGTAGTGATTAAAAGTTAGATAACATTAAAATATCCAACCATCATTTTAAAGTCAATTCTTTTTAATCAATTCTATAAGGGGTATTGAACTCGAATTTTAATAGATTATTAACAATACACGGATTTGAATGGATTGTTTAAATCAATGGATTATTTTCATTATATTTGGATTTCATTTGTTTTCTTTTAATTTCATATAAATGCATAGAGTTTTTTTTTAAATTTTATTGCATAAATTTTGTGTTGATTCTTGTCGAGTCATAAAAATTCACCCATATTTCATTAAATTTAGTTATTTTAAATCTCAATTAATACATATGATATTCAGAAACTCTCCATAGACCACACCTGCATCACCATGAACACTCTCATGTTCCTGTTAAATCTGTGAATCTATCTCCTGCCCTATATACACCTTCATGTCAAAATTCTAGTAGCATAATACAAGGCCTTATACTATCATAACAAACACAAATTTGATAAAAAAACATCATTATATATTATATATTAGTGGCGGATCAGGAGGTTTACCTCCCGGGGGCACCGTACAAATATCTAGTTATAATTTTTAAATTAATTATAAAATTAAATGTAATTTTTTTAAATTTTGTAATATTTAGCCATAATATTTACAAACAACACATATTTGATTTAAGAAGTTAGATTTCCATCAATGTTAGCATGTATTCATTTGCTATCCCAGTAAATGGTTAATTGCTGGTACTTCATGGGTTCAACTTACCAACTTATAACTAGAAACTAGGGGCACAAGGGTAAGTTTTTGTATGCTGGTGTTGTCTGATTTGTGCGTCCTACATGAAAACTAATTTTTTTTTTAATAAAAGTGGGGGCACGTGACCCCAGAGGCCTTAACGTGTATCCGCCTCTGATTATATATAGAGAAAGTTATAGTGACACGCCTAAATTTTTTTTGACTCTTCAATACATTCATCTTTGATAGTATTATTTTAAATTCGAGTTCAATATCTTCATATTTTAAGAGATTATATAAAATCCCAGTTCAATATTAGCTGATTTCAAAAATTCAAAAAAATAAAATAAAATCCTAATTTAATACAGCCGCTAAGATTCAAGTAATTTACATCGTAAAAAAATTGAATACCTACAAAATAAGTTACTAAAATAGCATTTTATTAGCGCGGGACACTAAAACAGGATAAATTAACTTGGGTCTTGGATTATAGGCTGCACGACCCAATAAGCAATATTGGTCTTACACTAGCCCGGGTGCTGTTTTATACATCCCACGGGAACACCTAGCAGTCCAGTTCCACTCCAACAAAGTAAATACCTTGTTCTCCACGGTTTGTATTTATAATTCACAGTTATCCAACTAACAGTTCACTCAAAACCCTGCTTCAATAATTTTCTATAACAGGTCTCTCAAAGTACAGACATAATCGAACGTGAAAATGGTTAAGGTACGAATGAACACGGCTGATGTTGCGGCAGAGGTCAAATGTTTACGACGATTAATCGGGATGCGTTGCTCTAATATCTATGACTTGACTCCCAAGGTATTGGATTTTTGGATGATTAAACACACTCATCCAACCTCTTCTTTTCTTTGACAAACTTTGGACATTTGAAGATACCATTCGACCAAGAGGTCTTTGGTACATGTTTATTAATTTGAAAAGTTTTCTCAAAATCTGATTTGGCTCTACTTTAAAACTGAGAAAATGTTTATAATTCTGAAAATTTGGGTGCAGACATATGTATTTAAGCTTATGAATAGCAGTGGTCAAACTGAATCTGGCGAGAGCGAGAAAGTCTTGTTGTTGATGGAAAGTGGTGCTAGGTTGCATACTACTGATTATGCAAGGTATAAGTATTAGAAGTTTTTAACCTGTTATTTGCTATTGAATATACGATCACTCTGTATTAAAAATTGTCTACTCACTGAGAGGAATGGAACGGGCCTCGAGCAATGAGTTGATGTTATATGGCTTCACTTCACGTATTACATGCAGCAATTAAGCTTTCGAAGAAAAAGGCTATGGCCTATCTGATGATTTTCTTATTTCTATTGTGAGGACACCTACATTGAATAACCAATATTTTGCCTTTTGCTGTTTTGAATGTAGGGATAAAAGCAATACTCCTTCTGGGTTCACACTCAAACTGAGGAAGCACATACGGACTAGAAGGCTCGAGGATGTGAGGCAAATTGGATATGATAGGGTATGTAACATCTTAAAATATTTAATTAGCTTATAAGTTATTCATAGCTCTTTATATGTATTTTTGTAATGCCTCTATGTGTTCCCTTCAGATAGTTCTCTTTCAATTTGGACTGGGTGCTAATGCACATTACATTCTGTTGGAGCTATATGCCCACGGAAATATAGTTCTCACTGATTCTGATTTCATGGTCTTGACTCTTCTCCGCTCACACAGGTTGGTAATTTTTAATAATCTCTGATCATATTGGTTTAAAACTTTGAACCAAGAAGTTTAGTGCATCTAACAGGCTAAACAAAGATTCATCTTTTGGTTATGTAACTTACGTTGCACAACAATATGGTTACCTGCAGTAAATAAATCTGCCAGGTTAGGTTTTAAATTAGATTTGTCTCTGAGATTTTAAACCTCCAGATAATCGAGATCACTCTGGTCTGAACTTTAAATAGGTGGCAAAATTTTGTCTGTGGAAGCATGCTCCCTGCACAAAGTCTTCCTTTATGTGAACTCATTAGGCTCTCTTGGTACTTTTCGCAGTCCAGTCCTGTACTCTCACCTCCCAGAGGTGTTTTCAATCTAAATGTGTCCTATTTTTATTGCACAATGTCACAGATTGCGAATTAGATATCAAATAATAACCGCTAGAAGCTCAGTACCAGTCTCACGATTTTAGTTTCTCTTTTATGTACTATTTACTAGCGTTGATTGTGATCTTAGATTCTTTAGTAATACTTCTAATATATGTAGAAAATTTATAGCATTCTAATATATGTAGAAAATGGATAACTTAGTCATTCGCTTGGGTAGCCTTGCAGCATTGGCAGTAGGTGCACCTTGCCTTCAAGGTTTTCTGAGCACTATGAAAGCATTTGATCCCGTCGCATGTGCTGAATTGTGAAGCACAGAATACATATCGGAACTCTTGATCATGTAAATGTAGTTTAGTTTAGATGAAGAGCTTCATGTGCCCCTTTATGTTTTCCCGTACAAAATTTCAGCTATTTGGTATAGCTTAGGTTCCAAGCCAGGAGATCTCTATTAAAAGTATTGTGAACTTACATATTTTAATCGGTTAATTGATAGAAATTACACCTTGATCATTAATTTTGGATTTTGTCGATAACAGCATAAATGAGACCTATGGATGGGCTTGGTAGTTCATTATATTTTGCCGCACTAGTGTTGGTAGTTCTGCCATAACAGCATAAAGGATTGTCCCATGAACGGTTTGGAACTAGCTAGATAGTGCAATCAATCAATCGTACCCAATAATACCGCCTAGGGCAGTGTCTGGGGAGGGTATATCGTACGCAGCCTTACCCTCAATCCAAAAAATGAAGAGGCTGTTTCCTTAAATTATAATCCCCAACCATAAATGAGAGATACCCTCCTGTACTGCCTTTGAACTACACTAGAATCACAATGCAATGCTACTCCCTAGTATTGATCTCTGAATAATCTTGCACACCTCCCCTAGCAACCAGTTCAATTATACATGAAAAATCTTCTGCATTTTTGTTGGTAGAGCAGCTACATGTAAAACAGGTTCGACTTATGCTGTAGCTTAAAGTTTGAACCTGTTCAGATTATGTTCACAGCCCCCCAGCATTAACGGAAAGCGTCCTATTTTTATTTTACTCTACAGTCTACACAAACTTCAGACTTTAATATTGTTCCGTAGTACTGATCTTAGATATGCTTGCATAATGTTCAGACCTGTAGAACCTTGTGTTATACAAATGTGTATGGAAGAAATGCTTTGTACTTGCTGAAATTGATGATAGCAATTCATTGATGACAGGGATGATGACAAAGGATTGGCGATTATGTCACGGCACCAATACCCGTTAGACATTTGTCGAGTTTTTGAGCGGACTACTAGTACAAAGGTACAGGATATCCTTGCATCTAAAAGAAAACCCGATGCATCAAAGAAACTCAAGGAAAACAATGCACATTTGGAACTAACTGAGGGGGGTGATATTGGTCCAGATGTACATAAAGAAAAGCAAAAACTAGAACGTTCAAGGACTTCGGGAAAGGCAAAATCTGGTGCCAGTTCCAGACAACTGACTTTTAAATTCGCTCTTGGGGAGGCACTGGGTTATGGACCGGGAATACTGGAACATATTATTCTGGATGCTGGGTTGGCTCCAAATGTGAAATTTACAAAGCACTTTAAATTAGATGAAAATTCTCTTCAGGCTCTGTTAAAAGCTATTGAAAAGTTTGAGGACTGGATGGAGGATGTTATAAAAGGGGATAAGATCCCTGAAGGATACATCTTGATGCAGCAGAAAGTTTTGGGGAAGGACTCTAGTACTTCTGGTTGTGCAACACAAAACTCTGATCAGGTTTTGTACTTTTCACGAGCATTAATCTTTTCTTTTTAGTGATTGGTGTACTGAAATTTTTTCGTGCCTCATTATAGTTGACCTGCTTACAGATCTACAATGAGTTCTGCCCATTGCTGCTGAATCAATTTAAGTCGAGGGATTGCCTGTATTTTAAGACTTTTGATGCAGCACTGGACGAGTTCTACAGTAAAATCGAGTCTCAAAAGTCTGAACAACAGCACAGGGTAAAAGAGAGCTTTGCAATGCAGAAACTTAATAAAATACGTACTGATCAGGTACATTACATATCTGAATTTTGACTATAAAGACCCAATGTACTCCCCGTTTCTAGTGTTACATTAGACCCAGCACAATATAATGAGATACGCACAGATCAGGTTCACATCTAAATTTGACTATAAAGATCCAGTGTGTTCCTGGTTTAAAGTTTTGCATCTGAACCATCATTATTCATTAGTTTTTAGTTTAATATTTTGCTTGCTATATCTTTATTCCTCGTGGTCTATGCTATATGTTCATTTGGTGGGCATATGGTTAGTAAAAATAAATTTACTGTGAGTATCAAATTATTAATATCTTACAACGTACTTGACATCAAATTGAACACTGAAATCTTTTTAAGGTTTCTGTAGTAATGTAAATAGGACTTTTTATATATGTAGTGAGAACTGATAATTGCTCCACTTAGTTAATTTGAACAAGCATATGGAAAAACCAGGTAAAACTTCAACTTCTGGGTTTTCAGCGACCAGCATGCCAACGTTATTTGTATACTTAGGTTTGTGAGTAAGCCCGGTGGTTTTATTAGGTATAATGCTAGCGGATTTGTAGGAAATATACTTTAAGTGATCTAGTTACTTGTGGAGATGAAGTTCAATATAACTTATATGATTTTGTACTTTTGATATTTACTATATTGAATATGTTTTTGAAATTTAGCCGTCTATGCAATGTTACAGGAAAGTCGTGCACACATTTTGAAGAGTGAAGTTGATATAAGTGTTAAAATGGCAGAACTGATAGAGTACAACTTAGAAGATGTTGATGCTACTATATTAGCTGTTCGTGTCGCTCTAGATAATGGCATGAGTTGGGAAAATCTAGTTCGCATGGTGAAAGAGGAGAAAAAATCTGGAAATCCTGTGGCTGGCCTCATAGACAAGCTCAACCTTGAAAAAAATTGCATGACACTTCTTCTGAGTAACAATCTTGATGAAATGGATGATAATGAAAAGACACAACCTGCAGATAAGGTATTACATGAAAATCTATTTATTTGTGATTCGCTTATCCTTGCGCAGATTAATAGCGTGCTGTCCTTGCAGATTAAATATTTCGAACATGCAACTATGCAAGATAGGATAATCCACATACTATGTGATGCTACATGGATTGTTTGATGTTGGACATGATTTAAAAACAATTTTTCTAATCTCAAATTGATCGAAGTCCAGATGTTTGTTTATTCTTGCAGTTAATACGGCTTATGTTTGTTGCTACTGTTAGGTCTTTTCATAAGAAGTAGCATTCTTCAGTCCCTTTTATATAATTTCGTTGAAGATATATAACATCTCAACAATAACTTCCTCATTACTGAATGAACTTCTAGGTGGAAATTGACCTGGCACTTTCAGCTTATGCAAATGCACGGCGCTGGTATGAAATGAAGAAGAGACAGGAAAGCAAGCAAGAAAAGACAATCTCAGCTCATGAAAAAGCCTTCAAAGCTGCTGAGAGAAAGACCCAATTTCACCTTTCACAGGTGCACAAAACTAATTATATCTGTTTACCCAAGTACTATATCTAGAAAATTGGTTTTGATACTTGGACAAGTCCCTTCTTGCATAATTGTGTAATCCAATGACAGCCAGTCACTTGGCGCAAGAAGACTTTGCAAAAATGTTTCTTAATGCTAGTTCCAGTATATGTAGTTGTCCTACATAAGATATTGCATTATCACTCTGCGCCTGCTTATTTTAAAGGATTTTATTATCTTCTATTTCCGTAATACAATCTTGCATTCCATATATTTAGTCCTTATTGTAACCCAATTATTTAATTTGTAGGAAAAAACTGTGGCTGCAATTACACATATGCGCAAAGTTCACTGGTTTGAAAAATTCAACTGGTTCATCAGCAGTGAGAATTATCTTGTAATTAGTGGCCGAGATGCTCAACAAAATGAGATGATAGTCAAACGTTATATGTCAAAAGGAGATTTGTAAGTGATTCTTATAAAGATTTATTTTAATCACTTTAGTTATATAGTTAGCGTTCAGTCCTTAATATATAGACGTTGTGGTTGATATATAAACTTATAGACTAATATCATTTAAATATAAGGAAAAATTATTATTATGATCATCAAAACAGGATGGTATAGACACGGTTTTATTGTTAGTTGATTGCAGTTAGTAACACTATGAAATATAGTTGGGAACAGTGAGGAAGAACACATTCGGTACCATAGGTGCTTTCTAGTGTTCACTTGTTTTTTTTGCTGGATTTCACTTTTTTGGTGCTAAGATATTCTCTGAAGAATTATAAGAACATATATACACAGTATGTACACAGTGTAAGTATAACAATTTGTGTACTAATGGAATTGTATTGTGTCAACTTTTGCATTTCCAGTATTTGGTTATCAATACTTGACACTTGCTATCAAGCTCAATCTTCCTGCTATCTGAAACTGGGATAACTAGACTTGTGTAAAAATATGCAATTACAAATGTTCACATATTTTTTTCCTATCTGTAGTTTATTCTCATATTGTGAGTTTGGTGATGAACCAGATATGTCCATGCAGAACTTCATGGAGCTTCTAGCACCATAATCAAAAACCACAAGCCAGAAAACCCTGTACCGCCTCTTACTTTAAACCAAGCTGGATCTTTCACTGTAAGTAAGCTTGACACTGTGCTTCGTTAGTTTTTTTCACTTCTCTCTCTTTGCAAGGTGAAAGAACTTACCTCCACTCTATTCTTGATTAGGTCTGTCACAGCCAGGCTTGGGACTCCAAGATTGTAACGAGTGCTTGGTGGGTCTATCCTAACCAGGTCAGTAAAACTGCTCCTACCGGAGAATATCTCACAGTTGGAAGTTTCATTATCCAGGGAAAAAAGAATTTTCTTCCTCCACACCCTCTTGTCATGGGATTTGGGATGTTATTTTGTTTGGATGAGAGTTCTTTGGGGTCTCATTTAAATGAAAGGAGGGTAAGGGGTGAAGGGAAAGGAACAAATGAGAAGGAAGAAATTGAACAATTTCAAGAAATATCGGACTCTGAGACCGAGGAGAAGGATTCAGAGAAGAAGCACAATCTACCATCGGCAAATTGTGCAGAGCTAACTAGAGAAAAACCAAGACTTGAAGCAGTGTCTACTGAATATGGATCTGACAGTAATTTAAATAAAACTAATGTAAAAGCTATTAATGAGCCGAAACATATGGCTGAAACAGGGACAAGTTTGTATAGCACGCATACTGGAACTAAAACTTCTGATATCTCAGAATTTGATGATCTTATAGATAGAGCTCTAGAGCTCGGGCCTAATGAGTTGGTCAAAAATTATGGATTCCAAGGTTCTCATGAAGAACCCGAGCAACATAATCTTTATGATGGAGAAAGAATACAAAGGGAAAAGCCCTATATCTCAAAAGCTGAGAGAAGAAAGCAGATGAAAGGCCAGAAAAGTGACAGCGTAAATGAATCTGTTGATTATGGGAAAGAAGAGGATGCCAAATGTAATAACAATATGAAGAGCGCGTCTGTCAAACACTATCAGTTTTCGAGGCCAGTTGGTGGTGGAAAACTGAGCCGTGGGCAGAAGGGTAAACTAAAGAAGATGAAGGAAAAGTATGCTGATCAAGATGAAGAGGAAAGAAAAATTCGAATGGATCTGTTTGCTGTGAGTACAAACCTTGACAAATACTGCAATAATATCAAATGTTGCATTGGAATCTTTACATCATACATATTGCTCATCTTTGCTTTATCTATTTCTTTTCTTACTTGTTTCAAAACCGAAGAATTTTGTATGACTATTTGCAACATCATGATGTCATAGTGTTCATTTTTCTAAATATTCATCAAAGAGGTTTGTTTTGCCGTGTTTCTAATTACCATCCAAGTAGCTACTAGTCATAAGACTTAATTGTTCTTAAGATGAATTCTCTACATTACCTACACTGAATTATTTCTTGTGCTTTCATGTTATATCAAGAAGGTTTTGATTTAAAGTACTCAAACATGTATGTGTATAAGCATTGTTACTAGTCTCATGAAAACATTCGACAATGAAGCTCATATTTCTATTGTTTATACCATGAATCACAATACATCTTAACACCTTAAAATTGTGCTACTTTTTGAAGGTCAAATTTACGATAGTGAATACGCTAACTCCTTTCCATTGTTATTTTCTAGTCTGCTGGAAAAGTACAAAATAACATAGTGGAGCCTAAGACGGAAGCAGTAGCTGTGTCAAAACTGGCAACTGGTATGTCTCAATAGTGAAGATAATCAACTCTTTTTTGTGTATATATAGATTAGTGTATAGCATAAATTGATTTCTTGACATTTGTAATTTCACCAACAAAATTTCATCTTTGTGGTGCCTGGGCGATGGAAAAGAGTTTTCATGGTGGGAAAGAATATTGTACAGTGTTATATGCAACAATTCTGTCCAAATTTTGTGGCGAAGTGCAATTTGTAACTTTTACCACTGCATAATTGATCATTAAAAGACATCTTATTTTGGCATCATTTTGCTTTCTCAGGCCCTGACGTTACGACAAAAATATGTTACAAATGTAAGAAGGCAGGTCATCTGTCTCGTGATTGCCAAGGACTTCAAGATGAAGCTGCGCAAGGTCGTCCACGTACTAGACCACAAAACCTTTCCCGCGCAACTCTAGAAATAGGTGGTATCGAGGAGGATAGGTTAGCCATGGAAGAAGACGATATAAACGAGATTGGGGAAGACGAGAAAGAGAAACTAAATGATGTGGATAATTTGACAGGGAATCCGTTGCCTAATGACATCCTATTATATGCTGTACCTGTCTGCGGCCCTTATAATGCATTGCAATCATACAAATATCGAGTCAAGATAATCCCAGGCACATCAAAGAGAGGGAAAGGTAATAAATATTTTCTTAAATAATTAATAATCTCAATGCACACAAGGTTTCTAGCCTTCACTCTGTTATTGTTCCAAAAATTATTTTTAGTTCAACATCTAGTAAATTTGACAATTTATTAATTCTCGAGCCTTGAATATTTGGCAAGAACCTTGGCATTTTGTCATCGCGGAGTTGACATGTCTTTCAACGTTGTTTTCTTCTCATCCTCCCTCGTTTCATTATTTTACAGCTGCCAAGATGTCTCTGAACCTTTTTAGTCAGATTCTTGAGGCAACACAGAGAGAGAAGGAACTGATGAAAGCGTGCACAGATTCTGAGCTTGTTGCTGCAATCATTGGCAATTTAAAAGTGTCCGCAACAGGCCTTAATCAACTGAAGCAGAAAGAAAAGAAAGGAAAGAAAGCTAGCAGACAACAGAAATAGTGAGTGTAACAATTTCAGAAACGTTTGTACTGACAAAAGATGTCCTAGATTCGATAACTTAGACACTCTCATAAACAACTTGTCCTTGTGGTTGAGTGGAACCTATTTCGTTTTACAACGAGTTCAGAGGTCAGCATCTAACTCATGATCACACAATATCTATGAAACAAGCCAATGCCTACGCTTTTATAAGAGCATAATTTTCATTATTTCAAAGAGCTGTAATTTTATTCTCAGAAGACCAAATTGCCTTTGAGTATTACACTCTTTGCTCAGTAAAAGCAAAACAAAATATAATTTGGCTGTCCTCGTTCTTTTCAATAATTTCAATTTTTTTCTGAAATTCTATTGATTCAAAAGGTCTTTCGACATACCAAGTTGAAATTCCGGATGGACATTCCCCATCCTCCACCTACGATCAGCTATGGAACTACTATATCTCGCTAGATAGTGAGATACATTATTCGCAGACCGTTTGACAAATAAGAAAAACACTCTTGTTTTTTACCTCACCTAAAGCCTTTCTGATGCCAATACCCTCTGCAACTTCCGGAGCAATTTTGCCAGCTTTGCAGTTTGACATTACTTAACTCTGTTGCTCGTCGGAGGTCTCCAGTGTTCATGTCCGTCTTCTGGGGTCATGTAACCTAGTACATTGACGAATGAATTGTCTTAGAACGCTTTGCATTGGTTGACATATTTCGCTGATTCAACCACCTCATGTACTACCATGTTGTGTTGGTTCCATTCCGTTATCGTGTGCAGACATGCAATTGCGAACATTCCACCAAGGAGTGCAGGATCGTTTCAGAGTTAACATTACAAATGGGCCACAGTGTATTCACATCAAGATTCTTGAGTAAAGTGAAAATCATAGATATTCACTTAGCAAAAAATAATAATCATATATATTGCACATATATAGATCTTGAGAAATTATGAAGAAGTGATTTTATACTACCTTTGTTTGGAAATATTAGTCTTTTGACTATTCTGCACGTAAGAAAACAAGTACCTCAAAGTTTCGAGCAAGAGGGGGAGGAAAAGAATTCAAGCTGTGCAGAATAAAGCTTTAATTTTCTAGGGGGTAGAAGATGAGGCCACGACAATTTTTAATACTGGTATGAACGTGGGTTTACTACCTATCCAGGATAAGGAAACCTCATTGAGGTTGATCAGGGAGAATCTGAATTTTTAATCAGATAACTATAACTTACACACTTGTGTTGTCTCGTAAATAAGCAAATTTTAGTAAGCTGGAATGTGAGAGGGGGCTTCTAGTGAGTCAAACTGTCTGAATATAAGATCTGTGGTGGGAGAATCAAAGGCTACGATACTATGTATACAGGAGACGAAATGTCAGGGGTGGACACAAAAAAGAACCTACTCTTTGGGAGTAGGCCTTCTAATGGTCTGTCTGGAGGTCTTGTATTAGCTTGGAGGTTAGGAGTTATAAACATTGAGGAAAAGATTGTTTTAAATGGATGGCTAAGTGTGAAAGGTGTTTGTAGATTCTCAGGACTTCCTATTGTTTGTATAAATGTTTGTGCACCTCAAAGTCCTGCAAGAAAGTTCAGAGAGGGAAAATTGTTTGTATGGAGAATTGGATACAACAAGTTTCTCTCATTTCCTTTTCTAGAGCAGGCTGTTAGGCGTCCCTCTGGTAAACTCGAATTATATGTCGCATGGGAGTAGACTGGATAGGGCTCTTACAAACATAATTGGAATGATAAAGGCTTATGGATTCTGGTGGCTAGTAAAAGGCGAAATTCATATCATAAGCCAATAATATCTAAGTGTTCTTCGGACAACTGGGGGCCTAGGCCTTTTCGTTTCTTCAATTGTTGGCTTGATAACAAGGATCTGGTGAAAAAATTGGGCAGTGTTTAGAGTAATTCAAAGGCCTTATCAGTGGACGCAAAATTGAGGGACATAAAGAGCTTTGTGAAAAGCTGGAATCTTAATCAATTGGGTAATATAGATGCTAGAATCGTGGAAACAGGAACAGAAGAAGGCTGATATTGAAAACGCTTCTGCTAACATGAAGTTTCAAATAAGGGACCAGTTAGATGAATTTTACAAGATGAAAATTAGCATGCTTTGTCGAAAAGCGAGAGTTAGCTGGAGTCTTAAAGGTGAAAAGCTAAGAAGCAAGGATAAGGGAATGCGGGTACGTAGTGCGGAGATACATGGATTCAGTAAATAAAATAATATGAGGATTCGGGTGGGGATACCGCATATATGTTTATTATAAATATATATTTGATGTTATAATGATGAAATCTATTAACAAAACTAATAATTTTATGCAAATTGTATCAAATACATGATATAAGCATCTATAAAACAAGAATTTAAACTAAAATTACTTATATATGTAGTATAAATATTAAAAATAGGGCTGAGTTCTATGGAGTCCACCTTTTTATCGGAGTCCTCGGAGTCCATCTACGTTCTGCAAATAAAATATATTGTAAAACGTGTTATTTTGCAAAACATGTTACACAAATAGCATAACTTCAACAAAATTATGCAAATCTCATATATTTACGGTACAATATGTATGTTCTGCAATATGTTCTGCAACATGAACATTTATGTTCTGCAAACTAAACATGTTTTGTAGAATATATATTTTTGCAATGTTCTGCTTGTAAAATGTATGCAATTTACAAGATTTTTGATAGAATAGTGATGTTTGTCGAAAAATAATATGTTTTGCAATATTTTAAGCTATATTTTACTTGCAGAACATATATGGACTCCGAGGACTCCAATTAAAGGTGGACTCTATAGAACTTTACTCATTAAAAATATATATATTTTAATTGAGAATTTTTAAGAATATTGAAAATCGGAGTGTTCCCGAAAATCCGAATACGGGGGTGCGTGAGGTAGGGGAATTCGTTGGGTGACCCAAGAATCCCCGCTTCCCAGGTGAAAAGAATACAAAGTTCTTTCACAAAGTGATAAATAGCAGGAAAAGTTCTAATCAAATTCGGTCGTTACAGCATAATAATCTAAAGTTGACGAAACCCGAAAAAATCAAGGAAGCTATTCTTTCTCATTTCAAGAAATTCCTGCATACAGATTCCCAGAGCAGAGTCTTTGAACTGGGTTCTCTGGGGCTACACTTCTTGAACCATTTGGACAGATTGGGTCTAATAAAGGAGTTCTCTATGATGGAAATAGAGTTGGCTTTAAATGAAAAAGATTCTTTGAAAGCACCAGGTCCGGATGGTATGAACGTTGGAGTATGGAAGATGCTAGGTCCTCTATCAGGCATGATGTTTTTAAGTTCTTCTCAAATTCCCATTAAAAAGGCTCCATACTGAAAAGTTGTAATGCTTCCTTCATAGCTCTTATTTCAAGGTCTGCTTCAGCTCAAAAAACACAAGATTATAGGTCCATTAGTTTTGATGAATGCAGTAATGTAGCTTATAACAAAAGTCCTAGTTCCAAGATTGAAGAGGGTGATGAATTTGCTGGTTTCAGAAAACCAATCTGCTTTCATTCAAGGGCGTCAAATTTCGGATTGCATCTTGATTGCAAATGAGGTATGTGCTTCCTTAAAAGCCAAAAAATGCAGAGGAGTGATTTTGAAAAGGCGTTCAATAGCAACAATGGGATTTTCTCTTTGATCTACTTGAGAAAATGAACTTTTGCAGAATATGGATTAACTGGATTCGGAATATTTTCAGAACTTCCTCCATCTCGATTTTGGTTAATAGTAGTGTCAGAAAAATGAAATTTTAGATCTAAGTTTTATTATGTTCTTGATGTTAATTCCAAAATCTAATGATTGAAAGTTATTATTTGATATGAGAACTTAAACTTTGATGTATGGTTTTAAGAATTTTTCTTAATGAAATTTATAAAAAATTAGAGTTGAAGTTAGTGGTTTGAAAGAGTCTAAAGTAAAATTGTATTATTTGTCCCACATTGAAAATAAATAAAAGGGGTGTTTGGCTTTACATAGTATAACACACATGGGTAGTGTACAACTACTAAGGTGTGTGATGGTGTATGGTGTTCTTATGTGGTTCGCGCACGCGCACACACGCGCACCGCCGCCGTGCCATGCACCGGGTCGAAGAGCGATTTGGGCGAATGTCTAGGCGTCTCGCGTACGCGAGGCAACTTGGGTGAGGATTTTATTTATTTGTGATATTTCTGTTGGGCTCAATTATTTATATAAAATATATTCATAATTAAAAACAGTAAAGCTGATATAATGTGTGAGACAAATGTATAAGTTGTTACCTTTTTTATTTAAATTCAAAATCAACAGTTTCGATTTATTTATTAAATGGGTTTTTAAATCTGATATTAATGCAGGGTGGTCAGTTTTGCAACAATCTCAATAGCATCAAAAAGAATTATCTTAATGAGAGTCGGCCGTCATTCATAACTATCATCCATCTTTCACCATTCTCTCCTTCCATCAAATTCACATTCGTCCCATCCATCCTCTCATCTCGTTTCCTCCATTTTTAAATCTTTAATTTCTATTATAATAGTTTTCACCAAATCCTTTTGGGTGTGATCTTGTTACTGTACCCATCTTTTTGGGTTGTTGATTGTCCTCAATTTTTGGGTGTATGTCTTGTTGCGTTTTTGATTCGTTGTCATGTTGCATTAAGAATGATTTCTACGGTGTATTGGGAGATATGTGCAACCCGCTTCAAATCTGGAATTGTGGTACTTATCGTGAGAGCTCACCTCGCACAACAAAGGATTGTTCAATATATGGGGCATCTGTACCCCCAACCTCGGTTGGTGTAACTGATGGATATGAACACTGGTTTATCACCGGTTTTTTATGTGCGCAGGTCAATTGTGATTTTACTATTTTCAGTGATAGTGGTGTCGAATGGATTGCTCAAGAAACTTTTATGATCATTTTTATTATCAAGAATATTTATATTCTATCTGTTAAGCAATCTGAAAATAAAACGACTATTTGTTTAGCTCGGTTTTTGTTTCACAATCAGGTTGTAATTGTTAGTTTGAGGGTTTTTCATGACTGTGTTCTTATGTTTTATGTTCAATAAAATCTTATTGTTCGTAAAAAAAAATCAAATGGGTTGTTTAATTCTGATATTAATGCAGGGTGTACCACACCTTACATTCTCTACACCTCTCTACTTTCTCCTCTCTCCCAAACACACACTGAGTTACTGGTTTTTCCGGCGAGTGAGGTGCTAATCAAAGTTGAGCTTGTGTTTACTGTGAACACCAAGCTCGGAGTTGTTTTTATCCTGGAGGAGGCATTGTAAGCATCCCAACACTGCAGGTGGGGGAAATTATCTCTTCAAGAGAATTCAGGGTTTCGAGCAAGGCCTGGCGACTCAACTATTTAGTAATTTCGTTTGATTGTACTTGTTGATGGCCTCCGCTTTTCCTTTACTATATCACTTTGTTAAAGTTATGGTTACGGGTACAATTTATGGTCTTTCTTTGTTCTTACAGTTACTGATATGCTTGCTATTTACCTACATGTTTTGTTTCGTTATTTATTGTCTTGGCCTTGCCTTGTTAAATGTTATATATAACTGCATCTACGTTGCTGTAATAGTTAGTATTTCCAACATTCTTGACGAGATAATTAGTTATATATTATTTAGCATAATGGTTAACGAAACTGAGGTTCCCATTGGTGGTAGTTCTGGTGCATCTGATGGGGTCATTGATTGGACCGCTTACAGTTTTTCACAAGTCGTTGAATTGACTGGCTTGCCAGAGAAATTCAATGGTGGCATCGACTTTTCTCGCTGGAAGAAAAGGATGAAATTGTGGCTGACTGTAAAGGGTTTGTGGCCGGTTGTGGAGTATGAGAAACCGGTTGTAGATCAAGAAAAGGCTGACACGGTTAAGGCTTTTGTGAAGTGGGCTGAGAAGGATGAGGTTGTTAGGGCGGCCATTTTGGCTGCTCTAACAAACACCTTGTTTGATGTTTATTATTCTGATGCTTCATCCGCAAAACACTTATGGGAGAAACTGGACCAGACACACAATACTGACTCACAAGGTCTGGAAAAGTATTTTGTGGCTAGGTTCTTTGAATTCAAGCTGGTGGACAATAAGTCAATGACTGAGCAAGTGCATGAGTTCGAGATGATAGTGCATGCTTTGAAGGAGTCTGGAATGGACCTCCCCGAGAAGTTCAAGGTTATGAGCGTGATTGAAAAGCTCCCGAAGTCTTGGGAAGAGTTCTCTCTCCCCCTGAAAAGACAGAAATGAGAGATCACCTGGACCAACCTTATGCTGGACATCTCGGTTCAAGAACAACACAAGTCTAAACAGGGACATGTGATTCCATCTGAGCACGGTACCTCGAAGGTAAATGTAGCAACTGTAGGACAGAAAAGGAAGCCTGCTTCTAAGAAAGTTTATAGTAATAAACCTAAGAGTGACAAGTACAAGGCCAAGAAACCAAAGGCAAACAAACTCTGTTGGTCTTGTGGGCAGGTTAGGCACTGGAGTAAGGACTGCCCGACAAAGAAAGCGAAGAAAACCGAGGTGGTAGCGCAAGCGAATGTTGTACTTGGAACCGCAAGTGGGCCCGTTGTGAACATGGTTGTTGGTAAGGCTATGGCTTCCGAAACCAACATTGACCGGTATGTATCCTACAACCCTGTACTATTTTCTACCTATCTGTCAAATGAATGGTTGATAGATACTGGATTTAATGTACATATTTGTGCTGATATTAGTTTATTTGTATCTTATCAACAGAGACTTAACTTGACTGTGAAGATGGGGAATGCTAGTGTTACTCAAGTACATGGAGTAGGAAATGTGGATCTGAAGTTCCCTTCAGGACGTATTCTATCTCTAACTAGAGTGCATCATGTTCCCGACATGCGTAGAAATATAATAAGTGGAAGCTGTTTAGTTTCTAATGGTTTTGAAATTTCTTTCAAGTGTAATAAAGTAGTTCTTATTCATACTGGTACATTTTTTGGCAAGGCTTACTTGTCAAATGGTTTATTTGTTATTAATGTTGAACCCTTTTTGGGGACTTTGAATAACGATATTATTCCTTATGTTAACTATGTTGAATCCTCAAATTTATGGCATGCTAGACTAGGTCAATTAAACTTTGGTGCTCTTAAGAATATGATGAACTTAGAGTTGGATCCAAAACATACCCTAGAAAAGAATTCTAAATGTCAAGTATGTGTGTTTGGTAAACAAATAAGGAAACCTTTTCATAATACTGTTAGGGATTCAGACTTGCTAGATTTAGTACACACTGATATTTGTGAATTTGGTGGTGTGTTAACCAAGGAACAATTTAGATACTTCATTACTTTTATAGATGATAGTGGTAGATATTGTTATGTTTATTTACTTAGACATAAGGATGAAGCACTTAGTAAATTCATTATATATAATTCTGAAGTAGAAAAACAAACTAGTAAGGTACTTAAACGGTTGAGATCTGACAGAGGTGGTGAGTATACGAGTAACACTTTTAATGAATTTTGTGCAAATAATGGTATAGTTCATGAAGTTACTCCACCATACACACCTGAGTCTAATTGGGTTGCTGAATGAAAGAACAGAACATTTAAAGATATGATTAATAGTATGCGTATTAACTCTAGGTTGCCTAAATACATATGGGGAGATGCTCTAAATACGGCGTGCCATATTTTGAATAGAGTCCCTCTGAAATAAGACACTTTGGGGTTATGGAAAGGCAGGATGACTAGTCTTAAGTATCTTCGCGTGTAGGGGTGCCTTGCTAAGGTGCTTGTTCCTGAACACAAGAGAAAGAAACTAGGTCCGAAAACTATTTATTGTATGTTTTTGGGCTATCTTGAAACCACTACAGCTATGAGATATACAAGTATTAAAATTTGACTTCGAAGGTATAGTGGAAAACACGATAGTTGAATTTCGAGATGCTACATTCTTTGAGGATGTCTACCCTATGAAGACTGGAATTCCTGAAAAGACTTCTGAGGAAGATCATACTCACACATCGAGTTCTATTCCTGATCATGTGGAAAAGATGACAAATGTGGGGGCGGAACCTAGTAGTAGCTCTACTCCTAAGGAAGTAGAGGAACCAAGGAGAAGTAAGCGTGCAAAGGTAGTTAATGATTTTGGAGGTGATTTTATCACTTACAATGTCGAGGAAGAACCTTTAACTTTCCGACAGGCTATGGATTCTTTGGAGTCTAGGCATCGGAAGGGCGCTGTGAAGAGTGAAATTGACTCTATTATTTCTAATGGAACATGGGAGTTGGTTGATCTCCCTCCTGGGTGTTCTACTATCGGGTGTAAATGGGTCTTTAAAAGGAAGTTGAACCCTGACAGCTCTATAGATAAGTATAAAGCTAGACTGGTAGCTAAGGGTTTTAAGCAAAAGGAAGGAATCGATTACTTTGATACATACTCTTCGGTTGCAAGGATGGTAACAATCTGAATGCTTACAACATTGGCTTCCGTCCATGGTCTTATCATCCATCAGATGGATGTAAACACAGCTTTTCTTCATGGTGAACTTGAGGAAGAGATTTATATGGACCAACCTGAGGGATTTGTTGTATCTGGAAATCAAAGGAAAGTATGTAAGTTGATCAAGTCCATTCATGGCTTGAAACAAGCTCCCAGGGATTGGCATAAAAAGTTTGATGAAACTGTATTGTCTTTCAGTTATATGATTAATGAAAGTGACAAGTGTGTCTACACCAAAGTTAAAGGTAGTGAGTGTGTTATCTTGTGCCTATATGTGGATGACATCTTATTGTTTGGAACCAATATTGAGATTATTAACGAGATAAAAGATTTCATGAAAAGGCACTTTAAAATGAAGGATATGGGTGAAGCTAGTGTGATTCTTGGAATTGAACTGGTTCAGTCGGCTGAAGGAATAACCTTGACTCAATCTCATTATATAGAGAAATCTATACTTGAGAAATATGGTTATTGACAGTGTAGAATCGCTAGTACACCCTATGATCCTAAAGTTGCCCTTGTCAAGAATACTTTAGGAGTACATGTGTCTCAGTTTAGGCATTCTCATATTATTGGGAGCTTGCAGTATCTTGCTAATTGTACTAGACCGGATATTTCATATTTTGTGTCTAAATTGGCTAGATATACAAGCTGTCCAAACAGAACTCATTAGGATGCTCTTGATAGAGTACTTAGATATCTAAAAGGCACAATGTACCTTAGTTTACACTATAGGAGATTTCCCGGTGTACTTGAAGGGTACAGTGATGCAAGTTGGATAGCTAAGAAGTCTGGTTACAATGGAATGACCGAATATGTGTTCACCTTGACAGTTGGAACAATATCCTGAAAGTCAAGCATACAGACTATAGTAACTCGGTCTATATTTGAGGCTGAGTTGTGTGCACTTGATGCCACGGGGATGGAGGCTGAATGGTTACACGGACTTATATCTGTGATACCTGTAGTAAGCAGACCGCTTCCTGCTATTTCTATTCATTGTGATAGTCGAACAACTATCGACAAGATTAGCAGTAAAAATCATAATGCTAAAACAAAGAGACACATCCAAGTTAGACTCAAGTCTATAAGGGGTTTAGTGTCTGTTATGATTATAGCTATAAAGTTTATAGGAACTCAGAATAATATAGCTGATCCTTTGACTAAAGGACTGGAACCTGCTGTGGTCCTCAAGTCAAGGTTGGGGATGGGACTATCGACCCATCATAATTCATCAACAGTGGGAACCCAATATATATGAGAGGAGATCCCTGGAAGTGTATTCCATGTGGTAATAACAAGCTGTAAGGAAGAATTGGTAGTACCTTTCCTACATAGATGAAACTATTGGATATGAGTTTATCCCCTGTAAACCTAGAAGGTACTGACACTGCTAGAAAAGCAAGAGCGTTAAAACTCTGGATGGGATCAAGTCATTCGATGAGATAGAAGCAGTATATCTCTGGAGATGCCCAGCTAAGCGAATGATTTGTGTGGTTGCAATTAGAGGAAAGGGTTCTTCCTTAAAGTATTCGACGAACAGGATCGAGACAAGACCATTAATGTCTCAAAGCCGTAGATTGGCACCATAGCCATTGACTTGTCATCGTCTATGGAACATGGTTACACTAATCGAATTAAGATTCAAGGTGAAACATTCCATCTGAATCCGGTAGCCATTGAAGTAGAGGACTTAGGAGGGTTCAAACCCGGAAGGGTACCGACTCTGAAAAATAAGTCATGATGAAAAACCTAATCGCATTTCTATATGGATTTGTGGGGGATTGTTAGAAAAATAGAGTTTTAGATCAAAAGTTTTATTATGTACTTGATGTTAATTCCAAAATCTAATAATTGGAAGTTGTTCCTTGATATGGGAACTTAAACTTTCATGTATGGGTTTAAGAATTTTTCTTAATGAAATCTATTGAGAATTAGAGTTAAACTTAGTGGCTTGAAAGAGCTTGAAATGAGAATGTATCATTTGTCCCAAATTGAAAATAAATAAAGGCGGTGTTGGCTTTATATAGTATCACACACATGGGTAGTGTAAAACTACTAAGGTATGTGATGGTGCATGGTGTTCTTGTGTGCTTCACGCACGCACACACACACGTGCGGGCGCCCGCCTCCCCGCCCCGCCATGCACCGGGCCGGGCCCTGTAGAATATCTCTGCGTCTCGCGTGGCGACCTAGGCGAGGATTTTATTTATTTGTGATTTAATTTAATTTGAATTAATTTTATCAGTTGGTCTGGGTTAATATTTCTGTTGGGCTCAATTACTGGGTTCGGTTTCAGAACTGGGCTGAGTCACTTTATAAGTGGGCTAAGCCAGATTCATTGAAACTGGACATGTAACTTATAAAATATATTCATAATTAATAATATTAAAGCTGATATAATGTGTGGGATAAATGTATAAGTTGTTACATTTTTTATTTAAATTCAAAATCAACAGTTTCGATTTATGTATTAAATGGGTTGTTTAATTCTGATATTAATGCAGGGTGGTCAGTTTTACTTAGCCTCTAGTATAAATAGAGAACTAAGTTTCTGAATTATATACACCACACCTTACATTCTCTACACCTCTCTACTTTCTCCTCTCTCCCAAACACACACTGAGTTACTAGTTTTTCCAACGAGTGAGGTGATAGTCGAAGTTGAGCTTGTTGTTACTGTGAACACCAAGCTCGAAGTTGTTTTATTCTGTAGGAGGCATTGCAAGCATCCCAATACAGCAGTTGGGGGAAATTATCTCTTCAAGAGCAGTCAGGGCTTTGAGTAAGGCCTGAAGACTCAGCTGTTTAGTAATTTCATTTGATTGTACCTGTTGATGACCTCTGCTTTTCTGTTACTATATCACTTTGTTAAATCTATGGTCACGGGTACAATTTCTGGACTTTTTTTGTTCTTGCAGTTACTGATATGCATGCTATTTACCTACATATTTTGTTTCGTTAATTGTTGTCTTGGCCTTGCCTTGTTAAATGTTATATATAATTGCCTCTATGTTGTTGTAATAGTTAGTATTTCCAATAAATAGTCCTACTAATGAGTTTCATCCTAATAGAGGATTGAGGCAAGGTGACCCCTTGTCACCTCTCTTTTTTAACTTGGTTTGAGAAGTGTTGTTTACATTGTTGGTGCTTGTAAATAAGAAAGGGATATTCATGGAATTAGATTATCCTCGGGAAAGTAGGATATTACACATCTGTAATATGCCGATGATGTAATTCTTTTCCTTAAAAATGAGCTCGTTCTATTAAAGGGAAGGGTGTTGCAATGTTTTGAACTTCTCACTGATTTTAAAGTAAATTTTAAAAAAACCAGTTTATTTGGTTATAACGAGGAAGGAACAATCTTACCTTTATGGACAGATTCTTTTTTGGGGTGCAAAGTAGGGGGTTCATTGGATTACTTAGGAGAAAAAATTGGAGGATCGATTTTCTCTGTCTCTTATTGGAACCCTCTTCTGTACAGGGTCAAAAAAAACTTCACTCCTAGGATTTGAGTTCGATGTCGATGGTGTTGGATATATTTGATAATGTCATGTGTAATATAATTTGTGTTTAGTTTTCAGATCTTACCTAACAGGACAAATCAATATTTAACCGGAAATCAGCGCTTATACTGAACATAGAACTTAAGATATCAGAACTTAAGTTATCAGAACTTAAGTGATCAGAAGATATTTATCAGGAGATAATATCAGGACTTAAGATGACTTTCAGATAAGGCAGGCAACTGATTGAAAGGAAAGAAGATCGATACTAAGACAGAAATAAATATGCACGAAGAAGGAATTCTATGAAGAATAGAATACTTGGAAGAAAAGATAACTAGTTGATATATTTTAGGAAGCGGAATTATATTCATATCAATTAGAAGATTATCTTGTAACTGTGTAGTATATAAACATAGGCATAGAGTTTACACTAGAAGTGTTATGATTATCGAAGTTATTATTCTTTGTAACTCTAGCAGCTCTCGTGATAATTTGTTCATCACTGAGAGAGGACAGTTCCATATTGTAACATAATTTATTGTGTTGAATAAAATCTGTTTTCTGTTACTTGAGTTCTTATAATCGATTTGATTGTGCTAAACACTGTATTCAACCCCTTCTACAGTGTGTGTGACCTAACAAGTGGTATCAGAGCAATCTGTTAACACACAAACAATTTAAGATCCAAAACAATCATGTCTGAAGAAGAAACTCCAACCAAGCCCACCAAAACTGAAGAACCTTCAAAAACCATAACCCATAATCGATATGAGACTATAAGAGTTCCCATGTTGAAACCTTTTGAGTATTCCATATGGAAAGTGAAGATGGCTATGTTTCTGGAAGCTATAGATCCAGAATATCTCGACAGGATTTATGAAGGACCACATATGCCAACCAAACTCTCTGTGGAAGTTGCAGGTCATCCAGCAAAGTCTGTACCAAAGGAGAAAAGTGATTACACTGCTGAAGATATCCAATCGATTGCAAAGGATGCAAAGGTAAGACACTTGCTGCATAGTGCCATTGATAATGTCATGTCAAACAGGGTAATTCAATGCAAGACTGCAAAAGAGATATGGGATGCTTTGGAAATAAGGTGTCAGGGAACTGATGCAATCAAGAAGAACATGACGACGATACTCAAAGCCTGATGAGTCATTAACTGATTTATATGACAGATTTGTCAAACTCTTGAATGATTTGTCACTAGTTGACAAAGAGTATGATATTGAAGATTCAAATCTTAAGCTCCTGTTAGCTCTTCCTGAAAGATGGGATTTGAAGGCCATAATAATAAGAGACAACTATAATCTTGACGAAACAACTCTTAATGAAATTTATGGGATGCTCAAGACTCATGAACTTGAGATGGAACAAAGAAGCAAGAGGAATGGAAGAAAGTCAAGGACAGTTGCTTTTGTGGCTGAGGAGGAAATTCCCAAAGAAGCTGCCTCAAAGAAAGGAAAAGGCAAGCCTCTCATCACAAAGTCTGATACTGAGTCATCAAGTTCTGATAGTGATGATGACTCACAAACTGAAAGTATATCTGAGATAGACCCTGATGAAGAGATGATGAAACTGTGTGATCTTATGGTGAAAGGGATCACAAAGATTGCATACAGGAAATTCAGAAGAGGAAAGAAGTTTTCCAGGAAAGGTACAAGTTCGGATAAGAAAGGCTTCAGAAAATCTGAAGGCAAAGGAGGAAAGTCTGACAGAGGAGATTACTCAAATGTTAAATGCTACAACTGTGGTGAGAAAGGCCACATATCTCCAGATTGCAGAAAAGGGAAAAGTGACAAAGGCAAGGCTCTTGTCACAAAGAAGAAAAGCTGGCCAGATGCTTTAGATTCTGAGGATGAGGAAAACTATGCCTTGATGGCAAATGCTGATATCAGTTCTGATACTGCTGACTTAAAGGTACCTCAAACTACTTATGCCTTTCATACTGATGATATTACTGAGTTGAGAAGATATCTTAAAATCATGTGAAAGATTAACTTCTGAAAATCTTGCTTATAAAAAGAGGAATGATTATTTAGAAAAAGAGTTAGTCATGTTCCATCAAACTCAGAAAGATAGAGATGATGCCTTTTATGTTAGGGATGAAGTGTTAAAAATGAATGAATCTCTAAAAACTGAGTTAGAAAAGGAAAGAGAGTTTATTAGGACTTGGACTAACTCTGGTAAAGCAACTCAGGATATTCTTAGTAGTTGAAACTGGAAAGAGGGCTTAGGTTATGGAGATAATAAGAACATTAAGGGAATTGTAGAAACTGAGCCTATAGTTGTTAAACAAAAACCAAAGGAAATCCTGTTAAGTTTGTAACTGCAAAGTCTGATAATGAAAAATCAGAACTTAAGGAGAAAGTAACTTCTGACAAACCTAAACATGATAAGCCAACTGAAGTTAACATAGGCTTAATGACTAAGAAGCAGCTTAAGCATAAGCTGAAAGATGTTAAGAATGTAAACAAGGTAAAACCACCTAGGAAAAATAGGAATAGAAAAGAAGGTGTGAACAAAAGGAACAATTATAAGCCTGTTCCTAATACTCCTAGAAAAACATGTCATAACTGTGGAAATTCTAACCATCTGGCTTCTTTTTGCAGGAAGAATAAGAATATAAACTCCTTACCTTCAAAATCAGAAGTTAAGAGTCATTCTGTTAGATATAAGCCACAAAATCCTTATTTTCATTGTGGTAGTTTATGGCATTCCATTTATCCTTGTAAGGAATATCATAGTTTGTACTATGACTATTATCAAATAAAACCTTCTGGAAAGAAAGTTAGCATTATTCCTTCTAGTATAAGTTCTGATGCAAAGTCTGATATTGCAAATTCTGATGAGAAAACTGTTAACATAAACTCTGATGCTAAATTCGCTGTAAATGTTAACAAACTTAAAAAGGCCAAGGGATCCAAGCAAGTCTGGGTCCTTAAAACTAATCATAAGTGGTCTTTGTGATTGCAGGGCAATAGGAAGAACATCCTAGTTCTGGACAGTGGATGTTCAGGACATATGACTGGAAATTAAGCCCTGCTATCAGACTTTGTGGAGAAAGCTGACCTAGGTGTTTCTTATGGAGATGGCAACATTGGAAAAACTCTGGGATATGGCAATATCAATCTTGGGAATGTCATCATTGAAAAAGTAGCTCTGGTCTCAGGACTTAAACATAATCTGCTGAGTGTGAGTCAAATCTGTGACAGAGTTTATCATGTGGATTTCTTTGAAGAACACTATGAAGTTGTAAGCAAATCTACAGGCAAAGTTGTTCTAAAAGGATACATGCATGGTAACATTTATGAAGTCAAGCGTTCAACAAGTATTGATGGTTCTGCAATCTGTCAGTTGAGTAGAGCATCAATTGAAGAAAGCTGGGATTGGCACAAGAAACTCTCTCATTTAAATTTTAACAATATAAATGAACTAGTCAAGAAAGATCTTGTGAGAGGACTGCCAAAATCAGTATTTGCTCCTGATGGCCTTTGTGATTCATGTCAGAAGGCAAAACAAAGAAAATCTTCATTCAAGAGCAAGACTGAATCATCAATTCTTGAGCCTTATCACCTACTACATGTTGATCTATTTGGTCCAGTGAATGTTATGTCTATTGCAAAGAAGAAATATGCTATGGTCATAGTGGATGAGTTCACCAGATACACATGGGTGTATTTCTTGCACACAAAAAGTGAAACTGCATCTATCTTGATTGATCATGTCAAGCAACTGGATAAATTGGTGAAGGATTATGTGAAGATCATAAGAAGTGATAATGGCACTGAGTTCAAGAATTTGATGATGGAAGAGTTTTGCAAAGACCATGGAATAAAGCAGGAATTTTCTGCTCGTTGGAACTCCACAACAAAATGGAGTTGTTAAAAGAAAGAATAGAACTCTTATTGAAGTTGCACGAACTATGCTTGATGAAGCAAAGTTTCCAACCTACTTTTGGGTTGAAGCTGTGCAGACTGCTTGTTTTACTCAGAATGCAACATTTATCAACAAGCATGGAAAAACACCATATGAGATGTTGAAGAAAAAGAAGCCAAATCTGAAGTATTTTCATGTATTTGGATGTAAGTGTTTTGCTCTTAAGACTCATCCCGAACAGCTATCTAAATTTGATCTAAAAGCTGATGAAGGAATTTTTGTTGGATATCCACTTTCTACAAAAGCCTTCAGAGTCTACAATTTAAGAACAAGGGTTGTCATGGAATCTATCAATGTCTCTTTTGATGATAAGAAGATTACTGAACTTGAAGATTTCAATGATCATGATCAGCTGAGATTCGAAAATGAAGTTTTAAATTCTGATTCTGTAATTCCAGATACTGCAAACTCTGATGGATTAAACTCTGATGTTATTGAAACTGTGGTGACTACGCCTAAGGAAAATGCACCTATGCAGGGGGAGCATACTGAAGATCCAACCACATATCAAGAAGCATCAGAACCTACAACAGGCTCTTCAAGTTCTGATGGGCCAAGTTCTGATAATTCTGGAAACTCATGTTCTGATATTTCTGGAAACTCAAATAATGAAGGATCCAACTCAGAGAGCATAATTTCAGGGGGAGCATCAGAAAATGTTGATGGAGACAGCATGGATCATGGGGGAGCATCCAGTTCTAGAGAAAACCTTCCATCTACAAGGAAGTGGATTAAAGCACATACACCTGACTTAATTATTGGAAATCCTGATGCAGGTGTCAGAACTAGAACAGCTACATCAAATGATTGTCTTTATCATTCTTTTCTTTCTCAGACTGAACCAAAGAAAGTGGAAGAAGCTCTTCAAGATGCTGATTGGGTGCAAGCAATGCAGGAAGAGTTAAATAAATTTGAAAGAAATAAAGTCTGGACCCTAGTGCCAAGACCAAGGAACAGATCAGTTGTTGGTACAAAATGGGTGTTCAGAAACAAAACTGAAAGTGATGGCATAATTACAAGGAACAAAGCAAGGTTGTGTTAGTCCCTTAACAATATAGCAAGAATTACAGAAGGGGGGTTGAATGAAATTCTTGAACCTTTTTCTTAAAATAAAAATGTTCAACTCGATTATAGATATATTTATTTTGATTAGCACAATGCGGAATGTAAACTTGATTGAATCAAAACATAAGTAATTAAAAACAAGAGTCTTTAAAAACTTTCTGGTGGATTTAAATAATTCCACCAGAGATATATATAATATATCGAGAGGACTCTGTGTGCAGAAATGCTCACAGCTGCTTACAAAATAGAACTACTGAGAATACAGGAAATGCTAAAGATTCTGCTTACAAAGATTTCTCTATTTTTATGTTTTTCAGCTATCTGAGTTATTTTTCTATTTGCTACACTCTTGGTTTATATAATACCAAGATTACAAAGTCAAAAAGACTGAACAAATATAAAATCTAACAGTCTTAAGCTTTGCTGCTTTTCGTCCTCTATTACCCAGTTAATGGGCTTCCACAGTGTGTTTGTATACATCTCGACGGCTGTGTGCCAGCTTTCACTGTTCAACTGCTGTTTGAATTCTTCATATGATCATCCGTCGACTCTCAGAACATCCGTTGATGGTTTAGTTGATCATCCATCGACTGCTATATTAAACATCCGTTGATAGTCATTTGATCATCCGTCTATGGCTTTGTTAATAATCCGTCGGTAGCTCTTTTGGCACTTGACTCTATTTCACTTATGCAGAATTATAAGACATCAATTATGTACAATTAATCAACCTATTCTGCATATCTAGTTAAAGTCAACATGACTTATATGCTACTACAGATTCTATACAAAGGTGCATACATAACTGTGCTACAAACTTATTATTACATAAGCTACTCACTCGATGGATAATAAGTTAATCATCCGTCGGGACTATAATGAGTTATCCGTCGGGACTATAATTCTTATTCGTCGAGTGCTACATAATTTCACTAAGTAAAATCTACTTAGATGTTTTGTTTATAAAATCATCAAGTACACAACATATGCACAACAATCTCCCCCAATTTATGTCTATTGGAATTGTAGCCATAAATTAAGAGATACTTGATGATAACAAAATATCCTGAACATATATCTTTAAAGATAAGTAGATAAACTGAAAGTGCTTCAATTAATTAAAATGTGCAAGGTTTGGCTCACAGTCAATTCAAGATGCTCCTCTAGCCTGAGCAGATTTTTCTAGTTCCTTGAAGGTCTGGATCTTCTTCCAAGCTTTCTGTTATTTTCTTCAATTTGATTCTGGAGCTGCCTGTGGAATTCTAGTTCATCAGATTCTGAGAGATCTAGCTTTTCTTGCATTTCCAAGAGAGTCTCATTGCTAGAGATACTCAGTTGGTCTTCTAATCTGAAGAATCTTCTCACACCCTTGTTATCCATGAATTCCATCAGCCAGTAGGGCCTTAGATGCACTCTTCTCCCTGTGTATGGGATGATTAGAGTCTTTGGGAGTGCATCTTTAGCTCTAACACTCCTCAGCTCTTCAATCTTCTTCAATACTAGTCTTCTTGCAGTTACATTGAACCCAAAGTTTTTCTTGAAGGATGAATAGACTTTAATCAGCACAGCTTGGCTTTCTTGAAGAATCCTGTGAAGTGGCCACTGAATCTCCCTTCCTCCTTTGTACTTGAACACCAACCTTTCAGGTAGGTTTCTGTATGCATCAATTGCCCATACTTCATCCAGTTCATCCAAATAAAGATTTAGATCTGAAAATTCTTTGATGTCAAATAAGTACAAGTAGTCTCCCCTGTTGACCTTGGGTTGAGCTTTAACTACTGACTTGGATTTGAGAGGTGACAGCTTCACTTTCTTGACTGCCCTTGACTTTGTCCTTTTTGGCTTGCTAAGGATTGGTAAGTTGAAGTCAGGAATTGGTATGTTATCCCACTCTATTGGCTCATCCTTTGGCACAATAGGTTCACCATGTATGTTCCTGTAGGGATCCACCACCCTTATGTCTTCAAATACCATAGAGGGCTTTGATGCTTGAGTTGTAGCTGGTGTGGATTCCTTAGGAAATTGATCTTCCAATTCCTTGTCAACAACATCCAGTTTCCTTTTTGTTCTTCTAGCCAATTCTTTCTTTCTTGGGGATTTCTTCTGTTCTTCAATCTTCTTCTTTGATTCAGCAGCTTCAGATGGTTGAGAGGGAATTTGTTGAGAAGAATTCACAGCCTGTAGCTTGGCCAAGATAGCAATCTGTTCTTTCTTTTGTTTAGACTTCCTTGCATCTAGAGCAGCTTGCCTCTTTTCCTGCTTTAATCTAGCTTTTTCTTCTTTCTTTGCTTGAGCAAACTGTGGATGTCCAGCTACCACACAAATTTCCTTTCCATTTCTGAATATCTTAGCAATTCTCCTTTTTGAAGCTGAATCAGCTGGATCTTTATAGAAGACAATAGATCTTGACAGAAGCTTCTTTTCATCAGGCTTGGGTGTCTCATACACAGTGTCCATAGGGTTCTTCCAAGATGACTTTGGATAATTTTCCCTTGGTTTAAGAATTGTTTCAGCCTTTGTAGACTTGATGCAGGAAGATTGTCCTTTTTCCAGATAGTTCATGCTCTTCTCATTCACACTGATTGGCTTGACATGAGAGTGATGGATGGCTGACTGAACTGGCTCCTTGACTAGTTCAAACTTTTTCTGTATCTCCTCATCAATCTTATTCCAGTTGATCAAACTCAACTTTCCTTTTTCAGCAACTTTTAAATTTGCTGCTGCTGCTTTAATTAGATCTATACCATCTGCAACTGTTGGCTTGGAGATTGTAATTGAAGGTACAATTACTTTGCTGATTTGTACTTGAAGTTTCTCCCCCTCAGTTGGTCCTTTCTCCCCCTTACTTGATTCTCTCTCCCCCTTTTTGTTATCATCAAGTTGAGGACTTAGGCCTTATGCTTTAGCCAGTTGCATGAGAAGATTTGTCTGAGTCTGTTGATTTTGAAGAAGGATAGCCACTAAATTCTCAATAACTTGAATTCTGTTTTCCAGCTTGGCTAGCTTCTTTTCAGAGTCTGATTCTCTCCTCAATCTTAGTAGTAGATCTTGCATGGTACCATATGGCATTATTGAATCCAGCTTCTCAGAATTATATGTCTTCAAGTCAGCTATATCTCTTTTTAGTTCATCCACACTCATATTCTGTCTTAAGTGTTGGATCTTCATGAGATGTAGAGAGTCTAGGTGAGCTTGAAGAATAGCCTTGGTACCAGCATCTGAAGTCTCCTGAAGGGCCTTTTGAATAGCCACCACTTGCTTGACCAAAGACACATCAAATTGTCCTGGTGTAAATTCCTTTGTCCATGCCCATCCAGGTAAATTTAAAACAAAACTTGGGCCTTCATCTCCCCCTAAGTTCATGCTCCCATCCAAAGAAACAGAGTCATCATCATTATAATTTACTCCAAATTCTTCAGATGGCTCACCAGCTTGAGAAGGCATCCTATTGACAACAGCTTTATCTCTTTGAAGAGATTCTGAGTTGTGTACTAAATTCAAAGTCTGTTCTGCCTCCACATTGCCCTGAGCAGCCAACAATTGATAGGCTGACATAGGATGAGTAAAAGTGTCAGCATCCAAGGAAATGTTATCAATTTCAGCTTTGTAATGTTGCTGAAATTGTCTTCCCTTTTCAGCATCATCCACAATCATTGACTCACTAGCAATGGCTAGATCCACCCTTATTTCTCCTGTACCTGCCTTTCTCTCATAATCTCTCTTTTGTTGTATCAGGGTCTCACCCTGGCTCCCCACCCTCACACCCTCACCTTCACCTACTAAGGTGGGACTCCTCTCACTCACTTTTGCCAATCCTGAATAAATGGATTGCTGAGATTCACTTTTTTCCTCTCCTTTTGCCTGGGAGCAACCCACCCTCTCACTCAAAGCACTCTCCTCTCTCAGTCCTAAGAGTGACTGTATTACCACTAAATCTTTTGCACTAGAAATAATTGAAGTTTGAAGTTGTGCAGAGACACTCGACGGATAAGTGATATCCATCGGGTGAGTGGTAAAGCTATCCGACGGAAAACTGCTGTTAAGCTTATCCGTCGGGATACAATCACTACTCGACGGATGAGCAATATCCATCGAGAGAGTAGAAATGAATAAGGTGGGAAGAGAAACTATTGTTGACTCTGTGTTGATTGAAGTTATTTGAGGCACAGATGTCACAATAGTATCTGAAAGAATTGGCAAGTGAGCCAACAAATCATCTAAAAGATGATGCTCACTTGCACTAGATTTTGGCTTCCCCAACAGAGTTAAAGAAGGGGAATCAGGAATTGAAGTGTTTATCATATCCACTTCCAGAGAGTTTGTTGGTGAGTATGGTGTTTCAGAGGCTTCTATTATAAGAGATTTTGGCTGTGACTTCACATTTATTGGAGCCACATCAATCTAAATTTGAGAAAGTGCAGGGACTGTGTCTTTAGCACCAGTTTGCACTATGTGTGTGCCCTTGCATCCCCAGTTGTTTTGGATTTCTTCTTTCTTGTGTAAGTTTGGGGTGAGCTTGTGTCCCTAACCCTTTTGACCTGTGCTCTTGGCTGAGAGCTCTGTTCAATAGCCACATCCTTTTGGGAGGATACAGCTAGAAGTGAGCTTTTGTCCTTTTAAGCACTGCAGTTTGTTAGGAAACTGCAGTGTGGCTAGGCTGGGATTCACTCAACTCTCCAACCTTATCCTTGAGGTTTCTTTGATGTTCACCCCTTCCCTCACCTAACTGACCCTCCTTCACACTCCCCTCTTTGGCTTTGGTAGATTTTTCAACTGGTACCTTTTGAGAGATACCAGAGGGGGTTTTCTTTGACTTGGATTTGGAAATTACAGTTATTTTGGCAGCTTTGGTAGGCAACTGTTTGGTCATTGTCACAGTTGCCATAGCTACTCCTGAATTCAAAGAAATTGAGGAGATTGGAATAGTTGAGGGTATGGATGAACTTACCTCACTTACCTGAGGTGTCTGCATTACAGGAAAGTAGAACATTGGCACATCCCTATGATGGTTGGCTCTGTTCAAATCTGCAATGATTCTTCTCTCTTGAACCCAACAAGCTAATTTGTTGTTTGGGTTCTCAAGTACAATCTCTTGACAAAGATGGTTAGCCAATATCATGAAAAATCTAGCATAATATACATTCTTTCCCCTTTTGGCTAACTCACCTAGTTTAAAACCCAACTCATACAAGACAAGGTCACTGAAATTGTAAAATTTATCTGTAACTAGCATGTATAACATGTTAAGCATGGAAATGTTCACAGAATCAAAATTACTGACTTTTCCAGAGAAAACTTTAGTCACAACATCACACATGAAACTCCATTTCTTCCTAAGACCTAATCTTCTAATCTCACTTAGCTTATTAGTAGGAAGTGCATAATGCATGGAATTAAGCATATTGATAATATCAGTGTCAGTGTGTGGTGAAGTTACATTATCCTCAGGAATTTTGAAACATGCTTTTATCACATCACTATTGATACAAAACTCATTACCTTTGATAGTTAGAGTGATGGTTTTGTCAGTAGAGTTGTAGATTGCAGTGGTCCACATCTCTTCAACAACTTCACAGTAAACTATGGGTGATTCAAGCATGGCATAACTTAACTTGCAGTTCTTCACGAAGTCCATCATCTTGTGATAGTCTTCTGATTGCTGAATACCCTTATTGACTAAAGCAGTGAAGTTGTTCTTCTCATAAATGAACCCAGTCTGAGACATGATCTTTACTACAGGTGCCATTGTTAGACAATGAAAGCTTGAAGAGAAAGAGGATATTTGCTTGAGAGAGAATAAAATAAAAGCAGTTGAATTTGAGAATGATCAAAGAAAATAATTAGAATTAAATAAGCTTTTATACTATCTCAAAAACAACGGATGAAAATAATAAAGAAAAGTAAATTACCCAATAGAAATTGCCTAAATTAGCCGTTTAAAAATAAACTGTAAAAATTCCACCCATTATCCGTCGTGTAATGATTACAAACTGTAAGTATACTCGATGGATAATGTTCAGGGAATTTACGGTTAAGATTTAGACACTTCGACGGATGAGGATAAATTGTTATCCGTCGAGTTTTAAAAGATTCCAGAAAAGTAATTGATTTTTATTTGCACATAGTACATCGACGGATGACTCAACTCGATGGATAACGGTCATCCGTCGAGATGCAAATTTTGACTTAGCCAAAATTTCACTCATGACTAAAAATCAGTTAGATTTCTGGCTACATATCAACTTGCAAAATAACTCAGATAGATTCAAGAGTAATTAAGCATACCTAACTCACTTACCAACCTAGAAAAGGTGGATTCATCCAGTGGCTTGGTAAATATATCTGTAAGTTGCTTCTCACTTGGAACAAAATGTAACTCTACAGTACCATTCATTACATGTTCCCTTATGAAATGGTACTTGATGTCTATGTGCTTTGTCCTTGAATGTTGCACTGGATTTTCAGTGAAGGCAATTGCACTTGTGTTATCATAGAAAATAGGAATCCTCTCAACTTGCAAACCATAGTCTAGCAATTGATTTTTCATCCATAAAATATGTGCACAGCAACTGCCAGCAGCAATATATTCAGCTTCAGCTGTAGAAATAGAAACTGAATTTTATTTTTTACTGAACCAGGACACAAGCTTGTTTCCTAGAAATTGATAAGTTCCTGTTGTGCTTTTTCTGTCAATTCTACAACCTGCATAATCTGCATCTGAATAACCAGTTAGATCAAAACCAGAATCTCTAGGATACCAAATGCCAAGTTTTGGTGTTCCCTTAAGATATCTGAAAATTCTCTTAATAGCTATCAAGTGAGACTCTCTAGGATCAGCCTGAAATCTAGCACATAAACATGTAGCAAACATTATATCTGGCCTACTAGCTGTTAAGTACAGAAGTGAGCCAACCATGCCTCTATAGCTTGAAATATCCACAGTCTTTTCAGTAGTGTTTAGTTCAAGCTTAGTTGCAGTGGCCATGGGAGTTTTTGCAGATGTGCAATCCATTAGATCAAACTTCTTTAAAAGATCAAAAATATATTTAGTTTGACTAATGAATATTCCATCGCTAACTTGCTTAACTTGTAAACCAAGAAAGTAAGTTAGTTCTCCCATCATACTCATTTCATACTTACTTTGCATCAGTTTGGCAAACTTTTTACAAAGTTTCTCATCTGTAGAGCCAAAGATAATATCATCTACATAAATTTGAACAAGTATGCTACAGCAGTTAACATTTCTGAAAAATAAAGTTTTATCTACAGTACCTCTTGTGAAGTGATTTTCCAAAAGGAACTTTGATAAAGTGTCATACCAGGCTCTAGGTGCTTGCTTCAGTCCATAAAGTGCTTTCAGTAGATAATAGGCATACTCTGGAAGATTTGGATCTTCAAAACCAGGAGGTTGACTAACATACACTTCTTCCTCCAAATCTCCATTCAGAAAGGCACTTTTGACATCCATTTGATAGACCTTGAAATTGGCATGGGCTGCATAGGCTAAGAAGATTCTGATGGCTTCAAGTCTTGCAACAGGAGCAAATGTTTCATCAAAATCTATTCCTTCTTGTTGGCAATAGCGTTTAGCAACCAATCTGGCTTTGTTCCTTACTACTATGCCATTTTCATCCATCTTGTTTCTGAATACCCATTTGGTGTCTATTGGATTCTTTCCTTTAGGCTTGGGTACCAGCTTCCATACTTTATTCCTTTCAAATTGGTTTAGCTCCTCCTGCATAGCTAAAATCCAATCAGGATCTAACAAGGCTTCTTCTACCTTCTTTGGTTCTTCCTTTGACAAAAAGCTACTGTATAGACATTCTTCTTGAGTTGCTCTCCTGGTTTGAACTCTAGAAGAAACATCACCAATAATCAGTTCAAAGGGGTGATCTTTTATCCATTTCCTTGGTTGAGGTAGATTAGCTCTAGATGAAGAGACCTCAATGTTGTCTTGATGTGTGATTGAGTTTTGATTGCTAGAAACTCACCCTGAGTTTGTGGATCTTTGATTTGAGAAAGGGGTACTTTCTATGGGTGATCTGCCTTGACTTCCTGCTCCTTTTGATAACCCGACGGATGGTGAATCTTGAGTACCGACGGATGAGGCAGGTTGTCTACCGAAGGATAACACAGATTGCCTTCCGACGGATGAAGCATTTTGCAACTTGACGGATGTTGAGTTTTGTGCTTCATTGGTGGCAGATTTGTCTGCATTATCCTTAGACACTATTTCTTGATCACTTTCATCATCACTTCCATCACTGACCATCTCAACATTGTCGAATTTGAGGCTCTCATGGTAATCTCCATCTTTCAGTCCTTCAATCTTTTTATCATCAAACATAACATGCATAGATTCCACAACAATGTTGGTTCTTAGATTGTAGACTCTATATGCTTTACTAACAGCATATCCAACAAAAATTCCTTCATCTGCTTTAGCATCAAACTTCCCATTTTGATCAGTTTGATTTCTCAGAATATAGCATTTACAGCCAAAGACATGAAGAAAGTTTAGAGTTGGCTTCTTGTTCTTGAACAATTGATAAGGAGTCATGCATCTTGCTTGATTAATCAGAGAGATATTCAGAGTGTAGCATGCAGTGTTTACAGCTTCAGCCCAGAAATATGTTGGTAATTTTGATTCTTCAAGCATTGTCCTTGCAGCTTCAATAAGAGATCTGTTCTTTCTTTTCACTACTCCATTCTGTTGTGGAGTCCTTGCTGCTGAAAACTCATGCAAGATCCCATTTTCCTCACAAAATGCTTTCATAACATAGTTCTTGAACTCAGTTCCATTGTCACTCCTGATTCTACTAACTTTGAAATCAGGATGATTGTTAACTTGCCTTATGTGATTGATGATGATTTCACTAGCCTCATCTTTAGACTTTAGGAAATATGTCCAAGAGAACTTTGAGAAATCATCTACAATTACTAGGAAAAATCTTTTCTTTGAAATTGACAATACATTGACTGGTCCAAACAAATCCATGTGAAGCAGTTGCAGAGGCTCTTCAATTGCTGAATCAAGTTTCTTCCTGAATGATGCTTTGATCTGCTTCCCTTTTTGGCAGGCATCACACAGTCCATCCTTTGTAAACTCCACTAGAGGAATGCCTCTTACTAGTTCTTTCTTTATCAGCTCATTCATGGTCTTGAAGTTTAAATGGGATAGCTTCTTGTGCCATAGCCAACTTTCATCTTGACTTGCTTTGCTGAGAAGATAAGTTACAGATTCTGCTTTAGTTGAGTTGAAGTCAGCTAGGTACACATTTCCTCTTCCCACACCAGTGAGAACCACTTTGTTGTTTTGATTATTAGTCACAACACAGGCTTCTTTATTGAAGGTTACTAAGTTGCCTTTATCACAAAGCTGGCTGATACTCAACAGATTATGTTTGAGACCATCCACTAAGGGAACCTCTTCAATGATGACATTATCCTTTGAAATCAAGCCATATCCCACAGTATAACCCTTGCTGTCATCTCCAAAAGTAATACTTGGGCCAGCTCTCTCCTTAAACTCTGTGAGCAGGGTAGAATCACCAGTCATGTGTCTTGAACAACCACTATCCAAGTACCAAAGATTCTTTCTGTTTCCCTGCACACATCAAAATCAAATCAAGTTGATTTTGGTACCCAAGTTCCCTTGGGTCCTGCCTTGTTAGCTTTCTTCTTCTGTTTCTTAGGTTTTATCTCATTTGACTTAGGAATTTCAGATTCTTCTTTAGTCAATTGGGTTGTACCTTTGAAACCACTAAATGCAATAGAATTATCATGCATGTTATGGCTAACAGGGAATGTCATGCTTGGTACAAACATGTTATTCCAGTAAGGCATGCTAAATGGCATTTGAGGCATATTGTATGCAGCATAATATGGATTAGGTGCAAATGGCATATTAGCAAACTGTGCATTCATATTCTGTGTAGGCATAGCATTAACAGGCATGGGAGGCATGGCATTCATGTTAGGAAATTGAGGCTGAACAGACATGGGAGTAGACATGGCAGATTTACAATTAACAGACAAATGATTTACACTACCACACTTGACATAGATTTTTCTAGGAGCATATTTATCAGGTGTGTAGTTATTGTGTTTGTTAATCCCTACCTTACCATTCCTATTGTTTTTCTTTTTAGTCTCTGTTTTTACCTCTATTTTCTCAAGTCTGTCACTTAACTGTTTGACAGTCATGTGACCAACATTAGCCTTTTTCCCTTTCTTAGCTTGACTTGACTCTCCTGAAATAAAGTTCTTGGAAACAGACCCATACTTATCATTCAGCTTGATTAATTTGGCTTTGCTAATGGGTTTGCTTACAGCCGACGGCTGAGGATTTTTATCGACGGATAACACTTTTTGTTATCCGACGGATAGTCCTCATCATCCGCCGAGTCTACATCTGTCAGCAACCCATCTACCAAAATAGGTTCTAGTTTCTCTTTATTCTTTTTCCAGGCTTCATCACAAAAAGACTCAATTCCTTGAACTTTGGTGATTTGAGCATGAACATCCCTGGATGTTTTCCATGCTTTAATCACCTCTTGTTCACGCTCGAGCTGCTTCTTCAAAATTTCTTCCTTTTTCAAGGACTCAGTTAATTCCTCCTTGGTAATCTTACACTCAAGTTTTAGTTTCTCAAACTCAACAAACTGAGACTCAAGCACATTATTCCTCTCACTTAAAAACAAGTTGTTTTCTTTGATTTTAGCATTTTTTTTAGTGAGAGACTTAAGTGTAACACGCAAATGATACAATTCTGTAGACATGTCATTTATTGCATCATTACACTCAGTTTTAGATAAATGTGCAAGGTTTGTAGTGATTACCTGATTGCTTGAGGAACTTGTCTCTGTTTCATCAGACTTGGCCATTAGGGCTAGATTGACATAGCTGACATCTTCATCTTCATCCAAACCATCAGCTGCCCAGTCATTCTCTTGTGTAATGAAAGCCATTTCCTTTTGTTTGAGTAGATCAAAGTATTTTTGCTTATAATCCACAGACTCAAACCTTTTCTTACTGGAATCTGACTTTCTACACTCATTTGCAAAATGCCCTGCCAAGCCACATTTGAAACATTTGAATTTTGACTTATCCACCATGTTTCTATTTGGCTTGGCTGCTCCAAAGCTCTTCTTGAACTTGAGCTTGGCAAATCTTCTTGAAAGAAATGCTAGGTGCTCATCAATGTCCTCCATGTCATCTTGGCTCAATGAATCTTCACTTTCAGCAGCTAGCCCCTTACCCTTATTCTCACAGACCTTTGAAGTTGATTCTACAGCCTCCATCTTCACTTCCTTCTCCTTTTCCAGATCAGCAACTAGTGCAAAGGATCCTCCTTTCTTCTTTCCTCTCTCCATTCTTTCATCCTGCTCTATCTCAAGCTCATAGGTCTTAAGAATGCCATACAGTATCTCCAAAGTAAACTCCTTATAATCTTGTGAGTTTCTCAATGAGACTGTCATTGGTTTCCATTCCTTTGGAAGAGATCTGAGAAATTTCAGATTGGAGTCTTTAGTCTGATAGACTCTTCCATGCAACTTAAGAGCATTTAGTAGTTTTTGGAATCTACTAAAAATGTCAGTGAGTGACTCACTTTCTTCATTGTGAAAGTGCTCATATTGCTGAATCAGGAGCTGCATTTTATTTTCTCTTACTTGCTAAGTGCCATCACAAATTATCTGTATTGTGTCCCAAACTTCCTTGGCAGTTTTGTAGTTGATGATGTTATCAAACATATCTGCATCAACACCATTGAACAGAATGTTCATGGCCTTTTTATCTTTCCTGACTTGTTCAATGTCAGGATCAGACCATTCATGCCTTGGCTTTGGAACAGATGGCTCGTTTCCTGTTGCAGCTCTCATTGGAACATGAGGGCCTCTTTCTATGCAGTCCACATAGGCCTCATCTTGAGAAAGCATATGAAGATGCATCTTTACCTTCCAATGATGGTAATTATCTCTATCAAGAAAAGGAACCTTGACTCCAACATCTTTCTTGTTCATCTTGCTGAATTGTTTTGATCTTTAAACTCTTTGTAGATTAAGAGCTTGCTCTGATACCAATTGTTAGTCCCTTAACAATATAGCAAGAATTACAGAATGGGGGTTGAATGGAATTCTTGAACCTTTTTCTTGAAATAAAAATATTCAACTCGATTATAAATATATTTGTTTTGATTAGCACAATGCAGAATATAAACTTGATTGAATCAAAATATAAGTAATTAAAAACAAGAGTCTTTAAAAACTTTCTGGTGGATTTAAACAATTCCACCAGAGATATATATAATATATCGAGAGGACTCTGTGTGCAGAAATGCTCACAGCTGCTTACAAAATAGAACTACTGAGAATACAGGAAATGCTAAATATTCTGCTTACAAAGATTTCTCTGTTTTTGTGTTTTTCAGCTATCTCAGTTATTTTTCTATTTGCTACACTCTTGGTTTATATAATACCAAGATTACAAAGTCAAAAAGACTGAACAAATATAAAATCTAAGAGTCTTAAGCTTTGCTGCTTTTCGTCCTCTATTACCCAGTTAATGGGCTTCCACAGTGTATTTGTATACATCTCGACTGTAACACCCCCAAATCCGGGGTCGGGGATCCGGGTTGTCACGAGTTCCATTTCCCTTAATAACACCCAATCTTAATAATTACTCAACTACCCTGTACTGTGACCCCACAATAAACACACACACCACACGTTATAGTCTCAGAGATGAATATCTAAAATAATCGCAAGTCATTTTATTCCACAATTATATGTCAATACACCTTAAAAAGGTTTCTGAATAAATTTACATTTCTTTGCCATTATTACAATTCATAAATATACATAAATCTGGTACATCAAAAGTTGAAAGCCTAGCCTATTGGTAGTTCCTACCTCAGCTACGGCGGCATCAATGCTTCTAGAAAACTGCGGAACGTTTCCTATCCGCTTGCGAATTGGGGCTTGGTCCTGTTCATCTTATCTATCTGATGTTGTGTGATGAAAGAAGAAAGCAAGGGTGAGCAGCAAGCCCACCAACATAATATGTATAATAATTAACAATATATGAGCCTACTCATAATACTCATGAAAGTCTTGGTCAAAAGAAATGAGCCAAGTTTGATATCTTAATGCGATGAAGTCGCAAAATATTCAGTATATATACATATATACTTTTCAAAATATTGGAAGTCCTCTTCCATGCATAATATACACAAAGTCCCAGTGTATAACTGTATAAAAATATCGTTGCAAGGTGATCTCATATATCTAACCTTGTCTCAACGTTTTTCTGAAAATCTTTGTCATGCACAAGATAATCATTTGCTAGATATAAGTTTAAAAAGATGAAGTTATAAGATTGGATACTTACTAGAATCTTTTATCATGTGTAAGATAATTACTTACTAGATATAAGTAGAAACAAGGGATGAAGTTACCAAATACTTCACTACACTTATATCATTTATAAAGCTACTTGAACTACCACTGTTCAAAGTATAATGAGCTTTCAACAGTTCATCACATAGATCAGACTACCAGACAAGATTTGAATAGATTAAATCTTTGAAATATTATTAAAGGAAATGAAGTTATGATATACTTCATTTAGTTCTGATATATATATATATATATATCCACATATACATCTTCTTTATACAATTTCCTGAAAACCTCTGTCATGTAAAGTATGAACAGAATTGCAATATCCAATAAATTTGGAAAGGAAAAGAATTTGGCATAAACCAGATATCTTGCTGATCAGGCAAAGATACCCATAAGTAACCTTTTCTACTAGTAGATGGACGAATTCCCCACTGGTCATCACCCTGGTCTCAATAGGACCTTATGCTGGACTGCCACTCAGCCACTTATGCATTTGATGGACTCCCACTGAGCCACTTACACTATCATGGACGCCCACTGAGCCCATGTTGCTTATGCCGACTCAATAGATGGACTTACTTCCCGAACGTTGGGCAAGTAATCAATTCATTTACCAAAACTGCAACCGTGTTGCGAATATAAAATACACCACAGAGCCGGATTCGTCAGGTTTTGAGCGAGTATTTAAATCCCCTTAAAAAGGAAGATCTTAAATATAAAAATGAGTTTTGGGATCCGCTCTAACTTTTAAAAATCATTTTGAAGACTCGAAAACACTTTAAAGAGTGTTTGGAGTAAAGCTGATTTAATGAAGTAAATCAGTCCCCAGAATATTTAGAAAATGACTGAATATTATTGTTTAAATAATATTCACATAAAGAATAAACTTTATAAAAATAATTGAAGTAGAAGTATTAAAACTTATACTTGAAACGAGTATTAAATAACCAAAGATATACTTATATGAAAGTACTATCTTTATTTGAATAATCGAAAATAAGTTTGATTATTGACACCTTATTCTTTAATAAAATAAAGAATATATCTCAGCAAATAATCGGAGTCATAGATCCTCAAATGAATATTCAAATAATATTCATTAAATAATATAAACTGAGTCATAAGCCCTCGAATGAATATTCAAATAATATTCAATAAATAATATAAAAGAGTCATAAGCCCTCGAATGAATATTCAAATAATATTCAGATAATAAAATCAAAGGAGTCATAAGTCCTCGAATGAATATTCAAAATAATATTCATTTAATATAAAGGAGTCATACGCCTTCGAATAATATTCGAAATAATATTCAATAATAAAATAAAGTTAAAGTTATCGAATAAACCTTATTCGATTAATAGTTTTGAAAACTATGACCATATATATATAAGTATATATATATATATATTTATATCCATATATACAAAATCTACTCGGGATTCTCGACTCCCGGTTTTAGAAAATATTTTCACCTTTGGGTCCCTGTACTAAGGGTAAATGCAAATTACCGCTATCCTCTAGCATGGGTATTATCAACTGAATCAACAGATATATATGGAAAGAATGCGAAACAGGCATGCATATATATATACCATAGCAGCATGCTTCAATATATTGCAACATTTGCTAATTAACCAACATGCATCTATCGCAAGATAATGCAAATACATATATTCATCACAACAACAGTTATAACGGGTAGAAAACTTGCCTAAGCAACTTGGGGTGAAAAAAGGCTCGGGACGAGTCTGGTAACCTATAAACAACAAGTAAGTTGGAATTAAACCAAAGTCACTTGTAAATCTATACTTTAACTAACTTAGACTCTAACGCTTGTTTTGCGCTTACTGATTTTCTTAAGTCACTCGAGTACCCTCGGCTCCACCATTTTTAGTAATTTAACCTTTACAAGTTTTAAGGCAATTCCTTCGCGAGTGTCTTACCAACTGCCTAACACACTTACCATAAATGTTTCATGCATTAATTAACCCTTTTTGGTCTTTAACCTTTGTTTCAAAGTAAGGCGAGGGGAAAAGTTTCGTTCGCGAAACGGCGTTACTTGAAACGGTCGTTTCTCCTAAACCGTGCATCGGAATCGAACGAACTACATATCAAAACGAAGCTCGTAACACGAGCTATCTAGACATGGAAATGGTCATAATCTAGCAGGGGGTTCTCGGGTCCTAATGTTATGCACAAAAACAGTCTAAAGAAAATTGGACGTTACGACGGCTATGTTTACGCGATTACCAATATTTAAACTACTCCAATTAACCACCAACCAACTCATAACCATCAATACAACAAAACTTCACCTAAACCATACCACATCAGTCCATAATCTCCAAGGTTTTCAACTCAAACAACCACAATCAAGACCTATGAACTATAATCTAGCTTCAATTACCAAAACACTTCCAAATCAAACCAAACTACTAATAATCACAATCCATGCTTCTCATTTCACAAAACCAACCATTAAACTTACTAAAAAATAAAGTAAAGGCTAGGGTTTGAAGTTTATACCTTCCTTGGGAGGTGTTAAGGTGCTAGGAAGCCTTAGGGAGCCTCCTACAAGCTTGATCTTTCCAAAGAAATCAAGAACACAAAGTTAGGCTTTGAAGTTTCTAAAAGTCCGATTTAAAGAACTGTAAAAATGATGGTCTTACCATGATTATTTGGACGAGACTTGTGAACAAGAGTTGTAGGCCATCTCAATACCTTTCCAATGAGCTATAGAACACAATATTTGAGTGAGAAATGAAGGAGATACAGCAGTTTTAGTGTGCTGGTTCTGTTTTGGCCGAGAGCATGAAGAACAATGCCTTGGTTTCTTTTTGATTTTGATGAAAAATGATTTGCTTGGCTTGGTTAGTTTGATTTTTGTGTTTGTTTTAGTTAATTACCTTGTTGCCCTTGATTTTGTGTGGTTCTCATTCAACCACACCTCCTTCCTTCCCATGTCATGCCTATGTCATGTTGTGTCATCTTTCCCTCCTTGTCCTCCTCTCATTGGTTGGGTGACATCACTCCCTCTAATCCCTTTGCTTATCTTCCTAATTGTTTGCCTAATGACCGCTGATCTGTTATACGGTTCGCTTAACTTTCGTTTTCGTTTATCGTTTGAAGGATCATACACGGGATCTTGTTACTTAGGTTCCCTTAACCTTTCTCAATACATTATATTCCTTTTTATGATCCTCTATTATAATCCTTTCATTTAAATCCTTTTTATCCTGTTACCTTATACTCAATTCTTTCCGCATCTAGGGTATTTCCGGGAAAAACCAAAGTGTTCAGAATTGGATTCTGACGATCTTTACATACACTCATATCCCATATAAAGTACTAATAAAATCTCAGAATATCCATATCAGAACCCCTACATAGTGTGGCATGAAAAGTTTTCTCAATCAGCAAAAACACTATTCATAAGGGTTTCAAAAAAAAAATCCCAAAAATTGGGGTTATTACAGTCTCCCCTCCTTAAAAGGATTCCGTCCCGGAATCAGATAGAAAATGAATAGGGATACTTTCTTAACATTGCACTTTCTAACTCTCGAGTAAATTTTCCCACATTGTGGTTCTACCATCAAACTCTGCCTAGTTTGATAATCCTTCTCCTAAGCACTTGTTCCTTTTCACTCTATAACCCTTCCTGGTCACTTCATATAGGTTACGTCGGGTTGCATGTCTATGCGCTCATATGCCCCTATTTATCTGGCATCCGAATTACACTTCCTTAACATTGATACGTGAAACACGTTATGACTTACTACCTGTTCGGGGGTAGGGCTAGCTCATATGCTAACTTCCCAAACGTCTTAATATATCCAAGGGTCCAACAAATTGGTGGACTTAGCTTTCCTTTCTTTCTGAATCTCATTAATTCTTTTGAAGGGAATACTTTTAACAATACAAGGTTGCCTCCTTCCTATTCTTTGTCCTTTCATGTCAAATCGACATACTTCTTATGTCCTTCCTGGCTACTACCAGTCGTCCTCTGATTAGATCTATTATATCCCTGGTCCTTTGGACTGCTGCGGGTCCGAGCATCTTGCGCTCTACAACTTCATCCTAATATAAGGGAGATCGACATTGTCTTCCCTCAAGGATCTCATAAGGCGATACCTCAATACTGACATATGATCTATTATCGTAAGATAACTTAATCCGCGTTAAGTGATCATTCCAAATTCTTTCAAGTCTATTACACAGACTCTCATCATAGCTTCTAATCATTATAGCTTTTGCTTCTCAATACCCATTCTTTTCCAGTTCGTAATCGCTATCACCTTCCGTTCCTAATATTATACTGGTTATACTTTTGCTCGTTAGCGTTCTATAACCTTTTAATAACCACGTCAACCTTAGTATCACGAATGTGTTTCCATCCCGAATACTATCACAATTTTATTATCCTTTTTCAGCTGCTTCTATCTTCGAAAGCTTAATCCTTCATATAGAAGTAAAAGAATTTATTGAGAGATCACTATGATCATGAACACTTGTTATATCGCATAGTTAATACAGAAGGTGGCCAGCCTTTAGTACTTGACAAGCAATTAAACAATAGATGGTATCCTACTAGGCTTCTATCACACAGATAGATAGTCATTCGGCAATACCTCCCCTTTCTGGAAGGGTTGTTCTTCTCAGCTTACATGAAATGAAAAGAAGAGAAAAGAACGAATTGAAGAGAATTGTATATATGAAAAAATATACTGCCGCAAAATATCTGGCTTGGAACCTACCTCTGAACTATAGAAGTTTGTCATAGGAGAACAAAACATATACGTATTTATATCAGCATCAAGTATTATAGCATCATATTTCCCATGCCTAAATATTTCTATTCCATCCATCATTCTATGGACCCATGCTCTTCCTCGAGCTTATACACAATCACCTTTGAAACTCCTTCGATATCGAAAATCGAACCTGGGGTCTCATTCTAGACATCACCGTTACTAGAGTTCTATGCTTGCACTGCAACCTTCCTCGTATAATAATACGACTCTCTATTGATAAGAAAGAATAAATATACAATAGGTAGATACTCTACTTAATTAGTCTATCAATGATAACTTATACACTACCACGACCCGATTAGTGGTACTCAATCTCAATCACCCATTCCAATACAACTCTCACGGTTGTAATCAGCTCATTACTCGCAGAATCATTGCTGCCTTACTATGGTCCACCACTGACCTACTGTCGTCATTCACTTTTCCATAAAATCTTAATATCTAACCATACAGAGTCCATACATGTCGTATCAAATCATTCTAAGGAGGTAACATAATCACCATTCCTGATCCATGAAGAACACTCCTAATCCTAACATACATACATGACATGAAGCAGATAAAATTGCAGAAGAGTTTCGCTCAAAGCAACGATAGCAGGTTAATACCATTCGTAATCATATGCCTTCAATAGAAGACTTAACTCAAAGGTTTGTTTAGTCCCTTTTTGAAACATGGTCCTGGCTTATCTCAAGATAGGACCTTCTAAGATAGATAGCCCGTTCATGGCGATTACACGAATTATACCTTTACCAACTACTATTACGGTTGGGTATTGCACAGTCATCAGAAGGAATGTCAATCTTCCAAACCATAATACAACCTTCACAGTTTTAACCATCATTACTGTATTCTTTTGGCACACGCGCCTATAATTATCCACTTACCTTTAAAGTGTCGGCCACCTCTTTGGCCTTTCCTGATAGTACAATTTCCTTAAAGTCAATGTCATTTTAACCACCTCCAAATAATTTTCTACCTCATTTCAATCACAGCTTATGTGAAGATGTTTTCCTTAAAATCTGATGAGTAAAAAAAAATCACCATTTTTTTTCCATAAGTTATTGCCTCAGTCTTTAGAGGTTAATCACTGTCACGACTGACTCTCAATTATACTTAGAACATCTTTTATCTTAAGTCCTAATTGCCCTGAACAATTTCGACCTTTACTGGTTCGATTCATACGTTCTCGTGGTTTAACACGTGCCCCACTTGGCATCATTATAATTACATCATATTTCCTTTATCCACATTTCTATTCTTGAGAATTTTGAATATTACCTTTTTCCTTGTAAAACCTCTAAGATTATCCTTCAATCGTTCCTCCTGTATTCCCTAGATACAGGGCATATCAAAATACCATTTACTAATACTAGAACCATTGTCTATATACCTCTGAAAATTTCTCCACTGATTCTTAAAGGTTGTTGTTACCTTAACCCTTTCCAAATCATACTGTCAAAATTCATAATGTCCCTATTAAGGGTGAAATGCCAACCTTTATGCATTCCCCTAGGATTCATTTTAAGTTACCGATGTTTTATCCTTAATTCCACCTTTAAAAGGTACCTGCCTTCTTCCATGGATAAATCAAGTCATATCTCCCTAATAAGGGGTGTCTTATTCAATCATTCCCACCTCGATAGTACATGTCTAATTTCACAATAATATCTGTATTCAAAATGGGGTCAATCAATATGGCCTCCAAAAGATAACAACGGTTATCTGCTTGTCTTGCCTAATTTGGTAATGATAACAAGGATGTTCTGGAAGATATTGGTCGTGTTCAACGTGAACTCCTTCTTAATAATTTCTTATTTACTTTTGTTGTTTATCTCAACAGTCACCTCACTGTTGGGATATCTCTCATACCTGGCGTCTCCCTTTCTGGGTATCCTGCCACCGGTCTTACATTTCACCTTCTTGAAGGTCACTTCCTTCATCCAATTTTCTTAATTTCTTACTTTCTTGTGTCCTCAGTCTATCCGCGTCTCATTATTTATCCTTCGAATTATCTCAAGGTTTCCTCGAATCTTCCCAACTTACAGGGGATAAAATATATGTATCTCTTATGCCCTCAACCATCAATTTTAACTCATGGTGAATCACCCTCATCCTGACGATTACATACTCTTCTATTTCTATTCCTACGAGTCTTTAGGGTTTCCTCATACCCAACTCCCTTATCATTCCTCAAACTCTATTGTCGTTATATTCCTTTCCACTTCAATTTCTTTTTATTTTCCTTTCTCTTATCATTATTTCATGAACCAACACAACATAAGCATCCCGTCATTCTGGATTCGTGTCCTCAGAACGAATCTTGACAACTTTTACAACTTAGATTCATAATTTATCATACTCATCCACTTTTGTTCTAGCTCCAAAGCTTTTACACTATCTCCATAACCTTGGGAATTACTTTCCCGAAAACATTTGACTGAACTTTAAGCAGTTTATTCTAACCTCTGGCTCCGTGCCTTTCTTGGTCTTCACCAGCGAGTGGTCTCTCTCTTAGGAGGGTAAGTGACAAAAACAGTCTTTGGTGATTCGTCAATCATTTAGAATCTCCAATGATTCCTATATTTCCTTTAGCCAGGCTCTTGCCTCGACTGGGTCAACCTGTTCCTTGGAACTCTGAGAGCTTAGAGACTTAAAGGTCCTGAAAGAATTTCCTATCGCATTGTTTCCTCAAGGTGGTGGTTGGGGATAATAGTCTAAGTTCTGTCTAGACAGGTCCATGAATTGCCGTATAGGAGTACCGTCTCGGGTCTCCTTTCCTTACTCGACTTTCTGTTTCCTTAGTATGAAATGTTTCATCCTACTCCCCATAATTGGGGTCATCTTTTAATTTAAAAACCTCATTTTCCACTCCATTAAGTCATGGGTTCCTTCTATCTTGATGGCGACCTCCCTGACTATCACGTTCAGGGTTTGCTCTAACTCTTATTCCTCAAACTAGCTTTCATCTAAGATCTCATCTTTAAGCTCTTAAACATTTGGAACCCAAATTCTATAGGAATACCTCATTATTCCCTTATCATCTCTCTCGGTATTAATCTCATATCTATTTGTTGGCTCTCTGCCTTCATTCATCACTTTTACTGGCACAATATGTTCTTTTCCAATAATTCGGGCTGTATTGCAATCTCAAACAGCTTTTCGGTACCGGCTCCGGTTACCTTCACTACTATTTCCAAAATCTCTTATAAACTCTCCCAAAGACATTATCATCTTGAGTCTCTCCTTTTTACTAAGGGCATCAGCCACCACATTGGCTTTCCCCGAATGATAAAGAATCTCCCAATCATTATTCCTGATTAGCTCTAACTGCCTCCTCTGGCATATGTTGAGCTCTTTCTACGTGAAAATGTACTAGAGCACTTATGGCTTAGGTAATTCTCGCACTTCTCTCCAAACAAGTAGTGCCTCCAATCTTTAGGGTAAAACTATTGCCACGAGCCTAAGCTCATGGGCGGGGATATCGAATTTCATATTACCTTAATTGTCTTGACATGTACGCGATTACCTTACCGTGCTGCATAAGCACGCACCCTAAGCCCTTGTGCGAAGCGTCACTACACTTCACAAAATCTCCTTTTCCATCCGGCAACGCCAGCATAGGGGCCATCACCAACCTCTGCTTCAGTTCTTAAAAGCTGTTCTCGCATTTCTCTGTCTATTCGAACTTCTCAGTCTTACGAGTAAGCCGCGTTAAAGGGGCTACTATCTTTACAAACTTGAACGAACCTCCGGTAGTGACCGGCCAATCCTACCTCTGGTAGTCGTCCTAACCATGGTCATCAATTCATCAGTGGTCCTTTATTCATTCTTGTCAGGATCCTCCATGGGATCCTCCTCAGCAACTATCCCTTCTAGGACAACATCCTCAACCGCTACATCCTCAATATCAACATCATCTGGTCCTGCGTTAGGACGCTCTATCGGACCCACAATCCGATCTCCAATTAGTAATAAAACATCATCGCGCTGTTGCTCCTCAACCTCAGGGTTCAGAGTCCCGCTACCATATACGATAACGAACTATGCTCCTATCACGATATTTATAAGGGTTTCCATAAGGGTTTTAACTGTCAGTACTACGTTAGGTAGCCCGACTATGAACTTGGCAAGAGTTCTTATTATCCTTGTGAACTTATTATCTTAACGTCACATCATCTCTGAGGTTTATAACACTTAGCTCTGATACCACTTCTGTAACACCCCCAAATCCGGGGTCGGGGATTCGGGTTGTCACGAGTTCCATTTCCCTTAATAACACCCAATTTTAATAATTACTCAACTACCCTGTACTGTGACCCCACAATAAACACACACACCACACGTTATAGTCTCAGAGATGAATATCCAAAATAATCGCAAGTCATTTTATTCCACAATTATATGTCAATACACCTTAAAAAGGTTTCTGAATAAATTTACATTTCTTTGCCATTATTACAATTCATAAATATACATAAATCTGGTACATCAAAAGTTGAAAGCCTAGCCTATTGGTAGTTCCTACCTCAGCTACGGCGGCATCAATGCTTCTAGAAAACTGCGGAACATTTCCTATCCGCTTGCGAATTGGGGCTTGGTCCTGTTCATCTTATCTATCTGATGTTGTGTGATGAAAGAAGAAAGCAAGGGTGAGCAGCAAGCCCACCAAAATAATATGTATAATGATTAACAATATATGAGCCTACTCATAATACTCATGAAAGTCTTGGTCAAAAGAAATGAACCAAGTTTGATATCTTAATGCGATGAAGTCGCAAAATATTCAGTATATATACATATATACTTTTCAAAATATTGGAAGTCCTCTTCCATGCATAATATACACAAAGTCCCAGTGTATAACTGTATAAAAATATCGTTGCAAGGTGATCTCATATATCTAACCTTGTCTCAACGTTTTTCTAAAAATCTTTGTCATGCACAAAATAATCATTTGCTAGATATAAGTTTAAAAAGATGAAGTTATAAGATTGGATACTTACTAGAATCTTTTATCATGTGTAAGATAATTACTTACTAGATATAAGTAGAAACAAGGGATGAAGTTACCAAATACTTCACTACACTTATATCATTTATAAAGCTACTTGAACTACCACTGTTCAAAGTATAATGAGCTTTCAACAGTTCATCACATAGATCAGACTACCAGACAAGATTTGAATAGATTAAATCTTTGAAATATTATTAAAGGAAATGAAGTTATGATATACTTCATTTAGTTCTGATATATATATATATATATATATATCCACATATACATCTTCTTTATACAATTTCCTGAAAACCTCTGTCATGTAAAGTATGAACAGAATTGCAATATCCAATAAATTTGGAAAGGAAAAGAATTTGGCATAAACTAGATATCTTGCTGATCAGGCAAAGATACCCATAAGTAACCTTTTCTACTAGTAGATGGACGAATTCCCCACTGGTCATCACCCTGGTCTCAATAGGACCTTATGATGGACTGCCACTCAGCCACTTATGCATTTGATGGACTCCCACTGAGCCACTTACACTATCATGGACGCCCACTGAGCCCATGTTGCTTATGCCGACTCAATAGATGGACTTACTTCCCGAACGTTGGGCAAGTAATCAATTCATTTACCAAAACTGCAACCGTGTTGCGAATATAAAATACACCACAGAGCCGGATTCCTCAGGTTTTGAGTGAGTATTTAAATCCCCTTAAAAAGGAAGATCTTAAATATAAAAATGAGTTTTGGGATCCGCTCTAACTTTTAAAAATCATTTTGAAGACTCGAAAACACTTTAAAGAGTGTTTGGAGTAAAGCTGATTTAATGAAGTAAATCAGTCCCCAGAATATTTAGAAAATGACTGAATATTATTATTTAAATAATATTCACATAAAGAATAATCTTTATAAAAATAATTGAAGTAGAAGTATTAAAACTTATACTTGAAACGAGTATTAAATAACCAAAGATATACTTATATGAAAGTACTATCTTTATTTGAATAATCGAAAATAAGTTTGATTATTGACACCTTATTCTTTAATAAAATAAAGAATATATCTCAGCAAATAATCGGAGTCATAGATCCTCAAATGAATATTCAAATAATATTCATTAAATAATATAAACTGGGTCATAAGCCCTCGAATGAATATTCAAATAATATTCAATAAATAATATAAAAGAGTCATAAGCCCTCGAATGAATATTCAAATAATATTCAGATAATAAAATCAAAGGAGTCATAAGTCCTCGAATGAATATTCAAAATAATATTCATTTAATATAAAGGAGTCATACGCCTTCGAATAATATTCGAAATAATATTCAATAATAAAATAAAGTTAAAGTTATCGAATAAACCTTATTCGATTAATAGTTTTGAAAACTATGACTATATATATATATAAGTATATATATATATATTTATATCCATATATACAAAATCTACTCGGGATTCTCGACTCCCGGTTTTAGAAAATATTTTCACCTTTGGGTCCCTGTACTAAGGGTAAATGCAAATTACCGCTGTCCTCTAGCATGGGTATTATCAACTGAATCAACAGATATATATGGAAAGAATGCGAAACAGGCATGCATATATATATACCATAGCAGCATGCTTCAATATATTGCAACATTTGCTAATTAACCAACATGCATCTATCGCAAGATAATGCAAATACATATATTCATCACAACAACAGTTATAACGGGTAGAAAACTTGCCTGAGCAACTTGGGGTGAAAAAAGGCTCGGGACGAGTCTGGTAACCTATAAACAACAAGTAAGTTGGAATTAAACCAAAGTCACTTGTAAATCTATACTTTAACTAACTTAGACTTTAACGCTTGTTTTGCGCTTACTGATTTTCTTAAGTCACTCGAGTACCCTCGGCTCCACCATTTTTAGTAATTTAACCTTTACAAGTTTTAAGGCGATTCCTTCGCGAGTATCTTACCAACTGCCTAACACACTTACCATAAATGTTTCATGCATTAATTAACCCTTTTTGGTCTTTAACCTTTGTTTCAAAGTAAGGCGAGGGGAAAAGTTTCGTTCGCGAAATGTCGTTACTTGAAACGGTCGTTTCTCCTAAACCGTGCATCGGAATCGAACGAACTACATATCAAAACGAAGCTCGTAACACGAGCTATCTAGACATGGAAATGGTCATAATCTAGCAGGGGGTTCTCGGTCCTAATGTTATGCACAAAAACAGTCTAAAGAAAATTGGACGTTACGACGGCTATATTTACGCGATTACCAATATTTAAACTACTCCAATTAACCACCAACCAACTCATAACCATCAATACAACAAAACTTCACCTAAACCATACCACATCAGTCCATAATCTCCAAGGTTTTCAACTCAAACAACCACAATCAAGACCTATGAACTATAATCAAGCTTCAATTACCAAAACACTTCCAAATCAAACCAAACTACTAATAATCACAATCCATGCTTCTCATTTCACAAAACCAACCATTAAACTTACTAACAAATAAAGTAAAGGCTAGGGTTTGAAGTTTATACCTTCCTTGGGAGGTGTTAAGGTGCTAGGAAGCCTTAGGGAGCCTCCTACAAGCTTGATCTTTCCAAAGAAATCAAGAACACAAAGTTAGGCTTTGAAGTTTCTAAAAGTCCGATTTAAAGAACTGTAAAAATGAGGGTCTTACCATGATTATTTGGACGAGACTTGTGAACAAGAGTTGTAGGCCATCTCAATACCTTTCCAATGAGCTATAGAACACAATATTTGAGTGAGAAATGAAGGAGATACAGCAGTTTTAGTGTGCTGGTTCTGTTTTGGCCGAGAGCATGAAGAACAATGCCTTGGTTTCTTTTTGATTTTGATGAAAAATGATTTGCTTGGCTTGGTTAGTTTGATTTTTGTGTTTGTTTTAGTTAATTACCTTGTTGCCCTTGATTTTGTGTGGTTCTCATTCAACCACACCTCCTTCCTTCCCATGTCATGCCTATGTCATGTTGTGATGTCATCTTTCCCTCCTTGTCCTCCTCTCATTGGTTGGGTGACATCACTCCCTCTAATCCCTTTGCTTATCTTCCTAATTGTTTGCCTAATGACCGCTGATCTGTTATACGGTTCGCTTAACTTTCGTTTTCGTTTATCGTTTGAAGGATCATACCCAGGATCTTGTTACTTAGGTTCCCTTAACCTTTCTCAATAGATTATATTCCTTTTTATGATCCTCTATTATAATCCTTTCATTTAAATCCTTTTTATCCTGTTACCTTATACTCAATTCTTTCCGCATCTAGGGTATTTCCGGGAAAAACCAAAGTGTTCAGAATTGGATTCTGGCGATCTTTACATACACTCATATCCCATATAAAGTACTAATAAAATCTCAGAATATCCATATCAGAACCCCTACATAGTGTGGCATGAAAAGTTTTCTCAATCAGCAAAAACACTATTCATAAGGGTTTCAAAAAAAATTTCCCAAAAATTGGGGTTATTACATCGACGGCTGTGTGTCAGCTTTCACTGTTCAACTGCTGTTTGAATTCTTCATATGATCATCCGTCGACTTTCAGAACATCCGTTGATGGTTTAGTTCATTATCCGTCGACTGCTATATTAAACATCCGTTGATAGTCATTTCATCATCAGTCGATGGCTTTGTTAATCATCCGTCGGTAGCTCTTTTGGCACTTGACTCTATTTCACTTATGCAGAATTACAAGACATCAATTATGTACAATTAATCAACCTATTCTGCATATCTAGTTAAATTCAACATGACTTATATGCTACTACAGATTCTATACAAAGGTGCATATATAACTGTGCTATAAACTTATTATTACATAAGCTACTCACTCGATGGATAATAAGTTAATCATCCGTCGGGACTATAATGAGTTATCCGTCGGGACTATAATTCTTATTCGTCGAGTGCTACATAATTTCACTAAGTAAATTCTACTTAGATGTTTTGTTTATGAAATCATCAAGTACATAACGTATGCACAACAGGCTGGTTGCAAAAGGATACTCTCAACAGGAGGGAATTGATTATGATGAAACATTTGCACCAGTTGCTAGATTGGAAGCCATAAGGATATTTTTGGCTTATGCTGCTCACAAGAAGTTTAAAGTCTTTCAAATGGATGTGAAAAGTGCTTTTCTTAATGGAGAATTGGGAGAGGAAGTATATGTTGAACAACCTTCAGGCTTTGTAGATCCCAAATTTCCCAATCATGTCTATAGGCTTGATAAAACACTTTATGGCCTTAAGCAAGCTCCAAGAGCATGACTTTGTAAGAAGTTTGCCAAGCTGATGCAGTCAAGATATCAAATGAGTATGATGGGAGAACTTAACTATTTTCTGGGCCTTCATGTGAAGCAGAATGAAGAAGGAACTTTTATTTTCCAATCTAAGTACACCAGAAATTTGTTGAAGAAATTTGGAATGCAAGATTGTTCAAGTGCATCCACTCCTATGGCCACTGCAACAAAATTGGATAAAGATACTGGTAAATCAGTAGATATTACTGATTACAGAGGTATGATTGGCTCACTACTCTATCTAACTACAAGTAGACCTGATATCATGTATGCTACCTGTCTTTGTGCAAAATTTCAAGCAGATCCAAGAGAACCTCACTTAACAGCTGTGAAAAGAATTTTCAAGTACCTTAAGGGTACAGGTGATATGGGATTGTGGTATCCTAGAGAATCAGACTTTAAGCTAATAGGTTACTCAGATGCAGATTTTGCAGGATGCAAAATTGAGAGGAAAAGCACAAGTGGAAGCTGCCAATTTCTTGGAGGCAGATTGGTTTCTTGGTTTAGCAAGAAACGGAAGTCAATTTCCATATCAACTGTAGAAGCAGAATACATTGTTGTAGGAAGTTGTTATGCACAGATTCTTTGGATGAAGAATCAGTTACTAGATTATGGGTTAGAATTTTCTAAAATCCCTATTTACTGTGATAATCAAAGTGCTATTGCTATGACAGGTAATCTAGTTCAACATTCAATGACAAATCACATCAGCATAAGGTACCACTTCATAAGGGAACATGTGGATGAAGGTACAGTGGAATTGCATTTTGTTCCAACAGATCAACAACTAGCAGATATCTTCACAAAACCACTGTGTGAAGCTACTTTTACAAGATTGGTAAATGAACTTGGAATGGTTTCAGGTTCTTTCTCTAAATCTGCTTAGTTTATGTTCTGCTACATCAAACTTTATGATCAGTATTTATAGATATTACTATCTTTGTGTATTTTGTGCTTAAATTGAAAAATTGCTTAAGTACTGATTTTTGTCTGATGTGAATTTCTAAACTCTGATAGTGATATGAATGTTTCTGTGACTATTCAATCCAATGAGGATAGCTGTGCTAGATGCTGACCTAGTAGTTTCTAATATACTAAAGATTCCATGTTTGAAATAATTGTTTATATGGAAATCTTTTAACACAAGCAAATTCTGATATTGAGCTTAGTTAAGTTTACTTTGTGTATCTTATTACTAAGTCAAAAACTAGAATAGTGCTTCTTATCTGTTAAGTTCTGATGTTAGTAAATCTGGTGGATGTACTAAGTGCTGATAAGCCTCACTTATCAAAAGAAAAAGAAAAGAAAAGAAATAAAAATCAGGTACTCCTTTGAGATCTAGACTAAAAATGTGGAAGGGAAGACCCAAGTGCATTGTTGGTATTAAGTAATATCATTAGAAAAGCAAAATAAAAAATTTCTTGGTAACTTTTCACACTCTATGATTACTGGAGAAATACTCTGATAGCAGCATAAATTCTGATAAGCAGTCGTGACTCACTTACACTGAGAAGCCACTGTAAAATAAAATTTCAAAAGATGCATAAAATGAGCACAAAATAGTTGAGGTGGACTCATGCATGAACTCATGCAATAGTAGGCTTTAGAATAATGACAGATTTTGAGGAAAGTTCTTAGTTATGCCTTATTTCTAAGATGTACTGAAGTGAATCAGACTTTACTCTTTGTCTGATATTTAGCTTAATGCACACACTTACACTCCATATGAATGATGAAAATTACTGTGGTGATCAATGTTATTTTAGATGAACAGTCTATATTTCAGATTGCATAAATTCTGAGGACAAGTTCTGATGGAAGTTCTGATGATTAAGTTCTGATGAAACCATATCAGTATTTGTGTGAAGAATTACAGGAATACACATTCACTTTTCGAGTTAAGGAGCCATATTCTGATGACTTTTAAATCCTGATAATAATCAAGTTTTGATGCTGACGTAACAGTATTTATTTACTTGGTTTATTTTTGGTCATTACTTGAACGATAATATTTTTACAGAAAATTGGTTAATGTGAGATAAAACAGTCATAATCATTATGGGTTAGTGGTTAGCGTGTATGTCTTGAAAACCTGCATGCGCACAGTAATAATTATCATATCCCGTTCCCATTAACTCAGGCTTTAGATCTTTTACTGACTGTTATTATTATACATTAGTCTAGGGAGTCGAGGGGTCATTATTTTTACTTGTAATTTTTAACCAGTCCCCGCGTCCCTTGGTATTCAATTGGCTATTTAAACCAACCATTCATTCCAGCCAAAACATCTTTCATTTTCTCACAAGCTCACTTTTTTTTATTCATATCAACAAAAATGGTCCGTTTCAACATGTTCCTGAACTATGAAACCTTTAACATCGAGTTGAGTTGTGATGAATGGCAACAGGAGTGGCATCTCACCGCCATTCTTGACGAGCTTTGGAACTCAGTTCCACAAGAGGTTCACACAGAACTCTTGTTCTTATCAATGGAGTATCACCTCCATCTTGATAGGTTGGAAGAGGAAAGGAGAGAAGCTCTCCATCAGCAAGAACGGATCATCCGTCTTGCAGTGCTCTTCGTCAGCAGCAGAAGGAGTTAGTCGTTAGGTCTTCTTAGACTAGGACTAAGGCTGCTGATGTTAGGAATCGTAGAATAGGACTATCTTGTAATTTTTGCATGTAATTGATAAATTTCATCGAATGTAATCATCTGATATATCAATGAAATTTTCTTTAATTGCAAGATTTGTTCTTTGTTTCTCAAATTATGTGACTGTGCATGTTTAATTGCAATTTATTAATCTTTACTTCATCGACTTTTAACTTTATTCTGTGATGAATGTTTTGATTAAATTCTGTTGATTTAAGAAAACAACTGAGGAACAGGTTCAAATATCAGAACCTGTTGTTGTAGAAGCTGAGAAGGTTTCTTATCAGAAAGATACTGTAACTGGGACTTCTAGGCCCCTCAAAAGGCTTAGAAAGTTAAATTCTGATGATAAAGCTCCTACAGTATCTCCACCTTTGAAGAAATTAAAGAAACAGAGAGCTCACAGGGACATAGTTGAGTCAGATTCAGAGGATGTAGTGGAAGCAGCTAAGGAAGTGGATCAGGAATCTCTGATCTCAACAGAACCTATTGTTATTGAATCACTTCCTTCTGCACAACATGAAACTGCTCAAGTTAAAATACCTACACCTCCTATGTCACGTATAGTTGATCCAGTACATACTGAAGAACCAGGTACAAGTGCTGAAATTGATATTCATAACTTGATTGTGCCTGAGGTTTTGTACTTGGAACCTCCACCAATTCAACTCACTCCACTAACAACATCAATTTTGGATGTTGATCAGAACCTGGCTGCAGATCAGAATTTAGAGGATGATGTTGAAGCCTCTATAGCCTCACATACTGCTATTTTACCAGAGGATGCTGACACTGCAGGATCTACAAGTTCTGATGCTGCTAATAAAGAAATTACTGATGAAGCTGCTGCCAATTTAGATGATGATGCAGCGGGTCCATCAGGACATGCACCTCAACAAACTGTTCATAAAGTTGATTTAGTCAAGAAGTTTGTTATAGGGGAAGCACCAGTACCTTGGAGTGAAACTCCTAGAGGAAAGGAGTGGACTAAAGAATGGAACTCAGTTAGTTTTGTTCCTTCTGAAAAGATTCTTGCTGAGCATCCTGCAAAAGCTGATGAATTGCTGATAAATGATGATTTCAAGGCACAGCTTCAAGTTACTGCATTGAGTACAAGGCACCTTCAAGGTCAACACTCAATAACTCATGGTAAGGTGAATAAAACTCAAGAAAACTTGATCCAGCAAGATATGAATGTGAAACTTGAAAAGAATAGATTTTTCAAGCCAGCCTTTGACAGAATTGCCTACATTGAGAAAACTCAGGAGAAGCAATAAACTCAAATTGAAGAAATCTCGAAGAATCAAGCTTCTCACCAAAGTCAACTCAATGAGATCCAATCCTCAGTGGAATTGCTTGTCTCTCTTCTATTACCTGTTAATGCCAAAAAGGGGAGAAAGTGATTAAGTCCAAATACAAATCTATTCAGACACTGAAAGGCATGGATGATGGAAATGATGACCAGGGAAACTCTGATAAGGGTAGAGGTCAAGGTCAAGGCAAAGGATTTTCATCAAGTAAAGCTAGAATTACAAGTCAAGGAACAAGTTCTGATATTGGGAGAAGAATAAGTTCTGATACTGGTAAAAGGATAAGTTCTGGTGAACATCTGGAACTTGATGAAGAAATTTCAAAACAGTTATTTCTTAAAGAAAATCCAGGAATGGACTTTGAGAGTCTAAAGGAAGAAGAAGCTAGACTCAAAGCAGAAGGTGTCAAGACAAAATCTAAAGCTTCTGTTGTTGAAAAGATATTTCCGAAGCCTAAGGGTATTGTGATAAAGGAAAGAACAAGTTATGAGGAAACCAAGGCCAAATCACAAATGGAAATTGATCCAAGGTCCAAGGGCAAAGAAAAAGTTGATGAACTTGTAAAGGTTTATATGCCAGTCATGGATGAAGAAATAACTGATGATGAAGAAGATGCTAATCTTACTCTGATGCATAAGAAGATTTTTCAAACAACCTCTGACATGGCTCATGTTGTTCAGAGTCAAGATATAGTAAGTTCTGATATGACAGTGAAGCAAGCAACCTCTGACATAGCTCAAGTTGGCTTGATATCAAAAGATAAGGAAAAGGAAACCTCTGACATTGCTCATGTTAAACCTTCAAAGATACTCCTACCGGGATTCACCAAAGCTAAACAGGCTCAACCTTTGAAGACTGCAACAAGTGGTTTTGAAGCAAGAGTTATTACAGGAAAGGAAGCAAGAGATAAATCTGGGTTGGGTAGTTCTGATGAAAAAAGAGTACATAACACTACCAATGATCCAACTTCCTTAAGTGAACCAGGTGTTGGAGCAACTCCTGAAAGATTGAATCGACTTGAATCTGTGACGCCCTCAATCTCAGGTTTAGGAAATGAGGACCCACACACCTTTAATCTAATAATTAAATAAGCATAAACCCCGATTAACTACTAACAAGATCAAACAGGATAAAGTATGAGACAAGATTACAACTACCAATCATAAAATATAACTTACAACCCCAAAATAATTTTAAATAAACATAATCGATTCCGGCTTAGAACCGACAGATAACCCATTGTATCCTTACAATTCTCTGGCTAAGCGCTTGCTCACTCAGAAATACCACTACCTGCTCTGGCAACCGGAATCCCTCAACACGATAGGGACCACCAAGTACGCTCTTACGAGCAGTGCGCCTAAGCCTGACCATCTTCTTGCTTAACTGCCATGGTTAGATTGAAACAAAACATATTAGTATAAAACTCAGCAAGTAACTATAAAGAAGTTCTACGATATGAAATCCACAATATACTTTACCAATCCCAAGGCATTATACTTTATTTGTTCTAGGTGGCAGATTTCCATCTTTTGGGTTAAGGAAGGGTTATGAAGGAAAAATGTGGGGATTTCAAGGAACAAGGCTCAAAGCAGGGTAAAAGCCGACGTTCATCACAAATCATTAAAGGATCAGAACAGATCTCTCAGATAGGAAAGCAACAGTATTTCACTATATGAAACCAATTATATGATCAACAGATTAAGATCAGGGTTCACGAGCTTTAAGCTTCACAATATCACAATCAACTCTTTTCAAAGCGATATAAACCATTTTCACTTTCAAGAATCAATTACTGAATAGGATGTTTCAGTTCCATTTTAAATAATCAATATAGAACCCTTGATTGGATCACTTTATCTTTCCATTTCATTATAATACGGGTGATCAGCCCGTACCGACCTCCATCCGGTCTTTAAGGTACCAATCGGCATAATTTCAGCCTTAAATTGGACTAGCCCCGCTAGCCTCTTACCATGACTGGACTAGTCCCACTAGCCTCTTACGTCCCAATCCAATCCATCAGGAATTCGTTTGGAAAACCTTGAGTTGGAAAAAGAAGTAGGTTTTTTCTAAATTCATTTTATCATTACCAAGAATATGAAATCATTCAGACTCTTTCGAGTCGAAACTCATTCTTAAGTCAAATTTCAAGAAAACAAAGTTAAGGAAGTGATTCAAAGACAAGCAAGGAACAACTCTAAGGATTCTGAATCAGGGATAACAAGGTACTTAAATCAGAAGGATCAATATCTGTTTCAAGGATCAATAGGGTGATCAAGAAATAAGGTATCATTAAAAAGGGTTCGTAAAGGTAATTATAGGGTTCAATACAATCCATGGCTTAACAAATAGCTTGAACAGAAAGGACAGGTTACCAAAGGGTTGAATCAGTAAGCTTATCAATAACAGTTTATCAAGATCAAAAATAGGGTATCTCAAATCATTAACAGTTCCATACTCTACATGGTATGAACAATAACTCCTCTATAACTATTCTCACAAGTAATGAGAGTTACTTGCCTGAATTTGCTTTCCTGAAGGTTGAACTACTGCCACCTAGTATACCCTTTCCTTTCCTAGCCTGAATGCCCTCACACTCCGAATCTACAATAAAACCAAAATCTTAATCAGTTTCTCAACTCTCGATCCCGGAACGATTACTCAATACGATAGCTCGATTATATCCTTGACTCGAATATACGAGTATAGCTTATACACATAAGCACATAGCACATCACACGTCATATACTTTACTCTTAACCTTTACACCTTTATATACTCGACAATCGACTTATAAACATCTTTATCTCAACTCGAAGTCAAATCATACTTTATATTAGTACACATAGCTCTTTATACTTGAAATTCTTATACGAATAAACAAATGACAAAACTTACAATAATGACCCTAAAGTCATCTTTAAACTAACACGACAACCATATTTAACACAAATCAATCATCCCCTTTCTTTTATACTTTAATTCGAACCAAACATAGCAAATCAAGAAAAATCTTACATACAATCCTTAACTAATCTTCATGATCAATTCAAACACTTAAATTAGAATTTGACCCTTTTAACTACTATAAACCATTCGGCCATTCTACAAACATCACCCAAAATCAAGTAGATTTTCATACCAAATCTATATAACATATAATCAATCAAACATTCACTTAATCCAACTTAATATTCTCATAAAAATAACCATATCATTCGGATTTTCAAGAACAACCAACATGCATTCAATTTTTGATCTCATACATAGCATGCAAGCATCTTTCCATGGTTTAATCCTAAATTCTAATGAATCCAAGCAAGAACAACACACCAATTTAATTCTTCTTCCTTTATCAATAAAAATTCGAACCAAGGCAACCTATAATCTCATATTTATATTCGAATTTCTCATCCTTAATTCCATTAAACACTCTATTTAACTTATCATTTTCAAACAACCATTAAACAATCATTTTTATCAACTATAATCAATCCTTTTTTGATAATCCAAAGCCCTATGCGGCTTTTACATCAAATAAACACATGCATGGTCTAATTTAGCTTTAAATTCATCTAATCATTCAAATCAAATCATAATTCATACACTTAAACTTCAACAACTCATTCCTATTAAGAAATTATCAACTTAACTTTTAAAAATCAAAACCCTTTTTGAAATTCAAACCAAGCATGCAAACACCAAAAATCAAGTTTTGTGGAATTAGAGTTCAGTTTTACCATCATAACTCACCACCGGTTCACCGGAGTTCATCACCGGTGGCGGTGGTTTCTTGGTGGTGCCCCATTTCGGGGTTTCCAACCTTGAAACCTCTGATTTATGCACACACAAGGCACATGCAAGACTCATTTAGCCTTGAAAATCATTTTTCAATCATAAAATCACCTCCTTAAGCACATATTGGATCATATACACATACGTACACACGCATCAAGCATGAACACACACACACACATATCGAGCTTGCATGCAAGTGGATATACACACATGCACACTCTAATATCCACTTATATGTGTTTATCAAGAGATTTTGAGAAGAATTGGTGAGATTTATCAACGGAACAAGTAGTATACCAAGAGAGAAAAGAGAGCCGAGAGAGAGAGAGAGAGAGAGTAGCCGAGAGAGAGAGTGAGAAAGAAAGAAAGAGAGAAAAAAGAGAATGGTGTGCACGGGGGAAAAAGAAAAGGAAGGGGAGAGGATGGGTTTATAAATAATAAGGACAAGGGCAATTTAGTACTTCTCTAATTCCTTTTTTAAATTGATTTTCCTTTCTCTTTTTTTCTCCCATAGAATATTGGTGGAATAATAAATATATATCTCTCAGAAAGTTGAAAATTATAGCGATTGACAATTTTAAAACGTAGATCTCGAAATTAGCTTTCCAACCATTACTCATAATAAGATTTTGAGCATACAGTTGATTTTATATGATTTTCGCAAGTTCGCTTTAATAATAACATTTTTCCACATAAAAATCAATTTAAAACGCAATGACCACCAAATAAATCTGTTCATCATTTTTAAAAAGTCTCTAGGACTATTATGAAGATAACAGAACAAATCCCATGCTTTTATCTTACTCAGATAATTTTATAAAAATGCATGAAGGTTAAATAAACCTTTATTTAAATCAATTAATTCCCTTAAATCCATAAAAATATCAACAGATCACGTAATCATGCATACAGACAAGTAAGCACACATACGAACACTTCTCAACTCATGTCTGATCATAAAATTTATCTTTCTTTAATCTTATTCCTTTTTACGCGTTCCGGGTCACGTTCAGCCTGACGGCCCGACGCTCAGCGTTTCAATTACACTTCTCATTATCATTATCGACCGACACGTCACTAGGACGAAATACTTTACTTAAACATTTTATTTCACATAAAAACACATACTTCATATTTTAAATATCTTAACCCCTTTTTAGGACGGGTTCCGATCTACCTGACGGCCTGACAATACAACTTAACTCCTAAGCTGACTCTTTAAATTGGAACGCTTTTATTTACGCCCCTAGATTCTGATATACAGTAAAGACAATTAATCAACACTTAATCACACAATTATAATCACTTCACATAAATCTCACTTTATTCACTTAATTATATCGCAAAATTTCCAGTTGTCACAGAATCTGTACAAATGGTTTACCATACCTTCTTGAAAGAACATATCTTGTTATATTTTATGACAGATAGAAGGGTATACCAGATTAAGAAGAATGCTATATCACTGTAGTATTTTGAGGAACTGGAACATGTTCTATTCCTACTTCAAGTGAAAGACAGATTAACAGATAGTGCTGCAGGATATTTAAAGTCTCAAATTCAAAGACAGAAGAAGCTTTATTATGTAAAGTCTGACAGCACATACTGTCCCAAATACAAAGATCACCAAGGTGATATTGTCGATATGAAGCCTAACTCTGCTAGGATTATAACTACTTTTCTGGGTTATAAGGCTGTGGAATTCAATCTAGAGTCTGACAAGGCAAATCTGATAAGACTAGATCAGAAGATAAGAAAAGCTACGATATATGATCTCAGAGCAGCTATTTTTCAAACTGGAGAAGATATAGATGAATTGATAAATGTTAAAAGGAGGATGGTTAATGAACTTGAATATGCAGAGAGATGTTTGTTGAAGAACTATCTCAGGACAACTCCTGATTTCAAGGAGATCAGAAATTGAAAGTAAAGCCAAGTCAAAGATCTACAACTGCTTAAATTCTGAAGTATATACAGACTGAAGCTGTTATCAGAAGTTAAAGATGGTAAAGCTGAAAGGACTGTAAGTTGTAGTTATCTAGTCAAATTCTCATGCATTTGTACTTAATATTTTTGACATCATCAAATATCTGTTGAACTTGTATATTATGCTAATTTACAAGTTGGAGGAGATTTTTAGATATATCTGATAATGTCATGTGTAATATGATTTATGTTTAGTTTTCAGATCTTACCTAACAGGAAAAATCAATACTTAACTGGAAATCAGCATTTATACTGAAAACATAACTTAAGATATCAGAACTTAAGTTATCAGCACTTAAGTGATCAGAAGATATTTATCAGGAGATAATATCAGGACTTAAGATGACTTTCGGATAAGGCAGGCGGCTGATTGAAAGGAAAGAAGATCGAGACTAAGACAGAAATAAATATGCATGAAGAAGGAATTCTATGAAGAATAGAATACTTGGAAGAAAAGATAACTAGTTGATATATTTTAGGAAGCAGAATTATATTCCATATCAATTAGAAGATTATCTTGTAACTGTGTAGTATATAAATACAGGCATAGAGTTTACACTAGAAGTGTTACGATTATCGAAGTTATTATTCTTTGTAACTCTAGCAGCTCTCGTGATAATTTGTTCATCACTGAGAGAGGACAGTTCCATATTGTAACATAATTTATTATGTTGAATAAAATATATTTTCTGTTACTTGAGTTCTTATAATCGATTTGATTGTGCTAAACACTATATTCAACCCCCTTCTATAGTGTGTGACCTAACAGATGGTTAGGAAGGCAGTGCTACTCAAAGCCGCAATCGACAGTCTCTCAGTGTATATTTCGATGACAGTGATAATTAATTTGAAGAGAATTCATAGACAATTCCTATGGGGGCATGATTTATTCTCGAAGAATCATTCTAAAAAAATTCGATCTTCTCAGCTGGGATAAAATTTGTACTCCAAAAAAGGTGGACTGAGATTTACTTCTATGGCCCAAAAAAATATGGTTGTGCTGGCAAAGTGGATTTGGAGATGTAACAATGAAATAGCGGAATTTTGGAATAAGGTGTTAATACAAAAATATGGACATGGTGTGAACTATAATCTTTACTTTCTGGTATCAAGCAGCTCTTGGTCAACCTATAATTAAGAGTGTTATTAGCGTAAGTAGCGATGTCAATCAGGTCGGATGTGCTAGAATTCATATTCAAATCCGAAATATTTATCCATACATGAATTCAAAAAATATCCAAAAATGAATATCCGAACATGAAATTTAAAAATAACTATTAAAACTGCAATACTTGCGGGGGAATAATTTTAACAAGTCATCCTCAACCATTCCATCACACCATTGATTGTGTTTTGAAATGTATAGGTAATGTTTTAAAAATTAACTCATTTGATACCCAATTAATTAGATGTATCACTAGAATATACTTTGTTCACCCTATCACTATTTTAAATTATACAATAATTAAATTTCATTGATTTTATTAGTAATTAATTTTTAGCATAAATATAAAACTTTATGTTTTAAAAATTATACGATAATGTTAATGTTGTACAATGTATTATATATAAGATAATATATATGTATATTATATTTAATGTATGATACTGTGTAATATAAAAATATTTATAATATTATATATATAATATATATAATATGTATATATATTTATATATTATATTATATATATATTCGATTTTTTTTTGGGTTTCGGGTTCGGGTTGAGTTTGGATCAAGTTTTGGATTTCGGATCGGATTTCAGATCGGTATACCTAAAATTCAAATCTATATTCAAAACTTTTCGGGTTTAAAAATTAAATTCAAATCCAAATCCAAAAAATTGGGTTCGGTAAATCTAAAATTTTGGATTTCAGATCGAATTTATTTGCCCTCCCTAAGTGTAAGGGATAATATTATGGTCTAAAATTTGCTTCAAGAAGTCAACTTCAAGTGGCTGTTAAATGATGGGAAATTAGTTTTTTTTTTGGGAGGATAGTTGGAATCCTCAGATTCCTTTAATGCTCTCTTTTCCCTCTCTCTACAGAACATCAAATTTTAAAAATTGTAAGGTCAAAGATTTTTTTACACAACAACGAACAATAAGTTCTGATAACATAGTATGTTAGAAAATAAAGGTCTCAAAAATAGGCATGGGGTGAATGACTAGTTTCAAAATCTTTTACTTGGTTTTTGAAAGCTTGATATCAAAATTCTAAAATATCAAATGTAAGTGAATTAAACAAGCAAGAATGCAAATGATATACTAGGCCAACTTACTTTATATTAATAAAGCAAACTGTTACTACAACTCAGTGAAAACAATTTTATTTTCCTGACATCTATTTAAGAGCAATTTCTTGAGTTGGCATACAGAGAGAAAAGAAAGTTACAACTTGAAAGCTCTATCTGTTACACTCACTAAAGATGGGGTGGGCACTCTATTAATAATGCAATGTACTGCCAAATGTGCACACCTATTTACAGTAAGTAGTCCTATCTACAATGAGACACGTCGCCACTTTATAAGGACCACTTTGATTTTTTATATGCTCCTGATCTTAAGCTGTGCATTTCATTTTCTTCCTCTCCAATTTTAGCCGTTGGTTTGACACTTGTCCATGACCATGACCATCTCCATGTACAATGTGCTGTAGTGATTTATTTCTTCATTTCTGAAAATTTGTACCCTGATTTGTCGTGTTGTGAAATGGTTGCGTGAAGATATCGTAAACTATGATTTCCCTTAACTTCACGATATAGCTTATTTTGGACTTCATGATCTAGTACAATTTTGGACTTCACGATATGGTGTAATTCTGGACTTCACGATATAACATCATTTTTGACTTCACGATATAACACATAATTAGACTTCACGATTTAGTACAAAATTAGACTTCACGATATGGATTTGAACTGAACTTCAGTATATGGCTTTGAAGACTTCACGACATAGCTTTTCTGGACTTTACGGTATTTGACTTAGAGAAATTCAACAACTTATTATCTTCAAAAGTATATTTTTTCTTCCATTTGCTGCCTGAACAATCTTCATTGAACTTCTACCAAAATTGATTTATTCTATGACTAATATTTACAAGCATGTTGCATAGAAAATCCATAAGCTCATTATAATAATTGAGCTTTCTAGAAAAGCATACAAGACAAGTACATTGAAATATATCACTAATCCAAATGGTAGAATTCATTTGGCCATGTAAAGTGACATTGACATCTATTTTTCCTATATGTCTGAGTTTTTAGTTCTGCTTCCACTACCCGTTCTCTCCCTCTTAGGCTGGTACTTCTTCGGAATCTTTTGATGTTTCATTAATTGAGAAAACATCTTCTGTTGATTTACGAGCACATTACTTGTTATGCTGGCTAATGCTTCAACTTTTTTATCAATTTACTTCAATTTCTCTTTTAGCTCAGCATTCTCAGACTTCAATTTAGGCATATTATTGTCTAGGATGAGCATCTTCTCATGTAGCTTATTGGAGGAGTAGGCTGACATATAGAGTTCTTTGAGAGCTTTAACTTTTACTTCCGACATTTTGTGTAGAGGCACCTCAATTGGCAATATCTTACCATACTGATTCTTCCATAGTACCTTACACTTAGCATTGACACGCATGGCTTGATCAATCATCTTTGAGAGAGCTTTTGAGTAATTCTTGTAGTGTTTGTTCATTGTTTCAAGAATTCTATCCAAAGTTCTGATTTTTCTTTTAATTTATGAACCTTCATTCGCTAGTTGAGACAACTTTTGGTAGATACCCTTGAAAATATTCCTTGACATCCTTCACAACAGCCTTTTTGTTATTCTTCATATCTCTCAGTTCTGTCTCCACTCCTTTTTTCTAAAAGATTTAGACACTTTAAATTGAACTTTGTGGAGTCATTTAATGCATCATAGAGTTTAATGGGTGATAAATCACTTTCACTTGAACCTAGAGCTATCAAATACTCATATCTAATCTTATATAGGGCATCCTCCATGTCTACATGGTGATTAGCATCCAACCAAGTATCCACATTGTCATCCTCTTCAGCTTCATCAGCAATCTTGACACTTTGTGTCTCCATATCTTTCTCGTGCTCCAAGAGAATTGCATGATAGTCTGTATTGAGTAGTTTTGAGGTGGCCAAGTGTTGCCTAATCTTTGAAACCCCCCCTAATTGATCCTTATATTCAAAAGACTCAGTCAATTGAGTATTATTCGAGGGTCATGTAGCACTGTCTTGTTGCACATGTTGTAGCCATTGATTGACGAAGTTAGAGTTAGGGCTAGGCCCCTCTGGAATAAATGCAATTTTTAGATGAAGATGAACAATTTCTTGACTCTTAGAGTCTAGTCCTTCAATGACTGTGAATTTTACTGATGTCTCCACATATGTGAGATGAGTTACATCAATAGCCTCATTGGCCATTTCTCGCAAATCCTCCAAAACATCTTAATGATGTTTTAGGTGATTGTGGTACCTCCATGGTGTCACCAGTAAAAATTGGTGAATCCACCATATTTATGTTGGTGTCATTAGAGTATGCCCCAACATGCATCTCCTAACCAACCGAATATGGTTCTTGGGTGGTGAACATAGTGGCATGCACTATGTCACTTGATTTTGACTCAATCACTTGAATGGACTGTGATTGATCAAGTGTTATATCCTCAATTTCCTTGTTAGATATATTTATGATGTCATATCTAATATGATTTGTATTTAGTTTTCAGATCTTACTTAATAGGACAAATCAGTACTTAACTGGAAATCAGTACTTATACTGAAGTCAGGACTTAAGATATAAGAACTTAAGTTATCATAACTTAAGTTATCAGAAGATATTTATCAGGAGATAATATCAGGACTTAAGAAGACGTTCAGATAAGAAAGGCGGTTGATTGAAAGGAAAGAAGATCAAGACAAACAGAAGAAGAGATATGTATGGAGAAGAATTCTATGAAGAATAGAATACTTGGAAGAAAAGATAACTAGTTGATATATATTAGGAAGCAGAATTATATTTGATATCAATTAGAAGATTATCTTGTAACTGTGTGTCTATATAAACACAACATAGGGTTTACACTATATGTGTTATCTTAATCAAGATTATTATTCATTCTAACCCTAGCAGCTCTCGTGATATTTGTTTATCACTAAAAGAGGACAGTTCTATTATAACAGAGTTTATTATATTGAATAAAATATGTGTTCTGTTACTTGTGTTCTTAATTCGATTTGATTGTAACAAACACTGTATTCAACCCCCTTCTACAGTGTGTGTGACCTAACAAGTGGTATTAGAGCAACCTGTTAACATACATACAGTAAAGATCCAAAAACAATCATGTCTGAAGAAACACAAACTCCAACTAAGCCCACCAAAACTGAAGAAACTCCAAAGACTCAAATCTATAATCGATATGAGACTATTAGGGTTCCCATACTGAAACCTTCTGAGTATCCCATATGGAAGGTGAGGATGTCTATGTTTCTGGAAGCTACAGATCCAGAATACCTTGACAGAATTAATGAAGGACCATATAAGCCAACCAAGCTCTCTGTTATAGTTGCAGATCAGCCAGCACAAACTGTACCAAAGGAGAAAAGTGAATATACAGCTGAAGATATCTCATCTATTGCCAAGGATGCAAATGTAACACATTTGCTGCATAGTGCCATTGATAATGTCATGTCAAACAGGGTAATTAACTGCAAGACTGCAAAGGAGATATGGGATGCCTTGGAGACAAGATGTCAGGGAACTGATTCAATTAAGAAGAACAGGAGGAATATACTCACTCAAGAGTATGAGCACTTTGACTCAAAACCTGATGAGTCATTAACTGGTTTATATGACAGATTTGTCAAACTCTTGAATGATCTGTCACTGGTGGATAAGGGATATGATCTTGAAGATACTAATCTCAAATTCCTTTTAGCTCTTCTTAAAAGTTGGGATTTCAAGGCCACAACTATAAGAGACAATTATGCTCTTGATGAAACTACTCTTGATGAAATTTATGGTATGCTCAAGACTCATGAACTTGAGATGGATCAAAGAAGCAAGAGGCATGGGAGAAAGTCAAGGACAGTTGCTCTTAAGGCTGAGGAAGAATCCCCTAAAGTGGCTGTCTCAAAGAAAAGCAAAGGAAAGACTCTCATCACAAAGTCTGATATTGAGTGATCAAGTTCTGATAGCAATGAGGATTCAGAAACTAAAAGTCTATCTGAGATGGATGCTGATGAAGAGATGATGAAGCTGTGTGCTCTTATGGTGAAAGGTATCACAAAGATAGCATACAGGAAATTCAGAAGGGGAAAAAAATTTCCAGGAAAGGTGCAAGTTCTGATAAGAAAAGTTTCAGAAAATCTGAAAGCAAAGGAGGAAAGTCTGACAAAGGAGATTACTCAAATGTCAAATGCTACAACTGTGGTGAGAAAGGCCACATATCTCCTGATTGCAAGAAAGGAAAAAGTGACAAAGGCAAGGCTCTTATCACAGAGAAGAAAAGCTAGACAAACACTTCAGATTCTGAAAGTGAGGTGAACTATACCTTGATGGCAAATGTTGATAGCAGTTCTGAAGCTGCTGAGTTAAAGGTACCTCAAACAACTTATGCTTTTCATACTGATGATATTATTGAGTTGAGAAGATATCTTAAAACCATGTTCATTAGTTATAGAGATCAAACTATAACATGTGAAAGATTAACTTCTGAAAATCTTGCTTATAAAAAGAGGAATGATTGTTTAGAAAAAGAGTTAGTTATGTTCCATCAAACTCAGAAAGATAGAGATGATGCTTTCTATGTTAGAGATGAAGTGCTTAAATGAATGAATCTCTAAAAACTTAGTTAGAAAAGAAAAGAGGGATTATCAGGACTTGGACTAACTCTGGCAGAACAACTCAGAATTTGTTAAGTAGTGGAAATTGGAAAGAGGGCTTAGGTTCTGGAGATGATAAGAATAACAAAGGAACTGTAGAAATTGAGCTTATAGTTGTTAAACAAAATCCAAAGGTAAATCCTGTTAAGTTTGTAGTTGTAAAGTCTGATATTGATAAATCAGAAGTTAAAGAGAAATTAACTTCTGACAAACCAAAACAGGATAAGCCAACTGAAGTTAACATAAGCTTAACGACAAAGAAGCAGCTTAAGCATAAGCTGAAAGATGTTAAGAATGTAAACAAGGTAAATCCACCTAGGAAAAATAAGAATGGAAAGGAAGGTGTGAATAAAAGCAATGATTATAAGCCTTTTCCTAATGCTCCTAGAAAGAAATGTTATAACTGTGGAAATTCAAACCATCTGGCTTCTTTTTGCAGGAAGAATAAGAACATAGACTCCTTAACTTCAAAATCAGGAGTTAAGAGTCAGTCTGTTAGATATAGGCGACTAAATCCTTGTTTTTATTGTGGTAGTTTATGTCATTCCATTTATACTTGTAAGGAATATCATAGTTTGTACTAACATTATTATCAAATAAAACCTTCTTTAAAGAAAGTTAGCATTATTCCTTCTAGTGTAAGTTCTGATGCAAAGTTTGATACTGTAAATTCTGATAAAAAAAATGTTAACATAAACTCTGATGTTAAATTCGCTGCAAATGTTAACAAACTTAATAAGGCCAAAGGATCCAAGCAATTCTGGGTCCTTAAAACTAATCATTAGTGGTCTTTGTGATTGCAGGGCAACATGAAAAACATCCTAGTTCTGGACAGTGGATGTTCAGGACATATGACTGGAAATAAAGCCCTGCTATCAGACTTTGTGGAGAAAGTTGGCCCAGGTGTTTCTTATGGAGATTGAAACATTGGAAAAACTCTGGGATATGGCAATATCAATCTTGGAAATGTCATCATTGAAAAAGTAGCTCTAGTCCCAGGACTTAAACACAATTTGCTGAGTGTTAGTCAAATCTGTGACAGAGGTTATCATGTGGATTTCTTTGAAAAACACAGTGAAGTTATAAGCAAATCTACAGGAAAATTTGTTCTAAAGGGATACAGGAATGGTAATATTTATGAAGCTAAGCTTTCAACAAGTTCTGATGGTTCTGCAATCTGTCTGTTAAGTAGAGCATTAATTGAAGAAATTTGGGATTGGCACAAGAAACTCTCTCTTTTAAATTTCAACAATTTAAATGAACTAGTCAAGAAAGATCTTGTGAGAGGACTGCCAAAATCAGTATTTGCTCCTGATGGCCTTTGTGATTCATGTCAAAAAGCAAAATAAAGAAAATCTTCATTCAAGAGAAAGAATGTATGTTGGTGAGACTACGTAGCTGTATGAACAGTTACGTGATAACTCAACACAATAACAACACCAGAACAGGACAGGTTAATAATACTACGTCTACACAAGAAATCGGGAAGAATGAAGACAAGGCAAATATGAAGAATCAGAAGATTAGAAGAAAACCTGAAGTCTGTCTACAGGTCACTGAAATAAGTTCATTAATATTATCATGCCTCAGTGAAGAACAAAGCTTAAAGACTTTCAGGGTTTGGTTCATCACTATTCTTCATAAGGGGAGAAGCTGCTTTCCAAAAGGGGAGTACCATTAGTTCTTATCTGCGGATCCTATTGTACGGGAGAGGTGGTAGACGAAGGTGATCTCCTTTAAGCAGTTGAATCTCATAGGGGAAGAAGCAAGAGAGATATGCGCTTCTCAACAGGAAATGTGGTTGTACAAAAGAAGCTGTTGATAGTTATTTCAAGACTGAGAAGTATTATCTGGAAGAGATTTGAAGAACCAAGGAAATAAAGATGAAACTACTTGAAGATTAGTTCAGTGCTAGAGGAACAAGCATCTCTCATTTCAGTTACTCAAGAAATCTGGAAATGCAGTATTTGATCCAGAAAACCAGTAGCATTATTTACAAGTCCTAGTACATTACTTTTTCTAATTGTTAGTTGAGTTATCCTCTCTATTTAATTTGTTTGTTAAGTTTAACAATCAAATAGGGGAAGATTATTGGTGAGACTACGTAGCTGTATGAATAGCTATATGATAACTCAACACAATAACAACACTAGAACATGACAGGTTAATAATACTACGTCTACACAAGAAATCAGGAAGAATGAAGACAAGGCAAATACGAAGAATCAGAAGATTAGAAGGAAACCTGAAGTCTGTCTACAGGTCACTGAAAGAAGTTCATTAATATGATCATGCCTCAGTGAAGAACAAAGGTTAAAGACTTTCAGGGTTTCAGAAATGTTGAAGATTCAATATACAAGTGTTACCGGAAGATTTCAGTGTATTGGCATTGATTGAAGATAGACAGTGTTCGAAGCATAGGAATCTGAAGAATTGAAGACAGGGTATAGACAGAGGTTAATGAAGATGTTGTCTAGAGTACCAGAAAGGATTCCAGTGAAAATACAATTGTTTATTGACAGTCAGTGTTCGAAGCAATAAAGTTGAGGCAAGCTTAACAATGTAATCAAGGCTATAATACGAAGACCTGAATCGGGGTTAGTCGTCTGTGAACCAGACCAGTTGCACTAGGCGTCAACAGCTCGTGAAAGGAATCTGGATATTATTTATAGAAGAATTGTTAAGTTGAGAAACATACTTGGATTGAACGTTTATCTGTTAAAGTACGAGAAGAGGTGCGCGAGGTATACAGCTCAACAGCTCAGGAGACTGGCGAAGCTCTAAGTTTCATTGTTAAATTAAATAAAATTTTTAATGGACTTTAATATAATTTATTTAATAAACTTAAAATGATTAATCTTATAAACTTTAAATAAGTTTATTTTATAAATCTAAATTAGTTTATTTATATAAGTTATATTTAAGTTTATTTTATAAATTAGTTTAATTACAATTTAGACTTAAAAAGAAAAAGAGAAAAAAGAAAATAAGAAAAGAAACAAAAAAAAAGAAAAGAGAAAAAGAAAAAGAAACAAAAAGAAAACAAAAATAAAAGAAAACAAAAAGAAAATAAAAACAAAAACAAAAGGAAAAACAAAAGAAAACAAAATAAGCAAAAAGAAAAAACAAAAAGAAAAAATAAAATAAGCAAATGAAACAAACGTGTACATGTTTGTTGTTTGTTAAAGTTTGGTTAACAAATGGTAAAGTACATATTCTTGTACTTGGAAGCTACCTTGTCGCCACACAGGATCCCCCTCCCCCTTGGTCGCCATAGAGGTCCTGTCGCCACAGAAGGACTTGTCGCCACACAGCTTTCCTCAATTCTCAGCCACACATTATTGGATAAAAGACTACACTTTACAGCAGAAGAGATTCAGCCATTCATTCTGAAATATTTTCTATTCATCTTCTCTCCCAAGAGAGTAATGAAAATGGCAGCAGAGATTTATAGAGGAGTTCAAGCTACTTGAATATCCGTTTAACTTCTCACCGGAGTAACGTTATAATGCCCGATTTAATTCTTGTATATTCTTAGGGGCATTATAATCGTTACCCGGTAATTAAATCCTAGTACAAATAAAAGCTAGATTATTGTATAGGATTTGATTTGTAAATCTTTGTAGTAGCTAGGAACTTTATTGTTCTTAGATTGTAGCCGGTTAATTTATTTACCGGAGTGTAGCAACACCCTCGAGGATTTATATACGAATATATATTTCCCCGAATATCTTGTGTTCCTCGTTTTTGTCGTTCCAAACACTATTCTTCTTAAGAACACGAAATCACTAACCGAGCACTATTTATTTTATCCGCTAAAGATTCGAAAGAATTTTTAATTTAGTGATTATCGTATTCAACCCCCCTTCTACAATAATTCGGGACCTAACAATTGGTATCAGAGCTTACTGATTGATATACAAATCAGATCCTTAAATAAATTTATTTCATTAATTTGATTTTACATAAATTTATTTTATAAATTTTATTTAGCAAATTTATTTTATAAATTTAATATTAATGAGTTTATTATTTAAACTTGAATAAGTTTGTTTTATGAACTTAATTTAAATTAATTTATTTTATAAATTTGACTTAAATAAATTTATCTTTTAAATTTTAGTAAATAAAATTTTAAATTTAGATTTATTTTCCGATCAATCTAGCTGTCAGTTTGTTCCAGTTAGCTGAAAGTCTTTGTTGTTTACCTGCCAAAACCTGAGGAAATCAAATGTATTGGTGATGTTGCTAAGCTGTACAAAAGGAAAACAAAAGAAATATTGGCAGGTATTAACCGTGGGGTCTGCATGAATTGGAAAAGGAAATGCATGATCACCGCGGGACCCGCCTGTTGTTCATGTACAAGGAAGTACACACGCACAGCTAGTTGCCTGGACTTCACGCGCGGGAAATAAATATATCTGTGTAGAAGTTACTTCTCACCTTGTTGTCGTCGCAGGAGATTGTCGCCACACAATTTTATTTCCTAAGGGAATAAGTCATCTCAGTTCTTGTCGCCATAACAGAGTGATCGCCACAGGAGTTCGTGCCCTGAGTCGCCACAGCCTTACTTAGAAATTCTGTAACCCCGTTAATTTTATATTTCTGATTTATTTATTTTTCTGTAAAATTTAAATTTCTTAAATTTAAATTTTTCTTAAATAATAATTTACATTTTATTTAATTTTTAAGAAATCTCAAAATTCTTGAAAATTAGATTTTATGTAAATATTTATTTTTGATTAATTTATTTTCTAAGAAAATTAAATAAATTTAAAATTCTTAAATTTAATTTTTTCTTAAATAATAATTTACATTTTATTTAATTTTTAAGAAAATTCAAAATTCTTGAAATTAGATTTTATGTAAATATTTATTTTTGATTAATTTATTTTCTAAGAAAATTAAATATTGGAAATTTAAATTTTTCTTAAATATTAAATTAAGGGTACTCTAGGTATTGGTAAACTCAGGATTCCTCTGGGCTTTTAAAGTGAATTTAATCTTTTGAAGAAAACGAAAATCATGTGCTATTCAGACGAAAATTATAGATAATGGTTTTCTTACTCCAATGGAATTGATTTCAAGACCTACAGACGAAAATTGTGGAACTCCCTCAAAGGCTTACTCCATAGGATACCACTGGGTTTTCAGACGCAGGAAATGAATGAAATTTCTACGGGTACAATTTTTCTCAGAGATTTTAAGACAACTCTATGATTCCAGATTATACAGTCACACGGTGGTTTGTACCAATGCTATATTTATCCGGAAATTAATGAGATATACAGGCAGGAATTATTGAGGTCAGAGAGAATAGTGGGGATAAACAAATATCTCAGTTACATGCAGTATAGTTGGAACCTCAGGACAGAATGTAAGAGTTACTGATAGATGAATTAGAAGAAGCTCAGGTAGAAGTACTTGAGGGACTGGACGTCAGGGCAGTGTTTCACATGTCAGGGAAGTTTAGTCGAATCAGATTCACAAGGAGTACATATGCTATATCCAAGGATCAAGCCTATCTATTCCGAAGTAGAGATTCTTACAGATTCAGTTCAAGGGGTGATTACTGAAAGGAATATGTCCTAAGTCCAATCATGAATTAGGATTTAGGAATAACTTCCTGTATAATCTGTTTTGATTTTATTGATATTAATAAAAGACTTGTTTTGTTTTTATTACGGGCTCTATCTATTTAAGTGTTTAAATAAGATATACCATAGTTTAGAGTAAAGCTTTCTATGGATTATGATGAGATCATAATAGTGAGACCTAAAAGATGACAACTCTAAACTTAAATAGTTCCTGGTCGTAGGATTACTAACTGGTAATTAATAATCCGCAGAGATCGGTACATACTATGCTTACTTCATTATGAAGGATGTCTGTTCTCATAGACATTTGTGTGGTGACACTATAGCTAGTATGTAGGTGCTTATTATGGAATAAGTTCACTGAACATGACTCGCACAGCTGAACAACTGATGGAGTTCAGTCACGTGTCAGCAGTTGTTCACATAGTGATAGTTGTACAAGTATCCTTAGACTTGAGGTCATCATAGTCATCTTGTGTACACTGAACTATGCTTTGGTTTAGTTCTTAGTCTCCAGGGACAATTATTAGGGCTCTACTGGGTATAGGAATTTGTACACGAAGATAGTGTATGATCAATAAAGGATCTACCCCTTCCAGTGAAGGAAGCGAATGTTCAAGGCTGATCCACTTATGCTAGTTCAGGAATCTCTGGCCAGAGTAAATGAAATTAGAAAGGAGTTTCTAATTTACATAGAACTAAGCATAGTAAATGGTAAGCAAGTGATTGAATTAGATAGGCTTGACACGAGATCCATGCCTTGTATTTAATCGGGACATTATAGGGTAGAAGGAGTTTATTGTACGGTAACTATTCACTGAATAGGTTCTTGGTATTCTAAGCAGTGAATTCATATTATCCGGATAGTCGCGATATGCTGAGAAGTATCCCTCACGATGTAGAATAAATGTGATTAATTAATTAATCATATTTAATAAATTTGAGAATTTATATAAATAATGATAAAATAGTTTTATTATTATTTATTTCTACTACCGGCTTAATATTGAACCTACAGGGTCACACCATAAAAAGAGAATGATTTTATGGTGGAGGAATTAATTAATAATGGCTAATAATTATTTATTTATGAAATAAATAATTAATTGGCAAATTTAATAATCGATTAAATGAGATTTAATTGATTATAAATTAATTAAGAAAAGTTCTTAATATTATTAATTAAGGATTTAATTTTTAGAAATTAAATCAAGAGAGAGAATTATTTCTAAAGTGTTTAGAAAAAGGATTAATAATTAAAAGGTGTTTTAATTATTAATGAGAATAATAAATGGGATAATAATAATAATATTTATGGGAAAATTTCAGCTGAAAATTTTGCCTATAAATACACTATTATAGACCCTATTTTTATTCGAACCCAAGAACCCCAAAAACCCAAAAAGTTTGGAAAACCCAATTCTCTTCACCTCCTTCCTCCTCCTTAACATCGTTTTCTTGGTGGATACCGGTGGAGTGCTTCACACTTGAGGAGCAACTGCTAAGGATCTCTGATCGTTGTCTCCAAATTATTTTAAAGGTTAGATTCGATCCCTCGAATATTTATTCATGCTCTGATACCATTGTTGGATTTTTAACGCAGCGGGGGCATGGCAAAACACTTTTACACATATAAAATCCAAATAATATAGATCTGTGGTATAAATTTCAGAATTTTATGTGCTTGTATGAATTAATTATGATTTTTACAAGTTATATCTGGGTTCTACAAGTGTTGTAGATCGTCTGGGTATTTTTTTCATAATTTTATGATGTATAGATTTTTCATTATGAATTTTTGAAGTTCTTGCAATTAAATTCGTAATTAAATAAATCATATGTATATATATTATTTGTAAGTATATATATGTACATATGTTGCTTGTCTGCATATGGCTGTTGTCTGCTGTTGTTTGTTGATGGCACGGACAAAGACAAAGGTACAGAGATGGCGGCACGTTGTTCGAGGAGAGAAAAGGCGGCTGCTGAGAAAGAAAAAAAAAGGGTGTAACGCATTTCGGGAATGCGTTACACACCTGTGGCGCATTCACGGAATGCGTTACACCTTTTAATTGGTTAAAAAGGTTGTAACGCATCACCGGAATGCGTTACAGGGCTTGTAACGCGTTCCTGTAATGCGTTACAGCCCGACTGTTTACATTAAAATTAATTTTCTAGGAGTTTCGTAACTCCGTTTTAGGCGTGCAATATACCGTTGGATTCGTTTTTCCGAGACGGATCTAATGGAGTGATCAATTTTAGTTTATATAAAAGTTTTTGAACTGTTTATATTTCCATGAAGTGTTTTAAAGTTGTTTTTGACTGTTTTAGTTGCTTTTAAATGCTTCATATGATACATAGAGATGTATAATGCTTAGACAAATGTGCTAGATGATATAACATGCCTACCTTGATGTTTATTCATGTTTATATATGTGATATATGCTTAGTTTATCATGCGATGATAGATTTAGGTGAACTTAAATGAACATAAGGCGTTTGTTAGACAACCTAGTATAGTGAAATTGTTTCATAACCTTTATAATAATATTACGAATACAATCATGAGATTCTTGTGTTTATGAAACACGTAATTGAATATGAATTTTCGATATGAGAGAAAGGATGATTCTGTCAACAACAGATTTCTATCTGTAAGAAAGGGTTATTAAGTGACGCCTCTTGACAATGCTCCACCCGATCTGGGAATCATCTGATTATTGATTATTGATTTGAAATATTTAATTTAAAAGGAAGAATTTCTTTATAATATGATTATGATTGTAACGTAATATAATCCCTCTAAAATTAAATAATATCAAGTAGTAATTGGCCAATGATACAACGGGCTTGTGTCGGTCATAGCCTTCCAACATGATAGAAAGTAGTTCTTATTTTTGAATCATTGTCGGTTCGTGCTACAGCCGAGGGCTTTGATTTTGAAATAAGAAATACTTGTCTATTATGTAGAGATGTGTACATTGAATAAGAATCTAAAGGTCGGTACGTGCTACAGCCGTGGGCCTTTGGGGACTGATTCAACTGTACGTAATGTTGGGTTAGACTTGACTTAGAATATTGAGTTTGTCGTGCTACAGCCGAGACTCAATTATTCAAGAGGCTAAAGTTTGATTAGGGAATAACATAAGATGTAATTGACAAGAATTGTCGGCCTATTGAACATTACATGGCGGTTCGTGCTACAGCTGGGGTCGTGTAATGGAATGTAGGATCCCTATTCCCACTAGCATTATGAATGCTTAATTTTTCACGTAGGGGGTTGAATAAATTAGATAAACTAGTGGGAGCCACTTATGAATAAAAACCCGATTCATGTAGTGTTTTAAAATGAAATCGAATATTTGCTAAGTGTTGTTATGTGTTTATCATTTACAAATTTACAAAATACATTATGTCTTCTGCACTATCACTCAGGAGCATACTGGATGCTCACAAATTGACTAGTCCTAATTATGCTGACTGGCTTCGAAACTTGAGAATTGTTCTCAGGATTGAGAAGCTGGAATACGTGATTGACTCACCTAAGCCTACTGAACCTGCTAGTGATGCACATAATGATGAACATGTTGTGTATCGTAAGTGGATAGATGATGCAAATGGTGCTCAATGCATCATGCTAGCTTCCATGAACATTAAGCTACAGAAGCAATATGAGCATATGGATGCTCACACTATCCTAATGCATCTACAAGAGTTGTATGATGTGGCGGGGAGGACAGCTCGATATGAGATATCGAAGGAGCTGTTCGGTTATAGGATGTCTGAGGGATCATCTGTGAATGACCATGTACTTAAGATGATCAATTTGATTGAACGTCTTGGACAACTTGGTTTTGCCATGGATGGGGAGCTGAGCCAAGACTTGGTCTTGCAATCGCTTCCGAGTTCATTCTCGCAGTTTGTTGTGAACTTTCACATGAATAAGTTGGATGTCAGCCTGCCTGAACTCCACAACATGTTAAGACTGCGGAATCGAATTTTCCCCCTAAGAAGAGTTCTGTTCTTCTAATTGGTGACGGTTCCAATCCTAAAAAAAGGAAGAGGAACTCTTCCAAGAAGAAGAAAGTAGGTGAAGAAAAGCCGGTTCCACCAAAAGCTGAAGACCCCAAGAGCAAAGTTGTTTGCTTTCACTGTAACAAGGTGGGGCACTGGAAGAGTAACTGCAAGGTTTACCTTGCAGAATTGAAGAAGAAGAAGGGTAGTGAGACTATCGCTTCTGATTCAGGTATGTTCATAATAGAAGTGAATATGTCATTAAATCAAATTTCTACTTGGGTATTAGGTACCGCCTGTGGTTCTCATATCTGCAATTTGTTGCAGGGACCAAGGAGAAGTAGGACTCTTGAGGAAGAGGAGGTGATTCTACTGATGGGAAATGGAGCAAGAGTTGCTGCTGAAGATGTAGAATCATTTCAATTACATATGCCTACGGGCAAGACTATTGTTTTAAATAATTGTTATTTTGTTCCCTCGATTATGAGGAATATTATTCCTATGTTAGACTTGGCTGGATTTTCATTTATTATTGAGAATAATGAATGTTCTATTCTTAGAGATAATATTCTTTATGGACGTGGTACTTTAAATAATGGTTTGTATATATGTGACATGATTTACTTCAGATTGAACAAACTAATAAAAGAAAAGGGATGATGAAAATCTCACTTCATTGTGGCACTGCAGTCTCCATTTAGTAGACATGGAGAGGGGGCTGCAAATTTGCTAGGAATGGTACACACAGATGTATGTGGACCAATGTCTACGCAAGCCATGGGTGGATTTTCATACTTCATTCCTTTCATAGATGATAGATCTAGATTCGGATATGTGTTTGATGAAACACAAGTCTGAAGCCTTTGAAAAGTTCAAAGAGTATAAGTATGAAGTGGAGAAATAAACCAAACATAGTATTATAATTCTTCGATTAGATCGAGGTGGTGAATACTTGAATGGAGAGTTTCTGGATTATCTCAAAGTAAATGGTATAGTCTCCCAGTGGACCCCTCCAGATTGGTATCTGAAAGGAGAAATCGAACTTTGTTAGACATAGTTCGGTCCAGGATGAGCTATGCAAATCTTCCAGTATTCCTATGGGGTTATGCATTGGAAACCTCAGCATATTTACTGAATAAGGTGCCTTCCAAATCTATTCCTCAAACTCCGTATGAGATATGGAAAGAAAGGAAACCGAGTCACGTTAAGATTTGGGGATGTCCAGCTTATGTCAAGAAAGTTGACCCAGATAAGCTGGAATGTCGATCCGTAAAATATAGTTTTGTGGGATATCCTAAAAAGACTTTAGGGTATTACTTTTACACCGATCTGTTGGATTTTTAAACGCAGCGGGGCGTGGAAAAACACTTTTACACATATAAAATCCAAATAAAAGCATATAAATCGTGAATAAAAATTCGAGGGATTGAATCTAACCTTTTAAAATAATTCGGAGACAACGATCAGAGATCCTTAGCAGTTGCTCCTCAAGTGTGAAGCACTCCACCGGTATCCACCAAGAAAACGACTTTTAGGAGGAGGAGGAGGTGGAGAGAATTTGGTTTTCTGAAACTTTTGGATTTCTAGGGTTCGAATAAAAATAGGGTCTATAATAGTGTATTTATAGGCAAAATTTTCAGCAGAAATTTTCCCATAAATAATATTATTATTATCCTATTTATTATTCTCATTAATAATTAAAATACCTTTTAATTATTAATCCTTTTCCTAAACACTTTAGAATTAATTCTCTCTCTTGATTTAATTTCCAAAAATTAAATCCTTAATTAATAATATTAAGAACTTTTCTTAATTAATTTATAATCAATTAAATCTCATTTAATCAATTATTAAATTTGCCAATTAATTATTTATTTCACAAATAAATAATTATTTAGCCATTATTAATTAATTCCTCCACCATTAAATCATTCTCTTTTTATGGTGTGACCCTGTAGGTTCAATATTAAGCCGGTTGTAGAAATAAATAATAATAAAACTATTTTATCATTATTTATATAAATTCTCTAATTTATTAAATATGATTAATTAATTAATCACATTTATTCTACATCGTGAGTGATGCTTCTCAACATATCGCGACTATCCGGATAATATGAATTCACTGCTTAGAATACCAAGAACCTGTCAGTGAATAGTTACCGTACAATAAACTCCTTCTACCCTACAATGTCCCGATTAAATACAAGGCATGGATCTCGTGTCAAGCCTATCTAATTCAATCACTTTGCTTACCATTTACTATGCGTAGTTCTATACAAATTAGAAACTTCTTTCTAATTTCATTCACTCTGGCCAGAGATTCCTGAACTAGCATAAGTGGATCAGCCTTGAACATTCGCTTCCTTCACTGGAAGGGGTAAATCCTTTATTGATCATACACTATCTTCGTGTACAAATTCCTATACCCAGAAGAACCCTAATAATTTTCCCTGGAGACTAAGAACTAAACCAAAGCGTAGTTCAGTGTACACAAGATGACTATGATGACCTCAAGTCTAAGGATACTTGTACAACTATCACTAAGCGAACAACTGCTGACACGTGAGTGAACTCCATCAGTTGTTCAGCTTTGCGAGTCATGTTCAGTGAACTTATTCTATAATAAGCACCTACATACTAGCTATAGTGTCTCCACACAAATATCTATGAGAACAGACATCCTTCATAATGAAGCAAGCATAGTATGTACCGATCTTTGTGGATTATTAATTACCAGTTAGTAATCCTATGACCAGGAACTATTTAAGTTTAGAGTTATCATCTTTTTAGGTCTCACTATTATGATCTCATCATAATCCATAAAAAGCTTTACTCTAAACTATGGTATATCTTATTTAAACACTTAAATATATAAAGCCCGTAATAAAAACAAAACAAGTCTTTATTAATATCAATGAAATCAAAACAGATTACATAAAATGTTTCCTAAATCCTAATACATGATTGGACTTAGGACATATTCCTTTCAATCTCCCACTTGTACTAAAGCCAATCACTCTGGTATCTAATACCCATCTTATCTTTATGACGATCAAAGTGACTTTCAAAAAGTAGCTTTGTGAGTGGGTCTGCTATGTTGTTATGTGTGTCAACTCTAATTCAATACAATACAAGAAATGTTACCGCGCTCCCACTAACCCTTTTGTAGACACATGGTTCATCCACGTTTTTGATAAAATCAAACTCTTTGATTGTCTCATCAAAACGGATGTTCCATCTACGAGAAGCTTGCTTTAAACCACATTAATCGCAAGCAAAATCCGAACTGATTTTAACAGGGCTACATGTAAAAAGTTTCATCAAAGTCAATCCATTGCCTTTGTTTGAATCCTTTTCCCAAAAGCCTGGCCTTATAGGTCTCCACCTGGCCATCTGCTATAATCTATCTTTTGTATACCGTATACATAGATTCCATTCTGGATTTCATGGCACTATGCCATTTCTCTGAGTCAACACTACTCATAGCCTCATTATAGGTCATAGGGTCGTCATCATCAAATGATTGACAACTCATTATCATTCTCAATGACAAGGCCATATTACCTCTCAGGTTGGCGAGACACTCTCCCTGATCTATGAATGGGCTGTTCCACAAAAGGTTGTTCAGTCAGAATAGGTGTTTTCACTCGATGTGTAGTAGTTTATGCTTCTTGAACTTCATTAAGTTCAATTTTGCTCCCACTGTTTCCTTCAAGGATAAACTCCTTTTCCAAGAAGGTAGCATGTCTGGAGACAAACACCCGATGATCGGTGCAAAAGTAATATCCTAAAGTCTCTTTAGGATATCCCACAATACTACATTTTCGGATCGATATTCCAGCTTGTCTGGGTCAACTTACTTGACATAAGCTGGACATCCTCAAATCTTAACGTGTTTAAGACTCGGTTTCCTTTCTTTCCATATCTCATACGAAGTTTGAGGAACAAATTTTGGAAAGCACCTTATTCAGTAAATATGCTGAGGTTTCCAATGCATAACCCCATAGGAATACTGGAAGATTTGCATAGCTCATCATGGACCGAACTATGTCTAACAAAGTTCGATTTCTCCTTTCAGATACCAATCTGGAGGAGTCCACTGGGAGACTATACCATTTACTTTGAGATAATCTAGAAACTCTCCGTTCAAGTATTCACCACCTCGATCTAATCGAAGAGTTATAATACTATGTTTGGTTGTTTCTCCACTTCATACTTATATTCTTTGAACCTTTCAAAGGCCTCAGACTTGTGTTTCATCAAACACATATCTGAATCTAGATCTATTATCCATGAAAGTAATGAAGTATGAAAATCCACCCATGGCTTGCGTGGACATTGGTCCACATACATCTGTGTGTACCATTCCTAGCAAATCTGCAGCCCTCTCTCCATGTCCACTAAATGGAGACTACAGTGCCACTATGAAGTGAGATTTTCATCATCCCTTTTTCCTTTATTAGTTTGTTCAATCTGAAGTAAATTATGTCACATATATACAGACCATTATTTAAAGCACCTCGTCCATAAAGAATATTATCTCTAAGAATAGAACATTCATTATTCTCAATAATAAATGAAAAATCCAGCCAAGTCTAACATGGGAATAATATTCCTCACAATCGAGGGAACAAAATAACAATTATTTCAAACAATAGCCTTGCCCGTAGGCCTATGTAAATGAAATGATTCTACATCTTCAGCCGCAACTCTTGCTCCATTTCACATCAGTAGAATCACCTCATCTTCCTCAAGAGTCCTACTTCTCCTTGGTCCCTGCAACAAATTGCAGATATGAGAACCACATGCGGTATTGAATACCCAAGTAGAAATGACATATTCACTTCTATCATGAACATACCTGAATCAGAAGCGGTAGTCTCACTACCCTTCTTCTTCAATTTTACAAGGTAAACCTTGCAGTTCCTCTTCCAGTGCCCCACCTTGTTACAGTAAAAGCAAACAACTTTGCTCTTGGGGTCTTCAGCTTTTGGTGGAACCGGCATTTTCTCACCTACTTTCTTCTTCTTGGAAGAATTCCTCTTCCTTTTCTTAGGATTGGAACCTTCACCAATTAGAAGAACAGAACTCTTCTTAGGGGGAAAATTCGATTCCGCAGTTTTCAACATGTTATGGAGTTCAGGCAGGCTGACATCCAACTTATTCATGTGAAAGTTCACAACAAACTGCGAGAACGAACTCGGAAGCGATTGCAAGACCAAGTCTTGGCTCAGCTCCCCATCCATGACAAAACCAAGTTGTCCAAGACGTTCAATCAAATTGATCATCTTAAGTACATGGTCATTCACAGATGATCCCTCAGACATCCTACAACCGAACAGCTCCTTCGATATCTCATATCAAGCTGTCCTCCCCGCCACATCATACAACTCTTGTAGATGCATGAGGATAGTGTGAGCATCCATATGCTCATGTTGCTTCTGTAGCTCAATGTTCATGGAAGCTAGCATGATGCATTGAGCAACATTTGCATCATCTATCCACCTACGATACACAACATGTTCATAATCATGTGCATCACTAGCAGGTTCAGTAGGCTTAGGTGAGTCAATCACGTATTCCAGCTTCTCAATCCTGAGAACAATTCTCAAGTTTCGAAGCCAGTCAGCATAATTAGGACCAGTCAATTTGTGAGCATCCAGTATGCTCCTCAGTGATAGTGCAGAAGACATAATGTATATTGTAAATCTGTAAATGATAAACACATAACAACACTTAGCAAATATTCGATTTCATTTCAAAACACTATATGAATCGGGTCTTTATTCATAAGTGGCTCCCACTAGTTTTCCTAATTTATTCAACACCCTACGTGAAAAATTAAGCATTCATAATGCTAGTGGGAATAGGGATCCTACATTCCATCACACAACCCCGGCTTTGGCACGAAACGCCATGTAATGTTCAATAGGCAGACAACTCTTGTCAATTACATCTAATGTTATTCCCTAATCAAACTTTAGCCTCTTGAATAATTGAGTCACGGCTGTGGCACGACAAACTCAATATTCTAAGTCAAGTCTAACCCAACATTCCGTACAGTTGAATCAGTCCCCAAAGGCCCACGGCTGTGGCACGTAACGACCTTTAGATTCTTATTCAATGTACACATCTCTATGTAATAGACAAGTATTTCTTATTTCGAAATCAAAGCCCTCGGCTGTGGCACGAAACGACAATGATTCAAAAATAAGAACTACTTTCTATCATGTTGGAAGGCTATGACCGACACAAGCCCGTTGTGTCATTGGCCAATTACTACTTGATATTATTTAATTTTAGAGGGATTATATTACGTTACAATCATAATCATATTATAAAGAAATTCTTCCTTTTAAATTAAATATTTCAAATCAATAATCAATAATCAGATGATTCCCAGATCGGGTGGAGCATTGTCAAGAGGCGTCACTTAATAACCCTTTCTTACAGATAAAAATCTGTTGTTGACAGAATCATCCTTTCTCTCATATCGAAAATTCATATTTAATTACGTGTTTCACAAACACAAGAATCTCATGATTGTATTCATAATATTATTCTTAAGGTTATGAAACAATTTCACTATACTAGGTTGTCTAACAAACGCCTTATGTTTATTTAAGTTCACCTAAATCTATCATCGCATGATAAACTAAGCATATATCACATATATCAACATGAATAAATATCAAGGTAGGCATGTTATATCATCTGGCACATAGAACTAAGCATTATACATCTCTATGTATCACATGAAGCATTTAAAAGCAATTAAAACAGTCAAAAACATCTTTAAAACACTTCATGGAAATATAAACAGTTCAAAACTTTTATATAAACTAAAATTGATCACTCCATTAGATCCGTTTCGGAAAAACGAATCCAACGGTATATTGCACGCCCAAAACGGAGTTACGAATCTCCCAGAAAATCAATTTTAATATCAACAGAGGGCTGTAACGCATTCCGGTGATGCGTTACACCCCTTTTAAGCCCTTAAAGGGTGTAACGCATTCCGTAAATGCGCGACAGGTGTGTAACGCATTCCCGGAATGCGTTACACCCCTATATTTTTTTTTATTTTTTTTTATTTCAGCAGCCGCCGCCGCCATGGAATTCCGTGCCGCCAGACCTTGTCAGACCTGCCGTTTCTGTCTTCTTCTTTTCCGTGTCTCACACCACAACAGCAAAACAGCAGCAGATATATATATATATATGATTATTTAATTACGAATTTTAATTACAAGAACTTCAAAAATTCATAATAAAAAATCTATACATCCTAAAATTATGAAAAAAAATACCCAGACGATCTACAACACTTGTAGAACCCAGATCAACAATTAAAATTATTATGAGAAACGATTTCTCATCAGACAAAATTAATCCATGATATAACTTGTAAAAATCATAATTAATTCATACAAGCACATAAAATTCTGAAATTTTTACCACAGATCTATATGCATACAACCTATCCTCTGATACCATTGTTGGATTTTTAAACGCAGCGGGGCATGGAAAAACACTTTTACACATACAAAATCCAAATAAAAGCATATAAATCGTGAATAAAAATTCGAGGGATCGAATCTAACCTTTTAAAATAATTCGGAGACAACGATCAGAGATCCTTAGCAGTTGCTCCTCAAGTGTGAAGCACTCCACCGGTATCCACCAAGAAAATGACTTTTAGGAGGAGGAGGAGGTGGAGAGAATTTGGTTTTCTGAAACTTTTGGGTTTCTAGGGTTCGAATAAAAATAGGGTCTATAATAGTGTATTTATAGGCAAAATTTTCAGCTGAAATTTTCCCATAAATAATATTATTATTATCCCATTTATTATTCTCATTAATAATTAAAACACCTTTTAATTATTAATCATTTTTCTAAACACTTTAGAATTAATTCTCTCTCTTGATTTAATTTCCAAAAATTAAATCCTTAATTAATAATATTAAGAACTTTTCTTAATTAATTTATAATCAATTAAATCTCATTTAATCAATTATTAAATTTGCCAATTAATTATTTATTTCACAAATAAATAATTATTTAGCCATTATTAATTAATTCCTCCACCATTAAATCATTCTCTTTTTATGGTGTGACCCTGTAGGTTCAATATTAAGCCGGTAGTAGAAATAAATAATAATAAAACTATTTTATCATTATTTATATAAATTCTCTAATTTATTAAATATGATTAATTAATTAATCACATTTATTCTACATCGTGAGTGATGCTTCTCAACATATCACGACTATCCGGATAATATGAATTCACTGCTTAGAATACCAAGAACCTGTCAGTGAATAGTTACCGTACAATAAACTCCTTCTACCCTACAATGTCCCGATTAAATACAAGGCATGGATCTCGTGTCAAGCCTATCTAATTCAATCACTTTGCTTACCATTTACTATGCGTAGTTCTATGCAAATTAGAAACTCCTTTCTAATTTCATTCACTCTGGCCAGAGATTCCTGAACTAGCATAAGTGGATCAGCCTTGAACATTCGCTTCCTTCACTGGAAGGGGTAGATCCTTAATTGATCATACACTATCTTCGTGTACAAATTCCTATACCCAGAAGAACCCTAATAATTGTCCCTGGAGACTAAGAACTAAACCAAAGCATAGTTCAGTGTACACAAGATGACTATGATGACCTCAAGTCTAAGGATACTTGTACAACTATCACTAAGCGAACAACTGCTGACACGGGAGTGAACTCCATCAGTTGTTCAGCTTTGCGAGTCATGTTCAGTGAACTTATTCTATAATAAGCACCTACATACTAGCTATAGTGTCTCCACACAAATGTCTATGAGAACAGACATCCTTCATAATGAAGCAAGCATAGTATGTACCGATCTTTGCGGATTATTAATTACCAGTTAGTAATCCTATGACCAGGAACTATTTAAGTTTAGAGTTATCATCTTTTTAGGTCTCACTATTATGATCTCATCATAATCCATAAAAAGCTTTACTCTAAACTATGGTATATCTTATTTAAACACTTAAATAGATAAAGCCCGTAATAAAAACAAAACAAGTCTTTATTAATATCAATGAAATCAAAACAGATTACATAAAAGTTATTCCTAAATCCTAATACATGATTGGACTTAGGACATATTCCTTTCACGATCATCGGGTGTTTGTCTCCAGACATGCTACCTTCTTGGAAAAGGAGTTTATCCTTGAAGGAAACAGTGGGAGCAAAATTGAACTTGATGAAGTTCAAGAAGCACAAATTACTACGGATCAAGTGGAAACACCTGTTCTGACTGAACAACCTTCTGTGGAACAGCCCATTCATAGATCAGGGAGAGTGTCTCGCCAACCTGAGAGGTATTATGGCCTTGTCATTGAGAATGACAATGAGTTGTCGATCATTGATGATGACGACCCTGTAACATATAATGAGGCTATGAGTAGTGTTGACTCAGAGAAATGGCATAGTGCCATGAAATCCGAAATGGAATCTATGTATACGGTATACAAAAGATTGATTATAGCAGATGGCCAGGTGGAGACCTATAAGGCCAGGCTTATGGCAAAAGGATTCAAACAAAGGCAATGGATTGACTTTGATGAAACTTTTTACCAGTAGCGCTGTTAAAATCAGTTCGGATTTTGCTTGCGATTGCTGCTTACTACGACTATGAGATCTGGCATATAGCCAGATGGTTTTCTTTCCAAGGGAAATGAAAGCCTAGTGTGTAAGCTACTGCGAACCATATGTGGTTTAAAGCAAGCTTCTCGAAAGATGGAACATTCGTTTTGATGAGACAATCAAAGAGTTTGATTTTATCAAAAACGTAGATGAACCATGCGTTTACAAAAGGGTAAGTGGGAGCGCGGTAACATTTCTTATATTGTACTGAATTAGAGTTGACACACATAATAACATAGCAGACCCACTCACAAAGCTACTTTATGAAAGTCACTTTGATTGTCATAAAGACAAGATGGGTATTAGATACCAGAGTGATTGGCTTTAGTACACGTGGGAGATTGAAAGGAATATGTCCTAAGTCCAATCATGAATTAGGATTTAGGAATAACTTCCTGTGTTATCTGTTTTGATTTCATTGATATTAATAAAAGACTTGTTTTGTTTTTATTACGGGCTCTATCTATTTAAGTGTTTAAATAAGATATACCATAATTTAGAGTAAAGCTTTATATGGATTATGATGAGATCATAATAGTGAGACCTAAAAGATGACAACTCTAAACTTAAATAGTTCCTGGTCGTAGGATTACTAACTGGTAATTAATAATCCGCAGAGATCGGTACATACTATACTTGCTTCATTATGAAGGATGTCTGTTCTCATAGACATTTGTGTGGTGACACTATAGCTAGTATGTAGGTGCTTATTATGGAATAAGTTCACTGAACATGACTAGCACAGCTGAACAACTGATGGAGTTCACTCACGTGTCAGCAGTTGTTCACATAGTGATAGTTGTACAAGTATCCTTAGACTTGAGGTCATCATAGTCATCTTGTGTACACTGAACTATGCTTTGGTTTAGTTCTTAGTCTCCAGGGATAATTATTAGGGCTCTACTGGGTATAGGAATTTGTACACGAAGATAGTGTATGATCAATAAAGGATCTACCCCTTCCAGTGAAGGAAGCGAATGTTCAAGGCTGATCCACTTATGCTAGTTCAGGAATCTCTGGCCAGAGTATATGAAATTAGAAAGGAGTTTCTAATTTGCATAGAACTACGCATAGTAAATGGTAAGCAAGTGATTGAATTAGATAGGCTTGACACGAGATCCATGCCTTTTATTTAATCGGGACATTGTAGGGTAGAAGGAGTTTATTGTACGGTAACTATTCACTGAATAGGTTCTTGGTATTCTAAGCAGTGAATTCATATTATCCGGATAGTCGCGATATGCTGAGAAGTATCCCTCACGATGTAGAATAAATGTGATTAATTAATTAATCATATTTAATAAATTAGAGAATTTATATAAATAATGATAAAATAGTTTTATTATTATTTATTTCTACAACCGGCTTAATATTGAACCTACAGGGTCACACCATAAAAAGAGAATAAATTTTATGGTGGAGGAATTAATTAATAATGGCTAATAATTATTTATTTGTGAAATAAATAATTAATTGGCAAATTTAATAATCGATTAAATGAGATTTAATTGATTATAAATTAATTAAGAAAAGTTCTTAATATTATTAATTAAGGATTTAATTTTTGGAAATTAAATCAAGAGAGAGAATTATTTCTAAAGTGTTTAGAAAAAGGATTAATAATTAAAAGGTGTTTTAATTATTAATGAGAATAATAAATGGGATAATAATAATAATATTTATGGAAAAATTTCAGCTGAAAATTTTGCCTATAAATACACTATTATAGACCCTATTTTTATTCGAACCCAAGAACCCCAAAAACCCAAAAAGTTTGGAAAACCCAATTCTCTCCACCTCCTTCCTCCTCCTTAACATCATTTTCTTGGTGGATACCGGTGGAGTGCTTCACACTTGAGGAGCAACTGCTAAGGATCTCTGATCATTGTCTCCGAATTATTTTAAAGGTTAGATTCGATCCCTCGAATTTTTATTCATGATCTGTATGCTTTTATTTAGATTTTATATGTGTAAAAGTGTTTTTGCATGCCCCCGCTGCGTTAAAAATCCAACAATTACAAGACTGAGAATGGGACAGATACAAGATTTGATAACTACAGTTATGACAAACAATATGTGTCAAGTAACTATCAGGGGTTTTGCTACAATAGAACAAGAAGCTTGACAAACAAGGATGAGTAGGGATTCAATTGAAGAGTTGAGATAAAGGTGAAATATTTTCTTAGGGAAGCAGCCAGTCAAAACTTATAATGCATGGGAAAGAGTTGGGATGGATCAGATGACGAGAATAATGAATATCTTGCTTTCATAGCAAACTCTGAAGATGATCCAACTCACATATCTCAGGTTTCAATTTCTTGAACCATTGCAATATTTTGCTTTCAATATTCAATGCATGATAAGATCATAGTGTTTAAATGTTTAACACTTGCACAAGCATGATAGCATCACACATAGATAATGATGAACTAGTTCACTAGATTATTTTTCTAGTAACTAGGATTGATGTTTACTTGTGCATGTTACTTTAGATGATCTTAAATATGTGTTTGAATATTTGTTGAACATGACTAATTGCTTTAGTGAGGTATATATTTTTCCAGCATATAAGGCCTTTGTTTATGCTTATCTCCTGTATCCTAATACATTGTTATTTATTCATTTGATCTGAATTGTTTGTTAAGATGTATTAGTTTATGATTGGATTGAGACAACTAGATGAGATACATTAACAGGATTGGACTAGATAGAATTAGTGATTTACTTGTTAATTCTGTTTGTTCCATATCATGCCTATATTGCTTAATTCTTATGCGTAATGTTTCTGAATGAATGCCATGTATTCTTAATACAATGATTGCTTATTTTTATGCCATGAATGCATCTCTTAGTACTTGCATTAATTGTAGACAAAACATGTTTAGGATTACGATAGGGCAAAGACTGCTAGTCCTCCTTATATAAGGTTGGAACCATTTTCCCCTAGCCTAGAGACAAATCTGTCAAGGGTATTAAAATGGAGAAAATGGTCAGTCAAAAATAAGAATTAGCATGATAAGGTTGCAGCTGTTGGTATCTCTGTTAATAATAAAATCTCTAATCCAACTTGACCCAAACTGATAAGTTGGGTACCAAGAATTGTTAATCCATTTGTGAGTGCAGGACATAATAGGTTAATTGATTCATATGTATTCTTGGTAATTCTTACTCAAGGCATATGATCAAAGAAAGAGCCTCACAATCAAATGTGATTAACAAAAGCTATTCCGTCAATAATATTTGGAGATGACAGCAAAGGTTTTCATTATGGGAAAAGCTATACAGAAAAGGGATGTCATTATGGATTCAACAATTGATATAACTGATAACAACTAATAATTGGAGTCACTGATAACAATTGAAGCAACTTCTTGCTGGAGAATCAAGGAATAAATCATCTTATCAGACAGTTCAACATCAATGGACAAAATGTCAATTCAATGAAGGATTAGTTTCTCATCTGAAGCAGGAAGATTGAGAAGCTTGCTCTGATTAAGAGTAAGTTGGAAGCTCTCACCCTTGAACATCAACACAAGGAACTCTTTTATGAAAAGGGATTAGTGAGAGGACTGCCTCATCCATAATTCAGAAGATAATAAATGTGAGGCATGTCAAAAAGAGAAGTCAAAGATAACATCACATCAAAGCAAAGATATCCTTAGTGATGATGAATGACTACTCTTAACACAAAGTTATTGTTCGTGCGTTCTCAAGACAAGACATCACATATGGTGATTGATCACATCAGGAGATCAAACTGGAAGCAACTGTACAGACATATTCAGCACTAGGAACTCCGTGTCAGAATGGAGTGGTACAAAGGAAGAACTAGAACTTGATTAAAGCTATAATGGAAATATCAAGCTAATCAAGACTTTCTAAATACCAAAGGGCTGGAGCAGTCAAAACAGTTTGCAACACGTAAGATCAAGCCTTGATCTAGATGTATACATGAAGACCACTAATGAGTTAATGGCCAACAGTAGCAAACACCGGATAACCTCAAAGTGATTGGAGAGAATGTTCAACAGTTCGAATATTTTCCATGGCTACTCAGTGGAGTTTACAACCTACAGGGCATTTATGGTTGATCAACAGAAGATGATTGAAATGTCTAAGTGCACAGTTCAACAACTCCATGCTCCAAGCTGTTAAAGGAGAAATTAATGGTATTGATAATTCATATCCAAGCAGTGGAATGGCAGTGTATAACACAACTCATTATTTCAATAAAGCCAGACAGTAAGGGTAAGGATTTTTAGGAAATCCCAGCAACAACTTAGGGGGAGCAAAAGAAGGATCAACTAGTCAGACACAACACCATATTGAATATTAGAGGACACTAAAGAACATATCTGCTGAGACAAAGGGTTTCATGTCAATATTATTCCCAGAGTCTAGTTTTTAAGTGATCCAGATGGTGGAGTAATGATTAGCAGGGCTACTGAGTGTGAATGATTATTTCTCTAGTTTTCTATCTGAAGAAGAAACTAAGAAAGTTACAGAAGCTCTGATAGATCTAGATTGATTGGGTGATTGCAAAGCAAGATGAACTCAATCAGTCAGCAAGCAGATTGTAGGGAAGCTGGTATCCAAACCAAATGACAACTTTGTAATTGGTACAAGGATAACCAGAAGTCAAACTGGATGATGATGGCATTGTTACGAGGGACAAGGCCAAACTGGATGCTAGGTTATGATCAGGAAGCAGTATCTAATTGTTAGGAATGTATGTGCATTAGTTTGATGATATGTTTAACAAAATACTTAAGTAGAAATTTAGTGTCTGTAGCCTCAACGGATAAGACCACTTTGGCTATCCGTTGATGGTGTAGCTTTACTTAGAAATAAGTCTAGTGTTGTAGCATATTTCAGTCTCTGTATTTAAAATGTAATTCTTGGAAGTTGAGAGAAACTATGAGTCATGTTGACTACTAGATGATATGCAGATAGGAAGGCCAATTGTAAATACTTCATGCCTTGTAATTTTGTATAAGTGAAGTGGTATCAACGGATGACTTAAAGACCTTCAACGGATGAGAAGCTAAGCTTCAACGGATGTCTCTAAAGCTTCAACGGATAAAGTCATCAACGGATAACATCCTTCAACGGATGAGTGCATCAACGGATGAAAGCTTCAACGGATAACATCCTTCAACGGATGAGTGCATCAACGGATGAAAGCTTCAACGGATGTTCTGATGATTAGCCGTTGATAAGGGGTAGTTGTACCTACAAACAGAGGCACATGGGTTGATAGAGACAACTGAGATGTGGTAGCCAAATTTCAGGAACAACAGAAAAAGCAGCCGTTCTTCTTTTGTACAAGATGCAATAGTCAACAAAGTACTGGAGTGAACAGGAAAAGAAGCAAGTGAAGATCTTATTTTATTACTGTATTTTATATTGTTCTTCACTTGTACACTTGGTAATATATAAACCAAGTAGAAGCTAGTAATTAGAAGAGAGATTTTCCAGAGCTGTTTAGAAAAATATTGAGAGAAAATTCATCTAGTTTGTACTAGGATGCAGCTGTGATCAACATTGTTTTAATCACAGATTTTCTAAAATACCATCTCTGGTGGAACAACAAATCCACCAGAAAAGTTTTTAAGGTCTGTTGTGTTCTTTACATTTGTGCTTGAATATATATCTGTCTGTATTAGCTTAAAGCAATTCACACACTTGTTCTTCTTGAACACACAACTTTCATAAACTGCTCAAAACTTGAAAAAGTTTTGAGATTTACATTCAACCCCCCTTCTGTAAATCTCATTGTTAGTCCACTAGGAATAACAATTGGTATCAGAGCAAGCTCTTGACATACAAAGAGTTTAAAGATCTTGGAATCTAACAAAGATGAGTAAGAAGGATATTGGAGTAAAAATCCCAGTTCTTGACAAAGACAGTTATCACCATTGGAAGGTGAAAATGCACCTTCATCTACTCTCCCAAGATGAAGGTTATGTAAACTGCATTGAGAATGGTCCTCACATTCCCCACAAAGTAGCAACAGTTGCTACAGCCACAGTTGCTGTTGGTCAATCCATTCCAAAACCTAGAGCAGAATGGACAATGAAAGACACAGAAGAAGTCCACAAGGATAAGAAGGCTATGAACATTTTGTTTAATGGTCTTAACATGGATATGTTTGATAATGTGATAAATTGCACAACTGCCAAAGAGGTTTGGGACACAGTTCAACTACTGTGTGAAGGTACAGAACAAGTGAAAGAAAACAAAATGCAGCTTCTCATTCAACAGTATGAATACTTTCATTTTGAAGAAAATGAATCTTTAAATGAAACATTCAATAGGTTCCAAAAGCTGTTGAATGGACTGAAGCTGTATGGAAGAGTGTACCAGGTGAAGGATTCAAATCTTAAATTTTTAAGATCCTTGCCAAAGGAATGGAAACCCATGACTGTCTCCTTAAGAAACTCTCAAGATTATAAGGACTTCACTCTTGAAAGATTGTATGGAATCTTGAAGACTTATGAACTAGAGCTGGAACAAGATGAGGTATTGGAGAAGGGGAGAAAGAAAGGAAGTTCAGTTGCATTGGTAGCTGAAGATGAGAGGAAATGCAGACAAGAAACTGCGAGATCTACATCAAACTCCAAAGATGGTATAAGAAATCAGGAATCAAGCAAGGGGAAAGAGCAAGTTGCTGAAAATGAAGACAACTCCAGCCAAGATGACTCAGATGGTATTGATGAGCATCTTGCATTTCTGTCCAGAAGATTTGCAAAGATGAAATTCAAGAAAAACACTAGAGCCACTAAACCTCACAAAAACACTGTGGACAAATCCAAGTTCAAGTGTTTCAATTGTGGTATAAGTGGACACTTTGCAGGTGAGTGCAGAAAGCCAACTTCTGAAAAGAAGAAATTTGAACAAGTAGATTTCAAAAAGAAATATTTTGATCTACTCAAGCAAAAGGAGAGGGCTTTCATTACTCAAGAAAGGGACTGGGCAGCTAATGGAGATGAAGAGGATGAAGATGTGGAGTATGTCAACCTTGCTCTCATGGCTGATTCTGAAGAAAATGAAGTTAGTTCATCAAGCAATCAGGTAATCACTACTGACTTAACACAGCTTACTAAAGAAGAGTGCAATGATGCTTTTAATGACATGTCTACTGAATTGTATCATTTGCGTGTGTCTCTTAAATCTCTTGCTAAAGAAAATAGTAGGATTAGAGAGAACAATCTGTTTTTAAGTAATAGAAATGCTTTGTTAGAAGATAAGATGATTGACCTAGAGAAAACAAAGTTGCATTGTATATCTGTTGAAAATGAACTAGCTGAATCTGTTAAGAAAGTAGAAATACTTTCTAATCAATTAGAGAAAGAGCAAGAGGTGATTAAAGCCTGGAAGACATCTAGGGATGTAAGTGCTCAAATTGCTAAGGTCCAAGGAATTGAATCATTCTGTGAAACTGCCTGGGATAAAAATAAAAAGAAACTGGAATTAATTGATGGGCTGTCAACGGATGTGGAATCAACGGATGATGAAAGTTATCCGTTGAAGAAAGAAAAGGAGCATCCGTTGAAGGTTCCTCAATCAAAACAGGCAGATGTTTCTAAAAGAGAGAATCTAAAGAAACTCAACAAAAAGTTTGGTTCAACTTCAAAGAACTTTGTCAAAGAAGAAGCAAGCACATCCAAAGATGTCAGTAAGGTGAATGTAGGGCACATGACCTTAGAACAGTTAAATAATAGGCTCAAGATGGTTGAGGATAAAAAGGAATCTAAAAGAAAATCCAACAGAAATGGGAAGGTAGGAGTTAATAAACACAACAATTACACACCTGATAGGTATGCTCCTAAAAAAGGCTGTGTGCATTGTAGTAGTGTTAATCATCTATCTGCTAATTGTAAATCCATTAAGAAGACTCCCATAACTGTACCCTCTTCTATGCCTAATATGTCTGCATCACCTCTGCATGATATGCCTGTTATGTCTCAACAAAATCCTTATGCACATTTTGTAAACATGCCATATTTTAACAATCCTTATCTTGCTGCATTTAGTATGCCTCAAATGCCATACAATATGCCCATGTGGAATGACATGTTTGCACAATCAATGCCTAATAATTTTACAAATGTGCTAAATGATTCTGTGACTAACCCTACACCTCAACCAACTACATCTAAGACCAAGGTTGACTCAAACTTACCTAAGTCTAAAGATGCAGGAGGAATGAAGTCTAGGAGAAAGGCTAACAAGAATGGACCCAAGGAAACTTGGGTACCAAAATCAAATTGATTGATTTTATGGTGTGCAGGGAAATGGAAGAAATCTATGGTACTTGGACAGTGGTTGTTCAAGACACATGACAGGAGATTTCTCCCTGCTCACAGAGTTCAAGGAGAGAGCTGGCCCTAGCATAACCTTTGGAGATGACAGCAAAGGGTTTACTATGGGATATGGCTTGATTTCAACAAGGAATGTCATCATTAATGAAGTTGCATTAGTTGATGGTCTCAAGCACAATTTACTGAGCATCAGTCAACTATGTGATAGAGGGAATACAGTTTCCTTCAATTCTGAAGCCTGTGTTGTCACTAGTAAGAAAGACAACAAAGTGGTTCTAACTGGAGTTAGAAAAGGAAATGTGTACATAGCTGACTTCAACTCTACAGATGCAGAATCCATTACTTGTCTCTTCAGCAAAGCAAGCACAGTTGAAAGTTGGCTATGGCACAAGAAGCTATCTCACTTGAATTTCAGGACAATGAATGATCTAGTCAAAAAGGACTTAGTTAGAGGAATCCCTCTAGTTGAATTCTCAAGGGATGGTTTGTGTGATGCTTGTCAGAAAGGCAAACAAAGGAAATCATCATTCAAAAAGAAGCTTGAAACAACAATTGATGAACCATTACAGCTGCTACATATGGATTTGTTTGGACCAGTCAATGTATTGTCTATTGCAAGAAAAAGATATTGCTTAGTGATTGTAGATGATTTCTCAAAGTTCTCATGGGTCTATTTTCTTGGATCAAAGGATGAAGCAAGTGAAATCATTATCAATCACATCAGGCAAGTCAACAATCATCCTGACTTGAAGGTTAGAAATATCAGGAGTGACAATGGAACTGAGTTCAAGAATTTGACATTAAGGCTGTTCTGTGAAGAAAATGGAATCATGCATGAGTTCTCAGCTCCAAGAACACCTCAGCAAAATGGGGTTGTTGAAAGAAAGAACAGATCTTTAATTGAAGCTGCCTGAACAATGCTTGAAGAATCAAAGTTACCAACATATTTCTGGGCTGAAGCTGTTAATTGTGCCTGCTTCACTCAGAATATTTCTTTGATCAATCAAGCTAAAGGCATGACTCCTTATCAGTTGTTCAAGAGAAGAAAACCAACTCTAAACTTTCTTCATGTCTTTGGATGTAAATGCTTTATACTGAGGAATCAATCTGACCATAAAGGGAAGTTTGATGCAAAGGCTGATGAAGGGATATTTGTTGGTTACTCAGCTGGAAAATCTTATAGGGTCTACAATCTAAGAACCAACATTGTTATGGAATCTGTGCATGTTGTGTTTGATGATAAAAAGATTGATGGACTAACAGATGAGGGACATAATGAGAGACTCAAATTTGACAACATTGAGATATATTGTGATGATAGTGAAGAGGAGACTGATGGAGATGACACTTCAAAAGGGATTCAAAACATGCCCTTGGATAATGCACAAAATACTGCATCCGTTGATAGAGGTAATACAGTATCCGTTGAAAGACATAGTGCATCATCCGTTGAAGTACAAAATGAAGCATCCGTTGATCATAGTTCATCAACGGATAATCGATTTACATCATCAGTTGATAGAACTCCAAGTTCCCTGCAAAGGACCAACAACTCAGGGGGAGTTTCAACTAGTCAACACTCTGTCTCACATCATGACAATACTGAGGCCACCTCATCTAGAGAGCATCTTCCACCACAAAGGAAATGGACCAAGAATCATCCCTTTGAACTGATCATTGGTGATGCATCATCTAAAGTGCAAACAAGAAAAGCCACTCAAGATGAATGTCTGTATAGTAGTTTTCTGTCTCAGGAGGAACCTAAGAAAGTGGAAGAAGCTCTATTGGATCCAGATTGGATATTAGCTATGCAGGAAGAGCTGAACCAATTTGAGAGAAACCAAGTATGGAAGCTGGTACCCAAACCAAAGAACAAGAGTCCTATTGACACAAAGTGGGTATTCAGAAACAAGATGGATGAGAATGGCATTATCATAAGGAATAAAGCCAGACTGGTTGCTAAAGGCTATTCTCAGCAAGAAGGAATAGATTTTGATGAAACATATGCTCCTGTTGCAAGACTTGAAGCCATCAGAATATTTCTAGCCCATGCAGCCCATGCCAATTTCAAAGTCTATCAAATGGATGTCAAGAGTGCATTTCTAAATGGGAAATTAGAAGAAGAAGTCTATGTAAGTCAACCTCCAGGATTTGAAGATCCAAATTTTCCAGACTATGTGTATTATCTGTTGAAAGCACTCTATGGACTGAAGCAAGCACCTAGAGCCTGGTATGAAACCTTATCAAAATTTCTTTTGGAGAATCACTTCACTAGAGGTACTGTTGATAAAACTCTCTTCTTTAGGGATGTTAATGGCTCTAGTATACTTGTTCAAATTTATGTAGATGACATAATATTTGGCTCTATAGATGATAAACTTTGCAAAAAGTTTGCTAAGCTAATGCAAAGTAAATATGAAATGAGCCTAATGGGAGAACTAACCTATTTTCTTGGTTTACAAATTAAACAAGTTAGTGATGGAATTTTCATTAGTCAAACTAAATATATTTATGATCTTTTAAAGAAGTTTGACTTAATGGAATGTTCATCTGCAAAAACTCCCATGGCCACTGCCACCAAACTTGAATTAAATAAGACTGAAAGGTCTGTGGATATTACAAGTTATAGAGGCATGGTTGGTTCACTTTTATATTTAACTGCTAGTAGACCAGATATAATGTTTGCTACATGTCTTTGTGCTAGATTCCAAGCTGATCCTAGGGAGTCTCACTTAATTGCTATCAAAAGGATTTTCAGATATCTCAAGGGTACACCAAATTTAGGTATTTGGTATCCTAGAGAATCTGGCTTTGATCTAATTGGTTATTCAGATGCAGACTATGCAGGTTGCAAAATAGATAGGAAAAGTACAACAGGCTCCTGCCAATTCCTGGGAAACAAGCTTGTATCATGGTTTAGCAAAAAGCAAAATTCAGTCTCTACTTCTACAGCTGAAGCTGAATACATTGCTGCTGGAAGTTGCTGTTCTCAAGTGTTATGGATGAGGAACCAACTCCTTGACTATGGACTTCATGTTGATAGAATTCCTATCTTTTGTGACAACACAAGTGCCATAGCCATAACAGAGAATCCTGTGCAGCACTCAAGGACCAAGCACATTGATATCAAGTACCACTTCATTAGGGAGCATGTCATGAATGGTACAGTGGAACTACATTTTGTTCCAAGTGAACAACAAATTGCTGACATATTTACCAAGCCACTTGATGAATCAACATTCACAAGATTGGTAAGTGAGCTAGGTATGCTTAATTACTCTTAAAATTCATGTCTTTATTGCAATTTGAATTGAAGCCTGAAATATATTAGTTGCTAAGAACAAATTTGACTTTTAACATAGTTTATTCCATCAACGGATGTTCCCTATCCGTTGAAAGTCAAAATTGCTCTATCAACGGATAGTCATTATCCGTTGAAAGACAAATACATTTCTGGAATTTTTATCCGTCAACGGATAAAACTGAAGTACCTTTCAACGGATGACAATTTGCCTTATCCGTTGAAATGTCACATCAATCGATTCAGGTATTTAACAGCCGTTGATTCTATTCTCTTAACCGTTGATACTCATACATACATCAGTATGTATTGGTTTTAAAGGTAGTTTTTAGAATACTTACAGTTTATTCTTAAACGGCTGAAATTCACTAACGCATATTTATTGATAAATCTTTATTTTATATTTTTGTTTATTAATTTGAGAAAGCATATAAGTCCTTCTGATTGTTCATTTTTACTTTACGCTTTCTTGAAATTTCAAGCATTTACCATTTTCTCTCTGCAAAAACTTCAAGTTATTCTCTGCAATTTCTACTCACAACAATGGCACCAGTCGTGAAGATTATGTCTCAATCTGGGTTCATCTATGAAAAGAACAATTTCATAGCTTTGGTAGAAAAGAATGAAGCCCACTCAGACTATCACAAAATGATGGACTTCATCAAAAACTGTAAACTTAGCTATGCAATGCTGGAAGCCCCAACAATTTTCTGTGAAGTAGTTGAGGAGATTTGGACAACTGCTGAGTTCAACTCCATGGATATGACTATCTCCTTCACTCTCAAAGGTAAAACTCACTGTATTAACTGTGATGATTTACAAGCATGTTTTAAATTGCCTGAGAACAATGCCATGACACCACACACTGATAGTGATGTATCCAGCATGTTAGATTCCATAGGTTATTCTCTTAACTCTGCTAATTTAGGGAGTATTAGAAGAAAAGGCCTTAGGAAAGAATGGAGTTTTCTTGGGGATGCCTTTATAAAGGTTTTCTCTGGGAAAATTAGTAATTTTGATGCCATAACTTCATCTCTGGTTAATATGCTCTATATGCTTGTTTCTGATAGGTATTTTAACTTTAGCAACTATGTGATGCTAGAATTAGGTACTAGATTAGGTAACAAAGCTAATAGACCTAATAACATCTATTATGCTAGATTCTTTATGTTATTGGCTAACCATGTTGCTGAAGGTTTAGTCATAATCAATGAGAATAATAAACTCAAGTGCTGGGCACAAGAGAAAAGAGTTCTTGCAGACTTGATGAGAATGGATCTTAACAGCAGTGTGCCATTGGTATATTTACCAATCATGAATGCACCTCAGGTAGGTGAGGTAATTGCTTCTACAACTCCTACTTCTTCCAACCTCTCTATTTCTTTATCTTCTAGTGTGGCCATGAAATCTGTGAAGCCCCAACAGATTTCTACCAAGGTCACCAAAACTAAACTTTCAAAATCCAAGACAAAGAAATCCACCTCTGTTGTTTCTCAAAAGACAACAGTTGTAACACCAACTATTAACCCTGAGGTGAGTGAACAGGGTGTGAGTGGTGAGGGGAGGGGTGAACATCAAAGAAACCCCCAGGATAAGGAAGGAAAGTTGAGTGCTTCCCAAGCTAGCCAAGCCACAGTTTCTCAAAAAGCTGTGGTGGTTGAAAAGGTATCTAGCACATCCCTAGTAGCATCCTCCCAAAAGGATGTTACTATTGAAAATAGTTCCAAACCAGGAACACAGAACAAAAGAGGGAGGGACACTAAAGCCAAACACTCACCAACAAAAGCCTTTATAAGAAGAAAGAAGGCCAGAACCCAATCTTCAACACAGGGTGCACACACTGCACAGATACATCCATCTGTATCTATGCCTTCTCAAACTCAGTTTGATGTGACTCCAATAAATGTGGAGTCACAGCCCCATTCTCTCACAATAATCACACATCAATCACCAAACACTTCATCACCATCTCTGGATGTGGATATGTTATTCCCATCAATTCCTGATTCTCCCTCTTTACAACTCAGGGAGAAGCCCCACTCAAATACAGGTGATCATCATCTCTTAGATGATTTGTTGGATCACCCGCAAATTCTTTCAGATATAATTAAAGGATCTGTGTCACCACATCTCAAATCAATCTACACAGATTCAACAGTTATATCACTTTCAATTTCAACTTCTTTTCCTTCTTCAACGGATATCACTCATCCGTTGACAAGTGGTTGTTCTTCAACGGATAAGCTTAACAGCAGTTATCCGTTGATAACATCAGTTTCACCTTCAACGGATATTCCACATCCGTTGACAGTCTCTACACAAATAACTGAATTAATCCCAAGTGTAGAAGACATGAATACTGTGCAATCACTCTTAGGATTGAGGGAAGGGAGTGACAATTTGAGTGAGAGGCTGGGTTGCTCCCAGGCAAAAGGAGAGATTGAGAGCTCAAAAATGCATGCTAATTCTTCCAGCATGGCAAAAGTAAGTGAGTGGAGTACCACCTTAGAAGGTGAAGGTGAGGGAGTGAGTTGTGTGAGCCAGGGGGAGCCCCTGATGCAAGAACATAGAGAAAAAGAGAGAAAAACAGGTACAGTAGATACAAGGGTGGAACCAGCCATTGCTAATGAGTCAATGATTGTGGATGATGCTGAAAAGGAAAGACAATTTCAGCAACATTACAAAGCTGCAATTGATAACATTTCCTTGGATGCTGACACTTTTACTCATCCTGTGACAGCCTATCAACTGTTGGCTGCTCAGGGCAATGAGGAGGCAGAAAGGTCACTACATCTAGTGCACACAACAGAATCTCTTCAAAGGGATAAAGCTGCCATTCATAAAATGCCTTCTACAGCTGGTGAGCCATCTGAGGAATTTGGAGCAAATTCTGATGATGATGACTCTATTTCTTTTGATGGAAGCATAAACTTAGGGGGAGATGAAGGCCCTAGTTCAATTCCAAATCTACCTGAATGGGCCTTGACTAAGGAGTATAGATCAGGGGAATTCAATGTCTCTTTAGTCAAACAAATCAACATTATTCAACAGGCCATTCAGAATACTTCACATGCAAGTATCAAGGCTATCCTTCAAGCTCACCTGGACTCACTGCATCTCATGAAGCTGCAGCAAGTGAAGCAGAATCTGAGTATGGATGATCTCAGGAAGGATATTGCTGACTTGAAAACCTATACTTCAGAAAAATTGGATTCAGTCATGCCCTATGGTACATTGCAGGACTTGGTTTTGAGATTGAAGAAAAAATCTGTTACTGAAAAACGGTTGGCCAAGTTAGAAGACAGAGTTCAAGTTATTGAAGATTCTGTGGCCACCATTCTTCACAATCAACAATCTCAAACCAGTCTCCTAATGCAGCTGGCAAAAGCACAAGGCTTGACCCCTCTCCTTGATGATAACAAAAAGGGGGAGAGTAAAAGGGAAGGGGAAGGAGAGCCATCTACAAAAGTCAACATATCTAAAGTGCTAGTTCCTGCCATCACTACTTCTCCAATCATTCAAATCAAGGGCAAGCCTGATGGAATTGATTTGATTCAGCTAGCAGCAGCTGAAATTCAAGTGAAAGAGCAAAGGAGGAGAATTGATGAAAGGTTGCAACTGTTGTTTGGTTCTACACAAGACAAATCAACATCTGTGAAATACAGCACAAAAATTGAACCAATCAACATGAAGCTCATGCCAGTAGGGAGTCATAAGGATGGAGAAGCTTCTTCCAAAGAACTACAAGCTATAATTCTCAAGCCCAATGAAAGATCCAATAAGGACTCAACAAAGAATCCTTTAAAAGAAGTGGACTTTCCTCCTCCAAAAGCTGATGAGAACAAGATTTTAGGCAGGAGTATTGCTTATCTCAAAAAGACCATGGATGAGGCTGTAAGGAGAAATAGAGCTATTATCATTAGAGAGGGAAAGAGCATATGTGTGATGCAAGGACATCCCAAATTCTCAATAGCCAAGAAGGAAGAAGACAAGCAAGTAAAGGCTGACAAAAGAGCACAAGCAAAGCTTGAACAACAGCTAAAGTCAAGTCTAGTTGAAAAAGAAAAAGGGATTGAAGTCAGGGGTGAAGACAAGACTACAAACCTAGATGAGGTTTTAGGGAGTATATTTGGTGAGAGTGTGGAAGAAAGAGAGGAATGGCAGAAGGGAAACAGAAGAAAGGCCAAGGCACATAGAAGGAGTGGAGATAACACTGAAGTAACCAAATCTATATCTAAACCACTACCTTCCATACCTGAACCCCTTGTTGCTGATCCCACAATAAACATCCATGGTGAACCAATCATTCCAAAAGAGGAACCTATTGATTGGGACACTATCAAATTGCCTACCTTTCTAACCACTCTTCCACTACCAAAGAAACAGAAAAGAAAACCAAAATCTACACCTCCCATAACCTCTAAGAAATTCACTCAAAAACAAAAACCTAAGCCTAAGTCACCCATTTCTAAAGATGATTATGTTCACATCTGTGACATAAAAGAAATTTCAGACATTGAACTCTATCTGGATGAGCTGGAGGATGTAAGGGGAATAGCTGCCTACAGACAGCTACCAGAGAGATTAGTGTTCAGATATAAAGGAGCTGGGGAAAGAACATGGCCTCTCCACAGGATTCTGGATGAAGGCTACTCTACCTTGATTAGAGTCTATTCAGCTATACAAAAGGATTCTGGCTTTACCAGAACTGCCAAGACTGAAATTCTCAACAAGATAGCCAATATAAGGAAAACTTGGAGGGAGCCCAATGCTTTACCCAGGACTTTACTCATTCAAGAAAGGGAAATGAAAATTTACAAATCACCTCATTGGTTGATGGAATTTAGAGATGATAAAGGAGTCAGAAGATTTTTCAGACTTGAAGACCAACTCAAGATTGCCAGCAATGAAACTCTCAAAGAAATGCAATCTAAGTTGGATGTCAGTGTTGAAGATGAAGCTGAATTCTTCAGACAACTCCAACTCCAAATTGAGGAAAATGACAAAAGGCTAGGAAAGAAAACCAGGGAACAAAGAAGAAAAAGATGATTTGCTCAGACTAAAGGAGTGTCCTTGGAAACACTGTAAATCTTCAATTATCTCCTAGTACATACACTTTTGCAGCATTTTTAAATTTCTACTTAGTTTCAATTCATATATCTGTTAAGTGTTTTGTTATCATCAAGTTAACCCTGGATTTATGCCTACAATTCTTATAGACATAAATAGGGGGAGATTGTTAGGAATGTATGTGCATTAGTTTGATGATATGTTTAACAAAATACTTAAGTAGAAATTTAGTGTCTGTAGCCTCAACGGATAAGACCACTTTGGCTATCCGTTGATGGTGTAGCTTTACTTAGAAATAAGTCTAGTGTTGTAGCATATTTCAGTCTCTGTATTTAAAATGTAATTCTTGGAAGTTGAGAGAAACTATGAGTCATGTTGACTACTAGATGATATGCAGATAGGAAGGCCAATTGTAAATACTTCATGCCTTGTAATTTTGTATAAGTGAAGTGGTATCAACGGATGACTTAAAGACCTTCAACGGATGAGAAGCTAAGCTTCAACGGATGTCTCTAAAGCTTCAACGGATAAAGTCATCAACGGATAACATCCTTCAACGGATGAGTGCATCAACGGATGAAAGCTTCAACGGATAACATCCTTCAACGGATGAGTGCATCAACGGATGAAAGCTTCAACGGATGTTCTGATGATTAGCCGTTGATAAGGGGTAGTTGTACCTACAAACAGAGGCACATGGGTTGATAGAGACAACTGAGATGTGGTAGCCGAATTTCAGGAACAACAGAAAAAGCAGTCGTTCTTCTTTTGTACAAGATGCAATAGTCAACAAAGTACTGGAGTGAACAGGAAAAGAAGCAAGTGAAGATCTTATTTTATTACTGTATTTTATATTGTTCTTCACTTGTACACTTGGTAATATATAAACCAAGTAGAAGCTAGTAATTAGAAGAGAGATTTTCCAGAGCTGTTTAGAAAAATATTGAGAGAAAATTCATCTAGTTTGTACTAGGATGCAGCTGTGATCAACATTGTTTTAATCACAGATTTTCTAAAATACCATCTTTGGTGGAACAACAAATCCACCAGAAAAGTTTTTAAGGTCTGTTGTGTTCTTTACATTTGTGCTTGAATATATATCTGTCTGTATTAGCTTAAAGCAATTCACACACTTGTTCTTCTTGAACACACAACTTTCATAAACTGCTCAAAACTTGAAAAAGTTTTGAGATTTACATTCAACCCCCCTTCTGTAAATCTCATTGTTAGTCCACTAGGAATAACACTAATAGATAGCACTAGTGATGAAACTTGAGGATATTACGACATATCAGGCACCTGATGCACATTACACTTGGAATTGGACTCTAGTAGATGTGTACAAGTGCACTCCTGGTTGGTGAGTCAAAAGAGGAAGTCAATGCAAAACAGTTCATGGACTTTGCAATAGCAAATCAATTGGACTTTATATATCTCTTCTTCACAAGCTCACTTCAGGGTGGTATGAACTAGTATACTACTCAAGCAATCGTCAAGGACATGGTATGGCACTCTAACTGAAGTTACAATTTTATATGAACTAGTAGAGTCGTCATATTAATAGCTCTCTTATCACTAGGCAAAAATATAATGTTATATATGTGCTCTGATATAATGATAATGTTGTATGTTGGTCTACTAACAAATACTTGTGCAAGATTATTTTCTAAGTAATTGCAGAGTAGGTATGGAGGAGCATGTTGGAAAGTTGCAATTCTTTTTTGGGATTACTTTAAGCAGGCCATTAGAATAATTCTTTTAGGAGCTCAAGCAAGCCAAAAGAACAATTCTTTTAGGAGCACAAGTAAACCAAAAGAATGATGGCAATACAAGTAAATTAAGGATCTTTTGAAGATGCAAAATTTGGAAGATTCTGAACATGCCAAGACTACTTACCAACAAAAAACCACTAAAGCTTGATCAGTGCAACTCAGGTATAATGACAAGTTGTAGAGGTGTGACGAGATCACTCTTTTACTCAAATGCTAATAGACAACATGTAATGTTCTCAAGATGCCAATATGCAAGGTTCCAAGTGGATCCTAGAGAATCCAATCTTATAGTTATTAACAAGATTATTAGATATCTTAAGGGACTACCAACTCTTGGAATAAAGTACCCTAAAGATATTATGCTTAACATGTTTGGCTATATAGCTACAGATTATGTAGGTTGTAAGAAATACAGGAGAAGCATCTCTGAAGCTGTCAACATAAGTGACAGGAGAAGCATCTCAGGAAGCTATCAACTTCGTAGAAGAAGATTGATTTCTTGTTATGATAAGAAACAACCTCAAATCCAACAACTATGTGAACTCTCTATGACAAGGAACCTTCACACCAGGTACCATTACTTTAGAGAGCATGTCTTTTAGTTAAAGAGTTACTGACAGAAACATTTATTAAATCACTTGATAAAGTCAATTTTTCAAGAATGGTTTGTAAGTGTGGGATATCATTCATTGCATATTAATTGGAATTCCCATCTATAAGAAATTCTTAATATAACTTCACAAGTATTAAATCTCCAATATTTAAAGGACTTGTGAATTTATCAGTAATCCAGTACCTCGTACTTAGTGCTACTATCTTGACTATCATGAGTACAATGTAATATGCATTCGTGGCAGTTAAGTAATACAGCATCAAGTTTGAATATTATTTTAATTGATTTAAATTATGACTGTAGACAATTCCATTCTATATCAGTCTCATAACTTAAATTATATTAAAATAATATGCAGCATAGTTATTTGTATCTTGTACGAATAATTGTGATACTTTTAGTATTAGTGATATTATTTAGAATTTTTTTTCTAAGTAATCAATGCTTATTTCTAAAATCACTGATGTTGAAAGTTGAAGTATTTTCTAAGTTATGTGTATAAAACTCTCAATATTTTATATGCTTAAAAAGTATTTCTAAAATTACTAATTATCCAGAGAGTGATTGCCATGTATATAAGTCATATATCCTATTGGTGATTATTCAAGGATAATTATGAAAATATTTAAGTGCTAGTATATAAGTCATAGATATTTAGTATTTATTTATTTAATATTTATTTTGGGTAGTTTGTATTATGGAAATTGAAGTAATTCAATGATTTTATTTGCTCCATAATTCAAACTAACTTAAAATAAAATAAGCAGCATGATTGATTATAACTAAATCTGTCAATAATTGATATCTAGTATATTGATTGTAACTTATGTGTTATAAGTTAATTATGAGATTTTGGTTTTAGTGAATTTAGCACTGCTTATATCTCAAGAATTCACTGAAATCAGAATCATAATTGTAGCATGATTAGTTGTGTGTAATTTCTTGACTTATATCAGTTAATGATATTTAGTTAAGAGGTTAACTATGAACTAATTGTGAAGTATTAGTATTTGTGACATTACTTAGAACTCCTCTAAGTAATCAATGCTTATCCTGAGTCACTTATACTAATATAAAAAGTGTAAAAATATCTCTTGAAGTACAACTATGGTCAATGAAGATTTTGCTTTATTAGAAGTAACCATATATTGTTCACCTAGAATAACTCTTATACTTATTTGCAAATTCCTAAACACTTTGATAATAGATGCAATACTCAATGGATCAAAGTATATGGAACTAAGAATATTTTTCTAAGATTGCAAACAAGTCAATGTTGGTTAATGTTGCTTTATTTATCGAACCAATATTGTTTGAGATACTACAGTTGTTAGGAGTTAACAATTGTACGATATATGAAATTGAATGCTGATGTCTTTTTGATAGATAATTGGTATTTAATTTATTGATATCTTATTTTAATATTTAAAATAGGATGCAACATAATTATTGGTATCTAAAGTACTTGACAAATATCATGCAATGATATATTGTTAATATTTTGTTGCAGATAATTGTGAGATTTTAAGTTCTAGTGAATTTATATGAGTTGCTATATCTGAAAAATTCACTATAATTTAAAATCAGCAGCATAGTCATTCTTGTTAAGATTGTTTATCAATACACAATATTGTTGATAATAATCTTATAAAGATAGATTATGGAGCTTTTAATATGAATGAGAATTGCTTAGACTTTACCCTAAGTGATCAATGCTTTTACAAAAACTCATTCATATTAAAAGACAAAATCTTTCTTTCTCTTCTTAATACTGCTAGGTCATCAGCCTGTGTCTTATCAAATCACTTATCTTTTTAGGCATAAAAACAGACTTATGCACTCGAACAGTTTTAAGAGAAAAATCAAACTTCTTTCTACACTGGTGATTGCTTATTTCATTAAAATCTTTTGAAATCACTATTGTACATCATTTCTCTCAAAGATTAAATGCATAATTTTCATTCATTATAGAACTTAAGTGCATTTTATCTCTATATTGCCATATGCTCTGTGATACAGGTTCAGCCTCCAATGGTATTCTTTCATTGATAGTCATGAGGTTGAAAACCCACAACTTTTATCCCAAACTGTAAAGACAAACAAAGAAACAGAACCAACCAACACTCTCTTACCCCTAAAATGAAGTATGAATCAGTGTAAGGGAGAAAGTGCCTTAGTGCACCACATAAGGAAGGTTCTGAAGTCAACCCAGCAGCTCTATCTCCTACAAAGTTGAGTAGTATTAAAACTGAGGCAACTGCTAGCCCCCATACATCTTCTCAAAAAGATGAAATGGCTGAAAAGGCACAAAACAGTTACTAGATTCATCCTCTCAACAGGGTGCGTCTATTGAAATTTGCCTGTCGGCCAGGGTATCCGATGTAGTGTCACCACCTCAAACATAAACAATTCTTGATGCACAAGGATAGGTTACACACACAAAGGATGAGTTGACAGAAACAAGAGTTTCGACCATTTTAAGGTCAGATTCGATTGTTCAAGGTTCTTTAATGGACCAATTGCCTTTACAGGTGTTAGGAGAGGATACTGATCCAATAGCCATATGTCAATGGTCAGTGTCTACCTCCCCAGGACTAATAAACCTAGATGCATCTGCGGATAGTGGATCTGACATAGGTGCAGATCGGCAACTTGTTGACAATGATTCAGATATTACCTGATGAGTCACAAGGAAATGTCTTCACAGACATTAGAAGGGCACTTTGATCTTTATGCTAAATTCTTTGGATCATTGTTTGTCTTCCCAGAGTTCAAATCTGGAACCCTAAAAGGGAAACTAGCAATTTGTAGATTATGACTCAGATTCATCTGACGAGTCTAACAAGGATGGGGATTTGCGAACTCCCATTACACCACCTGTGACCTCCTTAAGGATGGCTAAGGTGATTTTCCTTGCAGGTACAGCTGGATTTTGGAGCTATGAGGGGAGTGATACACTTATAAGAATGAGTGTAAATACGAGTGAAGAAAAGAGTGAAACACGTGTGAGGTACACGAAACAGAATCACACACTCACAGTGAGGAAGAAAGACAGAAACACCATATCCCATTCCCTATCCCTAAACATGGTTCTTCGTACTTTGAGTCTCGATTCTGTTTATGATTGGAACCTAACTTTTAGGGACCTAACATTTACAAATTATATTAGAATACTTCGGGACCTTTAGGAGCTCACAATTAGTAACACTTGGTGATCTCACATTTAGGAGGTATAAGGAGTTGGGAAGATTGGTGAACATGATGATCAACAGTGAAGTCATACTTGAAGCATTTAAAGGGACATGGTTGATCAAACTATGACTTGTTATTTCTTTTCCAACCAAGTAACATATGAGAACTCCTTCAGACAACAGCATACATTCCTTCTCTAAGGGGGAGATAAAAGCTTATATAATAGTTTGGAGGATTCCTCTACTAAGGGGGAGAAATAGCAGAAAGGAGGAAAAAGGTAAAGCATATGTACACTACACCACACCATTGTTGTTTGTAATTACGGTTCCTATTGTACGGGAGAGGTGGTAAACACAAGGTGATTTCCTAGTAATCAGAAGAAGTGGTTTGGTTCATCACTATTCTTCATAAGGGGAGAAACTGCTTTCCAAAAGGGGAGTACCATTAGTTCTTATCTGCGGATCCTATTGTACGGGAGAGGTGGTAGACGAAGGTGATCTCCTTTAAGCAGTTGAATCTCATAGGGGGAGAAGCAAGAGAGATATGCGCTTCTCAACAGGAAATGTGGTTGTACAAAAGAAGCTGCTGATAGTTATTGCAAGACTGAGAAGTATTATCTGGAAGAGATTTGAAGAACCAAGGAAATGAAGATGAAACTACTTGAAGATTAGTTCAGTGCTAGAGGAACAAACATCTCTCATTTCAGTTACTCAAGAAATCTGGAAATGCAGTATTTGATCCAGAAAACCAGTAGCATTATTTACAAGTCCTGGTACATTACTTTTTCTAGTTGTTAGTTGAGTTATCCTCTCTATTTAATTTGTTTGTTAAGTTTAACAATCAAATAGGGGGAGATTATTGGTGAGACTACGTAGCTGTATGAACAGCTACGTGATAACTCAACACAATAACAACACTAGAACATGACAGGTTAATAATACTACGTCTACACAAGAAATCAGGAAGAATGAAGACAAGGCAAATACGAAGAATCAGAAGATTAGAAGAAAACCTGAAGTCTGTCTACAGGTCACTGAAAGAAGTTCATTAATATGATCATGCCTCAGTGAAGAACAAAGGTTAAAGACTTTCAGGGTTTCAGAAATGTTGAAGATTCAATATACAAGTGTTACCGGAAGATTTTAGTGTATTGGCATTGATTGAAGATAGACAGTGTTCGAAGCTTTAGGAATCTGAAGAATTGAAGATAGGGTATAGACAGAGGTTAATGAAGACGTTGTCTAGAGTACCAGAAAGGATTCCAGTGAAAGTACAATTGTTTATTGACAGTCAGTGTTCGAAGCAATAAAGTTGAGGCAAGCTTAACAATGTAATCAAGGCTATAATACGAAGACCTGAATCGGGGTTAGTCGTCTGTGAACCAGACCAGTTGCACTAAGCGTCAACAGCTCGTGAAAGGAATCTGGATATTATTTATAGAAGAATTGTTAAGTTAAGAAACGTACTTGGATTGAACGTTTATCTGTTAAAGTATGAGAAGAGGTGCGCGGGTATATAGCTCAACAGCTCAGGGGACTGGCGAAGCTCTAAGTTTAATTGTTAAATTAAATAAATTATTTAATGGACTTTAATATAATTTATTTAATAAACTTAAAATGATTTATTTTATAAACTTTAAATAAGTTTATTTTATAAATCTAAATTAGTTTATTTATATAAGTTATATTTAAGTTTATTTTATAAATTAGTTTAATTACAATTTAGACTTAAAAAGAAAAAGAGAAAAAGAAAATAAGAAAATAAACAAAAAAAGAAAAGAGAAAAAGAAACAAAAAGAAAACAAAACAAAAAGAAAACAAAACAAAAAGAAAAAGAAAACAAAAACAAAAACAAAAGGAAAAACAAAAAGGAAAAACAAAAAAAACAAAAAAAACAAAAAAAAGCAAAAAGAAAAAAAGAAAAAGAAAAAATAAAATAAGCAAATGAATCAAACGTGTACATGTTTGTTGTTTGTTAAAGTTTGGTTAACAAATGGTTAAGTACATATTCTTGTACTTGGAAGCTACCTTGTCGCCACACAGGATCCCCCTCCCCCCTTGGTCGCCACAGAGGTCCTGTCGCCACAGAAGGACTTGTCGCCACACAGCTCTCCTCAATTCTCAGCCACACATTATTGGATAAAAGACTACACTTTGCAGCAGAAGAGATTCATCCATTCATTCTGAAATATTTTATTTTCATCATCTCTCCCAAGAGAGTAATGAAAATGGCAGCGGAGATTTACAGAGTAACATTATAATGCCCGATTTTATTCTTATATATTCTTAGGGGCATTATAATCGTTACCAGGTAATTAAATCCTAGTACAAACAAAAGCTAGATTATTGTATAGGATTTGATTTGTAAATCTTTGTAGTAGCTAGGAACTTTATTGTTCTTAGATTGTAGTCGGTTAATTTATTTACCGGAGTGTAGCAACACCCTCGAGGATTTATATACGAATATATATTTCCCCGAATATCTTGTGTTCCTCATTTTTATCGTTTCAAACACTATTCCTCTCAAGAACACGAAACCACTAACCGAGCACTAAATATTTTATCCGCTAAAGATTCGAAAGAATTTTTAATTTAGTGATTATCGTATTCAACCCCCCCTTTACGATAATTCGGGACCTAACACTGTATCTTCAATTCTTGAGCCTTATCACCTCCTACATGTTGATCTATTTGGTCCAGTGAATGTCATGTCTATTGCAAAGAAGAAATATGCTATGGTCATAGTAGATGAGTTTACCAGATACACATGGGTGTATTTCTTGCACCCAAAAAGTGAAACTGTATCTATCTTGATTAATCATGTCAAACAACTAGATAAATTGGTCAAAGATTCTGTAAAAATCATAAGAAGTGATAATGGCACTGAGTTCAAGAATTTGATTATGGAAGAGTTCTGCAAAGACCATGGAATAAAGCAGAAATTCTCTGCTCCTGGAACTCCACATCAAAATGGAGTTGTTGAAAGAAAGAATAGAACTCTTATTGAAGCTGCACGAACTATGCTTGATGAAGCAAAGTTACCAACCTACTTTTGGGATGAAGCTGTGCAGACTGCTTGTTTTACTCAGAATGCAACACTTATCAACAAGCATGAAAAGACACCATATGAGATGGTGAAGAAAAAGAAGCCAAATCTGAAGTACTTTCATGTATTTGGATGCAAGTGTTTTGTTCTTAAGACTCATCCTGAACAGCTATCCAAATATGATCTAAAAGATGATGAAGGAATTTTTGTTGGATATCCACTTTCCACAAAAGCCTTCGGAGTCTACAATTTAAGAACAAGGGTTGTCATGGAATCTATCAATGTCTCTTTTGATGATAAGAAGATTACTGGACTTGAAGATTTCAATGATCATGATCAGCTGAGATTTGAGAATGAAGTTTTAAATTCTGATTCTCTAAATCCTGACAGTCTAAATTCTGATACTGCAAATTCTGATGGATTAAACTCTGATGTCATTGAAACTGTGGTGACTAGGCCAAAGCAAGATGCACCTGTGCAGGGGGAGCATATTGAAGATACAACCACATCTCAAAAAGCATCAGAATCTAGAACAGGCTCTTCAAGTTCTGATTCATCAAGTTCTGATGGGTCAAGTTCTGATAATTCTGGAAACTCAAATTCTGAAGGATCCAACTCAGAGAGCATAATTTCAGGGGGAGCATCAAAAAATGTTGATGGAGACAGTATGGATCATGGGGGAGCATCCAGTTCTAGAGATAACCTTCCATCTGCAAGAAAGTGGACTAAAGCACATACACCTGACTTAATTATTGGAGATTCTGAAGCTGGTATTAGAACTAGAACAGCAACATCAAATGAATGTCTCTATCATTCTTTTCTTTCTCAGACTGAACTAAAGAAAGTGGAAGAAGCTCTTCAAATTGCTGATTGGGTGCAAACAATGCAGGAAGAGTTAAATAAATTTGAAAGAAATAAAGTCTGGACCCTAGTGCCAAGACCAAAGAACAGATCTGTTGTTGGTACAAAGTGGGTGTTCAGAAACAAAACTGATAGTGATGGCATAATTATAAGGAATAAAGCAAGGTTGGTTACAAAAGGATATTCTCAACAGGAGGGAATTGATTATGATGAAACATTTGCACCAATTGCTAGATTGGAAGCCATAAGGATATTTTTGGCTTATGCTGCTCACAAAAAGATTACAGTCTTCCAAATGGATGTAAAAAGTGTTTTTCTTAATGGAGAACTGGAAGAAGAAGTATATGTTGAACAACCTCCAGGTTTTGTAGATTCAAAATTTCCTCATCATGTCTACAGACTTGATAAAGCACTTTATGGCCTTAAGCAAGCTCTAAGAGCATGGTATGGGACATTAGCTCAGTTTCTTCTGGAAAGTGGATTTAACAGAGGGACTATTGACAAAACCTTATTCTATCTCAACCATGGAAAGGACTTACTTTTGGTGCAGATATATGTTGATGATATCATTTTTGGTTCTACAAATGACAGACTTTGTAAAAGGTTTGCCAAGCAAATGCAGTCAAGATATCAAATGAGTATGATGGGAGAACTTAGCTATTTTCTGGGCCTTCAAGTCAAGCAGAATGAAGAAGGAACTTTTATTTGTCAATCTAAGTACACCAGAAATTTGTTGAAGAAATTTGGAATGCAAGACTATTAAAGTGCATCCACTCCTATGGCCACTGCAACAAAATTGGATAAGGATATTGGTACATCAGTAGATATTACTGATTATAGAGGTATGATTGGCTCACTACTCTATCTAACTGCAAGTAGACCTGATATCATGTATGATACCTGTCTTTGTGCAAGATTTCAAGCAGATCCAAGAGAACCTCACTTAACAGCTGTGAAAAGAATTTTCAAGTACCTTAAGGGTATAGCTGATCTGGGATTGTGGTATCCTAGAGAATCAGACTTTAAGCTAATAGGTTACTCAGATGCAGATTTTGCAGGATGCAAAATTGACAGGAAAAGCACAAGTGGAAGCTGCCAATTTCTTGGAGGCAGATTGGTTTCTTGGTTTAGCAAGAAACAGAAGTCAATTTCCACATCAACTGCAGAAGCAGAGTACATTGCTACAGGAAGCTGTTGTGCACGGATTCTTTGGATGAAGAATCAGTTACTGGATTATGGGTTAACATATTCTAAAATCCCTATTTACTGTGATTATCAAAGTGCTATTGCTATGATAGGTAATCCAGTTCAACACTCAATGACAAAGCACATCAGCATTAGGTACCACTTCATAAGGGAGCATATGATGGATGGTACAGTGGAATTGCATTTTGTTCCAGCAGATCAACAACTAGCAGATATCTTCACAAAACCACTGTGTGAAGCTACTTTTACAAGATTGGTAAATAAACTTCCAGAATGGTTTCAGGTTCTTTCTCTAAATCTGCCTTGTTTATGTTCTGATACATTAAACCTCATGATCAGTATTTACAGATATTACTATCTTTATGTAGACTGTGCTTAAATTGAAATTTCCTTAAGTGCTGATTGTTGTCTGATGTGAATTTCTAAACTCTGATAGTGATATAAATGTTTCTGTGACTATTCAATCCAATGAGGATAATTGTGCTAGATGCTGACCTAGTAGTCTTTAATATACTAATAATCCCATGTTTGAAGTAATTGTTTATGTGGAAATCTTTTAACACAAGCAAATTCTGATATTGAGCTTGGTTAAAGTTTACTTTGTGTATCTTATTACTAAGTCAAAAACTAGAATAGTGCTTCTTATCTGTTAAATTCTGATGTTAGTAAATCTGATGGATGTACTAAGTTCTGATAAGCCTTACTTATCAAAAGAAAAAGAAAAGAAAATAAATAAATATCAGGTACTCCTTTGAGATCTACAGTAAAAATGTGGAAGGGAAGACCCAAGTGCATTGTTGGTATTAAGTAATATGCATTAGAAAAGCAAAATAAAATTTTCTTGGTGACTTTTCACATTCTCTGATTATTGGAGAAATACTCTAATAACAGCATAAATTCTGATAAGCAGTCATGACTCACTTACACTGAGAAGCCACTGTAAAAAGGAATTTCGAAAGATGCATAAAATGAGCACAAAATAGTTGAGGTGGACTCATGCATGAACTCATTCTATAGTAGACTTCAGAATAATGACAGATTTTGAGCAAAGTTCTTACTTATGCCTTATTTCTAAGATGTACTGAAGTGAATCAGACTTTACTCTTTGTCTGATATTTAGCTTATTGCACACACATACACTCCATATGAATGATGAAAATTACTGTGGTGATAAATGTTGTTTCAGATGAACAGTTTAAGTGTCAGTTGCATAAATTATGAGGACAAGTTCTGATGGAAGTTCTGATGATTAAGTTCTGATGAAACCATATCAGTATTTATGTGAAGAATTACAGAAATAAACATTCACTTTTCGAGTTAAGGAGCCATATTCTGATGACTTTTAAATTCTGATAATAATCAAGTTCTGATGCTGACGTGGCAGTATTTATTTACTTGATTTATTTTTGGTCATTACTTGAACGGCCATATTTTTACAGAATATCGGTTTATGTGAGATAAAGCAGTAATAATCATTTGTTTAGTGGGAACAGTTTTTTTTAAAAACTGAACGTGCAATGTAATCATTACTTATTTATCGTGCCCATTAACTTTTGCCTTAACTACTGCATGGCTGACAGGTGTAAAGGTCTGTACCACTTCTCAATAACTGTTGTCACGTGGGTTGTCTAAGTAAAAGAAATAAAAGATTTTCAAATCTTTTATTCACATATCTATTCTATTCACTTTCTCTCTTTTTCTTATTCTCTCACATTTTCTGACGGTTTTCTATACAGACATTTCATCAAACACCTTTCAGGCAAACTAATTTCTCACTTATTTCTGATGGCGCCCAAGGATTTAATTATTGATGGAGCCAAGTTTGTACCAAATTACTATGTTGCAATTCTGAACAAGGCTGAAGCTCCATCAGATCTGCACTTTGTGCAAGATTTCTTAGCTAATAGTGAGATTAGGTACGCTTTGACCCAACCTCAATCTATTTCCAGCAAACAAATGCTGACGTTTTGGAGAACTGGGCTATTTGATAATGGTGGTGCTGCTGGTTCACCAAGCATCATTTTTACATCAGGAGATGTCGAGCATGTGGTTACTCCAGGAGCAGTTCATAAAGCTCTCCACTTACCTGAAGGTTGTACATTCTCAACAGTGGAGGATCCTGTTTTACAGCAGCTTATGGCCAGTCTGGGCTATGAGAAAAGTTTGGGAAAACTGGGTCAACTGAAAAGATCAAATATCAGAAAGAAATGGAGCTTTTTCTTTGATTGTATCACTAAGGCATTCGCCAATAAATGCTCCAACTTTGATGATATTCCCATCATGAATCGGCAAATCGGGTATGCCCTTATCCATCAAACTCATTTTGATTTTGCAAGTGTTGTGCTAGGTTTCATAGGGGATGGGATGACGGAGGATGGGAATGTAGTATACTTTGCTAGATTCTGTCAGCTTATATATACTTTTTTTGTGCTGATGAGCCCCCACTAGCCAGTGATTTAATTTCACCCTTTAAGCTTGCAAAAAGGGCTTTTAATGATTTGTTAAATGCTGACAATAAGAAACAAGTGTTGAGACCCTTACAGATTCCTCAGTCAGTAAAACATATCTTAGTAAATGCTGATCCACAAGCATATACATATGTCTATCCTGATGTTCAACCCATCAACTCATAAAAACCAACCCAATCTCCATCCGCACCTACCACAACTACACAAACACCTCAAACTTCTCAACCTCAACCAACTCAACCCTCCATCAGGACATATTACAAACCAACACAGTCATCTCAACCTCAACCTTCAGCACATCCAGTGAAGCCTTCATCTTCAAAACCCAAGAGGACTAAGATAGTACATCAGTCTCAACATAAGAGAAGGAGAATTATTCTGAGAGATGAGTCAGATAATGAGGAACATGTTCCTATATCAGAACATGTTGTTTTAGAAGCTGAGAAGATCTCTTCTCAGAAAGATACTGAAACTGGAAGTTCTAGGCCCCTCAAAAGGCTTAGAAAGTTAAATTCTGATGATGAAGCTCCCAAAGTCTCAACTTCAGCAAAGAGACTTAAAAAGCAAAGAGCCAGGAGGGCTGTAAGTGAATCATCACACTCTGAAGAAGTTCTAGAAGCAGCAGCTAAGGAAGGGGGTCAGGAATCTCTGATTTCAACAGAACCTATAGTAATTGAATTACTTCCCACTGCTGAATCAGACTTTACTCAAGTTCAAAAGTCTCCTATTCAAGAGCAAGAGGATATTCCAGAGCAAGTGCCTACACCTCATGTGTCTCCTATAATTGATCCAGTACATGTTGAAGACCCAGGTACAAGTGCTGAAATAGACATACATAACTTGGTTGTGCCTGAGGTTCTGTACTTGGAAGCTCCACCAACTCAACTCACTCCACTAACAACACCAATTTTGGATGCTGATTTCAATGCCAATATTCCAACAACACCAATTCTGAATCTAGATGATGAAAATCAGTTTTTAGGTGGGCATCAAAATTTGGATGTTGATCAGAACTTAGTTGCAGATCAGAATTTAGAGGATGATGTTGAAGCCTCTATAGCCTCACATACTGTTATTTTATCAAAGGATGTTGATACTGCAGGCTCTGTAAGTTCTGATGCTGACAATGCTGAATCTACTGGTGAAGCTGCTACTAATCTAGATGCTGATGCAACTGGTCCTTCAGGACATGCACCTCAACAAACAGTTAATAAAGCTGATTTGATCAAGAAGTTTGTTAGAGAGGATGCACCAGTACCTTGGACTGAAACTCCTAGAGGAAATGAGTGGACTAAGGAATGGAACACAGTTAGTTTTGTTCCTACTGAAAAAATTCTTGCTGAGCACCTGGTTAAGGCTGATGAAATGCTGATAAATGATGATTTCAAGGTACAGCTGAGAGTTACTGCATTGAGTACTAGGCACCTTCAAGGTCAACACACAATAACTCATGAAAAGGTGAACAAAATTCAAGAATCACTGATCCAGCAAGATATGAATGTAAAATTGGAAAAGAACAGATTTTTTAAGCCAGCCTTTGACCGAATTGGGTATATTGAAAAAACTCAGGAGAAGCAACAAGCTCAGATTGATGAAATTATAAAGAATCAAGCTTCTCAGCAAACTTAACTCAATGAGATCCAATCCTCAGTGGAATTGCTTGTCTCTCTTCTTCTACCTGCTGATGCCAAAAAGGGGGAGAAAGTGATTAAGTCCAAATGCAAATCTAGTCAAGTACTGAAGGGTAAGGATGATGGAAATATGACCAGGGAAACTCTGAAAAGGGTAGAGGTCATGGTCAAGGTAAAGGTTCTTCATCAAGGACAGCTAGAACTTCTAAACAGAGATCAGGCTCTGATGCTGATAGAAGAATAAGTTCTAGTAAACAAGTTCTGACAAAGCCTGATATTTCTACACAGGGTGAAAGTCAAGAGTTTATGCAGAAAGTGAAGCTCAATGGGAAGGAAACAATAGTTTACTATCAAGACCCTAAGTTACAGAAGCTGGATGAAGAAATTTCAAAGAGATTATTTCTTAAAGAAAATCCAGGAATGGACTTTGAAAGTCTAAAGGAAGAAGAAGTCAGACTTAAAGCAGAAAATGTCAAATTCAAGTCTGAAGCTTCTATTGTTGAAAAGAAACTTCCAAAGCCTAAGGGTATTGTGATTTAGGAAAAGACAAATTCTGAGGCAACCAAAGCCAAATCACAAGTGGAGGTAGATCCTAGATCCAAGGGCAAAGCAAAAATTGATGAACATTTAAAGGTATATATGCCAATCATGGATCTGGACACAAAATATGATGAAGATGCTAGTTTGATTTTGAAGAAAAAGGATATTCAAACAACCTCTGACAGAACTCATGTTGTTCAAGATCAGGACTTAGTAAATTCTGGTATTACAGTGAAGCAAGCAATTTTTGACATAGCTCAAGTTGGCTTGATATCGGAAGATAAAGAAAAGGAAACCTCTGACATTGCTCATGTTAAAACTTCAAAGATACTACTACCAGGATTCACCAAAGCTCAACAGACTCAACCTTTGAAGACTACATCAAGTGGTTTTGAAGCAAGGGTTATTCAAGGAAAGGAAGCAAGAGACAAATCAGGATTGGGTAGTTCTAAAGAAAAGAGAGTAAACAATACTACCAATGATCCAACTTCCTTGAGTGAACCAGGAGTAGGAACAACTCCTGAGAGATTGAATCAACTTGAATCTGTATAAATGGTTTACCACTCTGTTTTGAAAGAAGATATCATGTTATACTTTATGACAGATGGGAGGGTTTTCCAGATCAGGGAGAATGCTATTCCATTGAAGTATTTTGAAGAACCAGAACATGTTCTATTTCTACTTCAAGTGAAAAACATATCAACAGATGGTGTTGCAGGTTATTTAAAATCAAATATTCAAAGACAGAAGAGGCTTTACTCTGTAAAGTCTGAAAGCCCATACTATCCTAAGTACAGATCTCACAGTGGAGATATTGTTGAAATGAAGCATAATACTGCTAAAATCATCACTACATTTTCTGGTATTAAGGGACTTAAATTCAATCTAGAGTCTGATAAAGCCTATATCATCAGACTAGATCAGGATATAAGAAAAGCTAAAATAAATGATCTCAGGGCTGCTATCTTTCAAACTGGTGAAGATACAGTTGAACTGAAAAATGCTAAAAGGAGGATGGTCAATGAAAATATGCTGAGAGAAGTCTGTTGAAGAACTATCTCAGAACAACTCCTGATATCAAAGAGATCAGAAATTGAAGCCAAGTCAAAGATCTACAACTGATTAAATTCTGAAGTGTATATAGACTGAAACTGATATCAGACTTTAAGGATGGTAAAGTTTTAAGGACTGTAAGTTGTAGTTATCTAGTCAAATTCTCATGCATTTGTACTTAATGTTTTTGACATCATCAAATATCTGTTAAACTTGTATATTATACTAATTTACAAGTTGGGGGAGATTGTTAGATATATCTGTGATGTCATGTCTAATATGATTTATGTTTAGTTTTCAGATCTTACTTAGCAGGACAAATCAGTACTTAACTGGAAATCAGTACTTATACTGAAGTCAGGACTTAAGATATCGGAACTTAAGTTATCAGAACTTAAGTTATCAGAAAATATTTATCATGAGATAATATCAGGACTTAAGAAGATGTTCAGATAAGGAAGGCGGCTGATTGAAAGGAAAGAAGATCAAGACAAACATAAGAAGAGATATGCATGGAGAAGAATTCTATGAAGAATAGAATACTTGGAAGAAAAGATAACTAGTTGATATATATTAGGAAGCAGGATTATATTTGATATCAATTAGAAGATTATCTTGTAACTGTGTGTATATATAAACACAGCATAGGGTTTACACTATATGTGTTATCTTAATCAAGATTATTATTCATTGTAACCCTAGCAGCTCTCGTGATATTTGTTCATCACTGAGAGAGGACAGTTCTATTGTAACAAAGTTTATTATATTGAATAAAATATGTGTTCTGTTACTTGTGTTCTTAATTCGATTTGATTGTAACAAACACTGTATTCAACCCCCTTCTACAGTGTGTGTGACCTAACATTCCTAATCCCCTGGTTGAGAAGAAATATGTAGCTATGGGAGATTTATAAAAGTGAAGCGGGGTCTATATTAAATTTTGGCAACTCTCTTGGAATAGAAATAGAAAGAGTTTCAATTTTCATGTGTTCTCCACTGTGTGCACCTTGTTTCTCAATCACCTCAGGAGTGAGTTCCTAAGGTTGTGAAGTCTCTATACAGATTTTAGTGGGGAGACTACTCTTTTCAATGCATGTGACTTGTTGAGAAGTCAAAGATAGTAACAGGTTTGCCCATTCTATTAAATCCGGATCCTTTTGGGAGGAAAAAAAGTTGCTTTTGTTTTGAATTCTTTGTTCTGTTGAGAGGTGATATAGGATTCTCACTTTCTATTTCTAATTCAGTATCTTCAGATATGACTGTCATGGTTTTTCTTTTCTTCTTCTTTTTATTAAAATCAGTTTTTTAGAAGCTGATGCAGTTGTTTCACAATCTGTTTGGTTATTATTTCCCAAAGAGAGTTGTGGGGGTTAGTAGTGCTTGGGTTAGGTTGATCTTGTTCTTCTTCAACCTTAGCACTACATTCCACATTAGATATTTTATGAAATGTAGGTTATGCAAGTGGATATATTTTGAAAATTACACTCATATGAGGTGTTATGCACAAAGGCACGTCCGCCTGGTTCCTAGTGAATAATGTACCAATTAACACTTTGGACATTGATTTAGGATAAACCAATCTAGTTTTATCTATTCTAGCATCATCAATAAGTTTTTCATTTCTAAACAATAAAGCAGATATAATGAACCTTGGATAGAAAATTTCAATACCTCTTCCCCTTGGAGTCTTACCCAGCTTTTTGCTCATTTTCTTCATGATGATTGCTCTAACATTTATCTGTTTATTGTAAGCAATTGAGTAGGCCAGCTTTACAGCAAAGTGACTTATCTCATCCAACCAGTTTTTCTGCACAAAAATTCCATTTATAAAGCATCAAATAACAGTGACCATTTTTTCCTCACATTCTTCTTTTTCAACTGGAACATGTTGATCCAATTGCTACATCCGATGAAGTCTAAAAAATCCACCATTTCCTCATTTGTGGCCTCAGCTTCTAGATTCTCAACTGAAAGGCTCAAAGCTTTATTAACATCATTTGGATTAAAGATGACTATTACACCTTTGATATCACAAGTGATCTCAATCAGTGTTGTCCCATCCTCAAGCCCAATATCGGCACATGTTGCAGTTTTCCAGAACTCCTCTAAAACCTCCACATAGATTGAGGGCTTTGCAGTATGAGCGCTTCTGAGATAGAAGGAGTTAAGGAATTGTATAAAACACTTTTACTGATCCTTGATATCATTTTAAGCAGGAAATGTCAAGTAATTTGTGGTGTCAGGAATTATAAGATTGGTTGGTGATTGTTTGGGTGTCATTTAGAGAATTGACATGAAAGAATTGATTTAGGGTTTAAGAGTTTTATTAGAGAGGATTTCAAATTAAAGTGTACTTTGAGTACTCGATAAAAATGAATTGAGAATTTGATTAAGGCATATATAGTGAACACTGTTAGTGTTTGTGCCCTAAAGACAACACTATGATGTTTTATTTGAAGACATTTGGATTATTAATGTTTATGTTCTATCGATTATTCCATTTATAATTTATTACTTCTTAATTTACTGCGATATAAATGTTAGATTAATAAATATCCTTAGAATATGATATGCAATTCTATATCTCTAAGTACGTTACTTAAAAATGAGATTATGAAAATAGTATCAATATTCATAAAGGTCCCTAGTCGAGTATTATTATTAAGGGACAATAATAATGCATTAAGACTGGTGTGTTTGTTGACTGATGATCATATCTCATTGATCATAGGTATAGTGATACTAAAGTCAAAAACACAGGCATATGTAAATGTACATGGTGCTGGACATACCCGATATAAGATTCTACGTCTATTGTGTCATAAGTAATTCTCACAGTGATAATGATGTAATGGTCCTTAGACCTGAAGTCATTATATTTCTATACGAGAATTAATATACATCGATTTCATTAAAAGTTATCCTTGACCGGGTAATGATATAAGTGGACATTGGGTATATTATGAATCATATGAGAAATATGAATGATCTAGATGAGATTTAACCCTCCTATTTTAGGAGTGATATTATCGGCCTCTTGTGTGAACCAAACTATGAAATGCGTGGTCACGCTCAAATGTTAATTTGATATGATAGTCTACTCATTGATCAAGGATACTTGGATTAAATTATGATGAGGATGACACATTACATGCCTCTAGTTTAATCTATAATATTTGGTTGAAGGGATTATATTACATTGTACATTATTCATGAAAGATTTAATCGATCACCGATTCAATTATTATTAATTGGGTAACAATGATGTATTACTAGATGTCGCTCATTGTTTACGATTTTAAATTAGATTTAAAATTTGTTGCCAACCTAATAATAACCTATAGGGTCACACACAAAGAATGCTTGAAGGATTATTTAATTTAAATTGGATTTAAATTATATAAAAGTAATTCGAATTATTTATAATATTAATTAAGTATGACTTAATTAATTAGATAAATATTGATATTCGAATTTACTAATATTAATTATGAAATTTAGTTGTTAAATAATTAAGTGTGACTTAATTATTATACAAATAAGAATTTCGAATTAATAATAACTCCTAATTAGTTAAGAGTTATAATTCTTTTTCCACTCTCTATATAATATCTCTTGTGTGGCAGATTTTATGGGCGAGACTTTTACGAAAAATCCTAGCCACCAAGAGAGAAGATGGAGAGAGCAAGAAGAAATGAGTTTGTGCTAGTACACATCCAATCCTTGAGTTCAAGCATTCGCGTGGATACCAATAGAGCGTAGATCGCGAGAGCGGGATGCGTGGTGATTGAACAATCTTTGGATCTCCATTATTCAACCAATTTGTAAAGCTTCTTAAGGTAAACAATCTGACCTATGAATTGAATATCTATTTTTCGCATGAATCCTGCGGTGAGTTTCCAAAATTCTGATTTTTCACGTTTTTTAATATTGTTTCCATTGCGTTAATGTGCTTGAAAACCTTCAAACACAACGCGATATAGATACAGAATATGCATCACGTTATCTAAATATCGCATAGTCCAAATGCACTATATGGCATACTCTAAAATGAAATATATTGCATAGTCTGAGAAGTTACTATATAGTTAACTCTAAAATGAAGTAGACCGCATGAGTACGTTGATGAATTGAATTATATTCATATAGTGAAGTCACAATATGAATAAAATGTCAAAGAACTGATAATTTTCAAAAATATCAAAAATTGAAATTTATAAAAATAAATCATTTCTTTGTTTGATGGAATTAAATCACAAAAATTCAGAATGTACTAGAGAGTAAGTTCCAAATATTATGATATAAATCTATTTTGATAAATATGCAGTAAAATACTGAAATATTTATAACATATATTTCGACTAATTTTCAAAATAAAAAATATAGAGCATTTAGCACTGTGAAGATTTATTGCTACTAAAAAAATATGATAATTTACTTAAAGTCTGAAAATGAAGGATTTAGCATTCCAATTTCACTTACCAACATCTTAAAGGTTGTTTCATTTAGAGGCTTATCAGCTAATTACTTTTCAGTTGGAACATACATTACATTAATTGTACCATTTTCAACATGTCCCTAATGAAATGGTAACTAATGTCAATATGCTTTGTAGTAGAATGGTTAGTTGGATTATGAATAATAAATATTGTACTGGTATTGTCACACATAATTGGAATGTGTTCCAATACTAGTACATAATTCATTAACTAATTTTTAACCCAAAGCACTTGAGCACAACAACTATCACCAACAATATACTCAGCTTCAGTTGTAGAATTTGCGGTGGATTGTTATTTCTTACTTGACCAAAACACTAACCTTTGTCCTAGAGATTGGCAGCCTCATGATGTGCTTTTCCTATCCATTTTGCATCCAACATAGTCAGAAATAGTAAAGCCAACGAGATTAAATCCAGTGCCCTTATGATACCATAATCCAAAGTTATGTGTCCCTTTCAAGTATTTGAAGATTCTTTTGATGACAATGAGATGTGATTCTTTTGGATTTTCCCGAAATCTTACACAGAGACATGTAGCAAATATGATATCTGGTGTATTAGCTGTGAGATAGAGTAGAGAGCCAACCATTTCTCTGTATTTGATATCTACATTTTTTTCTGATTTGTCTTCATCAAGCTTGGTTACTATTGAAATTGGAGTCTTTTCTGTAGATGAATTTTCCATGCCAAGCTTCTTCAATAAATCTTTAGTATACTTAGATTGATTCATAAAAATTCCACTTGATTTCTTATACACTTGAAGACCCAAGAAATATGTCAACTCTCTCATTATACTCATCTCATATTGACTTTGCATCAACTTAGAAAACCTTTGACAACGTTTTTCATTTGTTGATCCAAAGATAATATCATCAACAAAGATTTGCATCAATATGATATCATCATTGTGCTTCTTATAAAACAATGTCTTGTCAACTATGCCTCTTATAAAACCAGCAGAAACTTAGTCAAAGTCTCATATCATGCTCTTGGATCCTTCTTTAAACCATAAAGTGCTTTGAGTAGTCTGTAAACAAATTCATGATTCACTCGATCTTCAAAGTAAGGTGGCTGTTGAACATAGACTTCCTCAGCTAGATCACCATTTAGAAATGCACTTTTGACATCTATTTGATACACCTTAAAATTTGAATGAGCTACAAAAGCCATAAAAATTATGATGGCTTCTAGTCTAGAAAAAGGTGAAAATGTCACATCGTAGTCAATTTCTTCAGCTTGTGAGTAGCTCTAGTCAACTAGTCTTGCTTTATTCTAGTCACCATACCTTGTTCATCCATTCTGATTTTGTAAAACCGATATATACCAATGATATCTCTGTTTGAAGGTGGTGTCACTAGCTCACAAACTTTGTTTCTTTCAAATTGATTCAGCTTCTTTTGTATTGCAGCAATCTAGTCAACACTTTCTAGAGCATCTTCAACTCTTTTAGATTCCTCTTGAGATAGAAAATAGTAATAGAGACATTCGTTCAGAACACATCTTCTATTTCTTACACCATTATTAACATTTATTAAAAATCAAGCCTAAATCCTGATAATAAAAAAACTCATCTCATAATTATGTTAAGGAAATCTGTAACCTTCTATGACTAACCATCCTAAAGGATAGTCATTGAAGGAGTATCCCATCGAGTGATAAGGTTTATGTAACGTTTTCTATGAGACTCATGCAAACAGATAGCAATATAGTTATTCATTCAGAAGTCATGTTGACTCAATGGATAATTTAAAATAGGGTGGCGAACTGTACATATTGATGTCATGGAATTCAGATTAAGTGAAGTGAGCCTTCGACTGCTAAATGAGGGAATAACATCAAATGCTATCAAGATATGCCCATCAAATGCTAAGCATGCAACTATCAATGGTTAGGGAAACTGCAGTAAGAGAATTTCATTGGCTAAGGAATTCTGTTGTTGGTAACCTTCAATGGCTAATAACATACACAACTATTGATAGTGACATGACAATGGTCTAAACCTAGGATTGTCATAACACATGGGTTGATGGGAATCTCAGAAAAGAAAATGAGAAGCCAAGACAAACTTTGCATGTGATCTTGGATGCTGAAGAAGAAGAAACATTCAATTTTACATATTGGAGGGATATTCAAAACGACATATCAGGATGCAATACAGCCTCATTTGTCAAGTGTCATGAGAAAAAGAATGAAGAAGCAATCTTACTTGACCTCGAAGACTGTAATATGCATTGTCTAGCAAGCATTGTAACTTGATGATATATAAACCAAGTAGGAGCATATGTTTCACTTAAGAAATAGGTTTTACATTCTTGGAGAGCTTTAGAGAGAGATATCTTCCTCTAAGTGAAACACTGTAAATTGCAGCTGTGAGATTACGCTTGTAATTGTAACAAATTATTTCTTTAAAAATTAACCTCGGGTGGAAAGTCGAAAAACAAACCACCTGAAATTATAAACATCCGTGTTCATGTTTCATCTCCCAAATACGAATTAAATTGAAAATTTTAATTTGTAATCAACCCTTCATTCTAAAATTTAACCCAAGTTGATTGTTAGTAAATAAAAACATTTCCAGTGATTTGATCTATGGTGGGGCTTCTATCTCACTTAATGTTCCGAGCATTTCTTTGACTTGATTCAGCTTCACCATTGTGATCATTTTGAGATGCTCCTTCTGAGTTAAAAAATTCCCATATGTAAGTAGAACTGTGCACATGTGTTATCTCAGGTACATCATCATGATCATTGAAAAAAGAGTCACTTTGGTGTTCAGCTTCAACTTCAGGTTCCTGATTGTTTTGATCATCTTCTTCGAAATCATCATTGTCAGAGTCTTCAAGATAACCTTGATTCTCAAATATCAATTAATCATTCACTGTCTCACTTTGATCTTTTCTGTCATTTAGAGCAGTTTGTCATTGAATGACACATCCATGTTTTCCATGATCTTTTGTTATTTAGGAATGTAGACCTTGTAAGATATTCTTTCTAATGAGTAGCCAAAAAATACACCTTCAAATTCTTTGGCATCGCATTTCCAACATACTCAGATTTATCTTTCAACACACAATATTTGCTTTCAAACATATGCATATGCTTCAAAGATACCTTCTTATGAGTCACTAAGGAATAATGAGTTTTTCCATTTTTCTTATTAATCAATTATATGTTCTGTACATAGCACGCAGTTTTGATAGCTTCGGCCCAAAAACTGGTAAGCATCTTGGCATCCAAAATCATTGTTCTTGCAGCCTTAATGAGTGTTCTATTCTTCTTTCCACCACACCATTCAGTAGAGGTCTTCTAGGACATCTTTTGAAAGCAGAATCTCAATTTAAGTATATCATAAAAAGTCATCCACCATCACTAGAACATACGTCTTTCTGTTTAGAGATTGAACATTCACATGACCAAACAAATCCATATTAATCAATTGTAAAAGCTTGGTGATTGAGGTCACAGTTTTTATTTTGTGACCTGACCTATTTAACTTTCATTTCAGACATGCCTCACACACTCCTTCTTAACAGAACTCAACCGCATGCATGTCTCTAACCAACTCATTCTTTACAAATTAGTTCATTGATCTCAAATTCAAATGAGATAGCTTCTTATGCCACATCCAGAACTCTTCATTTGTTACTTTAGAATAAAAGCAACATACCCTCTCTTGTCTATATTCTTAAAATCAGCAACAAAAAAGCTTCATTAACTTACATCAAAAAGGACAAATCTTTATTATTCTTTTGAGTGATTGAACATTGATCTTCATCAAATTCCACTTTGAACCCTCTATCTATAAATTGTCCAATACTCAACAGATTATGTTTTAATCCTTATACTAGTGCTACATCTTCAATGATGATATTACCATATTTCACATTTTCTTGACTAATGGTTAAACCAACATTGTCATCTCCAAAGGTAATATATGGTCCACTCTTCTTCTTAAACTGTGTGTTAGGAATCAAGCCTAAATTCTAATGATAAACAAAACTATATTTGTATAACTATGTTAATATGGAATGTAACCTCCAACTGCTAACCATCCTAAAGGATAGCAATTGGAGTGGTATCCCATCAAATGTTGTGGTCATTGTAATATCTTGTCAGAGATCTAAATAAATATATAGCAATGTAATTATTTATTCAGAAGTCATGTTAACTCAATGAATAATCTAGGATAGGATAGCTAATTGTAAATATTCGATGCCATGTAATTCAGATTTAGTGAAGTGAATCTTCGACTGCTAAATGAAGAGAAACATCAACAGCTATATACGTCATCCTATCAACTGCTAATCAAGTGACTATCAATGGCTAAGAGAAACTGTAGCAGAATGACTTCCAACGGCTGAGGAAGTTCTATGGATAACAGCTATCAATGGCTAATACAGATTATAGCTACTGATAGTAACGTGATAATGGTCAAAACCTAGGACTGTCATAACACATGGGTTGATAGGTATCTCAGAAAAGAAGATGAGAAGCCAAGACAAACGTTGCACGTGATCTTGGATTCTAAAGAAGAAGAAACATTCTATTTCCATGCATGGAAATTTGAAGAGATATTCAAGGCTGTTTATGAAGATAATATCTATCCTCATTTGTCAAGCATCATAGGAAAGAGAATGACAAAGTAACCTTGTTGGACCTCTAAGACTGCAATATGTTTAGTCTAGCAAGCTTTATAAACTTGGTGATATATATAAACCAAGTAGTAACAGTGTTTCACCTTTGAAATAAGTTCTTCATTTTCACAGAGCTTATGGGAGATATCCTGTTATGAGTGAAACACTAAAAACCCTAGTCGTGAGATTATATTTTTAATTGTAACAGATTATTTCTTCAAAATAAAACTTCAGGTGGCAATTCGAAAAACAACCCACCTGAAATTATAAACATCTGTGTTCATATTTCATTTCCCATACACAAATTAACTTGAAAATTTTAATTTGTTAGTGAATAACAATGTGATACCAGAGTTATATCATATGTCATGTGTCTTGAGCATCCACTGTCCAAGATTCACGTAACTATTTTATTATTTCCCTGTATTCGCAAATGATACTAGGTTGACTTTGGTACCCAAACAAGTTTGGGTTCAGATGATTTAGGAATAGTTTTAACATTTTCAATTTTTGATACAGGGTGCTCCATATTTTTGTCAGTCTCAGAAGAAATTTTTCATGACTTAGATGATGTTCCATCATTTACAACATTGGAAGAGTTTCATGTATCACTTTGTGTGTTTGTGTATGAGTTATTTAAGTGAAGCGTGTCAAGATTTTGTCTAACAATATGCATTGAGCAATGACAGTTACATAACATATCATGCAATTTGGCTTAGGTGGCATTTTCTTATTGGTGTTTGCCTCATTAATAGTGATGGACCATCATGTATGCACGAAAATTCCCACCAATAAAAACAAGAAAACTCTTCAAAAGGGCCGAGAATTTAGTACTTGGAGTGTACCCCTGGGCACAAACTAGAAAAACCCATTAGAATAAGTCTAGTACATTATTTAATGATTACAATTGTAAGCTATTATGGAATGATAATAATATAGAAAGTATATGATCTGTTTAGCATGCATGGGTGATAAGTGTTACGGTGTTAAGGTGTTACGTTGTTATGAAATGCAGATGCGATTAATCTAGAAGGCATATCATCCTAATATTTTTTATTTTTTCAAAAATGTAAATGAATGGATTTTTTTAATTATACAGTCATAACTTTGTTCATTCAATTACAAAAAAATTGTAAAAAGTCATCGATAAGTCTAACAGAGATAAGATATTACATATACACTTATATAGCAAGTTATTATTAGAGTTTAAATTTTGTAACAATTATTTTAGTATTAAATTTATTTTTAAAAATTTAATTTTAGATTAAATTTACCGAATTTATTACACACAGACTTTCTAAGCTATTTTTTCCATATATACGAGGTTTCCATTTTAATTATAGAAAATTAAATATATTTACATAAATATCATTACTTGTCATTATTATTTATTCTATAAAACACTTTGCTTAATAATCTCAATGATTTTATTTTTATTAAAGTTAAGTACCCCGTAAGTTAAGTACCTTCCATCCCAAAATAAAAGTCTTTTTGACTTTTTACGCGTAATTTAAGGTGTATAAAAGTCATAGCTCCGCATACTTTTTTCTAAAATTTCTTTTATTGAATTAAAATTTAATATGTATATTTTTATTCCGAAAGAAAAAATTTAAAAAATGATTTCTGGAGCTATCCTTTTTATACACATTAAAACACGTGTAAAAAGTCAAAGGGACTTGTATTTTGGGACGGATGGAGTAATAATTTTATTAAACTGATTGCAAGTGTATAAGTTATAATGAATATTTTGAAACTGGACGAAAAAACGTCACACAAATATTAAATATAGCGAGATATTTATGACTAGAAGAGAATGCACACGATTATACGCCAAAGTAGGTAACGCAAAGTTTAATTAGTCAAAATTAAGAGGATGCGAAATACGATCAATTGATTATAAATGAGAACATGACACTCATTTGAACTTAGCTTGCCTAAGTAATTGATTAGTGTGTATCTGTTGTGCAAGACATGCCTGCATATAATAAGACTAAGTCATATTGACAGCCCTAAGGATAAGTTGTGTGATAATCCATATTCGTATTTTGTAATTGTATTTTTGAGTCTATAAAAATGTTATGTAGATTAGACTGGAGGATTTTTCCTGTGAAAAACCTTCAAGCTAAGGAATAAACTCTGAAAAAAGATCAATTCATGATCATGCCTCAGAGAGAAATATAGCAGCTTGGATTTGAATAATACTGTTCTAGGAAAAATGTTTTAAGTTAGATATCGACAATTCACAGATTAAGGTATATCGAGAAGTTTGTCGAGAAGTCCAAAATGACTTGTAGAGTAGTCCCATGAGATATCGACAAGTCAACCTGCCTGTAGAGATCTCAAATATAGACAAGTCAAAATGTATATATAGAGAACTGGAGATATTGACAAGTCATTTCTTCATGTAGAGATCTAGAGATATCGACAAGTCAAAATCCTTATGTAGAGAACTCAAGATGTCGACAAGTCAAAAGCCTATATCAAGAACTAGAGATGTCGATATGTTATTCTACATGTCGAGAACTAAAGACCTTGACAAGTCATTTATATATGTTGAGAACTCGAGATATCAATAAGTGATTTTACTTATCGACATTTTACTTATCTACAGAATAAAAGGAGACCTCGATAACCTATTTCATAATTCAGAATAAAGACAAGTTTAAGATTCAAGATTATCAGCCGATAAACAATTGATTCACTGAATTGGAAAGTCTACAAAATCAGCTTGAAGAATACAAGTCAAGGGCCAAAATTCATTGAACAAAGGATGGTCACAGACCTACAAGATTCTGCACAGATTTGCTAACACCAGAAATGAAAATAGACAATATAGCTTAATAAATATGTTAGTACATTTTAGTGCAAGTTTTGTAAACCCGTGTTGTTGGTCTAAACATGCTTAGAGGTAAGAAAACAGATCTAGAAAAATCTTATATTCTCTCTTAAAATTTGTAGCTCAGTTCATTTATCTAAGAATACAGACTTGTAGCAAAACAAATTTGATTACTACAATCAAGTGATTTTTGATATCTTGTTTTGTGTGTTTATTGTCAAACAATATATCTTTACAAATTCACATCTGCTTTGTTCAATTTAAGCCTAATACTTTAAAATTTAATTACAATCTAAAGAAACACATTCACCCCCCCCCCCCCGTGTTATATTTCACTGCACTCAATATCTAACAAGTGATATCAGAGCAAAATCTGAAAGAAAATAGATAAAGATCTTGGAAGAATGAGTGCTCAAAAAATAAGCAGTATCAAGATACCTGTCTTTGACAAGATCAACTACAAATTATGGAAGAAGAAAATGATGTTGTTCATAAGGATGTCCAACCTTGTGTATATCCAGATTCTCAAAAATAGACTTTTCATTCCTATGAAAAGGGTTCTTAGATCTACAAATGGAGACATGGTCATACCTGCACATTTTGCACCTAAAGATCTCTCAACCTACACAGAGCCTGAAAAAGAAAAGGTTTCACTGGGTAGCAGCTTACATCTCATATTGATTGAGTCCCTTGATAATGTAATGTACAATAACATTATTAATTGTGAGTCAGCTAAACAGATTTGGGAGAAAATAGAAATATTGTGTGAGGGAACATAAGAGGTCAAATCTAATCAAAGAAGGTTCTTGGTTTCACAGTATGAGGGTTTTATGGCAAAATCAAATGAAGGCATAAATGAAGTTTTTAAAAGGTTTGATAAATTATTAAATGATTTGTAGCTGTATGACAAGTATTATGAAGCTGAAAAGGTCAACCTTAAATTCTTGCTCACTCTTCCTGATCACCTGGAAAAAAAGATATCTGCAATCATGAAAGGAAGAGATTTAAGCAGAATGACTTTGGAGGTCTTGTATGGTATTTTAAAGACCTATGAGTTGGAGATGTTACAGAGGAAATAATTGAAAGCTAGTCAAGGGCATGTTGTTGATGGATCAAGTGCCTTGGTAGCAAATGACAACAAAATATCTAAAGATAAATTGGAACCCCAGACCCAAGTTGTTCAAGATGTTGAGCAGAAAAATAAAGAGCCACAAAAGCAAGTCATTTTAAAGCTGAAAGAGGATGAGTTTTACACTCTTGATGAACTGGATGAAATGGATCAGTCAATGGCATCCTGCAAGAAATTTTTTAACATCAGAGTTAAAAAACCTAAGTACCGGAAGAATAAGGGCCAAACATCCAACAACAGCAATTAAAAAGGAAAAACTCAGTTCAATGCAACTGGAAAAGGTGGCTACAAGCCAGGATCTGTGGATAAATTAAAGATAAGGTGGTACAACTGTGATGAACTTGGTCACTTTACCACATAATGCAAAAAGCCAAAGAAGGTTAAGAAAGACAAGGCTTATTTGGAATTGGAAGCAAAGTATGAAACACTCTTGAAAAAGCAACAGGGAAAGGCTTACAGTGCAGAAGGAAAAAGTTGGGATGATATAGATGATGAGGATGACTGTGAAGATTATGGAAATTATGCTCTCATGGCTCTAGAGCAAGGAGAATTATCTGCATCCAAATCAGAGGTACCTATCTTAACTATAATTGATTTAAATGCCACTAAATATAAAAAACAATTGATAAAATGAATGTAGAGATGTTTCATATCCACACAAGAATGATGGAAGCTATCGAGAAAGTAAGTAGGCTGTCAAAAATTAACGAAAAGCTTGAGAAAGATAAGTTAGACTGCAGTTTTTTGTTCTTGAAACAGTCAAACAAGAAAATGAGTACCTCAAGAACAAACTTAAGTGTGTTGGAGAAGTAGAGGCAGTGTTAAGAGAAAGGATTGAGAATAATGATTTGAAGCTCAAATCATTCAAGAATGCATCTCAGTTGATTGGTCAGTATTATGAGAAAAACAAACCATGTGCTAACATAGCTATTGGTTTAGACTATGAGGCCTTGAACTCTCACAAGAAAGTTGAAGCTGACAAAGGAAAATAAATTATGAACCAGATTCTTCATGTGATGCTGAAAAGAGTGAATGCACATTTATTTAAAGCTTGTGAAGTAAATTTCAGTGAAGTGGAGTTGGAAATCAAGCAAGAAATTGCAGATGAATACAAAGAGAAGAAAGATGCAGAATCCACTCCCATCATTGAATGTGATAAGAAGCCTATAGTGAGTCAAGCTACTAAGACACCAACAAAGGAGATCAAGACTGAAAACACTGGGAAAAAGAAAAAGAATGTAAATGGAAAAATAGTTATAAACAAGAGCAACAATTATGCATATGTTGCAGATGCTCCAAGAAAGCAATGTCAGAAATCTGGCTCAACAAATCACCTAACTTGCCTTTGTAAAAAGGCTGTTAGTGAGCCAAAAGTTGGAGCATGCAAGTACAATGAGGCACTGGTTGAAGATCCCTATTCCTTCTGTGATAAGTTTGATTGCATTCCTTGCAATATGAAGGTTATGACAAGCTATCATAAACCAAGGAAAGAAATTAAGGAAGTCAATTTTTTATCTGCAAATAAAAAGGATAATGTTGATCAAACTACTTTTTAATGTTCAAATTCTACTTTTACAGCTTTTGTGAAAAAGAAGAAAATGTTCAACAGTGCTTAGGTAGCTAAACACACTTAATCCTAATTGTTTACAGGGCAAGAAGAATAAAGTCATATGGATCATTGACAGTGGATGTTCCAGGCATATGATAGGTGATAAAGCCCTGCTATCACGGTTTGAGGAGATGGTTGGCCTATTGGTGACTTCTGGAGACAACAACAAAGAATTCACAATGGGATATGGCAAGTTAATTTCTGGAAATATTGTCATTGATGATGTAGCACTAGTTTATGGTATTGAAGTGAATCTTCTAAGTGTTAGCTAGTTTACAGACAAATATTTCAAGGTAATATTTGACAAAAAAATTATCAATTACTAGCAAGAAAACTGGTAAAGTTGCTCTGAAAGGAGCAAGGAAAGAAAGCCTGCCTGTTGCAGACTTGAATTCAGAAAACAAGGATGGAATATGTTACTTCTACACCAAGGCATCCAGTGAGCAAACCAAACTTTGGCACAAAAAATTCTCTCACCTGAATTACAAAGCAATCAACACCTTGGTGAAAAAAGAACTAGTGAGAGACATGCCAACTCTAGAATGTTCTCAAGATGAAGTTTGTGAGGCTTTTCAAAAAGGAAAAATGAAGAGGTCCAGTCACAAGAGCAAGACTGTAAATTCAATAAGTGCTTCATTGCAGCTTATTCACATGAACCTGTTTGGACCAGTTAATGTCTTATTCATATCCAGAAAGAAATATGCATTGGTGATGGTGGATGACTACTCAAGATACACTTGGGTGGAATTTATGCATTTAAAGGATGAAACTCCATACATTATCATTTAACACATAAAAAAAAGTTGAGAAGCAAGCTGAGGATCAAAATTATCTTAAAAGATTGAGAAGTGATAATGACACAGAATTAAGGAATGTAGCTTTAAATGAATTCTGCAAAGACAAGGGCATTGTTCAAGAGTTCTCAGCTGCAAGAACACCTTAACAAAATGGTGTGGTTGAAAGGAAGAATAGAACTCTAGTTGAGCCTGCAAGAACAATGCTATAAGATGCCAATCTGCCAACAAATTTTTGGGAAGAAGCTACACTCAAAATAGATGTCTAATCAACAAAGACCTTGGCAAGTCACCCTACTCAATTTTGTCAAAAAGAAAGCCTACTGTAAATATCTGTATGTGTTTGAAATCAAATATTTTGTGCTCAAAGACAACTCTGAATATGTTGAAAATTTTGTTTCTAAAGTATTTAAAGCTATTTTTCTTTGATATTCACTGGAAAGAACTTCATATAGAGTGTATGTGTTAGAGCAAAAGAAAATTATGGAAAGCATATAAAATAGATACTTACCACCAATAGATATAATTAATATAAGAAAATAAAAGAATCTATTAAGATGCTTACCACTGGTTAGAATTGGAAATTTATTTTTCGGTTAGCTGTCCTTCCCAGCCAGTGTATACAAAAGTGAACATCATATCCAATGAGCAAATAGCCATAATATTTTGTGTGGCTAATACAGATTTTCTACCACGAAAAGTTTTTTTTTGACGCAGGTGCCCACGCAGATACATGTGTACCATCAATAGCCCCTATGCAATTCTACATAATTCAAAACTAAATAGTTCATTAGATGATGGTGATAATGATGACGATGATGATGATGATAATAGTAATAATAATTATAATAATTATAATAATTATAATAATTATAATAATTATAATAATTATAATAATTATAATAATTATAATAATAATCGAAATTATTATATTTGATCAAAATACCTTGAAAAATGGATACCATCGCGGATCATTACGGATTTCAGATTGCACTTCACCTCTATCCACGGGTTTAACAATCTCAACTCCCAATGTTTTTAATGCTCTCAGTACTCTTTTAAACCAACGATGAACGGTACCAAGAGAATTTTGAAATTGATCACAAATTACTCTTTGTCTCGTACCGTGAAATAAGATTCTCAATCCCTTAGCTAATCCTTCTTCCACGCCAGACTAGACATTTTTAACCTAATACACAAGTTTAAGTATACATGTGGTTTCATTGTAAATTATTCATAACACTGAATGGGATTGCCACATAATATCTCTATATATTCTTTTTCACTCAAATACAGATGTCCTACAAGGCTACAAGGTAGTTTGTCTATAAAAAATTTAACATTTTGTCAATGAAATTAACATAGTCATGTTTAGTAAATCTGATGCATCGTCACTATCTTCATCTGAATTGGAGCTGTTGTCTGATGAATTTGAGAGAAAATTTATATTCAGTATGATAAAAAAATGAATGCTTAGTGCTTATGTGATTAGGTGATTGCTACATGTATAACTTAGGTGGTTGTTAATTACTAGTATGTATAACTTAGGTAGTTGCTACTTATTGTTTATTTAGGAGTTTGAAAATTATGACTTATACTTATTGTTTCATATACAGTTGAGATATTTTCTATTTCAAAGTGAAACTTTTGACCATAAATATATTGTTATGTCAAAAAAAATTATGCTTAGATAATTATGATATACAGTTGAGATATTTCATATTTTAATGTCATAATTTTGACCAAAAACATTGTTATATTAAATAACATATTTTTTGTAGCGATTGAAAATTCATTTTTTTATCATAGTTGTTTAGTAAATGATTAGTAATAACATTCAATTTTTTTCCATTCTATTTTTGTAAAAATAAAATACAACAGTATATATTACTATCGAAAAATACATATTACTATTATATAAAAATTATATAGGCATATTTTGTTAAAACAATTATATAGGTATAGTTATATACTAATTTAATATTTTAATGTTTTATAATTAAATTTTAATATTTTATTCCTATATTTAGTTATATAATTTCCATTTCTTATTCTTTTCCTTCTTGATCATGTTTTAATATTTTTATTTAGTAAAAGTAAAGTACAATGATACAAATTAATATCTTTGTACAAACTAAGTATAATAGTACGCATTACTATGTAAAAATTATATAATCACTGTCACATAAAAAATTTAAAAGTGTAGTATATACTACTTTAATATTGTTCAGGAATAAGTTACAATAGTAAAAATAAAGTACATATGTAATAACAAAGTATAATAGTCCATATAATTATTTAAAAATACATAATCACCATTACACCAAAATTATAGGTATAGTATATATTACTTAATATTTTTAATGTTTTGTAAAAAATAAAGTAAACAATGTACAATAATACATGTAACTATTTAAGTAAAAACAAAGTATATAATATTATTTTTGTAAAAATAAAGTACAATAAAAAAACTTAACAAAAAAATAAATAATACATGTAACTTTTTAAAAAAATAAAGTATAGAATGTTATTTATGCAAATATAAAGTACAATAAAACAACCTAACAAAAAAAGTAAAATAATACATGTAAGTTTTTTAAAAAAATGAATAATAACTATTATAAAAAAATTATAAGTACATTGTATACTACTTTAGTATTGTTAATATTTAGTAAAAACAAAGTACAATAGTAGTGATACGTCATATTTTGTTTGTAATTGTATTATAAGTATTTTTTACTTGGTTATTGAGTAGATTTAATTTTAACTTGTGAATGAGCAAATTTTTAGTGAATTATAAATATTATTTTAACCTTACAATGCTGCACATGAGATCACTACTTTGGTCAGATATTAGCACATGTTGAGTACTAGATTAAAAACACACACACTTAAACAAGTAATCTTGGTAGTAAATTAAATTAACAAAACAAAGTTCTAATAAGGACTAGCAGGAATAAACATGTTGAACTAAGAATTGTTAGAAAATTAGGATTTTAGAGCTTAATTTAATTATGTTCTTGATGTTAATCCTAAAATCTAATGATTGAAAATTGTTCAATGATATTTGAACTTAAATTTTCATGTATGGTTTTAAGAATTTTCTTAATGAAATCCATATGAAATGAGAGTTGAAAGTAGCTTGGAAAAGCTTGGAAAAATTTGAGAATGTTTGTCCCACATTGAAATAAATAAAGGAGGGTGTGTGCTTTATATGGTATTACCCACATGAGTAGTATATAACTACTAAGGTGTGTGATGGTTCATTGTGTTGTTGTGTGCTTCACACACACACGCGCGCACCGCCGCCTCGCCACGCCACGCACCGCACCGGACCGGACCGGACCGGGTCGGGTCGAAGGGCGATTTGGGCGAATGTATCGGCGTCTCGCGTATGCGAGGCGACCTGGGCGAGGATTTTATTTATTTGAGAATTATTTTAATTCGAATTTATTTATCGATGACTGGATTATTGGGCTGGGTACTGAAATAGGCTAAGTCACTTTGTTAGTGGGCTTAGTCTAAATACATTGAACCTGCAAATAATCTGATCTGTAACAAGTTCTGATATCAGAATCAGAACTTAACAACTGATGAATAAAATCAGAACTTAACAAGTTCTGATATCAGAATCAAAACACTTAAGTACTGATAAATCAGAACAGAACTTAACTTAAGTTCTGATAATAATGTGGGCTTTAATGGGTGTTAATGTGAAAAGCTGTTACAAGTAATTTAAATTCAAAATCTGATCAGTTTTGATTTTTTATTAATGAAGCAGTTTAATTCAGACATTAAGTGTGTGGACAGTTTCATTTTCTCCTCTCCTATAAATAGAGTTTAAAGTGAATATAATATACACACTACATTCTCTTCTCTTCTCTTCAACCTCTCTACATTTCTCTCCCAAAAGTCCTGAAGTGCTGATATTTTCCGGCGACTGAGGTGCTGGTCGAAGTGGAGCTTTTGTTGCTGCTGTTAACATAAACTCCGAGCTGTTTTATCCTGGTGGAGATATTGTGCGCATCCCAAACGCAGCAGGTAGGGGCAATATTCTCTTCAAGAGCAGCCAGGACTTCGAGCAAGGCCTGTTGACTCAGCTGTGATCATTTTTCTTGGCATTTTGTATCTGCGAACCTTTATTTCAGTCACTGTTAAAAGCTATGGTTGAGGGTACATCTTTCTTTCTCTCTTCGTTATTTCAGTTACTGATTTTGTTTACCTACATGCTTTGTTTTGTTAACTGTGGTCTTGGCCTAAACTTGCTAAATTCTTTATATACTTGCTTCTATGTTGCTATATTTGTTAGTGAGATTTACAACATTCTTGAAGAGAATATTAGTTATATAGAATTTAGCATAATGGTTAACGAAAGTGAGGTTATCGTTGGTGGTGGTAGCAGTTCGGGTGCAACTGCTGGGGCCATTGATTGGACCACCTATAGTTTCCCACAGGCTGTTGAACTAACCGGTTTACCGGAGAAATTCAACGGTGGTATTGGCTTTTCTCGCTGGCAGAAAAGGATGAAGTTGTGGTTGACTATAAAGGGTCTGTGGCCGGTTGTGGAATATGAGAAACCAGTAGTGGATCAAGAGAAGGCTGACACAGTTAAGGCTTTTGTGAAGTGGGCTGAGAAGGATGGAGTGGCTAGAGCGGCCATTCTGGCGGCACTAACAAACACTTTGTTTGATGTCTATTCTTCTGATGCCTACTCTGCAAAACTCTTATGGGAGAAGCTGGACCAGACACATAATACTGACTCACAAGGTCTAGAAAAGTATTCTGTGGCAAGGTTCCTCGAGTTCAAGCTGGTGGACAATAAGTCCATGACTGAGCAGGTGCATGAGTTCGAGATGATAGTGCATGCTTTGAAGGAGTCTGGAATGAATCTCCCGGAGAAGTTTAAGGTGATGAGTGTGATTGAAAAACTCCCGAAGTCTTGGGAAGAGTTCTCTCTCTCCCTGAAAAGACAGAAAGGAGAGATCACCTGGACCAACCTTATGTTGGACATCTCGGTGCAAGAACAACACAAGTCCAAACAGGGACATGTGATGCCAACTGAACACGATACCTCGAAGGTAAACATAGCAACTGTAGGACAAAAGAGGAAGGCTTTTGCTAAGAAAGCTAATAGTAATAAACCTAAGAGTGACAAGGACAAGGCCAAGAAACCCAAGGCAAACAAACCATGCTGGTCTTGTGGGTAGGTTGGGCACTGGAGTAAGGACTGCCCTACGAAGAAAGCGAAGAAAACCGAGGTAGCACAAGCAAATGTTGTGCTTGGAACCGCAAGTGGGCCTGTAGTGAACATGGTTGTTGGTGAGGCTACGACTTTTGAAACCGACGTTGACCGGTATGTATCCTACAACCCTGTGATATTTTTTACCTATCTGTCAAATGAATGGTTGATAGATACTGGAGCTAATGTACATATTTGTGCTGATATTAGTTTATTTGTATCTTATCAACAGAGTCATAGCCTGACTGTGAAGATGGGGAATGCTAGTGTTGCTCAAGTACATGGAGTTGGAAACGTGGATCTGAAGTTCCCTTCAGGACGTATTCTATCTCTGACGAGAGTGCATCATGTTCCCAACATGCGTAGAAATATAATAAGTGGAAGCTGTTTAGTTTCTAGTGGTTTTGAAATTTCGTTCAAGTGTAATAAAGTAGTTCTTATTCACACTGGTACATTCTTTGGCAAGGGTTACTTGTCAAATGGTTTATTTGTTATTAATGCGGATCCCATTTTGGGAAATTTGAATAATAATGTTATTCCTACTGTTAACTATATTGAATCCTCAAATATATGGCATGCTAGACTAGGTCATTTAAACTTTGGTGCTCTTAAGAACATGATGAACTTAGAGTTGATTCCAAAATATACCATAGAAAAGAATTCTAAATGTCAAGTATGTGTGTCTGCTAAACAGATAAGGAAACCTTTTCATAACGTTGTTAGGGATTCAGACTTGTTAGATTTAGTACACACTGATATTTGTGAATTTGGTGGTGTGTTGACCAAGGACCAGTTTAGATACTTCATTACTTTTATAGATGATAGTAGTAGATACTGTTATGTTTATTTACTTAGACATAAGGATGAAGCACTTAGTAAATTCATTATATATAAAACTGAAGTAGAAAAACAAACTAGTAAGCTACTTAAAAGATTGAGATCTGATAGAGGTGGTGAGTATACGAGTAATGCTTTTAATGAATTTTATGTAAACAATGGTATAGTTCATGAAGTTACTCCACCATACACACCTGAGTCTAATGGGGTTGCTGAGCGAAAGAACAGAACATTTAAAGATATGATTAATAGTATGCTTATTAACTCTGGGTTGCCTAAATACATGTGGGGGGGCTCTAAATACGGCTTGCCATATTTTGAATAGAGTCCCTCTGAAACACATGGATAAAACACCCTTGGAGTTATGGAAAGGCAGGATGACTAGTCTTAAGTATCTTCGTGTGTGGGGGTGCCTTGCTAAGGTGCTTGTTCCTGAACACAAGAGAAAGAAACTAGGTCCAAAGACTGTTGACTGTATCTTTCTGGGCTATCTTGAAACCACTACAGCTATGAGATTTTTAGTGTTAAAATCTGACATAGATGGTATAGTGGCAAACACGATAGTTGAATTTCGAGATGCGACATTCTTTGAGGATGTCTACCCTATGAAGACTGGAATACCTGAAATGACTTCTGAGGAAGATCCTACTCACACATCAAGTTATATTCCTGATCATGTGGAAAAGATGAGAAATGTGGGGGCGGAACCTAGTAGTAGCTCTATTCCTAAGGAACTAGAGGAACCAAGGAGGAGTAAGCGTGCAAAGGTAGTCAAGGATTTTGATTTCATCACTTACAATATCGAGGACGAACCTTTAACTTTCCGGCAAGCTATGGATTATTCTGAGTCAAGGCACTGGAAGGGCGCTGTCAAGAGTGAAATTGACTCTATTGTTTCTAATGGAACATGAGAGTTGGTTGATCTCCCTCCTGGGTGTTCTACTATTGGGTGCAAATGGGTCTTTAAAAGGAAGTTGAACCCTGACGGCTCAATAAATAAGTACAAAGCTAGATTGGTAGCTAAGGGTTTTAAGCAAAAGGAAGGAATTGATTATTTTGATACATACTCTCCGGTTGCAAGAATGGTAACAATCCGAATGCTTATAGCATTGGCTTCAGTCCATGGTCTTATCATCCATCAGATGGATGTAAAGACGGCTTTTCTTCATGGTGAACTTGAGGAAGAGATTTATATGGATCAGCCTGATGGATTTGTTGCATCAGGCAATGAAAGGAAAGTATGTAAGTTGATCAAGTCCATCTATGGCTTAAAACAAGCTCCCAGAGATTGGCATAAAAAGTTTGATGAAACTATATTGCCTTTCAGTTATAAGATTAATGAAAGTGATAAGTGTGTCTACACTAAAGTTAAAGGTAATAAGTGTGTTATTTTGTGCCTATATGTGGATGACATTTTATTGTTTGGAACCAATATTGAGATTATTAACAAGACTAAAGAATTCTTGAAAAGGCATTTTGAAATGAAGGATATGGGTGAGGCAAGTGTGATTCTTGGAATCAAACTGATTCAGTCCACTGAAGGAATAACCTTGACTCAATCTCATTATATAGAGAAATCTATACTTCAGAAATATGGTTATTCACAGTGTAGAATCGCTAGTACACCTTATGATTCGAAAGTTTCCCTTGTCAAGAATACTTCAGGAGTGCCTGTGTCTCAGTTAAGGTATTCTCAGATTATTGGGAGCTTGCAGTATCTTGCTAACTGCACTAGACCAGATATTTCATATTATGTGTCTAAATTGGCTAGATATACAAGCTGTCCAAACAGAACTCATTGGGATGCTCTTGATAGAGTACTTAGATATCTAAAAGGCACAATGTACCTTAGTTTACACTACAGGAGATTTCCTGGTGTGCTTGAAGGGTACAGTGATGCAAGTTGGATAGCTAAGAAGTCTGGTTCTAATGGAGTGACTGGATACGTGTTCACCTTGGCTGGTGGAGCAATATCCTGGAAGTCAAGCAGACAGACTATAGTTACTCGGTCTACTTTTGAGGCTGAGTTGTGTGCACTTGATGCCACAGGGACGGAGGCTGAATGGTTACACGGACTTATGTCTGCAATACCTATAATAAGCAGACCGCTTCCTGCTATTGCTAATCACTGTGATAGTCAAACAACTATCGACAAGATTAGCAGTAAAAAGCATAATGCTAAAACTAAGAGACACATCCAAGTTAGACTCAAGTCTATAAGGGGTTTAGTGACTGATAGGATCATAGCTATAGAGTTCATAGGAACTCAGAATAATATAGCTGATCCTCTTACTAAAGGACTGGAACCTGCAGTGGTCCTTAAGTCAAGGTTGGGGATGGGACTGTCAACCCATCATAATTCATCAACAGTGGGAACCCAATACACATGAGAGGAGATCCCTCGAAGTGTATTCAATGGGTAATAACAAGCTGTAAGGATGAGTTGGTAGTACCTTTGCTACATAGATGATACTATAGTATCTGAGTCTATCCCCTGTAAACCTAGAAGGTACTGACACTGCCAGAAAAGCAAGAGTGGTAAAACTTTGAATGGGATCAAGTCATTTGACGAGATAGAGGCAGTATATCTCTGGAGATGCCCAGCTAAGCGAATGTAATTGTGTGGTCGCAATTAGAGGATAGGGTTAATCCTTGAAGCATTCGACGAACAGGATCGAGACATGACCATTAATGTCTCAAAGCCGTAGATTGGCACCATAACCTTTGACTTGTCGTCGTCTATGGAATATGGTTATACTAAACGGATTAAGATTCAAGGTGAAACAATCCATCTGAGTCCGATAGCCAATGAAGTAGAGGAATTAGGAGGGTTCAAACCCAGAAGGGTACCGACTCTGAAAAACAAGTCATGATGGGAAATTGATCACATTTCTGTATGGATTTGTGGGGGATTGTTAGAAAATTAGGATTTTAGAGCTTAATTTAATTATGTTCTTGATGTTAATCCTAAAATCTAATGATTGAAAATTGTTCAATGATATTTGAACTTAAATTTTCATGTATGGTTTTAAGAATTTTCTTAATGAAATCCATATGAAATGAGAGTTGAAAGTAGCTTGGAAAAGCTTGGAAAAATTTGAGAATGTTTGTCCCACATTGAAATAAATAAAGGAGGGTGTGTGCTTTATATGGTATTACCCACATGAGTAGTATACAACTACTAAGGTGTGTGATGGTCCATTGTGTTGTTGTGTGCTTCACGCGCACACACACACACACGCGCGCCGCCGCCCCGCCACGCCACGCACCGCACCGCACCGGACCGGACCGGACCGGACCGGGTCGGGTCGAAGGGCGATTTGGGCGAATGTCTCGGCGTCTTGCGTACGTGAGGCGACCTGGGCGAGGATTTTATTTATTTAAGAATTATTTTAATTCGAATTTATTTATCGGTGACTGGATTATTGGGCTGGGTACTGAAATAGGCTAAGTCACTTTGTTAGTGGGCTTAGTCTAAATACATTGAACCTGCAAATAATCTGATCTGTAACAAGTTCTGATATCAGAATCAGAACTTAAGAACTGATGAATAAAATCAGAACTTAACAAGTTCTGATATCAGAATCAAAACTTAAGTACTGATGAATCAAATCAGAACTTAACTTAAGTTCTGATAATAATGTGGGCTTTAATGGGTGTTAATGAAAAAAGCTGTTACAAGTAATTTAAATTCAAAATCTGATCAGTTTAATTCAGACATTAAGTGTGTGGACAGTTTCATTTTCTCCTCTCCTATAAATAGAGGTTAAAGTGAATATAATATACACACTACATTCTCTTCTCTTCTCTTCAACCTCTCTGCATTTCTCTCCCAAAAGTCCTGAAGTGCTGATATTTTCCGGCGACTGAGGTGCTGGTCGAAGTGGAGCTTTTCTTGCTGCTGTTAACATAAACTCCGAGCTGTTTTATCCTGGTGGAGATATTGTGCGCATCCCAAACGCAGCAGGTAGGGGCAATATTCTCTTCAAGAGCAGCCAGGACTTCGAGCAAGGCCTGGTGACTCGGCTGTGATCATTTTTCTTGGCATTTTGTATCTGTGAACCTTTATTTCAGTCACTGTTAAAAGCTATGGTTGAGGGTACATCTTTCTTTCTCTCTTCGTTATTTCAGTTACTGATTTTGTTTACCTGCATGCTTTGTTTTGTTAACTGTGGTCTTGGCCTAAACTTGCTAAATTCTTTATACACTTGCTTCTATGTTGCTATATTTGTTAGTGAGATTTACAACAAGAATAACTCTACAATCCTTTCACCTTCTTGGAATAGAAATTCAAATAAAACGCACTTCCTAAATAATCTATTTCAAATCTTCAAGCTAGCCCTTTTTCATGTCATCTTTCATTAGTAGAAACACTTTCTCCAATCAGGATTAGTAAAGAAATTTAGTGATGTCATGGAGACTTCAGATAAGTTATTAAGTGTAACCATACATTTATCAATGGAGTACTCATCAGAAGCCATCACAAGCCAGGCATGTAGCTTTAACTTTTTGTGATTTATATCTCTCTGATTTTGCAAGATATCTTTATTTTTTGGCGGTCAATTTGGCATTCATTGACTGCTCTCAAACTTGCATAAGAACATCATACTTTTCACTTGCAGATTTCTTTTTTAGCGCTCTTTTTTGTCTTGGTATATATTCATTCTCTAAATCTTCAAAATTACGTTTAACCCAGATTGACCTTCACATGCCTCAAAACCACCAACATTATCACCAAGACCTTTAAATCCACCTAAATTCTCTTTCTCAATTGCTTGTTCTTCCTCTAAAGTTTGAGGTATATCACTTGATGCATTATGGAAAGCACCATTATCTGTAGAACTACTGAAAATAATATATTTTGTCTCGCTGCAAAATTATCAAATATTTTATTGCAATATATAATAAACAATGATTTAGCCTAAAATTTAGAATAACAGAGAATGACCAAACCTTAAAAAAGCATCCCAAACACTTTCATCAAATTTAATATGCACTCAAAGCATTCGATGGAATTTTCCTTTTACTTTATCAGGCCCGTACTTTATTCCAGTTTTTACAAACATCTTGTCATCCATCTCTTGCCAGTCAGTTGTTTTAAAAATTGGAGATTCATTTGGATCTCTCTATGTAAGGCATATGTCATAGCCTATTTGTATATTCGAGGATTTAACTCAACTCAAATAAGAATGTAATAAGTAAATAGTGGATCTACCGTCAGAGAGATCTCGCAAAGTAATATCTGTCAAAGGATTCAGAAACAAGGTTCATCTACAGACTTGAGGAATTAATTCACTGGAAGAAGTTCAAGAAATTGATCATGCCTCAGTGATATAAATCAAGATCGTGGATTTAATCAAGTGATAGAGATCTCATCAGAGTATCATTAATTACAAGGATTTAATCTGAAGAAAATCAAAGTATCAAAGTCAAGACATGAAGAAACATCACGGAAGTTAGTCACTCATGAACCAGACAGTACATCGAGTGTCAACATTGAAGTGGTGGAATTGATTCATAATTCTCAGTGATTTTCAGAAGATTTACAGAAGAATGGATGCTGCTCAAAGTTAGTATTAATTCTCTATTAATTAATTAAGTCTTATAATTTAATTAAGAAAATAAATTATATCTGTAAAGATTAATTTATTGATTAATTGAATTAATTGATTAATTAATTCAGAATTAATATTAAGGATTTTCAGAATTTAAATTGGATTAAAATTCATTTAAATTCAGCAAGACAAATCTGATTGTACTAATATGACAATCGGTATGACAATCAATAGTCATACCGAAAGTCATGCTAGTACAAACAATAGTCTCACCGAAAGTTACACTGGGTGGAGGATTGTCTTGCTAGTTCATTCTGATTGTCTTGCTAGTTCATTCTGATTGTCTTGCTAGTTCTAACAATAGTCTTGCCGAAAGTTCTACTGGAAATGGATAGTCCTACCGAAAGTCTTGCTAGTTCAAAAGGATTGTCATACCAGCTATTTTCTATTCGGTGGATTGTTTAAAAAGCAGCAGAAGCAGAACACATTCAATCATCCTATACACAAGTCAACAAACAAGAGCACAGCAGCCGCATCAAATATTTCATTTTCATCTGCATATTTCAAGATCACATTTCTAGTTTGTAAAGTTAAATCCAATCAACTAGAAATCATTCTCTTGTACTTGTGTAACAATCTAGCGGATCAAAATCCCTAGAACTTATAGCATTTGATTCTAATTATTGCAAAAATAGAAAAAGTTCATGTCGAATTTATTCTAAATTTGTGATAATTAATTTGAGATTAATTCCTTGTAATCGATACAGTTGTTGTAACACCTTTCAAGTTTAATAATATTTTTATTTAACTTGAATTTTGTTTCACATTTTTTTTATTCCACATTTATTCGATTATTCGGTACTGTTTGTATTCAACCCCCCCCCTTTTACAAACACAGTGGGACCTAACAATTGGTATCAGAGCCTTCTGATTAACGAACAAATCAAGATCCTATACTTTTGTGATTTTTCAACTCCTTGAATTTTTATTCATTCAAAAATTCATAATGACTTCACAAAAAGTTGGAACCGTTAAAATTCCACAATTTGATAAAGAGAACTATATTATGTGGAAGAAGAAGATGCTCTTATTTTTACAAGTGGCAAATCCCAAATATTCAAACTTGTTAAAGAAGGGGATAAGAACTCCAATGGTTATTGAACCGGAGGTGATAGTAGATGATGTTGTGATCACCAAAGCCAGAACCTATCCTAAAGATCCTGAGGATTTTTCTCCTGCTGAAAAAGATGAAGCCTCCTTGGATGCCAGCCTTCAGTTAATTTTAATTGATTCCCTTGATCCCTTGATGAACAGACATGTGATGAACTGTAAAAATTCCAAACACATGTGGGAAACTATTGAGGTGATCAATGAAGGCACATAGGAAGTTAGGGAGAACAAGTTGGAGATCCTAACCTCTGAGTATGAATATTTTAAATCAAATCCAGGAGAAGGAATTACTGAAGTGTTTGAGAGGTACAATGCGTTGATCAACAACCTGAACATAAATGGGAAATATTACTCAATCAGGGAGGTCAACAAAAAGTTCCTTTTAACACTGCCAATTCATCTTGAACATAGAATCACTGCCATTAGAGAAGCTAGAGATCTGAGTGAGATTTCTTTGGACAGGCTCTATGGAGTGTTAAAAACCTATGAGTTGGAGCAGATTCAACAGAAGGAAGTCTACGGGAAGGATAGAATGGTCAGCACATCTACTGCACTTGTAGCTGAAGGTCAACAACAACAACAATCTCAACAATTGGAGAGAATGGTACAGTGTTCCAAGGCTGAGGAAAATATGTTAGTAGCAGAATATGATCCTCCTACTACAAATCAATCAAGTGATGATTTTTATTCCTTGGAAGAGCTGGAGCAATTGAAAGACGAGTCAATGGCCCAAATTGTCAAGAGATTCTCCCATGTTAGATTCAAGAGGAATCCCAAGCTTAAGTACAAGTCCAACTACAACAAATTCCAGAAAGGTGGATCTTCATCCTCTAACACCAGCAGTGGTGGATACAAAACAGGGATGGTTGATCGGAGCACCATTAGATGCTATAACTGTAATGAGTTGGGACACTTTGCCACAGAATGTAGGAAGCCAAAGCAAGTAAGAAAGAACTCTGAAAGGGCTTATCTGGCAAAGGGAAGAAGCTGGGATGATACTGACAGTGAAGATGAAGATGAAGGAAATCTTGCTCTTATGGCTATTGATGGAAAAGCTTCATCGTCAAGAATAGAGGTAAAACTTTCTGATGCTGAAATGGTTTATCATCTAAGAGGTAACTTAGATTGTGCACGTCGTGATAATGAACTGTTAAGTTTACAGATCACAGACCTTGAGAAAGAGGTCAATGAATTAAGACTTATGCACATTAATCAAGACAAATTAAAAGAACAAGTATCTTTTCTAGAGAATAGAGTTGACTGTTATAGAAAACTCGAAACTATTCTCAAAGACAAGATCACCGGTCTTGAGACTAAGGTTAGAGCCTACTTCAATTCTTGTTCGAAGGCTAAAGAGTTCTACAGTAAGCAATCTGTTAATCAAACATCTGGAATAGGTTATGATTACAATGTTTCTATTGGAGAATTAGGCATAAACTCCCCTCCTCATGTCTGTGCTAAAGAGAGGGAAGTACCACATGTGCTTAAGGGTGTTGATGAACCCCTCTATAAAGCATCAATTGCTGAACCATTTAATGCGACCTCTTCTGTTATTCAAGAAGAAATACGTGATGAAGATCATGCTAATGAGAAGGTTGTTTCCAAGTCAAGTATGTCGAAAGTTCCAGTCAAAGTTGTGAAAGCAACTGAGACTAACTCAGACACACATGAGTTGGATTACAAAAATGCCATGTCTACCATGCATAAATTGCCTGCTGTTAATCACTCTCATAAAGCATGTGGTGTTGCTAATTGTATGTCTTGTGCTTTTAATTTGATGTATGCTTATTTTAATGGTAAGCATGCTTCTAGTGATAAGACTACTCCTCGTCAGCATGTGAATAATAAGAAGCATGATAGGTCTAAGACTGCTAGTCCTTCTAAGGCTAGAAAGGAGACATTTGTGCCTAAGCCTAACCAGAAATTTGTTAAGGCTATTTACAAGGTCAAATGTTCAGTCATTGAGGATGTTGAGACCATTAAAATTAAAAATGTTGTTTTGCCTGACAAAGGACAATTCTACAAGTATGCCGGGCCCAACCAAGTTTGGGTTCCGAAGAAGGTCTAATCCATTTGAAGTGCAGGGCAGTATACAGGTGTAACCGGTAGTGTGGATTCTTGACAAGTGGATCATCAAGACATATGACCGGAGATAGAGCCCTGCTATCAAATGTGGATTGAGAAAGCTGGCCCCCTGGTTACCTTTGGAGATAACAGCAAAGGTTTATCTGAGGGATATGGCTGTTTGCAAGCTGGATATGTTATCAGTGAAATTTTGTATATTGTGCTAGGTTATTATCAGGAAGCAGTATCCAACATATAGCACCAGTGACGAGACTTGGGAATATTATGACATATCAAGCACCTGCTGCACATTACACATGGAATTGAACTCTAGTAAGATGTGTACAAGTGTACTCCTGTTTGGTGAGTCAAAAGAGGAAGTCAGTGCATCACAGTTCATGGACTTTGCAGTTGTAAATCTATTGGACTATGCAATCTCTTCTTCACAATCTCACTTCAGGTTGGTATGAACTAGTATACTGCTCAAGCAATCGTCAAGGACATGGTATGGCACTCTAACTGCAGTTACAGTTTTATATGAATAAGTAGAGTCGTCATATTAATAACTATCTTATCACTAGGCACAAACATATTGTTTTATATGTGCAGTGATATATTGATAATGCTATCATTGAACTCAAACTTCTTTATACATTAGTGATTTCTTATGTCATGTAAAATCTTTTGAAATCACTATTGTAAATCATTTTCTCTCTATTACCATATGTTCTGTGATACAGGTTCAGTCTCCAATGACTTTCTTTCATTGACAGTCATGAGGTTGAAAACCCACAACATCTATCCCAGACTGTAAAGACAAACACAGAAACAGAACCAACCAACACTCTCTTACCACTAAATGTAGTACAAATGAGCGTGAGGGAGATAGTGCCTTAGTGCACCACATAAGGAAGGTCCTGTAGTCAACCCAGTAGCTCTGTCTCCTACATAGATGAGTAGTATTTAAACCGAGACAACTGCTAGCCCCCATACATCTTCTCAAAAAGATGTAATGGCTGAAAAGGCACAAAAACAGTTACTAGATTCATTCTCTCAACAGGGTGCGTCTATTGAAATTTGCCTGTCAGCCAAGGTATCCAATGTAGTGTCACCACTTCAAACATAAACAATTCTTGATGCACAAGGAAATGGTACACACACAAAGGATGAGTTGACGGAAACAAGAGTTTCGACCATTTTAAGGTCAGATTCGATTGTTTAAGGTTCGTTAATGGACCAATTGCCTTTACAGGTGTTAGGAGAGGATACTGATCCAAAAGCCATATGTCAGTGGTCAGTGTCTACCTCCCCAGGCTTAAATCCCCTGGATGCATCTGCGGATAGTGGATCTGACATAGGCGCAGATCGGCAACTTGTTGACAATGATTCAGATATTACCTGATGAGTCACAAGGAAATGTCTTCACAGACATTAGAAGGGAACTTTGATCTTTATGCTAAATTCGTTGGATCATTGTTTACCTTCCCAGAATTCAAATCTGGAACCCTAAAAGGGAAACTAGCAACTTGTAGATTATGACTCAGATTCATCTGACGAGTTTAATAAGGATGGGGATTTGTGAACTCCAATTGCACCACCTGTGACCTCCTTAAGAATGGCTAAGGTGGTTTTCCTTGCAGGTACAGCTGGATTATGGAGCTATGAGAGAAGAGTGATACACTTGTGAGAATGAGTGTAAACACGAGTGGAGAGAAGAGTGAAACACATGTGAGGTACACTAAACAGAATCACACACTCACAGTGAGGAAGAAAGAGAAACTACTTGTTATTTCTTTTCCAACCAAGTGAAATATGAGAACTCCTTCAGACGACGGCATACATTCCTTCTTTAAGGGGGAGATAAAAGCTTAAGTAATAGTTTGGAGGATTCCTCAACTAAGGGGGAGAAATAGTAGGGAGGAAGAAAAAGATCAAACATGTACACTACACCACACCATTGTTGTTTGTAACTACGGATCCTATTGTATGGGAGAGGTGGTAAACACAAGTTGATTTTCTAGTAAGGGAAAAAGCTGTTAGGGGAGTACCATTGGTTTTTATCTGCGGATCCTATTGTACGGGAGAGGTGGTAAACGAAGGTGATCTCCTTTAATCAGTTGATTGTCATAGGGGGAGAAGCAAGACAGATATGCGCTTCTCAAAAGGAAATGTGGTTGAACAAAAGAAGATGAAACTACTTGAAGATATGTTCAGTCTAGAGGAACATCTATTTGGAATCTAGAAAAGGTTAAATGTCATCCAGAACTTTTCTGCTATTTACTTTGCATTTCTGTTTATATCTTTTTCTTATTTGTTAGTTGAGTTATCCTCTAGGTATTTGTGTGTTATTGTCTAACAAACAAATAGGGGGAGATTGTAAGGCATATGTCATAGCCTATTTGTATATTCGAGGATTGAACTCAACTCAAATAAGAATGTAATAAGTAAATAGTGGATCTACCGTCAGAGAGATCTCGCAAAGTAATATCTGTCAAAGAATTCAGAAACAAGGTTCATCTACAGACTTGAGGAATTAATTCACTGGAAAAAGTTCAAGAAATTGATCATGCCTCAGTGATATAAATCAAGATCGTGGATTTAATCAAGTGACAGAGATCTCGTCAGAGTATCATTAATTACAAGGATTTAATCTGAAGAAAATCAAAGTATCAAAGTCAAGACATGAAGAAACGTCACGGAAGTTAGTCACTCGTGAACCAGACAGTACATCGAGTGTCAACATTGAAGTGGTGGAATTGATTCATAATTCTCAGTGATTTTCAGAAGATTTACAGAAGAATGGATGCTGCTCAAAGTTAGTATTAATTCTCTATTAATTAATTAAGTCATATAATTTAATTAAGAAAATAAATTATATCTGCAAAGATTAATTTATTGATTAATTGAATTAATTGATTAATTAATTCAGAATTAATATTAAGGATTTTCAGAATTTAAATTGGATTAAAATTCATTTAAATTCAGCAAGACAAATCTGATTGTACTAATATGACAATCGGTATGACAATCAATAGTCATACCGAAAGTCATACTAGTACAAACAATAGTCTCACCGAAAGTTACACTGGGTGGAGGATTGTCTTGCTAGTTCATTCTGATTGTCTTGCTAGTTCATTCTGATTGTCTTGCTAGTTCTAACAATAGTCTTGCCGAAAGTTCTACTGGAAATGGATAGTCAACCCGAAAGTCTTGCTAGTTCAAAAGGATTGTCATACCAGCTATTTTCTATTCGGTGGATTGTTTAAAAAGCAGCAGAAGCAGAACACATTCAATCATCCTATACACAAGTCAACAAACAAGAGCACAGCAGTCGCAGCAAATATTTCATTTTCATCTGCATATTTCAAGATCACATTTCTAGTTTGTAAAGTTAAATCCAATCAACTAGAAATCATTCTCTTGTTCTTGTGTAACAATCTAGCGGATCAAAATCCCTAGAACTTAATCTCAAATCGCGTTTAGCATTTGATTCTAATTATTGCAAAAATAGAAAAAGTTCATGTCGAATTTATTCTAAATTTGTGATAATTAATTTGAGATTAACTCCTTGTAATCGATACAGTTATTGTAACACCTTTCAAGTTTAATAATATTTTTATTTAACTTGAATTTTGTTTCACATTTTTTTTATTCCGCATTTATTCGATTATTCGGTACTGTTTGTATTCAACCCCCCCTTCTACAAACACAGTGGGACCTAACACTCTATCATCCAAAATCTCTAAAAAAATATTTCTAGTTACATGAGTAAGGTGTGCACCCATCTATATTTGTTGCAAATATACAATAAAGTAATTAATTGTAATATATAAAACATTAAAACTATATAAACAATACATACACCATCGGGTTAAAAAGTAATGAACAACATTAACAAACAATTCCAATAAATCATACCTTAAAGAAAAGATGCTTAAAACAAGGTTGAGAAATAGAGGTGGAGAAAGCTCGGTAGAGAAGAAGTAGAACAAGAACAAAAATAGTTTAGATAAAAATATAAGATGGTGTATCATGGGTAACGTTAAAATAACCTCTCCTTAATTTGTGCGGTGTTTTCTAACTTTCTAAAGTTAGAAAACTATTTCCTAATTTGTATGGAAATTTGTGGAAAATATAAAAAATCAATTTTCAAAAATTTCCTAAAATTTAGTTAAAATTTAGAAACCTTGTTTTACAGTTTTTTGTTTTCATTTTTGGAAAAATTAAAAACTTGAACATGTTTTACTCTTTTTTTGTTTTTCTAGAATATTTTTTCAGAAAACTGTTGAAGTGAACAACCCCTTAATTTATGAAGGAGAAAAATGATAGAAAGGTAAAAATAAGACTTTCTTCACTCGCGCGTATTAAGAATAATATATAGATAAATGTATTGTTCATGATTTTATATGCTACATGCGTACATGACTGAAACCTCTGGCATGTAGATAATAACTAACTATATTGGTCTTTGTAATGTGTAAAATCATGTGTGATTTGGTTAATTAAAAATTATTTCATGCACGTTAATATGCATGCATGACAAGATATTGATTAACAGAGTCTGGTTAAGTGAATTCAACTTAGTATATTTAATTATCAATTAAAAGTATATGGAACAAATAGTTGACAGTTTGTTTTGTCGAGTTTAAGTGATACGTGTTGGTTCACTGCAATCTTATTATACTAACAATATTTTGAACAATGATTAATTGTTTAATATATTATAAATTAAATTTATAAGATTGTTCGTATATTATTTTTGGGTTTGGTTGTCGAACTCGAGGTAAGTGACATTTTGTTGCTCACTTAAAATATTAAATCTGTTATGCTTTTGAAATATTTTGATCATATGATTTCTGAAAAATCGTGATACCGAAAATAGAATTTAGAAAAGATTATTTTTATAGAAATCCCCTGGTTTTAGATTACGCACCGAATTATAGAACTAGATCACTGGGTAGTGTGATACATAGAACATAGAACTAGTTTTACGTATGTTCCAGAATACATAGATGCTTAGTTGAGTTTGTCTTAACGAGGACGTAAACTAGCCCCCATCGAATCATCGAATAATAGAGTTGTGTCGCTGGCATAGTGTGACCATAATTTAGAACTGTGGAAATAAAAAAAAAATTGTTTTGTTTAAGATTATTTGATCGATTAAGAAATTTTTGAAAGTATTGAAAAAGATTTTTTGGAGACGTCATACGATGGTTACTTGTTGGGCTTTGCAGCTCATTGTTTTTAAGATATTTCAGGTTTCGGCTTTTGAAGCTAAGGACGTGAACTATGTGGATTTTTGTGCTATTTGCTTTTGAATGAAGATTATCATTTTTATCGAATAATTTGATTATCTGTTTGTCATTTGTTTATCGGATTTATGGAGTTGCGTCTCTGGTTTTATTGTTTGGTTTTGTTTAAGTTTGACCGATGTCTTGACTCTTTTGATTATTTTTGATTTATTGAAATTAGAATCCATTGTTATTTAAGTTTTTGTTTGCAATTAATAGTCCGAAAGGTCGGGCAGTTTACAATTGGTATCAAGAGCGGGTTGTCCTTCATAGTGTATTATGTATGAGACTAGTACATTCCCTAGGATGCGATCCTGTAGACTATCGTATAGGTCTTAGGAAATTATATTGGATTAAGATATTTGTTTGTGTAATTATTTGATATTTTTTATTTTTGTGTTTTTTGGTCTTTGACTATAAATTTAGAAAATATTTTATATGTTTTAGAAAAGATTGTAATAACCCCAATTTTTGGAAATTTGTGAAATCCTGAAGAATAGTAACGTTTTGTTGATTGTGTTGATTAAGGAAAATTCCCAAACTACACTATATAGTAGTACTGTTATGGAAATTCTAAGATCGTATTACTATTCCATAAAGTAAATGAGTGTATGTAAATGTCATCAGAATTCAAATTCAAACACTTTAATATTTCCCAAAATTTCACCAGATACCGAAAGAATTAATGAGACAGCCCGCACTTCTGGACTATTAAATCTAAATCGAAAATAAAACAAAATACAATTACTAATCCAAAATTTTATTACAATGGTGACAATACGAACACGCAGCTAAAAGCGGAAGTCCAAAAGTCAATCCAATCCAAACCTAAGTCCTCGAAACTCCAATGTTATCCAACTCGAGTTTTAAACGAAACCTGAAATATTAAAAGGATGAGCTACAAAACCCAGCAAGTACAAATTGACTAACTATTGAACCGGAAAATAATGGGTGTTTTAATAAAACAATTTTTCTCAAAACAATAATAATTTTGTAAAATATTTTCAAAAATAAATCCAACCCAAAGTTTTATATTTTAAAATTCAAAATTTAAAATAGAACGGATTAGATTTTATAACAGATCAGATTGAATAAAACAGAATGAAATGATAATTCTTATAAATACCATAGTCTTGATCTACGGTCACACTTTGCCAGTAGTCGGCATCTTATTCTTATTCTTATTCTTATATACCACACTTTGCCAGTGGTCGGCATCTAAAGTTTAATAATTACGCGCCCTTATTAGGTATCTAAAGTTGAACACTTGTGCGCCTAAAAAGGGTATCTAAGACTAGTTCCGGAATTATAGCGTAAATTACGAACGGATTCGAAAACGTAGAGACTGGGTTCCAAAAGATTCTCGTATCTTATTTCTTATACAGTTTGAAACAAAATTCTTATATCTTATACCAAAATTCGAAAATCAGAGTATAAATACTTTTCCAAAAATAGAAGTAAGTCAAAAATTACTTACCTCAGAGCCTGACCAGATCTGAATTTACTCTTTTTGACCCTCTAAAAAATATTATCTTGGAAAATACAAAACACGAAAGTTGTAGAGAACGAAAAGACCTTTTCGAAAAGTCCACAATCAACGAATTCTGACTTATGATGATTTTTTTACGAATTTTACAAGACTGCCGATTTTTATGGAAAAAAAACCTACGGATTTTATGAATATAAAAAGAGGAATACGAATATAGTGTATTTAAAACGATACAAAACCCTATTTCTTAACCAGCAAGTTATCCATATTAGAATCCAATCCAAATTTTAGGCCTATAAATCTAATTTAATTTTAAATCCTAATCCTTATCCAATTTTAATCTTTTTTATTCTATTATTCTATTATTAATCTAATTATAAAAATTACGGGATATTATATACTAACCTCCTTAAAAAGAATTTGGTCCCCAAATTCACAGCAATCCTAAAATTTGTGACACGTCTACCACTCGATCTACCAAAGGCGAAACTATGATCCACAAGATCGAATCCTAGGGAATGTACTAGTCCCATACCTAATACACTCCGAAAGACCGCATGCTCTTGATACCAACGGAGACAGCCCACACTTCCGGACTATTAAATCTAAATTGAAAATAAAACAAAATACAATTACTAATCCAAAATTCTATTCCAATGGTAACAATACGAACGCGCAGCTAAATGCGAAAGTCCAAAAGTCAATCCAATCCAATGTTAAGTCCTCGAAACTCCAATGCTATCCAACTCGAGTTTTAAACGAAACCTGAAATATTAAAAAGATGAGCTACAAAGCCCAGCAAGTACAAATTGACTAACTATTGAACCGGAAAACAATGAGTGTTTTAATAAATCGATTTTTCTTAAAAGAATAATAATTTTGTAAAATATTTTCTAAAATAAATCCAACCCAAAGTTTTATATTTTAAAATACAGAATTTAAAACAGAAAGGATTAGATTTTATAACAAATTAGATTGAATAAAACAGAACAAAATGATAATTCTTATAAATACCACAGTCTTGTTCTACGGTCACCCTTTGCCAGTAGCCGGCATCTTATTCTTATTCTTATTCTTATATACCACACTTTTCCAGTGGTCGGCATCTAAAGTTCAATAATTACGCGCCCTTAATAGGTATCTAAAGTTTCACACTTGTGCGCCTAATAAGGGTATATAAGACTAGTTTCGGAACAATAGCGTAAATTACGAACGAGTTCGAAAACGTAGAGACTGGGTTTCAAAAGATTCTCGTATCTTATTTCTTCTACAGTTCGAAACAAAATTCTTATATCTTATATGAAATTCGAAAATCAGAGTATCAATACTTTTCCGAAAATAAAAGTAAGTTAAAAAGTACTTACCTCAGAGCCTGACCATATCTGAATTTACTATGTTTTTTGACCCTCTAAAAAATGTTATCTTGGAAAACACAAAACACGAAAGTTGTAGGGAATGAAAAGTCCTTTTCGAAAAGTCTGGAATCAACGAATTCTGACTTACAATGATTTTTCTACGAAATTTACAAGACTGCTGATTTTTATGAGAAAAAGACTTTTATGAATATAAAAAAAGGAATACGAATATAGTGTATTTATAACGATACAAAACCCTATTTCTTAACCAGCAAGTTATCCATATTAGAATCCAATCCAAATTTTAGGCCCATAAATCTAATTCAATTTTAAATCCTAATCCTTATCCAAATTTAATCCTTTTTATTCTATTATTCTAGTATTAATCTAATTATAAAAATTACGGGATATTACATACTACCCTCCTTAAAAAGAATTTGGTCCCCAAATTCACAACAATCCTAAAATTTGTGACACGTCTACCCCTTGATCTACCAAAGTTCAAACTATGGTCCACAAGATCGAATCCTAGGGAATGTACTAGTCCCATACCTAATACACTCCGAAAGACCGCCTGCTCTTCATACCAACCGAGACAGCCCGCACTTCCGGACTATTAAATCTAAATCGAAAATAAAACAAAATACAAATACTAATCCAAAATTTTATTACAATGGGGACAATACGAACGCGCAGCTAAAAGCGAAAGTCCAAAAGTCAATCCAATCCAATCCTAAGTCCTCGAAACTCCAATGCCATCCAACTCGAATTTTAAACGAAACCTGAAATATTAAAAGGATGAGCTACAAAGCCCAGCAAGTACAAATTGACTAACAATTTAACCAGAAAATAATGGGTGTTTTAATAAAACGATTTTTCTTAAAGCAATAATAATTTTGTAAAATATTTTCTAAAATAAATCCAACCCAAAGTTTTATATTTTAAAATTCAGAATTTAACATAGAACGGATTAGATTTTATAACAGATCAGATTGAATAAAACTGGATGAAAAGATAATTCTTATAAATACTACAGTCTTGATCTACGGTCACACTTTGCCAGTAGCCGGCATCTTATTCTTATTCTTATTCTTATATACCACACTTTGCCAGTGGTCGGCATCTAAAGTTCAATAGTTACGCGCCCTTAATAGGTATCTAAAGTTACACACTTGTGCGCCTAATAAGGATATCTAAGACTGGTTCCGGAACTATAGCGTAAATTATGAACGGGTTCGAAAACGTAGAGACTGGGTTTCAAAATATTCTCGTATCTTATTTCTTATACTTTTCGAAACAAAATTCTTATATCTTATACGAAATTCGAAAATCAGAGTATTACTACTTTTCCGAAAATAAAAGTAAGTCAAAAAGTACTTACCTCAGAGCCTGACCAGATCTAAATTTACTCTTTTTGACCCTCTAAAAAATGTTTATCTTGGAAAACACAAAACATGTAAGTTGTAGAGAACGAAAATACCTTTCCGAAAAGTCCGGAATCAACAAATTCTGACATACGATGATTTTTTAATGAATTTTACAAGACTGCTGATTTTTATGAGTAAAAGACCTACGGATTTTATGAATATAAAAAGAGGAATACGAATATAGTGTATTTAAAACGATACAAAACCCTATTTCTTAACCAGCAAGTTATCCATATTAGAATCCAATCCAAATTTTAGACCTATAAATCTAATTCAATTTTAAATCCTAATCCTTATCCAATTTTAATCTTTTTTATTCTATTATTCTATTATTAATCTAATTCTAAAAATTACGGGATATTACATACTACCCTCCATAAAAAGAATTTGGTCCCCAAATTCACAACAATCCTAAAATTTGTGACACGTCTACCACTTGATCTACCAAAGGTCAAACTATGATCCACAAGATCGAATCCTAGGGAATGTACTAATCTCATACCTAATACACTCTGAAAGACCGCCTGCTCTAGATACCAACTGAGACAGCCCGCACTTCCGGACTATTAAATCTAAATCGAAAATAAAACAAAATACAATTACTAATCCAAAATTCTATTCCAATGGTAACAATACGAACGCGCAGCTAGAAGCGAAAGTCCAAAAGTCAATCCAATCCAATCCTAAGTCCTCGAAACTGCAATGCTATCTAACTCGAGTTTTAAACAAAACCTGAAATATTAAAAGGATGAGCTACAAAGCTCAGCAAGTACAAATTAACTAACTATTTAACCAGAAAATAATGGGTGTTTTAATGAAACGATTTTTCTCAAAACAATAATAATTTTGTAAAATATTTTCTAAAATAAATCCAACCCAAAATTTAATATTTTAAAATTCATAATTTAAAATAGAACGGAGCAGATTTTATAATGGATCAGTTTGAATAAAACAGAACGAAACGATATTTTTTATAAATACCACAGTCTTGATCTACGGTCACACTTTGCCAGTAGCCGGCATCTTATTCTGATTCTTATTCTTATTCTTATATACCACACATTGCCAGTGGTCGGCATCTAAAGTTCAATAATTACGCGCCCTTAATAGGTATCTAAAGTTGCACACTTGTGCACCTAATAAGGGTATCTAAGACTAGTTATGGAACTATAGCGTAAATTACGAACGGGTTCGAAAATGTAGAGACTGGGTTTCAAAAGATTCTCGTATCTTATTTCTTATACAATTCAAAACAAAATTCTTATATCTCATACGAAATTCAAAAATCGGAGTATCAATACTTTTCCGAAAATAAAAGTAAGTCAGAAAGTACTTACCTCAGAGCCTGACCAGATCTGATTTTACTCTTTTTCCCCTCTAAAAATGTTATCTTGGAAAACACGAAACCCAAAATTTGTAGAGAACGAAAAGACCTTTCCGAAAAGTCTGGAATCAACAAATTCTGACTTATGATGATTTTTCTACGAATTTTACAAGACTGGTGATTTTTATAAGAAAAAGACCTACGCATTTTATGAATATAAAAAGAGGAATACGAATATAGTGTATTTATAACGATACAAAACCCTATTTCTTAACCAGCAAGTTATCCATATTAGAATCCAATCAAAATTTTAGGCCTATAAATCTAATTTAATTTTAAATCCTAATCCTTATCCAATTATAATCTTTTTTATTCTATTATTCTATTATTAATCTAATTATAAAAATTACGGGATATTACATACTAACCTCCTTAAAAAGAATTTGGTCCCCAAATTCACAGCAATCCTAAAATTTGTGACACGTCTACCACTCGATCTACCAAACGCTAAACTATGATCCACAAGATCGAATCCTAGGGAATGTACTAGTCCCATACCTAATACACTCCGAAAGACCGCATGCTCTTGATACCAACGGAGACAGCCCACACTTCCGGACTATTAAATCTAAATTGAAAATAAAACAAAATATAATTACTAATCCAAAATTCTATTCCAATGGTAACAATACGAACGCGCAGCTAAATGCGAAAGTCCAAAAGTCAATCCAATCCAATGTTAAGTCCTCGAAACTCCAATGCTATCCAACTCGAGTTTTAAATGAAACCTGAAATATTAAAAAGATGAGCTACAAAGCCCAGCAAGTACAAATTGACTAACTATTGAACCGGAAAATAATGAGTGTTTTAATAAAATGATTTTTCTTAAAAGAATAATAATTTTGTAAAATATTTTCTAAAATAAATCCAACCCAAAGTTTTATATTTTAAAATACAGAATTTAAAACAGAAAGGATTAGATTTTATAACAAATCAGATTGAATAAAACAGAACAAAATGATAATTCTTATAAATACCACAGTCTTGTTCTACGGTCACCCTTCGCCAGTAGCCGGCATCTTATTCTTATTCTTATTCTTATATACCACACTTTTCCAGTGGTCGGCATCTAAAGTTCAATAATTACGCGCCCTTAATAGGTATCTAAAGTTTCACACTTGTGCGCCTAATAAGGGTATATAAGACTAGTTTCGGAACAATAGCGTAAATTACGAACGAGTTCGAAAACATAGAGACTGGGTTTCAAAAGATTATCGTATCTTATTTCTTCTACAGTTCGAAACAAAATTCTTATATCTTATATGAAATTCGAAAATCAGAGTATCAATACTTTTCCGAAAATAAAAGTAAGTTAAAAAGTACTTACCTCAGAGCCTGACCATATCTGAATTTACTATGTTTTTTGACCCTCTAAAAAATGTTATCTTGGAAAACACAAAACACGAAAATTGTAGAGAACGAAAAGTCCATTCCGAAAAGTCTGGAATCAACGAATTCTGACTTACAATGATTGTTCTACGAAATTTACAAGACTGCTGATTTTTATGAGAAAAAGACTTTTATGAATATAAAAAGAGGAATACGAATATAGTGTATTTATAACGATACAAAACCCTATTTCTTAACCAGCAAGTTATCCATATTAGAATCAAATTAGGCCCATAAATCTAATTCAATTTTAAATCCTAATCCTTATCCAATTTTAATACTTTTTATTCTATTATTCTAGTATTAATCTAATTCTAAAAATTACGGGATATTACATACGACCCTCCTTAAAAAGAATTTGGTCCCCAAATTCACAACAATCCTAAAATTTGTGACACGTCTACCCCTTGATCTACCAAAGTTCAAACTATGGTCCACAAGATCGAATCCTAGGGAATGTACTAGTCCCATACCTAATACACTCCGAAAGACCGCCTGCTCTTGATACCAACCGAGACAGCCCGCACTTCCGGACTATTAAATCTAAATCGAAAATAAAACAAAATACAAATACTAATCCAAAATTTTATTACAATGGGGACAATACGAACGCGCAGCTAAAAGCGAAAGTCCAAAAGTAAATCCAATCCAATCCTAAGTCCTCGAAACTCCAATGTTATCCAACTCGAATTTTAAACGAAATCTGAAATATTAAAAGGATGAGCTACAAAGCCCAGCAAGTACAAATTGACTAACAATTTAACCGGAAAATAATGGGTGTTTTAATAAAATAATTTTTCTTAAAACAATAATAATTTTGTAAAATATTTTCTAAAATAAATCCAACCCAAAGTTTTATATTTTAAAATTCAGAATTTAAAATAGAACGGATTAGATTTTATAACAGATCAGATTGAATAAAACTGGATGAAATGATAATTCTTATAAATACTACAGTCTTGATCTACGGTCACACTTTGCCAGTAGCCGGCATCTTATTCTTATTCTTATTCTTATAGACCACACTTTGCCAGTGGTCGGCATCTAAAGTTCAATAGTTACGCGCCCTTAATAGGTATCTAAAGTTACACACTTGTGCGCCTAATAAGGATATCTAAGACTGGTTCCGGAACTATAGCGTAAATTATGAACGGGTTCGAAAACGTAGAGACTGGGTTTCAAAATATTCTCGTATCTTATTTCTTATACTTTTCGAAACAAAATTCTTATATCTTATACGAAATTCGAAAATCAGAGTATTACTACTTTTCCGAAAATAAAAGTAAGTCAAAAAGTACTTACCTCAGAGCCTGACCAGATCTAAATTTACTCTTTTTGACACTCTAAAAAATGTTTATCTTGGAAAACACAAAACATGTAAGTTGTAGGGAACGAAAATACCTTTCCGAAAAGTCCGGAATCAACAAATTCTGACATACGATGATTTTTTAATGAATTTTACAAGACTGCTGATTTTTATGAGTAAAAGACCTACGGATTTTATGAATATAAAAAAAGGAATACGAATATAGTGTATTTAAAACGATACAAAACCCTATTTCTTAACCAGCAAGTTATCCATATTAGAATCCAATCCAAATTTTAGACCTATAAATCTAATTCAATTTTAAATCCTAATCCTTATCCAATTTTAATCTTTTTTATTCTCTTATTCTATTATTAATCTAATTCTAAAAATTACGGGATATTACATACTACTCTCCATAAAAAGAATTTGGTCCCCAAATTCACAACAATCTTAAAATTTGTGACACATCTACCACTTGATCTACCAAAGGTCAAACTATGATCCACAAGATCGAATCCTAGGGAATGTACTAATCTCATACCTAATACATTCTGAAAGACCGCCTGCTCTAGATACCAACTGAGACAGCCCGCACTTCCGGACTATTAAATCTAAATCGAAAATAAAACAAAATACAATTACTAATCCAAAATTCTATTCCAATGGTAACAATACGAACGCGCAGCTAGAAGCGAAAGTCCAAAAGTCAATCCAATCCAATCCTAAGTCCTCGAAACTGCAATGCTATCTAACTCGAGTTTTAAACAAAACCTGAAATATTAAAAGGATGAGCTACAAAGCTCAGCAAGTACAAATTGACTAACTATTTAACCAGAAAATAATGGGTGTTTTAATGAAACGATTTTTCTCAAAACAATAATAATTTTGTAAAATATTTTCTAAAATAAATCCAACCCAAAATTTAATATTTTAAAATTCATAATTTAAAATAGAACGGAGCAGATTTTATAACGGATCAGTTTGAATAAAACAGAACGAAACGATATTTTTTATAAATACCACAGTCTTGATCTACGGTCACACTTTGCCAGTAGCCGGCATCTTATTCTAATTCTTATTCTTATTCTTATATACCACACATTGCCAGTGGTCGGCATCTAAAGTTCAATAATTACGCGCCCTTAATAGGTATCTAAAGTTGCACACTTGTACACCTAATAAGGGTATCTAAGACTAGTTATGGAACTATAGCGTAAATTACGAACGGGTTCGAAAATGTAGAGACTGGGTTTCAAAAGATTCTCGTATCTTATTTCTTATACAATTCAAAACAAAATTCTTATATCTCATACAAAATTCGAAAATCAGAGTATCAATACTTTTCCGAAAATAAAAGTAAGTCGGAAAGTACTTACCTCAGAGCCTAACCAGATCTGATTTTACTTCTTTTTCCCCTCTAAAAATGTTATCTTGGAAAACATAAAACACAAAACACAAAATTTGTAGAGAACGAAAAGACCTTTCCGAAAAGTCTGGAATCAACAAATTCTGACTTACGATGATTTTTCTACGAATTTTACAAGACTGGTGATTTTTATAAGAAAAAGACCTACGAATTTTATGAATATAAAAAGAGGAATACGAATATAGTGTATTTATAACGATACAAAACCCTATTTCTTAACCATCAAGTTATCCATATTAGAATCCAATCTAAAATTTAGGCCCATAAATCTAATTCAATTTTGAATCCTAATCCTTATCCAATTTTAATCCGTTTTATTCTATTATTAATCTAATTCTAAAAATTACGGGATATTACATACTATCCTCCTTAAAAGAATTTGGCCCCAAATTCACAACAATCCTAAAATTTGTGACACGTCTACCCCTTGATCTATCGAAGGTCAAACTATGGTCCACAAGATCGAATCCTAGGAAATGTACTAGTCTCATACCTAATACTCTTCGAAAGACCGCCTGCTCTTGTTACCAACCGAGACAGCCCGCACTTCCGGACTATTAAATCTAAATAAAAAATATAACATAATACAATTACTAATCCAAAATTTTATTACAATGGTGATAATACGAAAGCGCAGCTAAAAGCGGAAGTCCAAAAGTTAATCCAATCCAATCCTAAGTCCTCGAAACTCCAATGTTATCCAACTCGAGTTTTAAGCGAAACCTGAAATATTAAAAGGATGAGCTACAAAGTCTAGCAAGTACAAATTGACTAACTATTTAACCGGAAACAAAGGGTGTTTTAATAAAATAATATTTCTCAAAACAATAAAAATTTTATAAAAATTTTTCTAAAATAAATCCAACCCAAAGTTTTATATTTTAAAATTCTGAATTTAAAACAGAAAGGATTAGATTTTATAACAGATCAGATTGAATAAAACAGAACGAAATGATAATTCTTATAAATACCACTGTCTTGATTTACGGTCACTCTTTGCCAGTAGCCGGCATCTTATTCTTCTTCTTATTCTTATATACCACACTTTGCCAGTGGTCGGCATCTAAAGTTCAATAATTACGCGCCCTTAATAGGTATCTAAAGTTGCACACTTGTGCGCCTAATAAGGGTATCTAAGACTAGTTCCGGAACTATAGCGTAAATTACGAACCGGTTCGAAAACGTAAAGACTGGCTTTCAAAAGATTCTCGTATCTTATTTCTTATACAGTTCGAAACAAAATTCTTATATCTTATACGAAATTCGAAAATCAAGTATCAGTACTTTATCGAAAATAAAAGTAAGTCAAAAAGTACTTAACTCGGAGCCTGACCAGATCTGAATTTACTCTTCTTGACCCTCTAAAAAATGTTATCTTGGAAAACACAAAACACGAAAGTTGTAGAGAACGAAAAGTCCTTTTCGAAAAGTCGGGAATCAACGAATTCTAACTTACGATAATTTTTCTACGAATTTTACAAGACTGCTGATTTTTATGAGAAAAATACCTACGGATTTTATGAATATAAAAAGAGGAATACGAATACAGTGTATTTATAACGATACAAAACCCGATTTCTTAACCAGCAAGTTATCCATATTATAATCCAATCTAAATTTTAGGCGCATAAATATAATTCATTTTTAAATCCTAATCCTTATCCAATTTTAATCCTTTTTATTCTATTATTCTAGTATTAATCTAATTCTAAAAATTACGGGATATTACATACTACCCTCCTTAAAAAGAATTTAGTCCCCAAATTCACAACAATCCTAAAATTTGTGACACGTCTACCCTTTGATCTAACAAAGTTCAAACTATGGTCCACAAGATGGAATCCTAGGGAATGTACTAGTCCCATACCTAATACACTCCGAAAGACCGCCTGCTCTTGATACCAACCGAGACAGCCCGCATTTCCGGACTATTAAATCTAAATCGAAAATAAAACAAAATACAATTACTAATCCAAAATTTTATTACAATGGGGACAATACGAACACGCAGCTAAAAGCGAAAGTCCAAAACTCAATCCAATCCAATCCTAAGTCCTCGAAACTCCAATGCTATCCAACTCGAATTTTAAACGAAACCTGAAATATTAAAAGAATGAGCTACAAAGCCCAGCAAGTACAAATTGACTAACAATTTAACCAGAAAACAATGGGTGTTTTAATAAAATGATTTTTCTTAAAACAATAATAATTTTGTAAAATATTTTCTAAAATAAATCCAACCCTAAGTTTTATATTTTAAAATTCAGAATTTAAAATAGAACGGATTAGATTTTATAACAGATTAGATTGAATAAAACTGGATGAAATGATAATTCTTATAAATACTACAGTCTTGATCTACGGTCACACTTTGCCAGTAGCCGGCATCTTATTCTTATTCTTATTCTTATATACCACACTTTGCCAGTGGTCGGCATCTTAAGTTCAATAGTTACGCGCCCTTAATAGGTATCTAAAGTTGCACACTTGTGCGCCTAATAAGGGTATCTAAGACTAGTTCCGGAACTATAGCGTAAATTATGAACGGGTTCGAAAACGTAGAGACTGGGTTTCAAAATATTCTCGTATCTTATTTCTTATACAGTTCGAAACAAAATTCTTATATCTTATACGAAATTCGAAAATCAGAGTATCACTACTTTTCTGAAAATAAAAGTAAGTCAAAAAGTACTTACCTCAGAGCCTGACCAGATTTAAATTTACTCTTTTTGACCCTCTAAAAAATGTTATCTTGGAAAACACAAAACACATAAGTTGTAAAGAACGAAAATACCTTTCCGAAAAGTCCGGAATCAACGAATTCTGACTTACGATGATTTTTCTACGAATTTTACAAGACTGGTGATTTTTATAAGAAAAAGACCTACGGATTTTATGAATATAAAAAGAGGAATACGAATATAGTGTATTTATAACGATACAAAACCCTATTTTTTAACCAGCAAGTTATCCATGTTAGAATCCAATCCAAAATTTAGGCCCATAAAACTAATTCAATTTTGAATCATAATCCTTATCCAATTTTAATCCTTTTTATTCTCTTATTAATCTAATTCTAAAAATTATGGGATATTACATATTATCCTCCTTAAAAGAATTTGGTCCCCAAATTCACAACAATCCTAAAATTTGTGACATGTCTACCCCTTGATCTATCGAAGGTCAAACTATGGTCCACAAGATCGAATCCTAGGGAATGTACTAATCCCATACCTAATACTCTTCGAAAGACCGCCTGCTCTTGATACCAAACGAGACAGCCCGCACTTCCGGACTATTAAATCTAAATAAAAAATATAACAAAATACAATTACTAATCCAAAATTTTATTACAATGGTGACAATACGAAAGCGCAGCTAAAAGCGGAAGTCCAAAAGTTAATCCAATCCCATCCTAAGTCCTCGAAACTTCAATGCTATCCAACTAGAGTTTTAAGCGAAACCTGAAATATTAAAAGGATGAGCTATAAAGTCCAGCAAGTACAAATTGACTAACTATTTAACCGGAAATAATGGGTGTTTTAATAAAATAATATTTCTCAAAATAATAATAATTTTATAAAATATTTTCTAAAATAAATCCAACCCAAAGTTTTATTTTTTAAAATTCAGAATTTAAAACAGAAAGGATTAGATTTTATAACAGATCAGATTGAATAAAACAGAACGAAATGATAATTCTTATAAATACCACTGTCTTGATTTACGGTCACCCTTTGCCAGTAGCAGGCATCTTATTCTTATTCTTATTCTTATATACCACATTTTGCCAGTGGTCGGCATCTAAAGTTCAATAATTACGCACCCTTAATAGGTATCTAAAGTTGCACACTTGTGCGCCTAATAAGGGTATCTAAGACTAGTTCCGGAACTATAGCGTAAATTACGAACGGGTTCGAAAATTTAAAGATTGGGTTTCAAAAGATTCTTGTATCTTATTTCTTATATAGTTCGAAATAAAATTCTTATATCTTATACGAAATTCGAAAATTAAAGTATTAATACTTTTCCGAAAAAAAAGTAAGTCGGAAAGTACTTAACTCAGAGCCTGACCAGATCTGATTTTACTCTTTTTTCCCCTCTAAAAATGTTATCTTGGAAAACACAAAACACAAAATTTGTAGAGAACGAAAAGACCTTTCGGAAAAGTCTGGAATCAACGAATTCTGACTTACGATGATTTTTCTACGAATTTTACAAGACTGGTGATTTTTATAAGAAAAAGACCTACGGATTTTATGAATATAAAAAGAGAAATACGAATATAGTGTATTTATAACGATACAAAACCCTATTTCTTAACCAGCAAGCTATCCATATTAGAATCCAATCCAAAATTTAGGCCCATAAATCTAATTCAATTTTAAATCCTAATCTCTATCCAATTTTAATCCTTTTTATTCTATTATTCTATTAATAATCTAATTCTAAAAATTATGGGATATTACATACTACCCTCCTTAAAAATAATTTGATCACCAAATTCACAACAATCCTAAAATTTGTGACACGTCTACCCCTTGATCTACAAAAGGTCAAACTATGATCCACTAGATCGAATCCTAGGGAATGTACTAGTCACATACCTAATACTCTCCGAAAGATCGCCTGCTCTTGACACCAACCGAGACAACCCGCACATCCGGACTATTAAATCTAAATCGAAAATAAAACAAAATATAATTACTAATCCAAATGTTTATTACAATTGTGACAATACGAACACGCAGCTAAAAGCGAAAGTCCAAAAGTCAATCCAATCCAATCCTAAATCCTCGAAACTCCAATGCTATCCAACTCGAGTTTTAAACGAAACCTGAAATATTAAAAGAATGAGCTAAAAAGCCCAGCAAGTACAAATTGACTAACTATTTAACCGGAAAACAATGGGTGTTTTAATAAAATGATTTTTCTCAAAATAGTAATAATTTTGTATAATATTTTCTAAAATAAATCCAACCCAAATTTTATATTTAAAATTCAGAATTTAAAACAGAACGGATTAGATTTTATAACATATCAGATTGAATAAAACAGAACGAAATAATAATTCTTATAAATACCACAGTCTTAATCTACGGTAACACTTTGCCAGTTCCCGGCATCTTATTCTTATTCTTATTCTTATATACCACACTTTGCCAGTGGTCGGCATCTAAAGTTCAATAATTACGCGCCCTTAATAGGTATCTAAAGTTGCACACTTGTGCGCCTAATAAGGGTATCTAAGACTAGTTCCGGAACTATAGCGTAAATTACGAACGGGTTCGAAAACGTAGAGACTAGGTTTTAAAAGACTCTCGTATCTTATTTATTATACGATTCGAAATAAAATTCTTATATCTTATACGAAATTCGAATATCAGAGTATCAATACTTTTCCGAAAATAAAAGTAAGTAAAAAAGTACTTATCTCAGAGCCTGACCAGATCGGAATTTACTCTTTTTGACCCTCTAAAAAATGTTATCTTGGAAAACAGAAAATACCAAAGTTGTAGAGAACGAAAAGACCTTTCCGAAAAGTCCGGAATCAACAAATTCTTACTTACGATAATTTTTCTACAAATTTTACAAGACTGCTGATTTTTATGCGAAAAAGACCTACGGATTTTATGAATATAAAAAGTGGAATACGAATATAGTGTATTTATAACGATACAAAACCCTATTTCTTAACCAGCAAGTTATCCATATTAGAATCTAATCCAAATTTTAGGCCCATAAATCTAATTCAATTTTAAATCCTAATCCTTATCCAATATGAATATAAAAAGAGGAATACGAAGCCTAAGTAATAAGATCCTGGTTATGATCCCTGAAACGAACAACGAGAACGAGACTTAAGCAAACCATAAAATAAATAAGCAACTAAGGATCAAGCTTATGTAAATAGCAAGGAGATTAACCAAATAATTAAGTACTAATCAAGAGGATAAGAGCAAGATGATGTCATCAAACCACAAGGAATTGACAAATGACAAAAAAAAATGATGCAAGGATGATGATGTAAGTAAAGAAGAAGATATTTATGCAAGGATTGATTGTAGCCAAGCATTTTAACCCTTGATTAACCAAGGTTAAGCTAACCAAGCCATTAAACACCACACAATCATCAAAGCAAAAGCAAGAAGCATTTCACTTCCATTTTCATCTCTTTCACTTCAACTTTTCATAGTAATACAAGAAGAAGAAAATCAAAACTCAAGCTCCATTCAATCATAAATCAAGAGGTTTGTCTATTTGGATTCCATATTTCATAGATTAGATATGCCATGATTTTGAGCTCTAGATTCCAAGGTTTACTAAGCTAATCAATTCATCAAAGTTCTTGATGAATAGTGTTTTCAATAAACTAACTTTGTGTTTTCTTGATTTGTTTGTAAGATTCAAGCTTGTATAAGGATAGATCAAGGTTCTTAAGGCTCCATAGAAAATTTATTCTCATAAAACAAGGTATAAAACTTCAAAACCCTTTAGTACTAAGTTTGTTTGCTTGAGTTATGTGATGGTTTGGATGGATAAGTAGTAATTTGAATGATAAGCATGAATTGGAGTTTTGATTGTTAAGTAGTTTAGTTGTTTATGAAAATGGTACAATATTGGATTGAATTGAGGTTCTTGAGATTATTTTGACTTAAATCAGTAGCCTAGGTATGGATCTTGAGTTGTTGTGGATTGGTGGTTTGATGTGAATTGGTATGGTAAAATTTGGGAATCGCTAAAAGTATATCTGTCATAATGCCCGTTTTCCTAGAAACTGTTTTTGTGCTTAACTCTTGGACCCGAGAACTCACTGTTATGAATTAAACATTAGCATGGTTAGATAGTTTATGTTTTAAGCTTCATTTTGATATGTGGTTTGCTTAGATCCGATTTATGGTTTAAGAGAAACGACTGTTTTAAGTAATGGCGTTTCACGAACGAACCCTTACCCCTCGCGTAACTTTGAGACTATGTTTAAGGCCCTTAAAAGACTAACAGGATCACGAAATAATTATGTAAAGTGAATTAGACAGTTGGTAAAGTCCTCGCGAAAGAGTCGCCTTAAAACTTTTAACGTTTAATTTTATAAAAATGGCGGAGCCGAGGGAACGCGAGCAACTTATGTAAATCTTTAAGCATAAAAGCGAGCGTTAGGGTATGAATAAATAAAATCCATTTTCTTAAGCGACCGAGGATTAGTGCCGGATTATGTGTTGTTTATAGGTTACTGAACTCATCCCATACCCATTTCCAACCTAGATCACTCAGGCAAGTTTTCTACCCGTATTACTGTTGTTGTGATGTTATATATATATATATGCATTGGGCCTGTTTGGCAATCCACTTATAAGCCACTTATGGGGTATAAGCCCGTAACAGCTTATCGATGAGTGTTTGTCGATCCAATTTATAAGCTGAATTTACAACTTATAAGCTAATAAGTTGAATGTTAGTAACGACGTACTTTTTCTTAACTTATTTTGATTTTTTGCTGATTTATTAACCTCAATTTTAAAATTTATATTTTAAAAATATTAATCTAACTTAAAATTCAAAATTTTATATTATTATATATAATAATTATATATTTTAGTTCATTTAAGAGAATTTTATTTAACTTATAAGTAAAATTATCCAAACACTTATTTAACTTATAAGTATTCTTTTACTTATCACTTATAATCCACTTATTCATTTTAAGGCATAAGTTACTTATTTTCAGATTTCCCAAACAGGCACATTATCTTGATATAAGTGCATGAGTATTGTTAGCAAATCTTGCGATTATTGTTGCATATATATTTTGGGAAGCATATTGATATGATATATATATATATATATGCATGTGTGCGTGTTTCGAAATCTTGATATTTCATTGTCAATACAATTGCTTATAAACTGCATAATACATATGCTAGAGATAAGCAGTATTTGTGTATACCCTTAGTATAGGGTACCCAAAGTTGAATATTTTTCTAAACCGGGAGGCGATGTTCCCGAGTATATTATAAATAGTTTCTATAACTATTAATCGAATAAGGTATATTCGATAGTTTTGAATAATAATCAAACATTAGTTTCGATTATCCAAATAAATATTTTACTTTCGTATAAGTATATCTTTTGCTAATTATTATTCGTTTCAAGTATTAGTTTAAAAACTTTTACTTCATTTAATTTTATAAAAGCTATTCTTTATTGGAATATTATTTAAAGAATAAAATTTGAATATCCTCTAATATTTTAAAACTGATTTATTTTATTAAATCATCTTTACCTCAAACGTTTTCAAAAATGTTTTCAAATCTTCAAAAGCAGATCCCAAAACTCATTTTTAATTTAAATCTATCCTTTCGTGGGGGGGTTCAATACTCGCTCAAAATCTGAGGGATCCGGTTCCGTCGTGTATTTTTGTCACAAGGAAGTTGCTGATTTGATAAAAGAGTTTGAATACTTGCCCAACATTCAGGAAGTAAGTCCATCTAAATGCGTCGGCGTAGGCGACATAGACCGGGGTACGGTTTATCAAAGTGTAAGAGGCTGGGTGATAGTCCATCAACGCGTAAGAGGCCGGGTGACGGTCCAGCATAAGGTTCTAATGCGGCCAAGGTGATGACCGGAGAGGAATTCATCCATCTACTAGTAGGGAAGTTACTTGATTGATATCTTTGCCTGATCAGCAAGGTATCGGGTTTATGCAAAAGCTTTCCTCCTTCTAAAATCATTTGGTATTAGAACTCTGTTTATACTTTTCATAACAGAGGGTTTCAAGGAGTGTATGAAAGAGATGTATATATATATATATGGATCTCGTAACTTCATTTCTTTTTAATGATATTTCAAAGATTGATTATATACAAGTCTTGTCTTGTAGCATCATCTATGTGATGAACTTTTAAAACTAATTATACTTTGAACAGTGGTAGTACAAGTAGTATTCGGAAAAGATATAAGTATATTGGAGTATTTTGTAACTTCGTCATTTTAAATTTATATTTAGTAAAAAATTATTCTATGCATAAAAAGATTTTCAAAAAGATACCGGAAAGGATACTTTGCACTATTGAGCAAAATATATACATTTTAAAAGTATATATTATATATATATATATATATTGAGTATTTTGCGACTTCGTCGCGTTAAGATATCAAACTTGGTTCATTGTTGCTTGACCAAGACTTTCATAAATACTATGAGAATGCTCATATAATGTTAATTAATATACATGTTATTTTGGTGAACTGTTTTGCACACCCTTGCTTCATTTCTTCATAACACAACAACAACTAGGCGAGATGAACATGACCAATCTCCCAATTCGCGAACAGATTGGAAATATTCTGTAGCTTCCTGTAGGTGTTGATGCCGCTATGCCGAGGTAGGAGCTATCAATAGGCTAGTCTTTCAACTTTGATGTACCAGACTTGTGTATATCTATGAATTCTTATAATGGCAAATAACATGTAAATTTGTTTAGAAACCATTTTAAGGTGTAATGACTTATAATTGTGGATAATATGACTTATATTATTTTTGATATTCATCTCTGAGACTATAATTTGTGGTGTGTATACGTTTGTGGGGTCACAGTGCGCAGTAGTTGGCTGTTTATTAAGATTAAGTGTTACTAGTGGAAATAGAACTCGTGATAACCCGGATCCTCGACCCCGAATTTGGGGGTGTTACAAAGATGGACGGGGAGAACAGTAACAATCAACAACGAAAATCAGAACAACAATGGAAATCAGGGCAACAATGGTGAAGAAGGAAACTTTTTTGATCAACTAGCTGAAACTCTAGCCGTACTTGTGAATCAGCAACCGAAACAAAATATCGTCTCTCAGTTCAAGCGTTTGAACCCGCCAACTTTTGATGGAGCAACAGACCCAGCTATCATCGAGATGTGAATACAAGAGATGGAAAAAGCTTTCAGACTTCTAGGAAACAGTGAGTAGCAGAAGGTAACTTTAGCTTTGTATCAATTGCAAAGAAGTGCTTACAACTGGTGGCCCATAGAAAAAAGGAAGATCGAGACTGAAAATCTTGAAGAAAATCCTGAACTGTACACTTGGGCAAAGTTCAAGAAGGATTTGGAGGACAAGTATTTTCCGAGAATAGTTCGTCTACAGAAAGATAAGGACTTCATTCAGATTCAGCAAGGTGGAAGGTCCGTCATTGAAAACAAAGCAGAATTTGTAAAGCTTGTGAAGTACGCGCCGACCTTAGTGGTAGATGAGAGCAGCAAAGCACGAAGATTAGAAGAGGGGCTTCGAAGCGACATCAGGAACTTTGTTGCACCTTTTGAACTTCATACATACAAGGATGTCCTCAACAAATATTTAGTGATCGAGAGAGGCTTGGCAGAATCTGAGAAGGCAACTAGCAGCTGGAATAAGAGGCGGTTCACTCAAAGTGGTGGACAATCTTTTCAAGGGGGCATTCAAGAAATAATACGTGTATGATCAAGTTAGTGCTCAAGGAAATCAAGAAAATTGCACTCGATTAGTGGAAACCATGTACACACAGAATGTCGTTGGAACAAAGGTGCGAGTTTTCATTGCAGGGAACTCAGACACAGAATTGCTTAATGTCCTAACAATTTGCCACCAAGGAAGGAAGCGGATAACAAGATGGACAAATGACGTGTGTTTCAGCTCACGGAAGATGACAACTATCGCAATTAAGGTGTGGATTAATTTCTTACATGACTTATTTAATTTAATTTTTTTGAATTTGGGGACCAAATTCTTTTAAAGGAGGGAAGAATGTAAAATCCGTGATTTTTTTTTATTTTTTATTAGATATTAGAATCACTTTATTTAGATAATAGATAATATTTTATTTATAATACTCCGGAAACTTTTGTGCAAGCTAATTGATTTGTGATAAAATTTGTTATAAGTGGAAAGAAGTGTATGAATAATTTAGAAAATCGAAATCTTTTAAATTCGATATTAATGGTATAGATTATTTTAATTTTTGTAATTACTTGGAAAGGTTGAAGAAACTTTAGCACCAAGATTTAAATTTACCTTATTAAATTTAGGGTCTGTGTGTTTGTGTGCCTGTATAAGAACCCCGTAAATAATTGACAAGACCTGTACAAAATTCGTTCGTCTGAGAGGTACTTTTTCTTAAGCTTTGATTTTTATTAATTATTATATTCGTGTTTCCATGACATGCTTCTCAATATGAGATTACCGTGTTTAATTTCTTATTGAAGTTCAATGACAGTTAGAGGTGGCCAACAGTGCGGGCCGTGCGGTCCGGGCCGGGTCGGAAGCGGGTTGGACCCGAAAATAACGAACACTGAACCGGCACGTTAATTAAACGAATCGGGCCGGGCCGGGCTTGAATCGACAGAAGCAAACTCGTACCCGACACTGAACTCGTGAGGGAGCTGTGTGGGCCGCGGGTTGAAGGGTTCGGGCTCCGGGTTTAAATATCCTCGTCATCAAACTAGCTATCAATTGATTTAAGCACAGTCACTATTCATGAGAACCAAGATGAGAGAAAGAAATATATTGAAGTTGTAGTTGTCCACACTTCATAAATTGTAAAATATAGATACAAGTGGACAGTCTATATTACTTGCCTGAACTCGTAGTATTACTCATTTGGTTTTCATTGCCAAGTAAACCACACATAATCAATAAAATGTTTAAAATATTAACATATTTAATTGGGAATTGAGATTCAAGCCTGCACACCCGCGAACCTGTGCGGGCTGTGCGGGTCTGTAACCACGTGCAACTCGCCCGGGTTTAACGTGGACGGGTTAGTGCGGGCCGGTCCCGGTCCCGGTTCTCCAGTATTATATTCGTAACCGGCTCGATTGATTTAATGAATTGTGCGGGTTTGAACCGGCCCGGTTCGGGCCGAATAATTACGGGTTTCCGTACGAACCGGTCCCGAATGTGCGGTTCAAACCCGCACATTTGGCCAGCTCTAATGACAGGGTTTAACAAATTCATGCATGTTTTCGAGGGAAAAAAAAGAAAGTTAATTTTGATGATTTGAATTTTGTTTGCGTGAGCTATTAGTTATTCTTTGATTAAATAAATGTATTCTTCATGATTTTATATGCTATATGCATACATGATTGAAGCTTCTGGACTGTAGATAATAATTAAGTGCATTAGTTGGTCTTTGTAATGTGTAAAACCATGTGTGATTTGGTTAATTAAAAATTATTTTGTGCACGTTAATATGCATGCATGACAAGATATTGATTAGCAGGGTCTCGTTAAGTGAATTCAACTGGTTAGTATATTTACTCCCTTCGTCTAATTTATTTGTCTTATTTGACTTTTGTGGTCAAATTGACCCAACTTTGACCATAAATTAAACATCATTCTTTCATTATTTTTAAAAACTGAAAAATATATATTAAAATAGATTACATGTACTTTCTAGTGATATCATTTTTATTAAAAATTTCGATTATATACCATATGAAATTTTTGTTCAAAATTTGGTTAATTTGAACATAAAAAATCAGGCATGATAGATAAATTGAAACGAAGAGAGTAATTATCAATTAAAATTATATGGAACAAATAGTTGACAACCTGTTTTGTTGAGTTTAAGTGCTACGTGCTGGTTCAGTGCAATATTACTAATAGAAACATTGTTTTTGAACAATGATTAACTGATTAATATGTTATTAATTAAATTTATAGGATTGTTCGTGTATTAGTTTTTGGGATTGGTTATCGAACTCGAGGTAAGTGACTTTTCGTTGCTCATTTAAATTATTAAATCTGTTCTGTTTTTGAAATATTTTGATCATATAATTTCTGCAAAATTGTGATATCGAAAATAGAATTTAGAAAAGATTATTATTATAGAATTCCCCGGTTTTAGATTGCGCACCGAATTAGAGAACCAGATCACTTGGCAGTGTGATACATAGAACATATAACTAGTTTTACGCACATTCCGGAACACAAAGATGCCTTGTTGAGTTTATCTTAACGCGAACGTAAACTAGTCTCCATCGAATTATAGAGCCGTCTCGTTGGCATAGTGTGTGTAATTTAGATTTGTGGGAATAAAAATATTTTTGTTCTATTTAAGATTATTTGATCGATTTAGAAATTCAGATTTTTTGAAATTATTGAAAAAGATATTTTGGAGCCGTCATACGATGGTTACTTGTTGGGTTTTGTAGCTAATTATTTTTAACATATTTCAGGTTTCGGCTTTGGAAGCTAAGGATGTGAATTGTGTGGATTTTCGTGCTATTTGATTTTGAATAAAGATTATCATTTTTATCGAATAATTTGATTATCTGTTAGACATTTGTTTATCGCATTTATGGAGTTGCGTCTCCAGTTTTATAGTGTGGTTTTGTTTAAGTTTGAACGTTGCCTGGACTCTTTTGATTATTTTTTTATTTATTGAAATAAGAACCAATTTTACTTAAGTTTATTTAGAATTAATAGTTCGAAAGGTTGGGTTGTTTACAGTTATAAAATAAATAACATACTAAAAACAATTATATGATTTGTCTCCTGGTCGTTTAATGCACAAAATTTAAAAATTCTTAAAGTTAAAAATGAAATCAGAAACATCCCAAGCGATCCAAATTTTACCAACATCTCTGAAAACAGCAACATCACAATTAACCATATCACATAAAAACCATTATTAGCCAATTGTTCAGAAAACACCAATCGCATAAAATGAAATTGGAGAAGCGGCACCACAACTATCTACATGTTGGATACTAACTATAAACATGTCGAAGGCATCCCAACTATCTACATGTCGGATACCATCTATAAATATGCCGAAAGTGTAAACAGGTGAAGGATAAACAATCTTTGGTTGTAAAAGTTGATCTCTTACAACAATTACCACCCAAATTCGATGAAGGCTTTCCAGATCACCAAAAATATCAATAAACTTGTCCTCAATAGATCTAACAGTAAATAAATCAAATCAAAACTAAACAAAAACATAACAAAACACCCCAAAAGAAGAGACATACAAACACAAAAAAATGGGGTTTATTGAAATAAAATTAACGAGAACAGAAAAAATGAAGGGATTGGGGTTTTTCACCGGAAAAAATCAGTAAAAATTCCTCGATTAACTTGAGAAAGAACAAATTTCGGGAGAGGAGACGAGAGAGGCGGCTGTAAAATTTATTACAATTTCATTGCAAGTTTTTAAAAACTAGTGTATGTGCAAGACATCTAAACATATTAATTTACTTTACCGTTTAAATATGAATTGATTTTAAATTAAACAAACTGGTAAGATAAAAATCAGTAGAATTTGGCTCACTAAGTGCATGTTTGGGAACCGCCCCCTTCGAGTTAAATGGCTATAAAAGCTCTTTTAACTTTCTGCTAGCTGTTTGGATAATATAAATATTAATCAAATTTGTCTACTTGTTTGATGGGAGGTCGAATTTCATTTTTCATTTTTCATTTTTCCTTCGATGCACTTTTCTTTGGTTTCAAATCCTAGTATGTGTGTATATTAAATTGTATTTTTAAATTTTATCCGGTTATATAAATGTATTGAAATTGTTATGTTAGAAATTTATTTTTTGTTCATTTGTTCAAGTTCTAAATATTTTTTTGTTTATTTATTTTAGTTAATAAGTATGGCCCAAAATACTCACTAATGTTTCAACTAGCTCAAAATATCTACCTGACACTCTATTTTCAAGACTCAATGAGTTTTAAAATTTCTTCCGTTAATTATTATTTTTATTTTAAAAAATTTAAATATGTGGTTAGTGAATTTTAAAATACGTGCACAAGTACAAAGAATCATAAAAATATTTTTTTCCCAATTTGTTCTTTTAAATATTTTATTTATAGATTAAAATTATTGTTAAATTTTGATTTTTCAAAATAAGAATATTAACTCATAAGTTAAATGTACCAAACACACATCACCAACTTATACCTAAATTTATGTAAACGCCTAAATAACTTATAAGTTACGATATTCATATCACTTATACGACACTTATCAAGTTTAAATTATAAGTTACATTTTTAAGAAACCCCTAAGGAACCCTAAACGGGGGGCTGTCAAAAAATTCGAAAAATCCGATCTTCGTCTAAAAAATCAGTATTCGTATCCGAAATAAAGCGGATATTATCTGTATCCGAAACAAAGTGGATATTATACGTATTTGAATCCGATGATTGCGGTTACGGATACGGATATAGGCATATTCTGTTAGATATATTTGATAATGTCATGGCTAATATATTTTATGTTTAGCTTTCAGATCTTACGTGAACAGGATAAATCAGTACTTAACTGTTGATCAGTACTTATACTGGAAGTCAGGACTTAAGGATATCAGTACTTATATTATCAGGAGATAATCATCAGAAGATAGATATCAGAACTTAAGTGCTGAAGGATAATCAGATAAGGACAGTAGCTGATTAAAGGAAAGAAGATCGAGATAAACATAAGAAGAGATATGCATGAAGAAGGAATTTCGTGAAGAATGAAATACTTGGAAGAATAGATATCTGATTGATATATTTTAGGAAGCAGAATTATATTCCATATCAATTAGCGATTATCTTGTAACTGTGTAGTATATAAACACAGACATAGGGTTTACACTATAAGTGTTATCATTATTAGAAAAGATTATTGATTGTAACCCTAGCAGCTCTCGTGATATTTGTTCATCACTGAGAGGTAACAGTTCCATACTGTAACAGAGTTTATTGTTTCAATAAAGTTTGTTTTCTGTTACTTAAGTTCTTAAAGTTCGATTTAAGTGTACTATACACTGTATTCACCCCCTCTACAGTGTGTGTGTGACCTAACAATTGGTATCAGAGCCTATCTGTTAACTTACATACAGTTAAAGATCCAAACACAATCATGTCGGACACAGAAACTCCAACTAAGCCTACCACAACTGAGGAACCACCAAAGACACAAATTCAGAGTCGGTATGAGACCATCAGAGTCCCCATACTGAGACCATCTGAATATCCCATATGGAAGGTAAGGATGACCATGTTCCTGGAAGTAACAGATCCAGAATACCTGGATAGAATCAAGGAAGGTCCTCACAAACCAACCAAACTCGCTGTTGCAGTTGCAGGTGAAGCAGCAAAGACCGTACCAAATGAGAAGAGTGATTATACTGCTGAGGACATAGCATCAATTGCTAAGGATACTAAGGTACGACACTTACTGCATAGTGCCATTGATAATGTAATGTCAAACAGGGTAATCAACTGCAAGACTGCTAAGGAGATATGGGATGCTCTGGAAACAAGGTGTCAGGGAACTGACACAATTAAGAAGAACAGGAAGACAATACTCACTCAAGAGTATGAACACTTTGACTCAAAGACTAATGAGTCATTGAATGATTTATATGATAGATTTGTCAAACTTTTGAATGATTTGTCATTGGTTGATAAAGAGTATGATCTTGAAGATTCAAACCTTAAGTTCTGTTAGCTCTTCCTAAATGCTGGGATTTGAAGGCAACGACAATAAGAGACAACTATAATCTTGATGAAACAACTCTTGACGAAATCTATGGAATGCTCAAGACTCATGAGCTGGAGATGGAACAAAGAAGCAAGAGGAAAGGAGGAAAGTCAAGGACAGTTGCTCTTAAGGATGAAAAAGAATTCCCCAAAGCAGCTTCCTCAAAGAAAGACAAGGGTAAAGCTCTTTTCATAAAGTCTGATACTGAGTCATCAAGTGCTGAGAGTGATGATGACTCAGATTCTGAAAGCTTGCCTGAGACTGATGCTGATGAGGAGATGATGAAGCTGTGTGCTCTTATGGTGAAAGGAATCACAAAGATTGCATACAGGAAGTTCAGGGAAGGGAAAGAAGTTTTCCAGGAAAAGCATAAGTTCTGATAAGAAGAATTTCAGAAGATCTGAAGGCAGAGGAGGAAAGTCTGACAGAGGAGATTACACCAATGTTAAATGCTATAACTGTGGTGAGAAAGGCCACATATCTCCTGACTGCAAGAAGGTAAAGGGTGACAGAGGCAAGGCTCTTGTCACAAAGCAGAAAAACTGGACAGACACCTCAGACTCTGAAAGTGAGGAGAACTATGCATTGATGGCAAATGCTGATAAAGAAAGTGCTGAGAGCAGTTCTGAAGCTGCTGAAACAAAGGTACCTCAGACTACTTATGCTTTTCATACTGATGATATTAATGAGTTGAGAAGATATCTTAAAACCATGTTTGTTAGCTATAGAGACCAAATTTTAACATGTGAAAGATTAACTTCTGAAAATCTTGCATTTAAGAAAAGGAATGATTTCTTAGAAAAAGAGTTAGTCATGTTCCATCAAACTCAGAAGGATAGAGATGATGCTTTTTATGTTAGGAATGAAGTGCTAAAATTAAATGAATCTCTAAAAACTGAGTTAGAAAAGGAAAGAGAGATTATCAGGACTTGGACTAACTCTGGCAAAACAACTCAAAATTTGCTAAGTAGTGGAAACTGGAAAGATGGCTTAGGTTATGGAGAAGATAAGAATGATAAAGGAACTGAAGAAATTAAGCCTGTTGTTAAGAAAAAGCCAAAGTTTAAACCTATTAAGTTTGTAACTGTAAAGTCTGAAAATGAGAAATCAGAAGTTAAAGAGGAATTAACTTCTGACAAACTAAAACAGGAAAAGACAGCTGAAGTGAACATAGGCTTAATGACAAAGAAGCAGCTTAAGCATAAGCTGAATGATGTCAAGAATGCAAACAAGGTAAAATCACCTAGGAAAAATAGGAATGGAAAGGAAGGTGTGAATAAAAGCAATGATTATAAACCTGTTCCTGATGCTCCTAGGAAAACATGTCATAACTGTGAAAGTTCTAACCATCTGGCTTCTTTTTGCAGGAAGAATAAGAATATTAACTCCTTACCTTCAAAATCAGGAGTTAAGAGTCAGTCTGTTAGATACAAACCACAAAATCCTTGTTTTCATTGTGGTAGTTTATGGCATTCCATTTATACTTGTAAGGAATATCATAGTTTGTACTATGATTATTATCAAATAAAACCTTCTTTGAAGAAAGTTTCCATTGTTCCTTCTAGTGTAAATTCTGATTCAAAGTCTGATAGTGTAAATTCTGATAAGAAAAATGTTAACATAAACTCTGATGCTAAAACCGCTGCAAATGTTAACAAACTTAATAAGGCCAAAGGATCCAAGCAAGCCTGGGTCCTTAAAACTAATAATTAGTGGTCTTTGTGATTGCAGGGCAACAGGAAAAATATTCTAGTTCTGGACAGTGGATGTTCAGGACATATGACTGGAGATAAGGCCCTGCTATCACACTTTGTGGAGAAAGCTGGCCCAAGTGTTTGTTATGGAGATGGCAATATTGGAAAAACATTGGGATATGGCAATATCAATCTTGGAAATGTCATAATTAAACAAGTAGCTCTGGTCTCAGGACTTAAACACAACCTACTGAGTATAAGTCAAATCTGTGACAGAGGTTATCATGTTGATTTCTTTGAAGAACACTGTGAAATTGTGAGTAAATCTAAAGGCAAAGTTATTCTGAAAGGATACAGATGTGGTAACATTTATGAAGCTAAGCTTTCAACAAGTACTGATGGCTCTGCAATCTGTCTGTTAAGTAGAACATCAATTGAAGAAAGCTGGAATTGGCATAAGAAACTCTCTCATTTAAATTTCAACAATATAAATGAACTGGTCAAGAAAGATCTTGTGAGAGGATTACCAAACACAGTATTTGCTCCCGATGGTCTTTGTGATTCATGTCAGAAAGCCAAACAAAGAAAATCTTCATTCAAGAGCAAGACTGATTCATCAATTCTTGAGCCTTATCATCTTATACATGTTGATCTATTTGGTCCAGTAAATGTCATGTCTATTGCAAAGAAGAAGTATGCGTTGGTCATAGTGGATGAGTTCACCAGATACACATGGGTGTATTTCTTGCACACAAAAAGTGAAACTGCATCTATCTTGATTGATCATGTCAAACAGCTGGATAAAATGGTCAAAGATTCTGTGAAAATTTTAAGGACTGATAATGGCACTGAGTTCAAGAATTTGATAATGGAAGAGTTCTACAAGAGCCATGGAATAAAGCAGGAATTTTCTGCTCCTGGAACTCCACAGCAAAATGGAGTTGTTGAAAGGAAGAATAGAACTCTCATTGAAGCTGCACGTACAATGCTTGAAGAAGCAAAGCTTCCAACCTATTTCTGGGCTGAAGCTGTGTAGACTGCTTGTTTTACTCAAAATGCAACACTCATTAACAAGCATGGAAAAACACCATATGAGATGGTGAAGAAAAAGAAGCCAAATCTGAAATATTTTCATGTATTTGGATGCAAGTGTTTTGTTCTCAAGACTCATCCTGAACAGCTATCAAAGTTTGATCTAAAAGCTGATGAAGGAATCTTTGTTGGATATCCACTTTCCACAAAAGCCTTCAGAGTCTATAATTTGAGAACAAGAGTGGTCATGGAATCTATCAATGTCTCTTTTGATGACAAGAAGATTACTGGTCTTGAAGATTTCATCGACCATGATCAGCTGAGATTTGAAAATGAAGACTCAAATTCTGATACTGAAAATCCTGACAGTCTAAGTCCTGATACTGTAAACTCTGATGGATTAAACTCTGATGTTATTGAAACTGTGGTGACTACGTCAAAGGAAGATGCACCTATGCAGGGGGAGCATACTCAAGATCCTACCACATCTCAAGAAACATCAGAACATGCATCTGGCTCTTCAAGTTCTGATTCGTCAAGTTCTGATAAGCCAAGTTCTGATAGTGCTGAAAATCTAAATACTGAAGAATCCAACTCAGAGAGCATAGTTTCAGGGGGAGCATCAGAAAATGAAAATGAAGATAGCATGGATCATGGGGGAGCATCCAGTTCTAGAGAAAACCTTCCATCTGCAAGGAAGTGGACAAAATCACATACACCTGATTTGATAATTGGAAATCCTGATGCAGGTGTCAGAACTAGAACAGGTACTTCAAATGAATGTCTTTACAATTCTTTTGTCTCTCATACTGAGCCAAAGAAAGTGGAAGAAGCTCTTCAAGATGCTGATTGGGTACAAGCAATGCAGGAAGAGTTGAATGAATTTGAAAGAAACAAAGTCTGGACCCTAGTACCAAGACCAAAGAATAGATCTGTTGTTGGTACAAAGTGGGTATTCAGAAACAAAACTGACAGTGATGGCATAATTACAAGGAATAAGGCAAGGCTGGTTGCAAAAGGATATTCTCAACAGGAGGGAATTGATTATGATGAAACATTTGCACCAGTTGCTAGGTTAGAAGCCATAAGGATATTTTTGGCTTATGCTGCTCACAAAAAGTTTACTGTCTTTCAAATGGATGTGAAAAGTGCTTTTCTCAATGGAGAATTGGAGGAAGAGGTATATGTTGAACAACCTCCAGGTTTTGTAGATACAAAACATCCAGACTATGTCTACAGACTTGACAAAGCACTTTATGGACTTAAGCAAGCTCCTAGAGCATGGTATGAGACTTTAGCTCAGTTTCTTCTGGAAAGTGGATTCCACAGAAGGACAATAGACAAAACACTGTTCTACCTCAACCATGGAAAGGACTTACTTCTGGTCCAGATTTATGTTGATGATATCATCTTTGGATCTACAAATGACAAACTTTGCAAGAAGTTTACCAAACTAATGCAGTCAAGATATCAGATGAGTATGATGGGGGAACTTAGCTATTTTCTGGGCCTTCAAGTCAAGCAGAATGAGGAAGGCACTTTTATTTGTCAAACCAAGTACACCAGAAACTTGCTAAAGAAATTTGGAATGCAAGATTGTTCAAGTGCATCCACTCCAATGGCCACTGCAACAAAACTGGATAAGGATACCGGTAAATCAGTATATATTACTGACTACAGAGGTATGATTGGCTCTCTACTCTATCTAACTGCTAGTAGACCTGATATCATGTATGCTACCTGTCTTTGTGCAAGATTTCAAGCAGATCCAAGAGAACCTCACTTAACAGCTGTAAAAAGAATCTTTAAGTATCTTAAAGGAACAGCTGCTCTGGGATTATGGTATCCTAGAGAATCAGATTTTAAACTAATAGGTTACTCATATGCAGATTTTGCAGGTTGCAAAATTGACTAGGAAAAGCACAAGTGGAAGCTGCCAATTTCTTGGAGGCAGATTGGTTTCTTGGTACAGCAAGAAACAAAAGTCGATTTCCACATCAACTGCAGAAGCAGAGTATATTGCTGCAGGAAGCTATCGTGCACAGATTCTTTGGATGAAGAATCAGTTACTGGATTATGGGTTAACATATTTCAAAATCCCTATTTACTGTGATAATCAAAGTGCTATTGCTATGACAGGTAATCCAGTTCAACACTCAATGACAAAGCACATCAGCATCAGGTACCACTTCATCAGGGAACATGTGGATGAAGGTACAGTGGAATTGCATTTTGTTCCCACAGATCAACAATTGGCAGATATCTTCACATAACCATTATGTGAAGCTACTTTTACAAGATTGGTAAATGAACTTGGAATGGTTTCAGGTTCTTTCTCTAAATCTGCTTAGACTTGTTCTATGAATCAGACTTTATGCTCAGTATTTACAGAATTAATCTCATTGTATATTCTGTGCTTAATTGATAAATGTCTTTAAGTACTGACTGTTGTCTGATATATGTTTCTAAACTATGATAAGTGATATGTTTGTTCTAGCACCTATTCAATCCTATGAGGATAACTGTGCTAGATACTGACCTAGTAGTCTTCAATAAACAAATGATTCCATGGAAGAAGTAATTATTTCAGTGGAAATCTTATGACACTAGCAAATTCTGATAACTGAGCTTAGTTAAGTTTACTTTGTATATCTTATTACTAAGTCACAAATTAGACTAATGCTACTCATCTGTTAAGTTCTGATACTAGTAAAACTGCTGAATGTACTAAGTGCTGATAAACCTCTCTTATCAAAAGAAAAAGCAAAAAGATCAAAGATTAAAATCAGGTACTCCTTTGAGATCTAGAGTAAATATGTGGAAGGGACGACCCAAATGCATTGCTGGTATTAAGTAAATATGCATCAGAAAAGCAAAATATTTTCTTGGTGACTTTTCACACTCTATGATTACTGGAGAAATACTCTGAAAATAGCATAAATTCTGATAAACAGTCGTGACTCACTTACACTGAGAAGCCACTGTAAAACAGAATTGCAAAAGATGCATAAAATTAGCACAAAACAGTTGAGATGGACTCTAGCATGAACTCATTCATCAGTAGGTTTCAGGACAATGACAGATCTTTAGCAAAATTTTAGTTATACCTTATTTCTAAGATGTACTGAAGTGAATCAGACTTTACTCTTTGTCTGTTTTTAGCTTAATGCACACACTAATCACTCCATCTGAATGATGAAAATTTCTGTGGTGGTCTATGTTATTTTAGATAAACGGTCATTGTGTCATTATTGCACAAATTCTGAGGACAAGTTCTAAGTTACACGTTCTGATGATTAAGTTCTGACGTCCATAACTCAGAACTTGTATGAGTATTTACTAATGGGCATTCATTTTTCGAGTTAAGAAATTATGTTCTGATGACTGTTAAGTTCTGGTATAGGTCTAAGTTCTGATTTCTCAGTCTAATCCTTTACTTGACTTATCTGTGAATAAAATTTGATAACAGTCTCAGTTCGAACTCGAATATGTTGAAGTGGAAGATTAATAATCACTATGATTAGGATTAATGGTATTTGTACTTGAACAGTCCACTGTTTCTTGTGTCTTGTGCGGTCTAGACCATGATTCCTCTTTCCAATGATTGTTATTCTTTTTCAAAGTCTAGGGAGACGAGGTAGAATTAATTCTACCTGTCAGCATTAAATATCTTTGCGTCTCTTGGCATTCTTTTGCCTATATAAACAGCCACTTCACATCAGTCTTTCCATCACATTCTTCTCACACACTTATCCTCCTTCTTCTATCAAAAACACAATGGTTCGATACAACATGTTTTTGAACAACCAAACCTTCACTATGGAGCTCAGTTGTGCCGAGTGGCAGCAGGAGTGGCATGTAACAGCCATTCCTGAGGAGATCTGGGATTCTGTCCCACAGGAGGTGCTAACTCACCTTCTATTCTTCTATATGGACTACCATCGCCATCTGGAGCGATTGGAGGAGGAAAGGCGGGAAGCTATCCGTCAGCAAGAGCGAATCATACGACTCGCCATCTTGTTTGTCGAAGATAGGAAGAGGAAGATGACTTAATCTTGTCTTCTTCCTGTTTTTCTTCATCCTCAGCTTTGTCAGGCTTCTTAGCTAGGACTAAAGCTGTTGATGTTAGGATTAGAAGCTTAGGGAAAATCTTGTATAAGTATTGATGTAATTTCCATTTCATAAATGTATTGACTTGATATATTAATGAAAATTGTTTTTACTTCAAGATTTTGTCTCTGAGTTATTTTATCTTGTGTTGGTAAATCCTGATTGATATTCTGATGACCATTTAAATTTTGTTTTTATTTAAGTTCTGATTCTCTGTCAGCACTTATTCATCGAAATTATCTCGGTCATTTTTAACATGATTTATTTTCAGAATATTAATGTTGCAGTGAAAAATAATTGAATCAGTGCTAACGGGTTAAATTTTGAATTAAAATTGTTTCCCTTGATAAATGGAACAGTTTCTTCCTTGAAACTCGGCAAATGGGTAAGTCATGATTACTATTTTCTCGAGCCCAGTAACTATCCGTTATTAATGCATGTCTGACAGGTGTCCAACGGTAATATTTTTTTGTATAAGTACAGCAGAGAGAAGATTTCTTTAATCTTTTTAATTTCTTCATCTTTTATCTCTCTTCTTATTTTCTCTCCTTCACTTTACTTTTTCCGTTGTTTTCATACATACATTATATCAAACACCTAACAGGCATACTTAATTCTCAATTTTTTCACATGGCACCAAAGGATTTAATCATTGCTGGAGCAAAGTTTGTTCCAAACAACTATGCTGCAATTCTTGATCATGCTGACGCTCCATCTGAATTGCACTTTGTGCAAGATCTTCTTGCACATAGTGAGGTTGGGTACGCCTTAACTCAGCCTAAATTATTTTCAAGTCAACAAGTTCTGAGGTTCTGGAGGACTGGAGTTTTTGATGATGGTGGTAACCGTGGAACTCCCAGTATTATCTTCCAAGTGGGTGATTCATCCTTTGTAGTCACTCCTGGTACAGTACGCAGGGCTTTACATCTTCCAGAGGATTGTACTTTCTCAGTTCCAGAGGACTCAGCCATTCGGGAGTTAATGGCTGAATTGGGATATGAAAAGAGTCTGACGAAACTTGGACAGTTGAAACGGGCTAATATCAGAAGAGAATGGAGTTTCTTCTTTGATTGCATCACCAAAGCTTTTGGGAACAAATGTTCAAATTTTGATGCTATCCCAATTCTGAGTCAGCACATAGGGTATGCTATTATCCATCAAACTCATTTTGATTTTGCAACAGGAATAATTGGTTTTATTGGGGATAGGATGACAGAGGATCGAGATGTTGTTTATTTTGCTAGATTCTGTCAACTTATTTACACTTACTGTACTGATGAACCTCATTTAGTCAGCACTCAAACCCCACCTTTTAAGGTTGCAAAACGATACTTTAATGATCTGGTAAATGCTGATACTAAGAAAAAAGTGGTTAGACCATTACAGATTCCTAAGTCTGTAAAACAGATCCTGGTAAATGCTGATCCTGATACTTATAGATCTGTTTACTCTGATGTCCAACCACCTCCAACCACCCAAAATCCATCAACCTCAGTACCTACCTCTCATTCTACTCAACCTACCCTCAGAACTTATCTCAAATCCTATCTCTCCACTTCACAGACTGCTCAACCTCCTTCTTCAGCACCTACTGTGAAGCCTACATCCTCTAAGCCAAAGAGAACAAAGACTGTTCCTCAAACACCTCAAAAGAGGAGGAGAATTACTTTGAGAGATGAATCAGATTCTGAGGAACAGATTCCTTCTTCAGAACCTGTGGTGGTTGAAGCTGAGAAAGCAACTTCTCAGAAGGATTCTGAAATTGGGGGTTCTAGGCTTCTCAAGAGGCTTAGACGTATGATAGTTCCTGAAACTCCCAAGGAATCCAAATCAACAAGGAAGTACAAGAAACAGAGGGCACAAAGGCCGGTTTCAGATGATGAGGAGGAAGCAGCTAAGGAAGGAGATCAGGAATCTCTGATCTCACAAGACAAGGAATTTGCTCCAGTCACTTCTTCTCCATCAACTCCATCTCAGGAAGCTGTATCTGACAAGGCTAACTCACCATCTGTGTCTCTTGTTGATCCAGGCACAAGTGCTGAAATTGATATTCAGATACTGGTTGTGCCTGCAATACTTTTCTTAGAAGCTCCAACAGCAAATAATCCTTCCACAACACCTGTTACTGATGCTGTTCAAACTCCAGAGTTATCAACAACACCTTCTCTGCATCAAGATGCTGATGATCAGATTTTAGGTGAGCATCAGGATATGGCTGTTGATCAGAACTTAGTATCAAATCAGCAATTAGAGGATGCTAAAGCCTCCATTGCTACTCACACTGTTGTCTTATCAGACGATACTGATTCTTTAAGTTCTGATGCTGCAAATGTTGGAGATACTGGTGAAGCTGCTATAACTGTAGATGTTGATGAAGCAGGTCCTTCAGGACATACTCCTCAACCGACTCTTCCTAAGTCTGAACTGGTAAAGGAGTTTGTTATCAGGGATGCACCAGTGCCTTGGAGTGAAACTCCTGCAGGTCAGGAGTGGACTAAGGAATGTAACTCATTTTCATGTGTTCCAAATGCTTTACATCTTGCTGAGCACTTGAATAAAGCTGATGAAATGTTAAATTCTGATGATTTTAAAACCCAGCTTAGAGTCACTGCATTGAGTACTAAACATCTACAAGGTCTTCATTCCAATACTCATGCTGAGCTACACAAGATTCAGGAGAACTTTATCAAACAGGAACAAGTTTGGAAAATTGATAAGAAAAAGTTCTTTCAACCTACCATTGACAGGATTGCTTATATTGAGAAAACTCAAGAGAAACAACAAGCTCAGATTGATCAAATTTTGACAAATCAGGCTTCTCAGCAATCGCAACTTACTGAAATCCAGACCTCAGTGGAACTACTTATCTCTTTTTTATTACCTGCTGATGCCAAAAAGGGGGAGAAGGTAATTAAGTCCAAATGCAAAACCAACAAGACACTGCAAGGAAAGGATGATGGAAAAGATGACCAAGGAAACTCTGGAATGGGTAGTGGTCATAGTCAAGGTAGAAGGTTTACATCAAGACAAGCTAGTCACATAACAAGTTCTGATACTGGGAAAAGAATAAGTTCTGCTGCTGGTAAAAGGATAAGTTCTGATGAACTTCTAGATCTTGATGAGGAAATGTCAAGACAGTTATTTCTTCAAGAAAATCCAGGGATGGACTTGGAAAGTTTAAAGGAAGAAGAAGCCAGACTTAAATCAGAGAAAGTTACATCTAAATCTGAAGCTTCTGGTAAAAAGTTACTTCCAAAACTTAAAGGCATTGTGATCAAAGAAAGGACACATATTGAAGCAACATTGGCTAGATCACAACCACAGATAGATCCAAGATCCAAGGGTAAAGAAAAGGTTGGTGAACCTATCAAGGCTTATGTACCTCCTGAGGAAGAAGAAATTACTGATGGAAAAGATGATCTTGCTCTGACTTCAAGAAAAGTTCTTAAAACAACCTCTGACATGGCTCAAGTTGTTCAGAGTCAAGAAATTGTAAGTTCTGATATTCAGAAGAAGCAAGTAACCTCTGACAGAGCTCAAGTTAACTTGATATCAGAAAATAGATCAAAGACACTCCTACCAGGATTCACTAAAGCAAAACAAACTCAATCTTTGAAGACTACTGCAAATGGTTTTGAAGCAAGAGTAGTTACTGGAAAGGAAGCTAGAGATAAAACTGGATTGGGAAGTGCTGATGAAAGAAGAGTACACAACACTACCAATGATCCAACTTCCTTGAGTGAACCAGGTATTGGAGCAACTCCTGAGAGATTGAATCAACTAGAATCTGTACAGATGGTTTACCATACCTACTTGAAAGAATACATCATGTTGTATTTCATGACAGATGGTAGGGTTTATCATATAAGACAAAATGCCATTCCTTTGAAGTATTTTGAAGAATTGGAGCATGTACTTTTCTTACTTCAAGTGGATGACAGAATAACAGAGACTGCTGCAAACTACTTAAAAGAACAGATTCAGAGACAGAAAAGGCTTTATTCTGTTAAGTCTGACAACATATATGTTCCAAAGTACAGAGATCACAATGGTGATATTGTTGATATGAAGCCTAATACTGCACAGATCAGAACGTATCTTGGTATTAAGGGATTTGAATTCAATCTTGAGTCTGACAAAGCTTATGTCATAAGACTAGATCAGGAGTTGAGAAAAGCAAAGATTAATGATCTCAGAGCTGCAATCTTTCAAACCGGTGAAGATACTGCAGAACTTAAAGGTGTTAAAAGGAGAATGATTGATGAACTAAGATATGCTGAGAAATGTTTGTTGAAGAACTATCTCAGAACAACTCCTGACATCAGAGAGATCAGAAAATGAAGAAGCCAAGTCGAAGATCTACAACTGCTTAAATTCTGATATTTATACAGATTGAAGTTGTTATCAGAAGTTGAAATTGGTAAAAACTTTAAGGACTGTAAGTTGTAGTTATCTAGTCTATTTCTCATGCATTTATACTTAATGTTTTTGACATCATCAAATATCTGTTAAACTTGTATATTTTGTTAATTTACAAGTTGGGGGAGATTGTTAGATATATTTGATAATGTCATGGCTAATATGTTTTATGTTTAGCTTTCAGATCTTACGTGAACAGGATAAATCAGTACTTAACTGTTGATCAGTACTTATACCGGAAGTCAGGACTTAAGGATATCAGTACTTATATTATCAGGAGATAATCATCAGAAGATAGATATCAGAACTTAAGTGCTGAAGGACAATCAGATAAGGACAGTAGCTGATTAAAGGAAAGAAGATCGAGATAAACATAAGAAGAGATATGCATGAAGAAGGAATTCCGTGAAGAATGGAATACTTGGAAGAAAAGATATCTGATTGATATATTTTAGGAAGCAGAATTATATTCCATATCAATTAGCGATTATCTTGTAACTGTGTAGTATATACACACAGACATAGGGTTTACACTATAAGTGTTATCATTATTAGAAAAGATTATTCATTGTAACTCTAGCAGCTCTCGTGATATTTGTTCATCACTGAGAGGTAACAGTTCCATACTGTAACAGAGTTTATTGTTTCAATAAAGTTTGTTTTCTGTTACTTAAGTTCTTAAAGTTCGATTTAAGTGTACTATACACTGTATTCACCCCCTCTACAGTGTGTGTGTGACCTAACATATTCGTATCCGATAATACCTGAATCCGAATAAATATATATTATAATTAAATATTTAAATATTTTAAATTTTATTATATTAAATTTATAGTGTGTGTATGTGTGTGTGTATATATATATATTAAATATTATGTTTATACAAATTTTTCATAATTATAAATTGTATAGGTATATATAAAAAATTATTTTAGTTCAACAATATAAATATAACAATTATATTGAAAAGATAAATAAAATTAAATTTTTTAAAAAAATTAAAATATGATTAAATCACTTTACTCTTATTTTATTTTTAAAAATATTATTTTAAATTTTACTATATTTTTTTCAAAAATTTTCAATTTTTAATATAAAAATAAAAAATATGATTGAAAATTAGATTCAGATCCGGATAGCATCCGATGAATCAGATTCAGATATTATTCTTTAAATATTTTCGGATTCGAATACGAATACGAATTTTCGAATTCGGATCCGGATACAAATACTAGCAGATCCATATCCAAATTATCTGTTTGATACCACTACCCAAACCGTCGAATCGGTTGTTTTATTCCGTCTAAATAATGCAAATAAACAACATCAGTAATATTAAAGAAATCTATCCTTCTCCTCTCCTGGAGTTTGTCCATTTTCAAGTAAATCGAGAGCCTTCCACTGATTTTTTCCGGTGGCAAACCCCAATCCTTTATTCTCTTTTGCTCTTGTTAATTTTCTTTCAATAAAAATCAATTTTTGTGTGTTTGTCTGTCTCTCCTCTTGCAGTGTGTTTTGTCTCTCCTTTTGGAGTGTTTTGCTATGTTTTTGTTTAGTCATTGTTGGATTTATTTGGTGTTGGATCTGTTGAGAACAAGATTATTAATATTTTTGGTGATATGTAAAGTCTGCATCGAATCTGGGACGGTGGTGATTATAGCAAGAACTCACCTTTCACAATTAAAGATTGTTCATCATTCACGGATTTATACTTTCGGCATGCCTTTAGCTGATATCCGACATTTAGATAGCTGGTGTGCCTTTAGCATGTCTATAGCCGGTGTCCGACATGTAGGTAGCCGTTTTTTCAATCTCAATCTCAGATTATGTGATTGATGTTTCTGAACATTGGGCTAACAATGATTTTTATGTGATATAATTAATTGCGATGTTGCTATTCTCAAAGATATTGGTACAATTTCGATCGCTTGGGATATCTTTGATTTTGTTTTTAACTTCAAAAAATTTTAAATTTTATGTGTTAAATGATTAGAAAACAAATTATCTGATTATTTTTAATATGTTATTTGTTTTTACGACCTGTTTATATCGACAATTGGAGATCTATTACATCTATGCTATATATGCGTTTTACCTCTTGGCTCTTGCCCATGGTCTTTGGTTATTAGGGTATGCGTTTGCCGGCGTGATGATTATCATTAATTACTGGCTTAACTAATTGCCATTTGTTGATATTGTATCACAGCACAGATCTCCTAGTAGTTCTTTGAACAAACATTTGTAGGTCAAGTCATTTTCTTTAATTGGTATCCTTCCAAATCAAAACAAATACGTAGATTTGTATTGATACGTCAATAAATATGGTCCTACTAGTATAGTATTACTTCGTGCTCAGGAGAAAATCAAGGGATATTACGTTCTACCTCTATCAATTTATAGTAAAAAGTACATATTTGGAAATCCTTTCCTTTAGTTAACCATCTCTTAATCACACTCTTGATAGAAATTTTTGGAATAATAAACTAATACTACAAATAAACTTTTGAACAACCGAATCATGATGATGATACAAATTATAAAAGAGAAGACTCAAGCGTGTGGGAGCGGCAATTGCTCAGTTAAGACTTGAGAGGTTGTCCACTTTCTATCAAGTTAACTTCTTTTGTGTACCTTAAACAGTTGCTTATACTTATATACTAATCATTGAGCAGGTAATATCATATATTGTATGCTCATAATATTAAGTTCTGTTGATGGACTCGTTGGAGCAGCAAAGGAAACACATCCGAAACAATACCAAAACAGGGTCATTCCTAAAAGAAAAGCTGCCTTGTGGTTTCATAGCAACAGTCTCTGTGTTCATTCTTGCAGCATTGGCTCTTTGGTGGTGCTCCTCTTCTGTCGTTAGTTTCTCTCTCGGATCGCTGTCCAAGACAAACACTAACTTAGCCTCAGACACGCGTTCAACGCTAGATTGTGGTGTGGATGGACAGGTTGATGCTAAACTGCGCCATGACTCACATAATGAAACATTTTACGATGATCCCAAACTCAACTATTCCATTGTAAGTCCTATACAGAACTGGGATGACAAGAGAATGACTTGGATACAAAATAATCCTTTGTATGCAACAGCGAATAGGGTACTCGTGGTGACCGGATCACAGCCATCCCCGTGTCACAACCCGATCGGTGATTTCTACCTGTTGAGACTTTTTAAGAACAAGGTTGATTACTGCAGAATTCATGGATATGACATCTTTTACAACAATGCGTTCCTACATCCTAAGATGGATTCTTATTGGGCAAAAACACCTATTATTCGGGCTGCGATGCTAGCTCATCCAGAAGTGGAGTGGATTTGGTGGGTAGACTCGGATGCAGTGATCACAGACATGGACTTCAAGCTTCCTTTAGACAAGTACAATGACTACAACCTGATTGTCGATGGGTGGCCTGGAATGATCTACGAGGAACGGAGTTGGTATGGGCTGAACGCCGGAGTTTTGCTATTCCGAAACTGTCAGTGGTCAATGGACTTCATGGATGTATGGGCTAGCATGGGCCCTGGATATCCATATTATGAAAAATGGGGACAAATTTTAAAATCAACTTTTAAAGATAAGCAGTTTCCAATAGCAGATGATCAATCAGCAATGGTTTATATGCTACTGGAACAAAAGGAGAGATGGGCTGACAAAGTTTACATTGAGAATGAGTATTGTTTTCAGTGTTATTGGGCTAGCGTAGTAAGTAGGTTCGAAAATGTGACAAGAAAGTACATAGATTTGGACAAGGGTGCAAGCATATTGAGGAGGAGACATGCAGAGGTGGTAACTGAGAGCTACGGTGAGCTGAGGGAGAAGTACCTGAAAGATGCCGGATACGGGAAAGAGACTGGAAGACGGCCTTTTATAACACACTTTACAGGGTGTTCACCTTGTAGTGGGAACCACAATCCAATTTATCCGGGGGATTCTTGCAAAGACGGAATGGAGAAGGCTTTGAACTTTGCTGATAACCAAGTGCTTCGCAGTTTTGGATATGTGCATTCTAGCTTATTGTCTTCCTCCGTGATGCCTTGGCAATCAGATGTAGCAAGACAGGGAGATTAGTGTCAGTGTACAATTATACAGTCAATAGTTGTGAATGTTATACGAGTAATTGTTAGTCACAGACAAACTGAAAGTTGCAACATTTTCCAACCTGGCAACCAGTAAAAGAAAGAAAGGAGACTGCAAAAAATGACACAACAGAGAATAATATAACAAGTTAATCATATCATATTTATTTCATCCGCAATTTTACAAGGCAGGGATACTAAATGTTAATTAAGAACGATAATTTAGCATTAAATAATCGATTTTCGACAACTCATAGCATCGGCTTTATCTTCACCAGCACAATCCGTTGGAATTCACAGAACATATATGTTCACTCTGAGTCTCTGACATTCCATCAAGTACTTGGTAATAGATTGTAAACTCTACTTGCCCTCCATTTACACAATCATACCCTTTCCCTTCTGCCAAGCCAATGCAGAAGATGTGACAAGTTGGATGTCATTGTAGGGAGGCATTAATTCCAATTTTCGTCAACAAAGTCTCTGCTTCTTCAGACATTTCCACGTCCTGAATTTTAACATCCAAAATTTTGAGGATATGTTTTGTGTATAGTGTATGGCTAGGAGTCTAGGACGCTGGGTACAGATGATGAGCAGGCACTTTTAAATTTGAATATTTTGAATTTTATGCACCCCCTAATATAACCGTGTTAGTTAAATATGGGTTGGATAAATAATTACTATGGTCGAGAGTAGCAAAGTATTGATCCGCAATAGGCTAAATAATTACAAGATCTTAGGTGCACACTTTCACATTGATGAACGTTACAGAAGTTCTGTTTGTACTAGTCATCAACTGCAGGTATATCACTCAAATCCAGACCCTTTGCAGGTGATTCTGACACCAGAGGATCTAAGAGTACGTCAGAGCTGAGTAATTTTACTCTGCAAAAGTTAAAAAATATATATATATTGAAAAAGATTGGTCTCGGAATAAACCTAAGACCAGAAGCAAATATCAACTAAATAAAGCACTTGATACCTCAGGCTGCAACCTCAGCACGTCAGCACGAGCCATGGCTTCTGCTTGAGCAATCCTTTCCCTGAATGCATGGGCCATCTCCTCTGCCTGTTGAAATCGAATAAAAAGTAGGTGTTTAATGTAATTTGTAAGTATGCAAAAACTAAAAGCTGTTCTGTGGACTATAAGACATATCTAGAGCTGCAAATGAACAGAGTCGTTCGTGAACAAAACTCGGGATCGGCTCATTTAAGTGAACTCGGCTCGGCTCGTTTTCTTAAACGAGCCGATCGCGAACAAAAAAAGAAGCTCGGATAATTAAACGAGCCGAGCCGAGTTTTTGGTATGTTCGGCTCGGACTCGGCTCGTTTAGCTCGGACTCGGCTCGAATTCGGTAACTAGGCTCGGCTCGGATAAAATTTTTATATATAACATATAATAAATATTTACTAATCACTTGTATAAAGGTTTTAAATTTTTTAATTAAAATTTTATACTAATTTGATTAAATTAATAAAAATTTAATACATATTTCAACAATAAATAATTTAATTAATTTCATACATATCACTAGAGTTTGATTACTTTAACAAACAATTTCTAATTAAACTTAAGCCTAAATTTTATCTCACACTTTTATTAGACGAGTCTATGATAAAATCGACCAAAATTACGATTTCGAATAAATTAAAATAGTGAGTTGTTAAAATAAATTATAACATTATAATATTTAAAAAAATATATTTTTTAATAATTATATTTTCAACCACTTAAAGGGGCTTACTTCCTTTATTTTATTTTATATGTCTTTTCTAATCTAAACCAATTTAATTGAAATATCAAAAATTACTAAATCTTTGACAATCGACATCAATAATTTAAAAGTAATGTACGATTTCTAAAATTATGAATGTTTCAATAATTTAAAATAAAAATGATTTTGTTCTTAAAACTCGACTTGTGAAATAAATTGATAAAATTATATGAATTAAGAAACAAGTGTAGAGTGAGTGTGCGTATATAATTTTAAGATGAAATTAGTATTTGATCTCCATATAACTTATAAAATTATAAATTATACCTTAAGCTTAGTCGATTAAAAAATATATGCGAACTATTAGTGGACAACTCGACTCGGCTCAAGTTCGGCTCAGCTCGGTTATTTTTGAGCAAACTCGTGTTCGACTCGGCTCGTTTATAAACGAGCCGACTGTGAATATTTTTTTCGGCTCGGTTTTTTAACTCGGCTCGGCTCGTTTTAAATAAAATTATGCTCGGCTCGGTTCTGTTCGTTTGTAGCTCTAGACATATCTATCAAGGCAAGAACAGGGAATTACGTAATACACACAACATATGCCAAGCACACACCAGCTAAGAAACATTAAGGTCAAATTATGTAACAAAATTACCAACTAGCATAGTAATGAGCTGAAAACTAATGCATATTAAAAGTTAAAACTATTCTAAAGGAATACCTTCTCAAAAACTAGCTTGGGGTTGCGAATCATGTCACCAGGAGAAGGTTCTAATTTTTTGGTGGAGAGACTGACTCGGCCTCTTTCACGATCATGGCTCAAAATCATGACCTATGTTAAAGGTTATTGTTATCTAACCAGAAAAGTAATATTTCGCCACTACTTAATATACATAGACACTGCACCTTGAGGATGTCACCAGGCTGAAGTACTATTGCAAGGTCAGAAACAAGATTATGACTTATTTGACTGACATGAAGAAGCCCACTTATTCCACCAATATCAATCATGGCTCCATAAGGTTTCAAGCTCTGGACTGATCCGGTGACAACTGATCCAATTTCAAGCTGAGTTTGACTGTCTGCTACAGCCTTGCAGTTACTGAGAACAAGTTTAGATTGCTCCTCATCTACCTCAACAAATTTGAGGGGTATTTCCTTTTCAATAAGTTCTTTGCCAACTAATTTCTGATGCATATATAAGTACCAATCAGTACTATATTTAAAACACAACTAAAATTAAAATTCAATTAAAGTCTACAAACTCATGAAGTTTGGTGGAGACTAGGGATTAAATACGAATAATATATCAATCCTATACTTCCGATCACTGTTAAATTATTCAGAAACTTGTTCTCTGTCCTCATGCTATAGCCCATCATCAGTATAAAACTCTAGACTAAGGAAAACAATGTATCAAATGTATTCCATGTTTTTACACTTAAAAATCATGGACACATCTCCAGTTCCATTCACACTTGTGGTGGAACTTTAATCCGCCTTCAGCAAAAAACTAATATAAAGAAAAAAGTAACAAAATTTAACAATATTAGAATTAGAAATTAGCAAAGTTGATTTCACTATCGAATTAATTACAAAACTGCATTAGTCGAAATTGTTTGAAGGTAGCCGTAACAATACTCAATTTATATATAAAAGTAAGCATTTATCATTTTTCAGTCGAGCAATACACATATTTCCCATCTTGCATCCATACATCTGTACATATGATGCAGAAGATCACACCAAAGCCAAATGTTTAAAAATCAAAGCCCGCAAGGGAGATGAGTAACTACACACATGTTTGATATTCGTAAAATCTGAAAATATGATCAGGATTCAGGGGCCAACGCATCTTTTTGTTCGGAACTGGGATAGAATGACATGACAAAATAAAGAGACAAGGAAAAAGTACAAGGCTCAGGTTTTAAGTGCATGCAAACAGGAAGAACTCGAGACAGTTTGCAATGAACCCTAGTGATTACTTGCAAGAGTATTATATAATAATTTACCAAATTGTGCATACATGATGCATGTGAAGACTTATATACAGATAAAGAAAATTTACTTAAAGTTACAAGGCATGTTAAGAAGAAACACCGTTGATATTTGTGAGAAGGGAACAAATCCACGAAGGCCCTCTACCACTGCCACAACACCCCCTTTGTTTGCATCAATGACCTGAATATATCAACCAAAATAAGAGATTACAGAAACTATAAGGCAAGAAGTTGACGAATACAAGAGGGCTATCAATATTTGATACTGTGTGCAATTATGCATGATGCAAAAGAGGTGATAAAACAATCTATAAGAAAATACTTGCTTCGAAATGATCACAACTTAGGAGTTAGGACATTTGATAGGTGGGAGGAAAAAATAAGATTATCACAACTTACAAGTTACATTTTACAACATTATCTTTCGGTTTATCTAATTAGTGGAAGAGGAATCGGATCATAAACTTAATATATTCAAACACATACCTTACCCTTCACAACAAGATCCTCAGCTTGAAGCTGTCTACACCGTTCCCATGCTATGTTATATTGATTGGACCGCAAGCTCAAAATTAAGCTATCATCAGCTTCATTTTTACCAATGATCATAAATTCCTCACAGAGACCCTGAACTATCCCTGCATCTTCTACATGCTTTATATTATAAATGCACGCTTCACGAACTGGTAAGTAGGCTGAAGATTTTGCAGTTATGTCTACTAGCGCTCCATTTACATCTGTATTGAATACTGTTCCAGTGACCTAAACACATAGGCAGGTTTGTGGAACTATTACAACCACAGATTAAGCCGGAATACATATCATAAATTATAGAATTCTTGATGCTTTCTCATAACCGCTAACGATACTGACTAAATTTTCTTCATAACAATAAAACAGTGAATGCACAAGTTTAACCTCTAATATATTTGTGGAACATATGGAGAGCAGAAAAAGTTAACTCTGTAAAAGAAGTTGCCTTTTCTATACGTCAGAAGCCAAAAAAGAAGTAATTGTAGCTGCGATAGTGTAGTGTGTGTGTTGTCAACATTATAGAACAAACAAGAGTGTCATTTCAGCAGAAAGTTACCAACTAATTCAGCTCTTTGGTACTATTACTTACTCAAACATATTTTAAGAGCTGAAGCAAAAAGGGGTGAACTTGATCAAACAACAAATAGTTATATCATAAGTTACCACGATCTAAATGATTTCTATTAAATTAACTATATTATTATTCAAAATATCGGAATAAGTCAAAATTCAAAATTATCACAAGCAACATCAGACCTTAATTAATGATATCGTAGATTACAAAACAATCTTACTGCTTTTGCTTAAACCTAAAATGTAATACACTATCAAAGAATGATGAGTACATTTTTATGAGCAGAAAGATTAATCTTGTTCTGCATTACACACACATGGCCAGTATTAAAAGCCAAAAAAGCTACTAAGATATTAACATGATAAACATATCAAGCGCTCCTCCAAATGCCTTACGATTTCAGAAGAGATAACAATTCAACACGGTACCAACTACCACGTCATTTTTCTTTAAGCCAACAACGGGTTCTTTTCGAGTGAATAGGCATATTAGAAATAGCAATCAGCATTATGGGATTAGATAGATATTTCAAAGGCATATGATCGATTAGAGTGGGATTTTGTTTATAATATGATGGTGAGATTTGGTTCTCAGGAGCTTTGGATAGCACGAATTATGGGATTTTTGTATTCAGTTTCATATAGTGTGTTACATGAGGATGGAGATTTTGGTAATATTAAGCCACAAAGAGGATTATGTCAAGGTGACCCTATTTCGCCATACATTTACATAATGTGTGCGGAGGGGTTAAGTGCTATGATTAGGAGAAATGAGCGAACGGGTTTGATTCATGGTTGTAAGGTTGCAAGAGGGGCTCCATCAATCTCCCATTTATTATTTGCTGATGATTGTTATTTTTTCTTTTGTGCAAATGCAGGAGAAGCAGATGTAATGAAAATAATTCTGGATCGGTATGAGCATAACTCGGGCCAGATGGTGAACTACAATAAATCAGTGGTGACTTTCTCGCCCAATACATCTGAGAATGTCAGAAATGATGTATGTCAAGAACTTGGAGTTCGAGAAGCAGCAGCACCAGGTTGGTACTTATGCATTCCAATGCAAGTTGGGAGGAATAAGGCAGAAGATTTTAATTTTCTGGTGGGGAAAGTTGACCAGAATTTGCAGAACTAGAACAATCAGTTAATTTCAAGAGGTGGTAACGTAATATTGCTCAAAACAGCTGCGCAATCCATACCGAATTTTTGGATGCAGTTGTTCTTGGTACCAAATATAATCTGTGACAAGATAGAGAAACGGATGAATGCTTTTCTGTGGGGAAAGGAAGGATCGAGTGGTGGAATTAAGTGGTTGTCATTGGATAGAGTATGTGCAATTAGGGAAGAGGAGGGATTGGATATTAAAAAACTGAAGGATTTTAATATAGCGATGTTGGCAAAGCAGTCATGGAGGTTGATGCTGGAGTGTAATCCTTTAGTTAGTCAAGTCATGAAAGCTCGTTACTACCCAAAGACTGACTTCTTAAATGCTACAATGGGGTCGAATCCGAGTTATCTTTGGCGTAGCCTTTTAGCAACTCAGGAAACGATGAAACAGGGAATGCATAGGAGAATTGGAAATGGATTCACAACTACGATCTGGAAGGTACCATGACTTCCTGACTTGGAAAATAATATATGAACAGTTGCAAGATATTAAAGTTCAGAGCTTATTAGCTGAAGATCAGAAATCGTGGGACGTTAAAATTATCTCAGATTTATTTACTGAACGAGATAAAAAGCTCATATTACAAATTCCAATCCCTTTATGTGATAAAGAAGATTCCTGGTATTGGGCACTGGAAGATAAGGGAATCTTTTCTGTCAAAAATTGTCAGGAAGATTAGGGGGGAATATGCCTGTGTGGATCGAAGTTTTTGGAAAAAAGTATGGGGTCTGCAACTGCCAGGGAAGATGCTCAACTTTATATGGAGAGCCTGTTCAAATGTCTTGCCAACTGCAGTGGCCTTACAAAGTAAAAGAGTAGACATCAACCCTCACTGCTCATGGTGTCATGTAGGGATGGAGGATGCAATTCACTTGCTATTTGAATGTCGTATGGCCCGGGAAGTTTGGAATTCAGTTGGTTTGCAAGATGCTGTTAGAGTCATAGAAAATGATACGGTCATGGCAGTATTTAAACGAGTCAGTAACATGGGTACATGAGAGCAGCTAGCCATGGTGGGATTGTTTTGCTGGAGCCTATGGTCGAGAAGGAATAGGTGGGTATGGGAAAAGTTAAATACATCGGCGTTTGGAATTAAAGCAATGGCTCTAAATTTAGTGGCGGACTGGAGGAAAGCTCGACAGAAGGATGAAACAAATCGGAGTATAAGTACTGGGTACTGCAGAACGTGGAAAAAGCCTCCAGAATATTGGATAAAGATTAATATTAATGCAGCTTATCGTGCAGCAGGGGACAACATTGGTGTTGGATGTGTAGTTCGTGATAGCAGAGGCAGGTTTCTTAGAGCCAGAAATAACGTATTGCATGGTACTACACAGGTGCGAGAGGCAGAGGCTTGGAGTTTGAAGGAAGCTATTGAATGGGTGAGGAGCTGGAGGAATACAAAGTGCATCTTTGAATCAGATGCCAAACTAATAGTGGATGCATTTCAGAGGGATCGAGGGCGATCAAACTTTGATACTACTGTGGAAGCTTGTAGTGATAACTGATAATCTTAAACACTTTGAGGAAGTATCTATTGTATTTGTTAGTCGATCTGCGAATATCGTAGCTCATGATTTGGCTCGAGCTGCATGTTCTATGTCAGGTCCTATGGAGTGGGTTACTACTGCTCCAGATTTTGTCTCATGTAACATTGATTTGGAAGCTATTTAATATATGCAAGTACGTTTATTTCAACAACAAAAAAATAGCAATCAGCACGATATACAGGCCAAGATTTTCTCTTACTGCCTTAATGTCAAACATAACCAGTTATTTGGCTACATCCCCTAGTTATAATCAACATAAAACAACTAAAAAAAGTTCAATTTTAGGTGCATCCCTTATAGTAACAATCAACATGAAACAGCTAAAAAGAGTTTGATTTAAGCACAAACCCACCTACAAATTCAACTAAATTGCTTTAATTACTCAACATAAATCTATAAAAATGTACCAAGAACTTGAGAAATGAATAAAAAATGTAACCTTGGAGCCAATCTCAGAACCAAAATCATAAAAGTCAATAGCAGCAAGAAAATCATCAAGAGTAAAAGAAACACCATCCATTGGGTCACTATGACATCTCTGATAAGCATCTAAAAACATTTCTTTAAGCTTTAACCTTTCTCTTGTCTGTGCATTACTTGTAATTGCAACTGCTGCTGCTGCTGTTACAACCATTCTTGAACTATGCTTACAAGTGTTGTTGTATGTAATAACTTTCCTGAAGAGATTTGAAGTTGAGAGAGATGGGCATTTTAGACCCCCTATTTGCTGTGCTAGTGAGGCCATAACTGTGTTGTTTGGTTTGTTTCTGATCATTTTAGTCATGAATTAATAATAAAATTCTGGTGGATAAAGAAGATGGAGTTTGAACAATAATTGGGTCCAGTCACTGGAGACCTTTTTGGACTGGGTTTTAAGATGGGCTTTCTGTTGGGTCATTACAAGCCCCGGACTGAAATCTATTAAGATTTTGTTATGATGAAATGTTTTGTTACTTTCAAATATAGATTTAAATCTCTTTAAAGTAATAGGGTTAAAATCAAGAAAAAATATTATTTTAACGAATTTATTATTTTATCGAGAGTAAAAGTACATTGTGTCCATTATGTTAGAACCGGATAAAAATATTATTTTAGCGAATTTATTAATTTATCGATTATTACTTTATCGAGGTTTAATTTTATGTTAGATTTTCTGATGTTCTGCTATACTTATCCAGAAATTACATCAATTTTTTTATTTTATTATGTAATTTTCATAATATAGTTTTTTCTTCGCATGCAGGCAGAAAGAAAAATTATATTGTTGATGTACCTCCAGTGGAGGAGTGTTTCTTATAAATTATAATATATAATTGTTTGTTGTTAAAAAAACTATGACTTACAAAATTAAAATTTTTGCAAGCTTAGGACCTGTTTACTTCAACTGTTTTCCAGAAATTTTTTCTAAAAAAATTGGAAAAACTAAAAACATGTTCAAATACAAAACTTTCAAAACAAAAAACTGGAAAAATAGAAAACACGGTTTTTCCCGTGTTTTCCAAATTATAACAACAAATATAAAAAGTGTGAAAAATAACATTTTGATATTTTCTAAACCTTGAAAAGTGAAAAACACGGCACCTAACCCACTTCCATCCCTACTAGACACAAACATTTTTATTTTTAAATTTTTTTTAACTTTATATGGTAAAATAATAATTTTGCAAGTTTACTTAGAAAGTTTTCTTCTTAGAGTACATCTTAGTGATGCATTTCTTAACTAGAATAGATCTTAACGAGACAATTTTTAATTTGAGGAATACGCTTTTTTCAAATTAGTTAGAATATGATATGATATTTATGACAAATAAAAATTTAATTATTGTTTGTGGGGCCTTATATTACTATAAGAAAATTATCAAATATATATTGATCTCTCAGCAGAATGCATGGAACCCAAACCCCCAACCAGCGGTTGCAACAGATAAAGTATGAAACTATCTGATTTAATTAGTTGAAACAGCCCCTCTATATAAGGGGATAAAAACTAGAAAGATGCAAACTAGTAATAGAGAAAAGATAAAAAGATAAAAAGAAATGTTAATATTGGCCTTGTGTGTTAATATTTGCATTATACACACAGGAAGAGCGTATAAATAAGACAACGTAGTTGCATGATAAAGAAAATAAGACAAACAAAAGGTGCCAAGTGAAAAAAAATTCATACACATTATAGAGTGTGGAAGAAAAAGATGGAAAAACAAGAGGAGATAGATGTTAAGGATTGAGCATATCATGGTCAATCTTTCCTTAATATTAGTTGTACTTATATTTAGCATAATCAGATTTCTAGACATCAGCTGTATAAATAGTTAGCATAATTATCTCCCTAATTATTAGTTTAGTTTATTACATCCTTGTAACTGATTCATATAGCCATATATAACTAGAGCAGTATGTATACTATAAATACTAGCATTGATCAATGAGAAAAAATAACTTCTCCAAATACATTTTTTCTTTATCTCTTATGGTATCAGAGCCTTGATTCATCTTTCTTTTCTTTTTTAAACACATTATTAATAGCCAACGATACTCTTTCATATCAGATCCTTAATGGCAACGATCCAACCAAGTCATTTACCTTCGTAAACATTCACAACACGATCAAACTCACCTCTACAAATTATCTCTCTTGGAAAATACAAATGGAGGCTATTCTGATAGGCCATGACCTATACAAATATATCGATGGGTCTCTTACTTGTCCTTCTCTGGTTGTCACAACCGATACTACTGAAAAAACCAATCCTGAATTTCTTTACTGGACTCGTCAAAATAAGCTACTTTTCGGTGCACGTGTTGGTACCTTGTCTTAAATGTTGGTCCCTCTCGCGTCTCAAGCGCACACAACCAAAGTGACGTGGGACATGCTTGCCAAAACATATGTTCTGCCAAGCAGGGGCCACATTAAGCAATTGAAGGATCAATTTAACTGCACCACCAAAGGTGATTGTTCTATTACTGAGTTTATGCTGGCCATTAAAACTTGTGCCGATCAACTTGCTGCTCTAGGCAAAAAGGTGGAACGTGAGGATTTTATTGACCGTGTCCTACTCGGTCTAGATTAGTCATATACCTCTGTGATTGAAGCTGTTAATGGAAGAGATACTCTTATTTCATTTGAGGAACTTCATGAAAAGTTCATAAATAGAGAACTCACCATTCAACAAAATCGTCAAGACTCCTCAATGCCAGAAATTGTCTTTGCTATTACAACTCCCAACCATGGTAAGAATTATGGTTGCTGAAATGCCCTTGGCATTCTCCCACTCCCTTCCAACAATTTTACAAAGCAAACTCGGCCCTACTTGGATAAGTGTCAGTGGTGTCGTCAACAAGGACATGTTGTATCTCAATGCCCAGTGTTTACTCAGTAGTTTTCTAATGCTATACCACCACCACCTACTCCATTCTAGAACAACCGTTATGCATAAAGTTACAGGAAACCAACACCTCCTCAAGCACACACTGCTAATGTTCAAATCCCTCCCTCATCATCCACTTGGCTTTTGGATAGTGGCACTTCATATTATATAACAACAGATCTGAACAACTTAGCACTACACACTCCGTATGATGGAACTGAGGAGTTGATTATTGGAGACGGTATAGGTTTAAAAATTTATCATATTGGTTCAATATCTTTTTTACACCCCTCATCTCATCTCTACCTTAATAATGTTCTTTATGTCCCTTCAATTTCTCGCAATATGATTTCAATCTCTCAATTTTGCAATGATAATAATGCATCCATTGAATTCTTACCTAATTCATTTCTTGTGAAGGATCTCAAAACGGGGGCTTCTCTCTTTCAGGGTCTGGTTAAGTCCGGTGTTTATGAAATTCATTTGAATTCACCTCAAGTTTTCGCAAGCAACAAGACTGATTCGCTCGATTGGCATCATAGATTAGGCCATCCTCCTCAAAAGGCTTTTACAATAATTATTTCATCCAATAATCTAAATATTTCCAGTATTTCTATTTTAGATTGTAATTCTTGTGCTTGCAATAAAATGCATCAATTACCCTTTTCATTTTCTTTTATTTCTTCTACTGCCCCTCTTCAATATATCTACACAGACTTATGGATGGGGATGGAAAAATAATCCAATTTGAAAGATACCCGATCCGAAACCCGAAATTTTAGATTTACTGAACCCGATTTTTTGGATTTGGATATAAATTTAATTTTTAAACCCAAAAATATTTGGATTTGGATTTGGATATTAGGTATACCGATCCGAAATCCGAAACTCTACCCGAACCCGAAATCCGAAAAAAAACCCGAATTATTATATATATATTAATTATATATATATAACATTAGAATTTTATATATTACACATTATAATATTATATAATATATATATATTATAATATACATTATACATATTGTTATATAATTTTTAGAACATATATTTTTATATTTATATTAAAAATTAACTAATTATAAAGTTTAATGAAATATAATTATTTAATCATTTAAACGGGTGATAAGTTTTATAAGGTTAACAAAATATTTTTAGTAATAAATTTAAAAACTAGGTATCAATTGAGTTGATTTTTTAAATATTAGTTATACATATAATAACACAATTAATGATGTGGTGGAGTGTTTGAAGATGACACGTTAAAACTCTTTCTCTACAAGTCACGTGTTCGATCCCAAACACTTACAATATCAATAATTATACAAATTTTCAGATTTCGGGTTCGGGTTAAAGGTTCGGGTATGAATATCCAATTCAAAAAAATTTCGGGTTTCGGGTATACCCGAATCCGATCCGAAATCCGATGGATCTGGATCGGGATCGGGTTCGGGTATTCATTTTCGGGTATTTTTCGGGTTGGGGTCGGGTTCGGGTATGGATAAAATTTTCGATTTTTGATATGGATTCTGCAATACCCGACCCGATCTGACCCGATTGCCATCCCTACTTATGGACTGCTCCTATATATTCCCATGATGGTTACAAATACTACATAATATTTGTTGATCATTATACTAAATACATTTGGTTGTACCCATTAAAACGAAAATCTGATACCAAAAATACATTTCTTCGATTAAAAGCATTAGTTGAAAAATATTTCCAACTTCCTCTTATTACTTTATACTCTGATAATGGTGGTGAATATGAAACCCTTAAAGAATATCTAGCAGTTGATGTAATTTCAAGACTTACAACCCTCCTCACACCCCTCAACACAATGGGTACTCTGAGAGAAGTCACTGACACATTGTCAAAATATTTCTTTCTCTTCTGACTCATTCCTCAATGCCACTTGAATATTGGCCGCGTGCATGTTCAACAGCGGTTTATTTAATCAATCGTCTTCCCACACCTACACTGAAAAATGAGTCTTCTTTCTTTAAATTATTTGAAAAGCAGCCAAACTATCAGAAGCTAAGGGGTTTTGGTTGCTTATGTTATCTTTGGATTAAACCTTACAGTAAACATAAACTTGACCCAAAATCAATTCCTTGTGTCTTTGTTGGATACTCATCAGCACAAAATGCTTATTATTGCCTTGATCCAAAATGAACAAGGTATATATCTCCAGACATGTTCATTTTGTGGAGAGTAAATTTCCATTTTTAGATCTCACAAAACCAACGCAATCTTTACCTACGTTACTAAAAGAATAGTGTCCACTCTCTCTTCCTATCTCACCATCAATTACAAAAAATTCTTCATAAACAATATTACCAAGTCATTATACTCCTTCCATGGACATGGTGAGTCAGCACTCTCCAACTTCTTCTACTGATTCACAAAGTCAGTCCATAAATTCTCCCAAAAACTCGAACACCTACCCTTCTACCTTAAATGAATATACATCTGCCTCACATTCACCTTTTATCTCACCTTCATCGACTCCTCCAGTATTGTATCAGCCAAGTCATAATATGACTATCAGACTCCAAAATGGAATAAGAAAACCTATCACTAAACTCAATTTAAATGTTCACGTTGCATCACTTGAAATTGAGCCTAAATCTATTACACAGGCTCTTAAACGCCCGATTTGGAGGAAGAATATGGATGATGAAATTGATTCCTTGGTACGAAATAAAATATGGGACTTGGTACAACCATCAACCTCACAAAATGTGATTGGGTGTAAATCAGTATTCATGGATAAAGAGGCGCGTTTAGTAGAAAAGGATTTTCATCAAAGGCTTGGTCTTGATTATAATGAGACATTTAGCCTTTTTGTCAAGTCAGCAACAGCACGTCTAATACTCTCTCTCACGGTTTCACAAGGCTGGTCACTTCGCCAACTCGATATCAATAATGCATTCCTACACAGAACATTAACATATGAAGTGTGCACTATGCAGCCACCAGGATATAAGGATTCTGAATATCCAAATTATGTATGCAAGTTTAACAAAGCTCTCTATAGTCTGAAACAAGCCCCGAGAGCTTGGTACAAAGAGTTACAAAAATATTTGTTGAATTCAGGAATTAAAAATATGGTGTCAGACTCATCTTTGTTTACACTTCACACAAATGGATCCATTATGTATTTGCTGGTCTAGGTAGACGATATAATTTTCACAAGCAATAATCTAGAATTTTTGGATTGATTCATTAAAAAATTCTCGACAAGGTTCTCTCTCAAAGATTTGGGTAATTTATCATATTTTCTGGGAGTTGAAGTACTACCACATCCTGTTGGTTTATTTCTCAGTCAAAAAGATATATTTCTAAAATTTTATGCAGGGCCAATGTGGACGAATCAAAACCAGTTGCAACTCATCTTGCAACTCATCCTCCACTGTCATTAAAAGGAAAGGCACTTCAAGACTCAACTCAATATCGTGCTTTAATTGGAAGCCTACAATACTTAAGTCTGACAAGACCATAAGTTGCCTTCTCTGTAAATAAATTAACCCAGTATATGCAAAGACCTACTAAAGATCATATGCAAGCCTTGTGACATCTACTTCAATATCTAAGTGGTACATTACACATGGGGATTACTCTGCATAAAAGTTCACCACTATCTCTTCATGCTTATTCAGACGCTGATTGGGCTTGGGATAGAGATGATTATACATCCACGACAGCCTACATTGTATATCTAGGCAAAATCCCAATCTCCTGGACATCTAAAAAGCAATGCACAAGGGCTCGCTCATCCACAGAAGCGGAGTATCAGGCTGTAGCAAATGCAACTTCAGAACTCCTATGGCTTCATAACATATTTGATGAGTTGGGTTTGCAAAGTACCTCTGCTTCGGTAATTTATTGTGACAATGCGGGTGCTACATACATTAGTGCAAATCCGGTCTTCTATTCAAAAATGAAGCATATTGGTCTGGACTATCATTTTGTACGGGAAAATGTTCAATCCGGCAAGCTTAGGGTCACTTATATATCCACGAATAATCAACTAGCAGTTGCTCTCACATAACCCCTTCCACGATCTACTTTTACTTCCCTGGTTCACAAAATCGGCATCTCATACTAGCTGACCTTTTTGAGGGGGTGTGTTAAGGATTGAGCATATCATGGTCAATCTTTCCTTAATACTAGTTGTGCAGATACTTAACATAATCAGATCCCTAGACATCAGTTGTGCACATAGTTAGCATAATTATCTCCCTGATTATTAGTTTAGTTTATTATATCCTTGTAACCGATTTATATAGCCATATTTTACTAGAGCAGTGTATACTATAAATATCAGCATTGATCAATGAGAAAAAGTAACTTATCTGAATAAATCTTTTCTTTATCTCTTTAATAGAGGGTGGGAAATGTGGAGGAGACTGTAAACACTTGTTGCTAGCAAAATTTAGAGCAACATAAGTAGCTCATCCTGCTCACAATGCATTCGCCAATAGATTTCTTCCTAAATTGGAGAAAGTAATCGTTGTCGATTACAAACCCATTGTTGTTTTTCTCTGATCAGCTAAATGTTGGACATCAGCTATTGTCTTTCCAGTTTTCTTCTCTAGCATATAATAATTTGGTATTTGTGGTTGTTTACACAATTGAATAAAGTACTAATTGATTGTTGAAACTAATATGTATGTTGTTGTGTGCTAGCAAGTATTCAGCTACAGCTGCTTGCACATTTCACTTTCTGTATGTACGGATATGCTTCTTCAATGGAATTAAAATTTTCTAATATTTTAAAATGTGTTTTCATCTTTTTATACTTAATCATTCGAAATTACTCTATGTATTAATTTTATTGGTACTTTAGTTAATGTTTCTGCTATTTCATGTGTGTTAAATGACCGAATGTGTTTTTACTTTTTAATTTTCTGATAAAGTCGACGATTTTTTTCCCTTTTTACTATTAGTTATAAAATACCACTACACATAGAGGGTGACAGGGTGTTGGTGAAATCAAGGGCGGATTCACGTAGGGGCGAGCGAAGATACGTGCCCCCACAAAATCAATAATTAGCGACTTTTTATTAAAATTTTAAGATAATAGTTGATTCATATATAATTTTATTTATAGTGATATGTTCATAAATTGGAGATTAAAGGGTCTGATAGGGATAAATAAATCCTGATTGTATAATTAAATATTACATTAATTGTACAAGGTATGGGCTGCTAGGCCCAATAAGAAGATGTATGACATTCAGACCAGAAAGGTTAACATATCGATCAGGCCTGATGGACCAGATCAGGCCTAATGGAACAAAGAAGGCCCAAAAACCCTGATTATTTATTAATTTCGTAATTAATAAATAAGGGAGAAAAACAACTATTAAGATAAGTCCTGGTGAGGATATAAATCCTTGTAGATTGGCCTTCAAGGAACCTCATGGGATAAGGAATCAGCTTCCTACTCCTTAGGACTCCTAAGTCTATCCTAAATCAGAGACTTGACCGCCAAGTCTCCTATACCAAGTCCAATTCAAGGACTCCCAACATCTATATGAGGGGTCTCACCCCACAGATCAGAACTACGTTTTTTGACTTGATCCTTGGCAATCAGCAAGGTACGTAGGCATCTTGTTAAGGCAGATTGAGTCACGAAACACAAGAGCAGTCAAATCGAGCTTCGAAGCTCACGTTCCTTATTATTAGATACATCAATTATATATATATTAGTTTTAATCCATAACATTTGGCGCCGTCTGTGGGAAAAGGCACAACAACAACCATGGAGAGAACACGGAGAATAACTAGAGCTCTGGAGGAAGGAACACCATTGGGAACAACCCAGATGATTTCGTCCACCGTGGAAATACCTCCCCACTCAACTTATGCATCAACTTATGGCCGATGGAAGGCAACACCCTCAAAGCACCCAAGGGGCGAATCCCCAAGAAGTGCAGGAAAGGATCAGGGCTCATGAGGCTGAAATCCAAAGGCTGAGGCGTGATCTGGAGGCTCACCAGGCCACCAGACTCCAGATACCTCCTAGGGGGAGAAATCCTCCTCCTGTCATAGACCTGAAAGGTCCGGTACGAAGAAGGGTTGTCATCCCAAGAACTGATCCAAGCAATCTCCTTCCCCTTAGAGGTCCTGATGATCCAACTCCACCCTTCACAGAAGAGATAATGAATGCCCATATCTCAAGGAAATTCAAGATGCCCACTATCAAAGCCTATGATGGCACGGGAGACCCCGCTAACCATGTCAGGACATTCTCTAATGCACTGCTGCTGCAACCCTTGAATGACGCTATTAAGTGTCGGGCCTTCCCTCAAACCCTGTCGGGTATGGCTCAAAGATGGTACAGTCGCTTACCCCCAAACTCTATTGGATCGTTCAGAGAGTTAAGTCAGGCTTTTATTAAGCAATTCATCAGTGGAAGAGTCCATGAGAAAAGTTCAGCATCTCTTATGAGTCTTGTGCAGGGAGCTAAGGAATCCTTGAGAGATTACCTGAATCGTTTCACAAAGGAGGCTTTAAAAGTCCCGAACCTTGATGATAAGGTAGCCATGATAGCACTGCAACAAGGAACTAGGGACGAGTTTTTCAAGATGTCCTTGGCCAAACGTCCCCCTGAAAGCATGTTGCAGCTCCAAGAGAGGGCAGGGAAGTATATCAAGGTTGAAGAAAGTATGAGGAAGACCGTAGTAAGTAATGAGCCCACTGGAGGCAAGAAGCGGAAAACTGATTTAGAATATATTGCAAAGGACAAATATCCTAGAACCGAACAAAACCCTGATTCAACCCCCAAGAAGGGAGGACCTGGGCAAAAGTTCACTGAATATGCTAAGCTGAATGCTCCTAGAAGTCAGATTTTGATGGAGATCGAGAAAGATAGAGATATTCGCTGGCCTAAGCCCTTGAAGGTTGATCCCGCCAAGCTAGATAAGAGCAAGTATTGCAGGTTTCACAAGGATGTTGGCCATGACACCGATGAGTGTAGGCAATTGAAAGACGAAATTGAGTTTTTGATTCGAAAAGGAAGATTGAACAAGTATACTGGAGATGGAGGGGACAGAAATAATAATGGAAGGAAGAACTTTGAAGATCGTAGGAGGGACCAAGACGATCAGGGGCGGAATCCCCAACCTAGAGGGCCGGTTATAAATGCAATTTTTGGAGGACCGCGACGCCCTCGAGGACCTGTGATAAACACGATCTTTGGAGGTCCAACTGCTGCTGGATTGTCCGAAAATTCCAGAAAGGCATATACTAGGGAGGTTATGCATATTGTTGGAGAAGCCCCGAAGAGGGCCAGGACAGAAGTAACATTGGCTTTTGATGATTCCGACCTAGAGGGTGTGAAGTTTCCTCATGACGACCCGCTGGTCATAACACCGATAATAGGAAATAGCACGGTTAAGAGGGTCCTTGTGGATAATGGTGCTTCTGTGGATATCTTGCTCCACGACACCTTTCTAAGGATGGGGAATAACGACTCCCAGTTGACACCAACCGACATGCCGATATATGGATTTGCTGGAGTAGAATGTCCTGTGGAAGGGATAATCAAATTGCCAACCACCATAGGTACGGAACCAAGGCAAGCAACGCAGATGCTGGATTTCGTGGTGGTAAAGGCTAGTTCAACTTATAATGCTATCATGGGGAGAACAGGGATACATGCCTTCAAGGCAGTCCCCTCTTCCTACCATTCAGTCATGAAGTTTCCCACCCGAAACGGGATTGGAGAAGAGAGAGGAGATCAAAAAATGGCTAGAAGATGTTATGTGGCCTCTTTGAGAGCAGATGGAGTCGGGGGGCAGGTTCTTCCTATTGAAGATATGAATGTCCGAGAAAATGACGAGAATAGAGGAAGGCCAGCAGAAGACTTGGTTTCCGTTCCTTTAGACCCCGAAAATCCTGAGAGGATGACTTTCATTGGAGCCACATTAGAGGAGCCCCTTAGAGGGCAGTTGGTGAAATTTTTACAAGAAAATAGTGATGTGTTTGCATGGTCAGCAGCTGATATGCCAGGCATAGACCCGGAATTGATTACTCACAGGTTAAACGTGGATCCAAGCCGGAAGACAGTAAAACAAAAGAAAAGAAATTTTGCCCCAGAAAGACAAGAGGCTATAAAACAGGAAGTAGAAAAGCTCTTAGAGGCTGGTTTCATTGAGGAGATCCAATTTTCGGAGTGGTTAGCAAATCCTGTAATGGTGAGGAAGGCTAATGGAAAGTGGAGGATGTGTATAGACTTTACTGATCTGAATGATGCATGCCCTAAAGACTATTTTCCGTTGCCAAGAATTGATACTTTGATTGATGCCACTGCTGGACATGAGATGCTGAGTTTCATGGATGGATTTAGCGGATATAACCTGATCAAAATGCATAAGGATGACATTCCAAAGGTATCATTCATCACTGACTTTGGTGTTTATTGTTATCTTGTTATGGCGTTTGGTCTCAAGAATGCAGGAGCCACCTATCAAAGGTTGGCGAATAAAATTTTTAAGGATCTTATTGGTAAGACTATGGAAGTCTATGTTGATGATATGTTAGTCAAGAGTCTAGTAAAGACTGATCATATAACCCATTTGAGGGAAGCTTTTGAGCTCCTGAGGTACCACAAGATGATGTTGAATCCTACGAAGTGTGCTTTTGGAGTAGGATCTGGAAAATTCTTGGGATTGATGGTCTCAAAGAGGGGAATTGAGGCTAACCCCGATAAAATAAAGGCGATCCTGGACATGGAACCACCAAAAACTGTCAAGGATGTTCAGAAGCTCACAGGAAGGGTTGCTGCGCTAGGACGATTCATCTCCAAGTCGGGAGACAAGTGCTTGTCATTCTTCAAGTCACTAAAGAACATCAAAGACTTTGTATGGAGTGAGGAAAACCAGAAGGCATTTGAAGAGTTAAAGAAGTATATGGCCCAGGCCCCGTTGTTGGCCAAGCCAGTTCTGAGTGAAGTTTTATTCTTGTACTTGGCTGTTTCAGAAAGCGCCTTGAGCGCGGTGTTGGTTAAGGAGGAACTGAAAGTCCAGAAACCCGTATACTATGTCAGCAAAAATTTGTATGGTGCTGAGTTGAATTATTCAACTATTGAGAAATTCGCTTTAGCCTTGGTAATGGCTTCGAGAAAGCTGCGTCCTTATTTTCAGGCTCACCAGATTGAGGTGCTAACAAATCAGCCCCTGAGAAATATCATTCACAGTCCCAAGGCAAGTGGGAGATTGATTAAGTGGGCAATAGAGCTGGGAGAGTTCGATCTCAAGTATAAGCCACGTACGGCAATAAAAGCCCAGACACTAGCTGACTTCGTGGTGGAATGTACCATAACCAACCAAGAAGTCGGGGGGCAGGAAGATGCCATACCTCAAGACAAGGGAATCGATAATGGGGGTAAAGAGAAGGATGATAAAGAATATTGGGTTCTCTATTTTGATGGAGCATCAAAAACAAACTCCAGTGGAGCAGGATTGGTTTTGCAAAGCCCTGATGGGTTCTTAATTGAGTATGCTATGAAGCTAGACTTCCCAACCACAAATAATGAGGCAGAATATGAAGCCCTGATAGCTGGCCTTGGTCTAGCTGGGACACTTAGAGTCAAAAACTTAAAGGTCCGTGGAGACTCGAAGCTGATCATATCTCAGGTAAAGGGAGAGTTTGAGGCAAGGGATGATACGATGGCTAAGTATGTCCGCCTAGTAAGGGAAGTGATGACCCAATTTAATGAATGCCATGTTGAACACATTCCAAGGGAAGAAAATGTTAAGGCATATGTGCTATCAAAGTTTGCTTCATCTGAGATAGAAGAAAGTTCAGGAAGTGTGTACTTCCGTGTTTTGAAGACACGAAGCATAGATGTTAATCTTGTGGCTCCCATAGGCCTGGGGACGTCATGGATTGATCCCATCAAGGCTCACATTCAAATCGGTTGGCTGCCAAGCGATGCAACTGAAGCACGGAAGTTAACTATTCGAGCACTAAGGTACTCTTTGATAGATGGGATTCTTTACAAAAGATCTTTCGTGGTTCCTTACTTGAGGTGTCTCAGGCCCGATGAGGCACGCTTGGCTCTTGAAGAAGTGCATGAAGGTATTTGTGGACAACACTTGGGGGGCAGGGCCTTGGCTCATAAGATAACTCGTCTAGGCTTTTATTGGCCAGAAATGATGGCTGATGCCAAAGAATATGTGAAGAAGTGTGACCGCTGTCAGAAGCATGCACCTGTTGTTAGACAACCTCCCGAGATGCTAACATCTATCAACTCGCCCATTCCCTTTGCTATGTGGGGGATGGATATCCTAGGGCCTTTCCCTATGGCCACGACACAAAGGAAGTTTCTGATTGTAGCCATTGATTATTTCACCAAGTGGATTGAAGCCAAACCCTTGGCCAAAATCACAACTAAGCAGGTTGAACAATTCCTGTGGGAAAACATTATGTGCCGATATGGAATTCCCCGTATCCTAGTCACTGACAATGGAACACAATTTAACAACGAGGAATTCAAGAAGTATTGTGAAGAAAATGAAATTGAGTTACGGTTTGTAATAACCCCAATTTTTGAGAAATTTTGAAACCCTTATGAATAGTGTTTTTGCTGAACGAGAAAACTTTTCATGCCACGCTATGTAGAAGTTCTGTTATTGATCTTATGGGATATTATTAGTACTCTATGTGGTATATAAGTGTATGTAAAGATCGTCAGAATCCAATTCCGAACACTTTGATTTTTCCCGGAAATTCACAAGATACGGAGAGAATTGAGTATAAGGTAACAGGATAAAAAGGATTTAAATTAAAGGATTATAGGAGAGGATCATAAAAGGAATATAATATATTGAGAAAGGTTAAGGGAACCTAAGTAATAAGATCCCGGGTATGATCCCTCAAACGATAAACGAGAACGAAAGATAAGCGAACCGTAAAACAAATAAGTGACCAAGAGACAAGCTTGTACAAGAAGCCAGGGATTGTGACATCATCAAACCACAAGGTGTGGACAAGTGGGAGCATTATGACATGTGCAAGGTGACATAGGCATGACAAGAAAGGAAGGAGATGTGGTGACTTTTTAACCACACAAAACCAAGGGCAACTAGGTAATTCACTAAAACAAACAACAAAAATCAACCAACCAAAAGCAAATCAAGCCAAAACACAAAATTCTCTCTTCTTCTTCTTCATGCTCTCGGGTGGTTTTCTTAAAAAATGAAAGTCCAAGCTCCTCCACTTACTATTTAGCAAGGTAATTATCTAAGCTTCCCCATGGATAGTTACATACTTCCTATAAGTTTAAGCTTCTAATTCCAAGCCAATCTTTTTCTATAAATCATGAAAGAAGATGGTGAATAGTGTTTTCAAGAACTAAAATTTGTGTTCTTGAAGTTTTGTTTAGATTAAGCTTGGATAAGGACTTTAAGGGTGATTCCAAGCCATTCTCTTGATTCTCCACTCTCCAAGGAAGGTATAACTTCTCAAACCCTTAGTATTAAGTTTTGTTGGTTTGGATTTCATAATGTTAGATGATGGGTTAGTGTAATGAGTATGTACTCATGATAGAGCTTTGTTTAGTAAGTGGTTTTGTTGATTTTGGAGTTAGGAGTGATGCTTGTTAGATTTGAAGTTCTTGGTCACATTTTTGACTTTGTGTAGATGAATAAATTGGTAATATTGAGTTGATTTGGGGCTGTTGTGGTGTAGTTTAATTGGAGGTTTGATTGGGTTGTGAATTGGAGTTGAAATTGTGGTTGATTGAATTGGTTTAAATTTGGGAAATCGCGTAAATATAGCCGTCGTAACGTCCGATTTCCTGTAGACTGTTTTTGTGCATAACATTAGGACCCGAGAACCCCCTGCTAGATTATGACCACTGCCATGTTTAGATAGCTCATGTTACGAGCTTCGTTTTGATATGTAGTTCGTTCGATTCCGACGCACGGTTTAGGAGAAACGACCGTTTCAAGTAACGGCGTTTCGCGAACGAAACTTTTCCCCTCGCCTTACTTTGAAACATAGGTTAAAGACCAAAAAGGGTTAATTATTGTATGAAACATTTATGGTAAGTGTGCTAGGCAGTTAGTAAGACACTCGCGAAGGAATCGCTTTAAAACTCGTAAAGGTTAAATTATTAAAAATGGTGGAGCCGAGGGTACCCGAGTGACTTAAGCGAATCAGTGAGCGCAAAACAAGCGTTAGAGTCTAAGTTAGTTAAAGTATAGATTTACAAGTGACTTTGGTTTAATTCCAACTTACTTGTTGTTTATAGGTTACCAGACTCGTCCTGAGCCATTCGTAACCCCAGTCGCTCAGGCAAGTTTTCTACCCGTATAACTGTTGTTGTGATGTATATGTGTATATGCATGATCTTGTGATAAATGCATATTTGTTATTAGCAAATTCTTGCGATATATTGGAGCATGTGATATGGTATATATGCATGCCTGTTTCGTATTCTTGATTTATATATCTGTTGGTTCAAATGCTTATTAGTTGCATAATACCTATGCTAGAGATAAGCAGTAGTTGCGTATACCCTTAGTATAGGGGATAAAAGGTGAACATATTTCTAAACCGGGAGTCAATGTTCCCGAGTATATTATATATATATATATATTTATTTATATATATATATATATATATGGATATAGTTTTTAAAACTATTAATCGAATAAGGTTTATTCGATAACTTTAACTTTATTTTATTATTGAATATTATTTTGAATATTCATTCGAGGACTTATGACTCCTTTTACTTTATTAATGAATATTATTTTGAATATTATTCGAAGGCGTATGACTCCTTTTATTTATTTATCTGAATATTATTTGAATATTCATTCGAGGGCTTATGACTCTTTTATATTATTTATTGAATATTATTTGAATATTCATTCGAAGGCTTATGACTCAGTTTATATTATTTAATGAATATTATTTGAATATTCATTTGAGGATCTATGACTCCGATTATTTGCTGAAATATATTCTTTATTTTATTAAAGAATAAGGTGTTAATAATCAAACTTATTTTCGATTATTCAAATAAAGATAATACTTTCATATAAGTATATCTTTGGTTATTTAATACTCGTTTTGTAATAACCCCAATTTTTGAGAAATTTTGAAACCCTTATGAATAGTGTTTTTGCTGAATGAGAAAACTTTTCATGCCACACTATGTAGGGGTTCTGATATGGATATTCTGAGATTTTATTAGTACTTTATATGGGATATAAGTGTATGTAAAGATCGTCAGAATCCAATTCCGAACACTTTGATTTTCCCAGAAATCCACTAGATACGGAAAGAATTGAGAAAAAGGTAACAGGATAAAAAGGATTTAAATTAAAGGATTATAAGAGAGGATCATAAAAAGGAATATAATGTATTGAGAAAGATTAAGGGAACCTAAGTAATAAGATCCCGGGTATGATCCTTCAAACGATAAATGAAAACGAAAGTTAAGCGAACAGTATAACAGATCAGTGGTCATTAGGCAAACGATTAGGAAGTTAATCAAGGGGATTAGTGGGGATGATGTCATCCAACCAATAGAAAGAGGACAAGGAGCGGAGGATTACATCATGAGGATGACACAAGCATGACATGGGAATGAAGGAGGTGTGGTTGAATGAGAACCACACAAAATCAAGGGCAACTAGGTAATTTACTAAAACAAACACAAAAATCAACCAACCAAGCCAAGCATATCATTTTTCATCAAAATCAAAAAGAAACCAAGGCATTGTTCTTCATGCTCTCGGCCAAAACAGAACCAGAACACTAAAACTGGTGTATCTCCTTAATTTCTCACTCAAATATTGTGTTCTATAGCTCATTGGAAAGGTATTGAGATGGCCTACAACTCTTGTTCACAAGTCTCGTCCAAATAATCATGGTAAGACCCTCATTTTTACAGTTCTTTAAATCGGACTTTTAGAAACTTCAAAGCCTAACTTTGTGTTCTTGATTTCTTTGGAAAGATCAAGCTTGTAGGAGGCTCCCTAAGGCTTCCTAGCAACTTAACACCTCCCAAGGAAGGTATAAACTTCAAACCCTAGCCTTTACTTTATTTGTTAGTAAGTTTAATGGTTGGTGTTGTGAAATGAGAAGCATGGATTGTGATTATTAGTAGTTTGGTTTTATTTGGAAGTGTTTTGGTAATTGAAGATTGATTATAGTTCATAGGTCTTGATTGTGGTTGTTTGAGTTGAAAACCTTGGAGATTATGGACTGATGTGGTATGGTTTAGGTGAAGTTTTGTTGTATTGATGGTTATGAGTTGGTTGGTGGTTAATTGGAGTAGTTTAATCATTGGTAATCGCGTAAACATAGCCGTCGTAACGTCCGATTTTCTTTAGACTGTTTTTGTGCATAACATTAGGACCCGAGAACCCCCTGCTAGATTATGACCACTGCCATGTTTAGATAGCTCATGTGACGAGCTTCGTTTTGATATGTAGTTCGTTCGATTCCGATGCACGGTTTAGGAGAAACGACCGTTTCAAGTAACGGCGTTTCGCGAACGAAACTTTTCCCCTCGCCTTACTTTGAAACATAGGTTAAAGACCGAAAAGGGTTAATTAATGTATGAAACATTTATGGTAAGTGTGTTAGGCAGTTGGTAAGACACTCGCAAAGGAATCGCCTTAAAACTCGTAAAGGTTAAATTATTAAAAATGGTGGAGCCGAGGGTACCCGGTGACTTAAGCGAATTAGTGGCGCAAAATAAGCGTTAGAGTCTAAGTTAGTTAAAGTATAGATTTACAAGTGACTTTGGTTTAATTCCAACTTACTTGTTGTTTATAGGTTACCAGACTCGTCCCGAGCCATTCGTAACCCCAGTCACTCAGGCAAGTTTTCTACCCGTTATACTGTTGTTGTGATGTAAATATATGTATATGCATTATCTTGTGATATTGCATGATTGTTATTAGCAAATTTTGCGATATATTGGAGCATGCTAATATGGTATATATGCATGTCTGTTTCGTAATCTGGTTATCTATCTGTTGATTTCAATGCTTATAGTTGCATAATACCTATGCTAGAAATAAGCAAGTAGTTGCGTATACCCTTAGTATAGGGGATAAAAGGTGAACATATTTCTAAACCGGGAGTCGATGTTCCCGAGTATATTATATATATATATATATATATTTATTTATATATATATATGGATATAGTTTTTTAAAACTATTAATCGAATAAGGTTTATTCGATAACTTTAACTTTATTTTATTAAATGAATATTATTTTGAATATTCATTCGAGGACTTATGACTCCTTTTACTTTATTAATGAATATTATTTTGAATATTATTCGAAGGCGTATGACTCCTTTTATTTATTTATCTGAATATTATTTTGAATATTCATTCGAGGGCTTATGACTCTTTTATATTATTTATTGAATATTATTTGAATATTCATTCGAGGGCTTATGACTCTTTTATATTATTTATTGAATATTATTTGAATAATCATTCGAGGGCTTATGACTCTTTTATATTATTTATTGAATATTATTTGAATAATCATTCGAGGGCTTATGACTCTTTTATATTATTTATTGAATATTATTTGAATATTCATTCGAGGGCTTATGACTCTTTTATATTATTTATTGAATATTATTTGAATATTCATTTGAGGATCTATGACTCCGATTATTTGCTGAAATATATTCTTTATTTTATTAAAGAATAAGGTGTTAATAATCAAACTTATTTTCGATTATTCAAATAAAGATAATACTTTCATATAAGTATATCTTTGGTTATTTAATACTCGTTTCAAGTATAAGCTTTAATACTTCTACTTCAATTATTTTTATAAAGATTATTCTTTATGGGAATATTATTTAAATAATAATATTCAGTCATTTTCTAAATATTCTGGGGACTGATTTACTTCATTAAATCAGCTTTACTCCAAACACTCTTTAAAGTGTTTTCGAGTCTTCAAAATGATTTTTAAAGTCAGAGCGGATCCCAAAACTCATTTTTATATTTAAGATCTTCCTTTTTAAGGGGATTTAAATACTCGCTCAAAACCTGGGGAATCCGGCTCTGTGGTGTATTTTATATTCGCAACGAGGTTGCAGTTTTGGTAAATGAATTGATTACTTGCCCAACGTTCGGGAAGTAAGCCCATCTAATTGAGTCGGCATAAGCGACAGGCCGGGGTACGGTCTATTATTGTGTAAGTGGCTGGGTGGCAGTCCATCAACGCGTGAGGGGCCGGGTAACGGTCTAGCGCGAGGTCCTAATGCGGCCAGGGTGATGACCGGTGAGGAATTCATCCATCTACAGTAGAAAAGGTTACTTATTGGCATCTTTGCCTGATCAGCAAGATATCTGGTTTATGCCAAAATTCTTTTTCTTTCCAAAATTCATTGGATGTTTCAAACTCTGTTCATACTTTACATAACAGAGGTTCCAGGAAATGTTTTAGAGATATATATATGTGGATATATATATATCGGGACTAGATAAAGTATCTCATAACTTTTTCATTCAATAATATTTCAAAGATTGAATCTATTCAAATCTGGTCTTGTAGTCTCATCTATGTGATGAACTTTTAAAACTGGTTATAACTTGAACGGTGGTAGTTCAAGTAGTATTGGGAAAGATATAAGTATATTGGGGTATTTGGTAACCTCATCTTTTAAACTTATATCTAGTTAATAATTGTCTTATGAATGACAAAGATTTTCAGAAAAACGTTGAGACAAGGTTAGATGTATGAGATCACCTTGCAACGATATATTTTTTATATATACAGTTATACACTGGGATTTTGTGTATATTATGCATGGAAGAGGACTTCCAATATTTTGAAAAGTATATATGTATATATACTGAATATTTTGCGACTTCATCGCATTAAGATATCAACTTGGTTCATTTCTTTTGACCAAGACTTTCATGAGTACTATGAGAAGGCTCATATACTAGTAAGTATATACTAGTAATTATCTTACACACGATAAAAGATTCTAGTAAGTATCCATTTAGATACTTATATTATTGTTATCACTATATATTATCTTGCGAGCTGTAAGGCTCACTCTTGCTTTATTTCTTCATCACACAACAACAGTTAGGAAAGATGGCCAGACTCCAGCAGACCCAGCGCAAGCGTGTGGGAAGCGTCTCGCGTCTTCCCGTTGATGTTGTAGCTGCTATAGCTGCAGAGGTAGATCTATTGTAGATCAGACCATCTACTTTTGAGAATCAATTATGTATAATTATAACTTGTGGCAGATAATGGCAATTAATTGTAAATTTATCAAGTAATCATTTTGGGTTGTAATAACTTTTAAATTGTGGATTCAAAGACTTGTACTTATTTAAATTTCATCTCTGAGACTATAACGGGTTGTGGTGTGTGTTAGTGTGGGGTCACAGCATAAGGTTATTTATTATTAATTAAGTGAAGTGATATTGTGGAAAGAAAGACCGTGACGACCCGGATCCCCGACCCCGGATCTGGGGGTGTTACAGAAATGGTATCAGAGCTAAGCGTTATAAACCTCAGAGATGATGGGACGTTAAGATAATAAGATTCACTAAGATAATAAGAACTCTTGCCAAGTTCATAGTCGGGCTACCTAACGTAGTACTGACAGTTAAAACCCTTATGGGAACCCTTATAAATATCGTGATAGGAGCGTAGTTCGTTATCGTATATGGTAGCGGAACTCCGAACCCTGAGGTTGAGGAGCAACAACGCGATGATGTTTTATTAGTTATTGGAAATCAGATTGTGGATCCGATAGAGTGTCCTAATGCAGGACCGGATGATGTTGATATTGAGGATGTAGCGGTTGAGGATGTTGTCCTAGAAGGGATAGTTGTTGAGGAGGATCCCATGGAGGATCCTGACAGGATTGGATAAAGGACCACTGATGAATTGATGACCATGGTTTGGTCGACTACCAGAGGTAGGATTGGCCGGTCACTACCGGAGGTTCGTTCAAGTTGTAAAGATAGTAGCCCCTTTAACGCGGCTTACTCGTAAGACTGAGAAGTTCGAATGGACAGAGAAATGCGAGAACAGCTTTCAAGAACTGAAGTAGAGGTTGGTGATGGCCCCTATGCTGGCATTGCCGGATGGAAAAAGGAGATTTTGTGATTTGTAAGTGACGCTTCGCATAAGGAATTAGGGTGCTTCTTAGCACAGCAAGATAATCGCGTCTGCGTCAAGACAATTAAGGTAATATGAAATTTGATATCACCGCCCATGAGCTTAGGCTCGTGGCAATAGTTTTACCCTAAAGATTGGAGGCACTACTTGTATGGAGAGAAGTGCGAGAATTACCTAAGCCATAAGTGCTCTAGTACATTCTTACGTAGAAAGAGCTCAACATACGCCAGAGGAGGCGGTTAGAGCTAATCAAGAATTATGATTGGCAGATTCTTTATCATTCGGGGTAAGCCAATATGGTGGCTGATGCCCTTAGTAAAAAGGAGAGACTCAAGATGATAATGTCTTTTGGAGAGTTTATAAGAGATTTTGAGAAAATGGAAATAGTAGTGAAGGTAACCGGAGCCGGTACCGAAAAGCTGTTTGAGATTGCAATACAGCCCGAATTATTGGAAAAGATCATATTGTGCCAGAAAAAGTTATGAATGAAGGCAGAGAGCCAACAAATAAATATGAGATTAATACCGAGAAAGATGATAAGGGAATAATGAGGTATTCCTATAGAATTTGGGTTCCGAAAGTTCAAGAGCTTAAGGATGAGAACTTAGATGAGAGCCATAGTTTGAGGAATAAGATTTAGAGCAAACCCTGAACGTGATAGTCAGGGAGGTCGCCATCAAGATAGAAGGAACCCATGACATAATGGAGTGGAAAATGAGGATTTTAAATTAAAAGATGACCCCAATTATGGGGAGTAGGATGAAACATTTCATACTAAGGAAACAGAAAGTCGAGTAAGGAAAGGAGACCCGAGACGGTACTCCTATACGGCAATTCATGGACCTGTCTAAAAAGAACTTAGACTATTATCCCCAACCACCACCTTGAGGAAACAATGCGGTGAGAAATTCTTTCAAGACGTTTAAGTTTCTAAGCTCTCAGAGTTCCAGGGAACAAGCTGACCCAGTCGAGGCAAGAGCCTGGCTAAAGGAAATATAGGAATCATTTGAGATTCTAAATGATTGATGAACCACAAAAGACTGTTTTTGTCACTTACCCTCCTAAGAGAGAGACCACCCGCTGGTGAAAGACCAAGAAAGGTACGGAGCCAGAGGTTATGATAAACTGATTAAAGTTCAGCCAATTGTTTTCGGGAAAGTAATTACCAAGGTTATGGAGATAGTGTAAAAGCTTTGGAGCTAGAACAAAAGCGGATGAGTATGATGAATTATGAATCTAAGTTGAAAAAGTTATCAAGATTCGTTCTGAGGACACGAATCCAGAATGACGGGATGTTTGAAATCAATGCTTATGTTGTGTTGGTTCATAAAATAACGATAAGAGAAAGGAAAATAAAAAGAAACTGAAGTGGAAAGGAATATAAAGGCAATAGAGTTTGAGGAATGATAAAGGAATTGGGTATGAGGAAACCCTAAAGACTCGTAGCAATAGAAATAGAAAAGTATGTAATCGTCAGGATGAGGGTGATTCACCATGAGTTAAAATTGCTGGGTGAAGGCATAAGAGATACATATATTTTATCCCTTGTAAGTTGGGAGGATTTGAGGAAAACTTGAGATAGTTCGAAGGTTAAATATGAGACGCGGATAGACTGAGGAGACAAGGAAGTAAGAAATTAAGAAAATTGGATGAAGGAAGTGACCTTCAAGAATGTGAAGTGTAAGACCGGTGGCATGATACCCAGAAAGGGAGACGCCAGGTATGAAAGATATCCCAACATTGAGATGACTGTTGAGATAAACAACAAAAGTAAATAAGGATTTATTAAGAAGAAGTTCACGTTGAACACGACCAATATCTTCCAGATCATCCATGTGATCATTACCAAATCAGGAAAGACAAGCGGATAACCGTTGTTATCTTTTGGAGGCCATATGGATTGACCTCAATTTGAATAAGGATGCTATTATGAAGTTAGGTATAGACTATCGAGGTGGAAATGATTGAACAAGATACCCTTATCAGGGATATATGACTTTATTTATCCATGGAAGGATGCTTGTACCTTTTTAAAGGTGGAATTAAGGATAGAACATCGGTAACTTAAAACGAATCCTAGGGGAATGCATAAAGGTTGGCATTTCACCCTTAATAGGGATAGTATGAGTTTTGACAGTATGAATTGGAAAGGATTAAGGTAATAATAACCTTTAAGGATCAGTGGAGAAATTTTTCAGAAGTATATAGACAATGGTTCTAGTATTAGTAAATGGTATTTTGATATGCCCTGTATATAGGGAATACATGAGGAACGATTGAAGGATAACCTTAGAGGTTTTACAAGGAGAAAGGTAATATTCAAAATTCTCAAGAATAGAAATGTTGATAAAGGAAATATGACATAATTATAATGATGCCAAGTGGGGCACGTGTTAAACCACGAGAAAGTATGGATCGAACCAGTAAGGGTCGAAATTGTTCAGGGCAATTAGGACCTAAGATGAAAGATGTTCTTAGTATGATTGAGAGTCAGTCGTGACAGTGATTAACCTCTAAAGACTGAGGCAATAACTTATGGAAAGATGGTGTTATTTTTTTTACTCATCAGATTCTTAGGAAAACATCTTCACATAAGCTGTGATTGAAATGAGGTAGAAAATTTAGTTGAAGGTGGTTAAAAGACATTGACTGTAAGGAACTATTACTATCAGGAAAGGCCAAAGAGGTGGCCGACACTTTAACGGTAAAAGGAAAATTGTAGGCGCTTGTGCCAAAGGAATACAGTGATGATGGTTAAAGTTGTGATGGTTGTATTTTGGGTTGGAAGATTGTCATTCCTTCTGATGACTGTGCAATACCCAACCGTAATAGTAGTTAGTAAAGGTTTAATTCGTGTAATCGCCATGAGTGGGCTATCTATCTTAGAAGGTACTATCTTGAGAATGAGCCTGGACCATATTTCAAAAGGACTAAACGAACCTTTGAGTAAGTCTTCTATTTAAGGCATATGATTAAGAATGGTATTAACCTGCTATTGTTGCTTTGATTGAAACTCTTCTGCAATTTTATCTGCTTCATTGCATGTATGTATGTCAGAATCAGGAGTGTACTCCATGAATCATGAATGGTGATTATGTTACCTCCTTAGAAGGATTTGATACGACATGTATGGACTCCGTATGGTTAGCTATTAAGACTTCATGGAAAATGAATGACTACAGTGGGTCAGTGGTGGACCATAGTAAGGCAGCAATGATTCTGCGAGTAGTGAGATGATTACAACCGTGAGAGTTGTATTAGAATGGGTGTTGAGATTGAGTACCACTAATCGGGTCGTGGTAGTGTATAAGTTATCATTGATAGACTAATTAAGTAGAGTATCTACCTAGTGAATAATTATTCTTTCTTATCAATAAGAGAGTCGTATTATTATACGAGGAAGGTTGCGGTGCGAGCATAGAATTCTAGTAACGATGATGTATAGAATGAGATCCCAGATTCGATTTTCGATGTCGAGGGAGTTTCAAAGGTGATTGTGTATAAGCTCGATGAAGAGCATGGGTCCATAGAATGATGGACGGAATAGAAATATTTAGGCATGGGAAATACGATGCTATAATACTTGATGTTGATATAAATACTCATATGATTCGTTCTCCTATGACAAACCTCTATAGTTCAGAGGTAGGTTCCAAGCCGGATATTTTGTGGCAGTATATTTTTTTCATATATACAATTCTCTTCCATTCGTTCTTTTCTCTTCTTTTCATTTCATGTAATCTGAGAAGAACAACCCTTCCAGAAGGGGAGGTATTGCCGAATGACTATCTATCTGTGTGATAGAAGCCGAGTAGGATACCAGCTATTGTTAAATTGCTTGTCAAGTACTAAAGGTTGGCCACCTTTTGTACTAACTATGCGATATAACAAGTGTTCATGATCATAGTGATCTCTCAACAAATTCCTTTACTTCTATTTGATTGATCAAATTTTGGAAAATAGAAACAACTGAAAAAGGAGTAATAAAGTGGTGGTAGTATGCGGAATGGGAACACATTCGTGATACTAAGGTTGACGTGGTTATTAAAAGGTTATAGAACGCTAACGAGCAAAAGTATAACCAGTATAATATTAGGAACGGAAGGTAGTAGCGATTACGAACTGGAAAAGAATGGGTATTAAGAAGCAAAAGTTCTAATGATAAAAGCTATAATGAGAGTCTGTGCAATAGACTTGAAAGAAATTGGAATGATCACTTAACACGGAGTGAGTTTTCTTACGACAATAGATCATATGTCAGTATTGAGATATCGCCTTATGAGATCCTTGAGGGAAGACAATATCGATCTCCCTTATGTTAGGATGAAGTTGTAGAGCGCAAGATGCTCGGACCAGCAGTGGTCTAAAGGACCAAGGATATGATAGATCTAATCAGAGGACGGCTGGTAGTAGCCCAAGATGGACATGATAAGTATGTTGATTTGACACAAAAGGATAAAGAGTATGAAATAGGGGACCTAGTAATGTTATAGGTATCCCTTGGAAAGGATTGATGAGGTTCGGAAAGAAAGGAAAGCTAAGTCTACAATTTGTTGGACCCTTGAATATATTAAGAAGTATTGGGAAGTTAGCATATGAGCTAGCCTTACCCCAGAACATGTAGCAAGTCATAACGTGTTTCATGTATCAATGTTAAGGAAGCGTAATTCAGATGCCAGATAAATAGAGGCATATGAGCGCATAGATATGCAACCCGACGTAACCTATATGGAGCAACCAGGAAGGGTTATAGAGTGAAAAGGAACAAGTGCTTAGGAGAAGGATTATCAAACTAGGCAGAGTTTGGTGGTAGAACCACAATGTGGGAAAATTGACTCGAGAGTTAGAAGGTGTAATGCTAAGAAAGTATCCCCATTTGTTTTCTATCTGATTCCGGGACGGAATCCTTTTAAGGAGGGGAGACTGTAATAACCCCAATTTTTGAGAAATTTTGAAACCCTTATGAATAGTGTTTTTGCTGAATGAGAAAACTTTTCATGCCACACTATGTAGGGGTTCTGATATGGATATTCTGAGATTTTATTAGTACTTTATAAGGGATATAAGTGTATGTAAAGATCGTCAGAATCCAATTCCGAACACTTTGATTTTCCCAGAAATCCACTAGATACGGAAAGAATTGAGAAAAAGGTAACAGGATAAAAAAGATTTAAATTAAAGGATTATAAGAGAGGATCATAAAAAGGAATATAATGTATTGAGAAAGGTTAAGGGAACCTAAGTAATAAGATCCGGGGTATGATCCTTCAAACGATAAATGAAAACGAAAGTTAAGCGAACAGTATAACAGATCAGCGGTCATTAGGCAAACGATTAGGAAGTTAATCAAGGGGATTAGTGGGGATGATGTCATCCAACCAATAGAAAGAGGACAAGGAGCGGAGGATTACATCATGAGGATGACACAAGCATGACATGGGAATGAAGGAGGTGTGGTTGAATGAGAACCACACAAAATCAAGGGCAACTAGGTAATTTACTAAAACAAACACAAAAATCAACCAACCAAGCCAAGCATATCATTTTTCATCAAAATCAAAAAGAAACCAAGGCATTGTTCTTCATGCTCTCGGCCAAAACAGAACCAGAACACTAAAACTGGTGTATCTCCTTAATTTCTCACTCAAATATTGTGTTCTATAGCTCATTGGAAAGGTATTGAGATGGCCTACAACTCTTGTTCACAAGTCTCGTCCAAATAATCATGGTAAGACCCTCATTTTTACAGTTCTTTAAATCGGACTTTTAGAAACTTCAAAGCCTAACTTTGTGTTCTTGATTTCTTTGGAAAGATCAAGCTTGTAGGAGGCTCCCTAAGGCTTCCTAGCAACTTAACACCTCCCAAGGAAGGTATAAACTTCAAACCCTAGCCTTTACTTTATTTGTTAGTAAGTTTAATGGTTGGTGTTGTGAAATGAGAAGCATGGATTGTGATTATTAGTAGTTTGGTTTTATTTGGAAGTGTTTTGGTAATTGAAGATTGATTATAGTTCATAGGTCTTGATTGTGGTTGTTTGAGTTGAAAACCTTGGAGATTATGGACTGATGTGGTATGGTTTAGGTGAAGTTTTGTTGTATTGATGGTTATGAGTTGGTTGGTGGTTAATTGGAGTAGTTTAATCATTGGTAATCGCGTAAACATAGCCGTCGTAACGTCCGATTTTCTTTAGACTGTTTTTGTGCATAACATTAGGACCCGAGAACCCCCTGCTAGATTATGACCACTGCCATGTTTAGATAGCTCATGTGACGAGCTTCGTTTTGATATGTAGTTCGTTCGATTCCGATGCACGGTTTAGGAGAAACGACCGTTTCAAGTAACGGCGTTTCGCGAACGAAACTTTTCCCCTCGCCTTACTTTGAAACATAGGTTAAAGACCGAAAAGGGTTAATTAATGTATGAAACATTTATGGTAAGTGTGTTAGGCAGTTGGTAAGACACTCGCAAAGGAATCGCCTTAAAACTCGTAAAGGTTAAATTATTAAAAATGGTGGAGCCGAGGGTACCCGGTGACTTAAGCGAATTAGTGGCGCAAAACAAGCGTTAGAGTCTAAGTTAGTTAAAGTATAGATTTACAAGTGACTTTGGTTTAATTCCAACTTACTTGTTGTTTATAGGTTACCAGACTCGTCCCGAGCCATTCGTAACCCCAGTCGCTCAGGCAAGTTTTCTACCCGTTATACTGTTGTTGTGATGTAAATATATGTATATGCATTATCTTGTGATATTGCATGATTGTTATTAGCAAATTTTGCGATATATTGGAGCATGCTAATATGGTATATATGCATGTCTGTTTCGTAATCTGGTTATCTATCTGTTGATTTCAATGCTTATAGTTGCATAATACCTATGCTAGAAATAAGCAAGTAGTTGCGTATACCCTTAGTATAGGGGATAAAAGGTGAACATATTTCTAAACCGGGAGTCGATGTTCCCGAGTATATTATATATATATATATATATATATATTTATTTATATATATATGTGGATATAGTTTTTTAAAACTATTAATCGAATAAGGTTTATTCGATAACTTTAACTTTATTTTATTAAATGAATATTATTTTGAATATTCATTCGAGGACTTATGACTCCTTTTACTTTATTAATGAATATTATTTTGAATATTATTCGAAGGCGTATGACTCCTTTTATTTATTTATCTGAATATTATTTTGAATATTCATTCGAGGGCTTATGACTCTTTTATATTATTTATTGAATATTATTTGAATATTCATTCGAGGGCTTATGACTCTTTTATATTATTTATTGAATATTATTTGAATAATCATTCGAGGGCTTATGACTCTTTTATATTATTTATTGAATATTATTTGAATAATCATTCGAGGGCTTATGACTCTTTTATATTATTTATTGAATATTATTTGAATATTCATTCGAGGGCTTATGACTCTTTTATATTATTTATTGAATATTATTTGAATATTCATTTGAGGATCTATGACTCCGATTATTTGCTGAAATATATTCTTTATTTTATTAAAGAATAAGGTGTTAATAATCAAACTTATTTTCGATTATTCAAATAAAGATAATACTTTCATATAAGTATATCTTTGGTTATTTAATACTCGTTTCAAGTATAAGCTTTAATACTTCTACTTCAATTATTTTTATAAAGATTATTCTTTATGGGAATATTATTTAAATAATAATATTCAGTCATTTTCTAAATATTCTGGGGACTGATTTACTTCATTAAATCAGCTTTACTCCAAACACTCTTTAAAGTGTTTTCGAGTCTTCAAAATGATTTTTAAAGTCAGAGCGGATCCCAAAACTCATTTTTATATTTAAGATCTTCCTTTTAAGGGGATTTAAATACTCGCTCAAAACCTGGGGAATCCGGCTCTGTGGTGTATTTTATATTCGCAACGAGGTTACAGTTTTGGTAAATGAATTGATTACTTGCCCAACGTTCGGGAAGTAAGCCCATCTAATTGAGTCGGCATAAGCGACAGGCCGGGGTACGGTCTATTATTGTGTAAGTGGCTGGGTGGCAGTCCATCAACGCGTGAGGGGCCGGGTAACGGTCTAGCGCGAGGTCCTAATGCGGCCAGGGTGATGACCGGTGAGGAATTCATCCATCTACAGTAGAAAAGGTTACTTATTGGTATCTTTGCCTGATCAGCAAGATATCTGGTTTATGCCAAAATTCTTTTTCTTTCCAAAATTCATTGGATGTTTCAAACTCTGTTCATACTTTACATAACAGAGGTTCCAGGAAATGTTTTAGAGATATATATATGTGGATATATATATATCGGGACTAGATTAAGTATCTCATAACTTTTTCATTCAATAATATTTCAAAGATTGAATCTATTCAAATCTGGTCTTGTAGTCTCATCTATGTGATGAACTTTTGAAACTGGTTATAACTTGAACGGTGGTAGTTCAAGTAGTATTGGGAAAGATATAAGTATATTGGGGTATTTGGTAACCTCATCTTTTAAACTTATATCTAGTTAATAATTGTCTTATGAATGACAAAGATTTTCAGAAAAACGTTGAGACAAGGTTAGATGTATGAGATCACCTTGCAACGATATATTTTTTATATATACAGTTATACACTGGGATTTTGTGTATATTATGCATGGAAGAGGACTTCCAATATTTTGAAAAGTATATATGTATATATACTGAATATTTTGCGACTTCATCGCATTAAGATATCAACTTGGTTCATTTCTTTTGACCAAGACTTTCATGAGTACTATGAGAAGGCTCATATACTAGTAAGTATATACTAGTAATTATCTTACACACGATAAAAGATTCTAGTAAGTATCCATTTAGATACTTATATTATTGTTATCACTATATATTATCTTGCGAGCTGTAAGGCTCACTCTTGCTTTATTTCTTCATCACACAACAAAAGTTAGGAAAGATGGCCAGACTCCAGCAGACCCAGCGCAAGCGTGTGGGAAGCGTCCCGCGTCTTCCCGTTGATGTTGTAGCTGCTATAGCTGCAGAGGTAGATCTATTGTAGATCAGACCATCTACTTTTGAGAATCAATTATGTATAATTATAACTTGTGGCAGATAATGGCAATTAACTGTAAATTTATCAAGTAATCATTTTGGGTTGTAATAACTTTTAAATTGTGGATTCAAAGACTTGTACTTATTTAAATTTCATCTCTGAGACTATAACGGGTTGTGGTGTGTGTTAGTGTGGGGTCACAGCATAAGGTTATTTATTATTAATTAAGTGAAGTGATATTGTGGAAAGAAAGACCGTGACGACCCGGATCCCCGACCCCGGATCTGGGGGTGTTACACGTTTCAAGTATAAGTTTTAATACTTCTACTTCAATTATTTTTATAAAAGATTATTCTTTATGGGAATATTATTTAAATAATAATATTCAGTCATTTTCTAAATATTCTGGGGACTGATTTACTTCATTAAATCAGCTTTACTCCAAACACTCTTTAAAGTGTTTTCGAGTCTTCAAAATGATTTTTAAAAGTTAGAGCGGATCCCAAAACTCATTTTTATATTTAAGATCTTCCTTTTAAAGGGGATTTAAATACTCGTTCAAAACCTGGGGAATCCGGCTCTGTGGTGTATTTTATATTCGCAACGAGGTTGCAGTTTTGGTAAATGAATTGATTACTTGCCCAACGTTCGGGAAGTAAGCCCATCTAATTGAGTCGGCATAAGCGACAGGCCGGGGTACGGTCTATGAATGTGTAAGTGGCTGGGTGGCAGTCCATCAACGCGTGAGGGGCCGGGTAACGGTCTAGCGCGAGGTCCTAATGCGGCCAGGGTGATGACCGGTGAGGAATTCATCCATCTACAGTAGAAAAGGTTACTTATTGGTATCTTTGCCTGATCAGCAAGATATCTGGTTTATGCCAAAATTCTTTTCCTTTCCAAAATTCATTGGATGTTTCAAACTCTGTTCATACTTTACATAACAGAGGTTCCAGGAAATGTTTAAGAGATATATATATGTGGATATATATATATCGGGACTAAATAAAGTATCTCGTAACTTTATTTCATTCAATAATATTTCAAAGATTGAATCTATTCAAATCTTGTCTTGTAGTCTCATCTATGTGATGAACTTTTGAAACTGATTATAACTTGAACGGTGGTAGTTCAAGTAGTATTGGGAAAGATATAAGTATATTGGGGTATTTGGTAACCTCAATTTTTAAACTTATATCTAATTAATAATTGTCTTATGAATGACAAAGATTTTCAGAAAAACGTTGAAACAAGGTTAGATATATGAGATCACCTTGCAACGATATTTTTTTTATACAGTTATACACTGGGACTTTGTGTATATTATGCATGGAAGAGGACTTCCAATATTTTGAAAAGTATATATGTATATATACTGAATATTTTGCGACTTCATCGCATTAAGATATCAAACTTGGTTCATTTCTTTTGACCAAGACTTTCATGAGTATTATGAGTAGGCTCATATATTGTAAATCATTATATATATTATTTTGGTGGGCTTGCTGCTCACCCTTGCTTTCTTCTTTCATCACACAACAACAGTTAGGAAAGATGGCCAGACTCCAGCAGACCCAGCGCAAGCGCGTGGGAAGCATCCCGCGTCTTCCCGTTGATGTTGTAGCTGCTATAGCTGCAGAGGTAGATCTATTGTAGATCAGACCATCTACTTTTGAGAATCAATTATGTATAATTATAACTTGTGGCAGATAATGGCAATTAACTGTAAATTTATCAAGTAATCATTTTGGGTTGTAATAACTTTTAAATTGTGGATTCAAAGACTTGTACTTATTTAAATTTCATCTCTGAGACTATAACGGGTTGTGGTGTGTGTTAGTATGGGGTCACAGCATGAGGTTATTTATTATTAATTAAGTGAAGTGATATTGTGGAAAGAAAGACTGTGACAACCCGGATCCCCGACCCCGGATCTGGGGGTGTTACAGAAATGGTATCAGAGCTAAGTGTTATAAACCTCAGAGATGATGGGACGTTAAGATAATAAGTTCACTAAGATAATAAGAACTCTTGCCAAGTTCATAGTCGGGCTACCTAACGTAGTACTGACAGTTAAAACCCTTATGGGAACCCTTATAAATATCGTGATAGGAGCGTAGTTCGTTATCGTATATGGTAGCGGGTCTCCGAACCCTGAGGTTGAGGAGCAACATCGCGATGATATTTTATTACTAATTGGAGATCAGATTGTGGATCCGATAGAGTGTCCTAATGCAGGACCGGATGATGTTGATATTGAGGATTTAGCGGTTGAGGATGTTATCCTAGAAGGGATAGTTGTTGAGGAGGATCCCATGGAGGATCCTGACAGGATTGGATAAAGGACCACTGATGAATTGATGACCATGGTTAGGTCGACTACCAGAGGTAGGATTGGTCGGTCACTACCGGAGGTTCGTTCAAGTTGTAAAGATAGTAGCCCCTTTAACGCGGCTTACTCGTAAGACTGAGAAGTTCGAATGGACAGAGAAATACAAGAACAGCTTTCAAGAACTGAAGCAGAGGTTGGTGATGGCCCCTATGCTGGCGTTGCCGGATGGAAAAGGAGATTTTGTGAAGTGTAGTGACGCTTCGCACAAGGGCTTAGGGTGCGTGCTTATGCAGTACGGTAAGGTAATCGCGTACATGTCAAGACAATTAAGGTAATATGAAATTCGATATCCCCGCTCATGAGCTTAGGCTCGTGGCAATAGTTTTACCCTAAAGATTGGAAGCACTACTTGTATGGAGAGAAGTGCGAGAATTACCTAAGCCATAAGTGCTCTAGTACATTTTCGCGTAGAAAGAGCTCAACATATGCCAGAGGAGGCAGTTAGAGCTAATCAAGAATAATGATTGGGAGATTCTTTATCATTCGGGGAAAGCCAATGTGGTGGCTGATGCCCTAAGTAAAAAGGAGAGACTCAAGATGATAATATCTTTGGGAGAGTTTATAAGAGATTTTGAGAAAATGGAAATAGTAGTGAAGGTAACCGGAGCCGGTACCGAAAAGCTGTTTGAGATAGCAATACAGCCCGAATTATTGGAAAAGATCATATTGTGCCAGAAAAAGTTATGAATGAAGGCAGAGAGCCAACAAATAGATAAGAGGTTAATACCGAGAAAGATGAGAAGGGAATAATGAGGTATTCCTACAGAATTTGGGTTCCAAATGTTCAAGAGCTTAAAGATGAGATCTTAGATGAAAGCTAGTTTGAGGAATAAGATTTAGAGCAAACCCTGAACGTGATAGTCAGGGAGGTCGCCATCAAGATAGAAGGAACCCATGACATAACGGAGTGGAAAATAAGGATTTTAAATTAAAAGATGACCCCAATTATGGGGAGTAGGATGAAACATTTCATACTAAGGAAACAGAAAGTCGAGTAAGGAAAGGAGACCCGAGACGGTACTCCTATACGATAATTCATGGACCTGTCAAAAAAAGAACTTAGACTATTATCCCCAACCACCACCTTGAGGAAACAATGCGGTAGGAAATTCTTTCATGACCTTTAAGTCGCTAAGCTCTCAGAGTTCCAAGGAACAAGCTGACCCAGCTGAGGCAAGAGCCTGGCTAAAGGAAATAGAGGAATTATTTGAGATTCTAAATGATTGGCGGAGTACAAAAGACTGTTTTTATCACTTATCTTCCTAAGAGAGAGGCCACCCGCTGGTGAAAGGCCAAGGAAGGCACGGAGCAAGAGATTATAATAAACTGATTTAAGTTCAGTCAATTGTTTTCGGGAAAGTACTTCCCAAGGTTATGAAGATAGTGTAAAAGCTTTAGAGCCAGAACAAAGGTAGACGAGTATAATGAATTATGAATCTAAGTTGTAAAAGTTGTCAAGATTCGTTCTGAGGACACGAACCCAGAATGACGTGATGTTTGAAGTCAATGATTAGTGGGTTCATGAAATAATGATAAGAGAAAGGAAAATAAAAAAAAAAGAAACTGAAGTGGAAAGGAATATAAAGGCAATAGAGTTTGAGGAATGATAAGGGAGTTGGGTATGAGGAAACCCTAAAGACTCGTAGCAATAGAAATAGAAAAGTATGTAATCGTCAGGATGAGGGTGATTCACCATGAGTTAAAGTTGATGATTGAAGGAATAAGAGATACATATATTTTATCCCCTGTAAGTTGGGAGGATTCGAGGAAACCTTGAGATAATTCGAAGGATAAATAATGAGACGCGGATAGATTGAGGAGACAAGGAAGTAAGAAATTAGGAAAATTGGATGAAGGAAGTGACCTTCAAGAATGTGAAGTGTAAGATCGGCGGCTCGATACCCAGAAAGGGAGACGCCAGGTATGAAAGATATCCTAACATTGAGGTGACTGTTGAGATAAACAACAAAAGTAAATAAGGAATTATTAAGAAGAGGTTCACGTTGAACACGACCAATATCTTCCAGAACATCCTTGTTATCGTTACCAAATTAGACAAGAAAAGCGGATAACCGTTGTTATCTTTTGGAGGCCATATTGATTGACCTCATTTTGAATACAGATGTTATTGTGAAACTAGGCATATATTATCGAGGTGGGAATGATTGAATAAGACACCCTTATCAGGGATATATGACTTGATTTATCCATGGAAGGATGCATGTACCTTTTAAAGGTGGAATTAAGGATAGAACATCGGTAACTTAAAATGAATCTTAAGGGGAATGCATAAAGGTTGGCATTTCACCCTTAGTAGGGATAGTATGAGTTTGACGGTATGAATTGGGAAGGATTAAGGTAATAATAACCTTTAAGGATCAGTGGAGAAATTTTTCAGAAGTATATAGACAATGGTTCTAGTATTAGTAAATGGTATTTTGATATGCCCTGTATATAGGGAATACATGAGGAACGATTGAACGATAACCTTAGAGGTTTTACAAGGAGAAAGGTAATATTCAAAATTCTCAAGAATAAAAATGTTGATAAAGGAAATATGACGTAATTATAATGTTGCCAAGTGGGGCACGTGTTAAACCACGAGAAAGTATGGATCGAACCAGTAATGGTCGAAATTATTCAGGGCAATTAGGACTTAAGATAAAAGATGTTCTAATTATGATTGAGAGTCAGTCATGACAGTGATTAACCTCTAAAGACTGAGGCAATAACTTATGGAAAAAAAATGGTGATTTTTTTTTTACTCATCAGATTTTAAGGAAAACATCTTCACATAAGCTGTGATTGAAATGAGGTAGAAAATTATTTGGAGGTGGTTAAAATGACATTGACTGTAAGGAAATTGTACTATCAGGAAAGGCCAAAGAGGTGGCCGACACTTTAAAGGTAAGTGGATAATTATAGGCGCGTGTGCCAAAAGAATACAGTGATGATGGTTAAAACTGTGAAGGTTGTATTATGGTTTGGAAGATTGACATTCCTTCTGATGACTGTGCAATACCCAACCGTAATAGTAGTTGGTAAAGGTATAATTCGTGTAATTGCCATGAACAGGCTATCTATCTTAGAAGGTCCTATCTTGAGATAAGCCAGGACCATATTTCAAAAAGGACTAAACAAACCTTTGAGTTAAGTCTTCTATTGAAGGCATATGATTAAGAATGGTATTAACCTGCTATCGTTCCTTTGAGCGAAACTCTTCTGCAATTTTATCTGCTTCATGTCATGTATGTATGTCAGAATCAGGAGTGTACTCCATGAATCATGAATGGTGATTATGTTACCTCCTTAGAAGGATTTGATACGACATGTATGGACTCCGTATGGTTAGATATTAAGACTTCATGGAAAATGAATGACTACAGTAGGCCAGTGGTGGACCATAGTAAGGCAGCAATGATTCTGCGAGTATTGAGCTGAATACAACCGTGAGAGTTGTATTGGAATGGGTGTTGAGATTGAGTACCACTAATCGGGTCGTGGTAGTGTATAAGTTATCATTGATAGACTAATTAAGTAGAGTATCTACTTATTGAATATTTATTCTTTCTTATCAATAGAGAGCCGTATTATTATACGAGGAAGGTTACGGTGCAAGCATAGAATTCTAGTAACGATGATGTCTAGAATGAGATCCCAGGTTCGATTTTCAATATCGAGGGAGTTTCAAAGGTAATTGTGTATAAGCTAGAGGAAGTGCATGGGTCCATAGAATGATGGACGGAATAGCAAATATTTAAGCATGTGAAATGTGATGCGATAATACTCGATGTTGATATAAATACATATATGTTTTGTTCTCCTATGACAAACCTCTATAGTTCAGAGGTAGATTCCAAGCCAGATATTTTATGGCAATTTTTTTTTCATATATATACAATTCTCTTCAGTTCGTTCTTTTCTCTTCTTTTCATTTCATGTAAGCTGAGAAGAACAACCCTTCCAGAAGGGGAGGTATTGCCGAATGACTATCTATCTTTGTGATAGAAGCCTAGTAGGATACCACATGTTGTTTAATTGCTTGTCAAGTACTAAAGGCTGGCCACCTTCTGTACTAATTATGCGATATAACAAGTGTTCATGATCATAGTGATCTCTCAACAAATTCCTTTACTTCTATTTGATTGATCAAATTTTGGAAAATAGAAACAACTGAAAAAGGAGTAATAAAGTGGTGGTAGTATGCGGAATGGGAACACATTCGTGATACTAAGGTTGACGTGGTTATTAAAAGGTTATAGAACGCTAACGAGCAAAAGTATAACCAGTATAATATTAGGAACGGAAGGTAGTAGCGATTACGAACTGGAAAAGAATGGGTATTGAGAAGCAGAAGCTCTAATGCTAAAAGCTATAATGAGAGTCTGTGCAATAGACTTGAAAGAAATTGGAATGATCACTTAACGCGGATTAAGTTATCTTACGACAATAGATCATATGTCAGTATTGAGATATCGCCTTATGAGATCCTTGAGGGAAGACAATGTCGATCTTCCTTATGTTAGGATGAAGTTGTAGAGCGCAAGATGCTCGGACCCGCAGTAGTCCAAAGGATCAAGGATATAATAGATCTAATCAGAGGATGGCTGGTAGTAACCCAAGATGGACATAAGAAGTATGTTGATTTGACATGAAAGGACAAAGAATAGGAAGTAGGGGACCTAGTGTTGTTAAAGGTATCCCCTTGGAAACCCTTGGAAAGGATTGATGAGATTCGGAAAGAAAGGAAAGCTAAGTCTACAATTTGTTGGACCCTTGGATATATTAAGACGTTGGGAAGTTAGCATATGAGCGCATAGACATGCAACCAGACGTAACCTATATGGACCAACCAGGAAGGGTATAGATTAAGAAGGAACGAGTGCTTAGGAGAAGGGTTATCAAACTAGTAAGAGTTTGATGGTAGAACCACAATGTGGGAAAATTGACTCGAGAGTTAGAAAGTGTAATGCTAAGAAAGTATCCCCATTTGTTTTCTATCTGATTCCGGGACGGAATCCTTTTAAGGAGGGGAGACTGTAATAACCCCAATTTTTGAGAAATTTTGAAACCCTTATGAATAGTGTTTTTGCTGAACGAGAAAACTTTTCATGCCACGCTATGTAGGGGTTCTGTTATTGATCTTATGGGATATTATTAGTACTCTATGTGGTATATAAGTATATGTAAAGATCGTCAGAATCCAATTCCGAACACTTTGATTTTTCCCGGAAATTCACAAGATACGGAGAGAATTGAGTATAAGGTAACAGGATAAAAAGGATTTAAATTAAAGGATTATAGGAGAGGATCATAAAAGGAATATAATATATTGAGAAAGGTTAAGGGAACCTAAGTAATAAGATCCCGGGTATGATCCCTCAAACGATAAACGAGAACGAAAGATAAGCGAACCGTAAAACAAATAAGTGACCAAGAGACAAGCTTGTCCAAGAAGCCAGGGATTGTGACATCATCAAACCACAAGGTGTGGACAAGTGGGAGCATTATGACATGTGCAAGGTGACATAGGCATGACAAGAAAGGAAGGAGATGTGGTGACTTTTTAACCACACAAAACCAAGGGCAACTAGGTAATTCACTAAAACAAACAACAAAAATCAACCAACCAAAAGCAAATCAAGCCAAAACACAAAATTCTCTCTTCTTCTTCTTCATGCTCTCGGGTGGTTTTCTTAAAAAATGAAAGTCCAAGCTCCTCCACTTACTATTTAGCAAGGTAATTATCTAAGCTTCCCCATGGATAGTTACATACTTCCTATAAGTTTAAGCTTCTAATTCCAAGCCAATCTTTTTCTATAAATCATGAAAGAAGATGGTGAATAGTGTTTTCAAGAACTAAAATTTGTGTTCTTGAAGTTTTGTTTAGATTAAGCTTGGATAAGGACTTTAAGGGTGATTCCAAGCCATTCTCTTGATTCTCCACTCTCCAAGGAAGGTATAACTTCTCAAACCCTTAGTATTAAGTTTTGTTGGTTTGGATTTCATAATGTTAGATGATGGGTTAGTGTAATGAGTGTGTACTCATGATAGAGCTTTGTTTAGTAAGTGGTTTTGTTGATTTTGGAGTTAGGAGTGATGCTTGTTAGATTTGAAGTTCTTGGTCACATTTTTGACTTGGTGTAGATGAATAAATTGGTAATATTGAGTTGATTTGGGGCTGTTGTGGTGTAGTTTAATTGGAGGTTTGATTGGGTTGTGAATTGGAGTTGAAATTGTGGTTGATTGAATTGGTTTAAATTTGGGAAATCGCGTAAATATAGCCGTCATAACGTCCGATTTCCTGTAGACTGTTTTTGTGCATAACATTAGGACCCGAGAACCCCCTGCTAGATTATGACCACTTCCATGTTTAGATAGCTCATGTTACGAGCTTCGTTTTGATATGTAGTTCGTTCGATTCCGACGCACGGTTTAGGAGAAACGACCGTTTCAAGTAACGGCGTTTCGCGAACGAAACTTTTCCCCTCGCCTTACTTTGAAACATAGGTTAAAGACCAAAAAGGGTTAATTATTGTATGAAACATTTATGGTAAGTGTGCTAGGCAGTTAGTAAGACACTCGCGAAGGAATCGCTTTAAAACTCGTAAAGGTTAAATTATTAAAAATGGTGGAGCCGAGGGTACCCGAGTGACTTAAGCGAATCAGTGAGCGCAAAACAAGCGTTAGAGTCTAAGTTAGTTAAAGTATAGATTTACAAGTGACTTTGGTTTAATTCCAACTTACTTGTTGTTTATAGGTTACCAGACTCGTCCCGAGCCATTCGTAACCCCAGTCGCTCAGGCAAGTTTTCTACCCGTATAACTGTTGTTGTGATGTATATGTGTATATGCATGATCTTGTGATAAATGCATATTGGTTATTAGCAAATTCTTGCGATATATTGGAGCATGTGATATGGTATATATGCATGCCTGTTTCGTATTCTTGATTTATATATCTGTTGGTTCAAATGCTTATTAGTTGCATAATACCTATGCTAGAGATAAGCAGTAGTTGCGTATACCCTTAGTATAGGGGATAAAAGGTGAACATATTTCTAAACCGGGAGTCGATGTTCCCGAGTATATTATATATATATATATTTATTTATATATATATATGGATATAGTTTTTAAAACTATTAATCGAATAAGGTTTATTCGATAACTTTAACTTTATTTTATTATTGAATATTATTTTGAATATTCATTCGAGGACTTATGACTCCTTTTACTTTATTAATGAATATTATTTTGAATATTATTCGAAGGCGTATGACTCCTTTTATTTATTTATCTGAATATTATTTGAATATTCATTCGAGGGCTTATGACTCTTTTATATTATTTATTGAATATTATTTGAATATTCATTCGAAGGCTTATGACTCAGTTTATATTATTTAATGAATATTATTTGAATATTCATTTGAGGATCTATGACTCCGATTATTTGCTGAAATATATTCTTTATTTTATTAAAGAATAAGGTGTTAATAATCAAACTTATTTTCGATTATTCAAATAAAGATAATACTTTCATATAAGTATATCTTTGGTTATTTAATACTCGTTTCAAGTATAAGTTTTAATACTTCTACTTCAATTATTTTTATAAAAGATTATTCTTTATGGGAATATTATTTAAATAATAATATTCAGTCATTTTCTAAATATTCTGGGGACTGATTTACTTCATTAAATCAGCTTTACTCCAAACACTCTTTAAAGTGTTTTCGAGTCTTCAAAATAATTTTTAAAAGTTAGAGCGGATTCCAAAACTCATTTATATATTTAAGATCTTCCTTTTAAAGGGGATTTAAATACTCGTTCAAAACCTGGGGAATCCGGCTCTGTGGTGTATTTTATATTCGCAACGAGGTTGCAGTTTTGGTAAATGAATTGATTACTTGCCCAACGTTCGGGAAGTAAGCCCATCTAATTGAGTCGGCATAAGCGACAGGCCGGGGTACGGTCTATGAATGTGTAAGTGGCTGGGTGGCAGTCCATCAACGCGTGAGGGGCCGGGTAACGGTCTAGCGCGAGGTCCTAATGCGGCCAGGGTGATGACCGGTGAGGAATTCATCCATCTACAGTAGAAAAGGTTACTTATTGGTATCTTTGCCTGATCAGCAAGATATCTGGTTTATGCCAAAATTCTTTTCCTTTCCAAAATTCATTGGATGTTTCAAACTCTGTTCATACTTTACATAACAGAGGTTCCAGGAAATGTTTAAGAGATATATATATGTGGATATATATATATCGGGACTAAATAAAGTATCTCGTAACTTTATTTCATTCAATAATATTTCAAAGATTGAATCTATTCAAATCTTGTCTTGTAGTCTCATCTATGTGATGAACTTTTGAAACTGATTATAACTTGAACGGTGGTAGTTCAAGTAGTATTGGGAAAGATATAAGTATATTGGGGTATTTGGTAACCTCATCTTTTAAACTTATATCTAATTAATAATTGTCTTATGAATGACAAAGATTTTCAGAAAAACGTTGAAACAAGGTTAGATATATGAGATCACCTTGCAACGATATTTTTTTTATACAGTTATACACTGGGACTTTGTGTATATTATGCATGGAAGAGGACTTCCAATATTTTGAAAAGTATATATGTATATATACTGAATATTTTGCGACTTCATCGCATTAAGATATCAAACTTGGTTCATTTCTTTTGACCAAGACTTTCATGAGTATTATTAGTAGGCTCATATATTGTAAATCATTATACATATTATTTTGGTGGGCTTGCTGCTCACCCTTGCTTTCTTCTTTCATCACACAACAACAGTTAGGAAAGATGGCCAGACTCCAGCAGACCCAGCGCAAGCGCGTGGGAAGCGTCCCGCGTCTTCCCGTTGATGTTGTAGCTGCTATAGCTGCAGAGGTAGATCTATTGTAGATCAGACCATCTACTTTTGAGAATCAATTATGTATAATTATAACTTGTGGCAGATAATGGCAATTAACTGTAAATTTATCAAGTAATCATTTTGGGTTGTAATAACTTTTAAATTGTGGATTCAAAGACTTGTACTTATTTAAATTTCATCTCTGAGACTATAACGGGTTGTGGTGTGTGTTAGTATGGGGTCACAACATGAGGTTATTTATTATTAATTAAGTGAAGTGATATTGTGGAAAGAAAGACCGTGACAACCCGGATCCCCGACCCCGGATCTGGGGGTGTTACACGGTTCACCTCTGTGGCTCACCCACAAGCCAATGGGCAAGCGGAAGTAGCAAATCGAATAATCCTGGATGGACTAAAGAAGAGGATCGAGAAGTCAAGAAATAATTGGGTGGATGAGATACTTCCCATATTATGGGCCTATAGGACTACCTGTAGAGTCACGACAGGAGCGACTCCCTTCATGTTGGCATATGGGGCAGAAGCAGTAGTTCCAGTGGAGATATCACATTCTTCTCCAAGGATTCAGGCTTTCAATGCAGAAGAAAATGAAGAAGGGCAGAGGTTAGCCCTGGATCTAATTGATGAAGTGCGAGATAAGGCACATGCAAAGATAGTAGAATATCAGAAAAAGGCTTCATTCTACTACAACCTAAGGGTTAAAGAAAGGTTTTTCAAACAAGGTGATCTGGTCTTGAGGAAGATAGAAGCATCTGGTGTAGGACAAAAAGGGAAGCTTGCCCCAAATTGGGAAGGGCCGTACAGAGTCAAGAGTGTTCAAGGTAGAGGAACCTACAAGCTAGAGACTATGGATAGTTTTGAAGTCCCGAGAACTTGGCATGCATAAAACCTGAAGGTTTACTATGTGTAGGGCAATTGGATACGATTCTCACTCGTCAGGATGGCGAGTAGGTTGAAAAGCACCTTGAAGCTTTGCTTGCTTAGGATTTATATGTTTTAGTTTTATTATGAAGTTTATTAAGACTTGTGTAAGGGATGAATCTCAGACAATTTTATGAAATTCATGAGTTCTTCAAAGTATGTTTGTGGCCTAACAAATAAAAACCAAATACATGGGTGCAAGCATAAAAGGTGATAAACAAAATCGTTGTAGGATAAAAGCTGAATTAAAGGAAAAATCGTTGTAAATGTGTAGGTCGCTCCACACTTTACGCAAAAACGAAACCCTGTAAGGAATGAATAGACTTAACTTCTGCGAAACCTAATCAATGTTTCCCAAAAGTTGGGGGGCAAATGATAGGGATAAATAAATCCTGATTGTATAATTAAATATTACATTAATTGTACAAGGTATGGGCTGCTAGGCCCAATAAGAAGATGTATGACATTCAGACCAGAAAGGTTAACATATCGATCAGGCCTGATGGACCAGATCAGGCCTAATGGAACAAAGAAGGCCCAAAAACCCTGATTATTTATTAATTTCGTAATTAATAAATAAGGGAGAAAAACAGCTATTAAGATAAGTCCTAGTGAGGATATAAATCCTTGTAGATTGGCCTCCAAGGAACCTCATGGGATAAGGAATCAGCTTCCAACTCCTTAGGACTCCTAAGTCTATCCTAAATCAGAGACTTGACCACCAAGTCTCCTATACCAAGTCCAATTCAAGGACTCCCAACATCTATATGAGGGGTCTCACCCCACAGATCAGAACTACGTTTTTTGACTTGATCTTTGGCAATCAGCAAGGTATGTAGGCATCTTGTTAAGGCAGATTGAGTCACGAAACACAAGAGCAGTCAAATCGAGCCTCGAAGCTCACGTTCCTTATTATTAGATACAGCAATTATATATATTAGTTTTAATCCATAACAAGGTCGAAATACTAATTTTTAATCCTTAAATATAAAAAATAATCCAAAAAATAAAATGAAAATGACAAAAGAAAACTAAATTTGGATCACTGACGTGTAACATAGTCACTTAAATTTATGATGTCCCCACAGAGATCGGACTCACGATTCACCTTTGGGTGAAGTTGATAATTCTATCGATTGTTATTAGAACAATCTAAGCTCAAAAATAGTTCGTAACTGTTGTTTTTTCTTCACAATTTTTAATTAGCGGCTCTCAGAGCAAGTCCAATACATAACTATATTTTATCTTATAACTATAATATATAATTAAAAAAAGAAAAAAATTACTCTAACATATAATTATAGAGTAAAAAATAGTTTGTGCAATTATAGTTTAGCCTAAACTGTTTAGATGCCAGACCACATGAGATATTACATTTCATAATCTAGCACTTGCTATATTACAACTCGTCTTCACTTAAGCGTTTGGCTAGTCGTTAGTTTCATCCAACACCGTCAACTTTTCTAAGGATAAATCTATTTTTTAAATTAAATATAATTTCACTACATCTATTATTATACACCCGTAGCAAATTTGATTTTATATTTTATTCAATTTTTAAATAGGATTTATAATTATAATTTGATTTATGTTTTTGGTTCGTTCGAATGCTATGTTGTTATAGGTGTATAGATCCTTGAATTTAAAGTCAATTTGACATTGATTTTGCTGGGTTTATGGGCATTTGGTGTAGTTCGTCGGATTTTTGATTCTTAGCCGGAGGTGTTATATTCCTCCGCCCCTGAGCTCCATGACTCGGACCTTTAGGCCTTACTCCCGAGTTTTTATTAGAAGGAAGTAAGTGATTGGGAGGTAAAGTACTTTCATCCCAAAAATGGGATGAAAGTTTTGGAGGTAAAATCTGTAAAATTTACATTCATCAGCACTTGCTTTAGTTCATTTTAAAAAATCGGGAACACGATTAGGAATGAAAGTGAAACTATTTTACTTACCTTACACTTGTTTTCCACCGTTTTTAAAACTCGGGAGTAAGGGATTAGTCACTTAGACGAAAAAGAAGCGATAAAAGGAGTTCAACAATTTTATAGTTGCAATTGCAACTTAGATGACAAGAGTGTTCTTGTCTACTACATATTAAAAGGATAGGTGCGTGATTCTCCTTGATGGTAATAAGTGTATTATTCTAGTCGGTAATTAATAAATCAAACATGAATGGTACATGATTGTCCCGATTTCTTCCTAGGCCTTTGACAACACAATCAACACGTCAAGGATAATAACAAATCAAACATGAATGTTATATGATTGTCCCGATTCCTTCCTAGGCTTTTGACAACACAATCAACACGCCAAGGATAATAACATGTAATGAACAACTTTTCCCTTTCCCTTTAAAAAAATGACCAAGATACCTCTTTTTAGATATCCTTTTACCCAAAACACTCATTCTGAAAAAAGGTGTCAAAATACCCAACATATACTCCTCTGATACTGGAGTATGAGGATGATACGCCACTTTCAATGGAGTATCAGGATGATACTCCTTTGTCAGTAGAGTATCATGGTTGATACTCCTCTGTCGGTGGAGTATCAGTCATGATACTCCTTTCCTAGTGGAGTGTCACTTTTAAATATTTTTTAGAAATATTTAAAAAATGAATAAAAGTAAAATTTTAAAATTTTAAAATTTTAGATGAAACTCCACTGACAAAGGAGTGTATGAGTCGATACTCCACTGACAAAAAAATATATGGGTCGATACTCCACTGACAAAGGAGTATATGGGTCGATACTCCACTAAAAATGGAGTATCTAGTGGGTATTTTGGGAATCTTAAAATTTTGGAAGGTATTTTGGCCGATTGTATTTAAAAATGGTTATTTAGGTCTTTCACCCTTCACTTTATCGGTGTCCATTAAATCTTCTATGCAGAAACTATTAATTTAAAATGCTTACATTAAAAAAATTATTGGTATTTTTTCATTTAATATCGAGAAATTTAAAACAGTACTTTCAATGATTTGTTTATAGAATTGGACAGAGGATAATCTAGGATTTAATTTGATTTCTAAAACGAACGATTTCGTTAAAAAAATAATGAGATATTCAAGTTTTAATTTGTGCAAACTGCAAAATGTGTTAATAGTGAAAATGAGGTTAGGATGAAGAATTGAAGAAATGAAGAAAATGAAGTGAAAAAGATAATTGTACCCCTGCAAAAATTAATAGAGTTAGAGCAATTCCAAAAACTTCGCTATTTGGAGTTTTAAAATATAATATTTTTTTTGACAAACAAAGTGAAAAATTCATTACAACATTGAACCCCAGCCGGGACAAACCCCGAACTGTCAACTATAACCTGATTGTGAAACAAAAATCGAGCTAACCAAATAGTTGTTTTGTTTTCAGATTGTTTAACACGTAGAATATTCAAATTTTTTAAACTAAAAAGTATTATAATGACATTTAGAGTAATCCAACCTATATCAATTCTGAAACTAATAGTAACACAATTGACCTTCACATAAGGACCATCTGTAACCCACTGTTCAGAACTATAAATTATATCAACTGATATTAGAGCAACAAATGCCCATAAAATACGAACACTTTTTTGTTGTGAAAGGTGAGTTTTTGCGATATCCACCACCGTCCTAGATCTGATACAAGCCTTACAGATCTCCAAAAATATCATATAAATCCTTTTCAGAGCGACTACCAAAACCGGCAACAAAAGACAACGACTACCAAAACCGGCAACAAAAGACAGAAGAACATCACGATATAAAATACTAACATCCCAAAAATATGGGCATAATTAACAACCTTGATAACAAGATACTCGACAAGATCTCACCCGAGAAAGATTAGATCTTGATTTTATTGAAAGAAAGTGATAGATAAATAAAAGAGGAGATAGGAGAGTGAAGGGGGATTGATTATTGATGGATGAAGATTGAAGGATGAAGAATTGGTGGCTAGAACTCTAATTTTGGGAGTCGACTCTCAAAACCCTAAAACCATTCTTAAAATACAATATTAGGAATACGGGGAAAAAAGTTACTCCAACAGTATCCTGGTAATAACCACTCCCATTTTCTAACTTTTATTTTATAATATATATCCGAAAGAAGCACTTCTTTTTTTGTCTTTCTTCACTTTTTGAAATAACAATACTTTTTAATGATAAAATATTATATAAGGAATGGATACAGGGAATGTTGTTGGAGGTGAGAATAAGTGTTGATATCTTAAGTTACCGGGTTCCAATATTTTATATTAAATTTAGGAAATGAACTAAGAAACGGTTGAAAATGCTCTTAGACGTAATAGATGGCGAGCCTCACTTTATAAGTAAACAAGGAACTGGAGTATCTCTAATGGTCTGACACCTAAACTATATGCATACATGTTGCTTTTTACTCCATAACTATACTTGATGTTATAAATACATAAATAAATAGTTGGTCATATATTTATTATTAAAGATAACTATAACGATTCTTGTCACATCAATAAATAACTATAAATAAAATATATGTTAATTTATTTTAAATGAAATTTAGGAAAGAAAGATAAATTTTTTACTAAATTTGAAAATATTTTTGTAAAATAGAATTAGTATTGAAGTCGAAAATACTATTTTAATTTCAAAATATACTTTTTGATATGAAATTATAGGAATGACTTGTCATTTTAGTTTCGGAGTGGACTTGCTCTTACACATAATTGTGTAACAACTCAACTCCCCTTGTCATGCGGCTGGCTCCCAAAATCCTCTGTAAGCTTGCGGCAATTGCTGTGATTTGAGCTCTTGTAAGAAAATGGGATGAAAGGGCAATAAAACAACATTATTTTGTTGCAAGAAACCTGCCAAAATTTAAACATTCATATAAACGAGAAACATAAACAGAGTAGTACGCATCATTTCATCATTCAATCTAGACTTGATGTACAAGTTTGAAAGCACAACAGCTCCCCCGTGTATGAGTGTACGGCACTCACCAGTCACCATATGTTACTACATCTGCACATCAGCGATCCTTCCTTATTTAGCAAACAAATATGTAAATTTTATAGTGGACCCTCAACAATGAAATGCGTCTATAGATATTAAAACTTCCAGGATATATAACATATTGGCCCAGTTGTTGTCATGTAGAGCTTGCCGAAAGCTAAAATTAAATCTCTGGAATTGGATAATATTGGAAGCCGTTCTATTATCGACCAAAATTTAACATTTTCTATAAAAATGAAGAATAGATTTATGTTTTGTCACAGGAAATCAAAATGTACTATAATTTGGTCGGATCCTCGTAGAAAATTACTGCTGAAACATATCTTTTCAGGTTTATTATCGGGAAAAAAGTAACATCTTCTTCTATTCTGCGGGGATCATTGTCATATCTTCTTTCTGCGCGTTGAGAAAATTAGGATTGTTTTTTTGCTTTTAGCAAACAATAATGAGTATGAAAATATATATACTGCAAAGACGCAAAGAGGAGAGGGAAGTCTTAAACATGTAATATAATTAAGTTTGAGTAAAGTTTTACTTCCCCTGGATACATAATTGAGACAAATGAGGTAGGTTCAGGACAGTGATAAGAAGTTGTTGAAGCAAACACCACCAAAGATATGGGGGGTGTTGTGGTGTATAAATAAGATAGAATGTAGTTCCATCAAATAACTAGAAGAAAGAAAGAGAGATGGAAAACGAAAGTAAAGAGGAGAAAAAGGGTGGGAAATGTGGAGGGGATTACAAACACTTGTTTCTAGCAAAGTTTACACAAACAACTACTCAACAAGAGATAGATAATCTTATCCAGGGTTACGCCAATCTTGTCTCTCTCGTGCCTCCCATGATTTCATTCCGCTGGTACACAAACACACTACTGTCTGTTTTGATATGTTAAAGCAAGATAATTTAATCTGTATTTGTATGTTGCAGGGGAATGGATGTGAGCCAGGAGAACCTGAACCAAGGTTATACCCACATCTTCGAGTCAACCTTTGACAGCACACAAGATATTGCAGAATATGTAGCTCATCCTGCCCATGTTGAATATGCAAATAAATTACTCCCTAAATTGGAGAAAGTGATTGTTGTCGATTACAAACCCGTTCCTGTTCATCCCCTAAGCTGAATACCAGACAGACAGCATCAGTTGTCTTTCCTGTTATGTTCTTGTATTTTCTTAATGTGCGAACCAGGCTGCTTGCAAAATTAACTAAATAAGCTGCAGCTAAGCAGCTGGATTGAATAATGTACAATGTGTGGCTAACTTGATAACAGCCCATTTTATTTGAATGATCAATACTTATTTCACAAAATAATTTGTCAAGTGTTTTATATCAAATTCCAGACTTCTAGTAAATATTGAATGGATTTCAAAATATAATTTTAATTTAAAAATAACCAAATATTTACACAAAAATCGCTATAAACATGATTTAAGTAGAGAGAGAGAGAGAGAGAACTGAACAGATCTTGAAAGGACTTTAAAAAAACATGATTTATTTGTAAATTATCTTGTTATTTCATGGACGAAACGCCCATTTTTGTAAATTATACTGTAAAGAATAGAATTAAGGTTAGTTGGTTTCTTTAGCAGCCTTGAGACTCAACTCAACAGCTGGTTTTACAAAAGAAGTAATAAACTCAAAGTCCTTGGCCTTATTTAACAATGCCAATGTTGTATTAACTTTAACAAAATCACCAATGCACTCCCTAGAATCCTCGATTGCATACGCAGCTAGATCTTCGACAGTTTTACTGTCCAACTTCTTTGCCTCCAGATACCTTTTCCCACCATCAAGTTTTTCAAGGGCCTCCGAATAATGCTTAGAGCACCGAAGGTAACGTCTTCTGTATCCCTGATCTGTTTCATTTTTAGCATGGGAATTCAGCCAATGTATGAGCTTTTTGCATTTTGAATTTGCCAAGTCGATTGTTATCTCCGCCAGTTCTTTGTAATCTGCAGTTGAGCTACGAGGATCAGACTTGTAGTATTCATAGCACCTTGGTTGGTTCCGTGGTTCTGTGGCATTACAAACATTTTTAACACGATCTGAAGTTACATTAACCAAATTTATCTTGGCGAATGACGGAGTTGAGGAACAAAAGACAAGAATAACACAAAAAAATATGACGGAGCTAATAGAACAGGAGGCCATTGTTCTCATAAACTTCGTTAAGCTCTGTTTTGTATATGAAATGTGCACTAATATATAATGCTCCGGCCTTAAAAGAGCAAAGAGAAGGTTACGAAAGTAATGCAATAAGAGGCTTACAAAATTAATAACCTCGTTAAAGACAGATAGAAACCGTACTAACATGCAAGAAAAGAAAGGCTAACGAATGTTATAAGAGGAATTAAACTTGTAGAAACGAATTTATGTAGAACAAATTCAAAATTACAGTTGTTTCACAAAAGTAATAAAGAAATTGAAACGAAACTGCATTGCCGTTATTAAGCATTTCAAATACACCTACGATACAGCAGATCTAATATACTACCAATCAAAGGAGAAAACGTAAAACTTTATGGCTCAACTAATGTACTCAACGCTTACACAATCGCATTGCTTGCCGCTTGGCTATGTTATTCCAAAATTCACAATTACAGCATGAAGAGAAACAAGTGTGCCAGATCTTTAAATGTGAATGGCCTTATCATAAGTGGCCATTGCAGCCTCCTTCAAGGCCTCGGCCATTGTTGGATGTGCATGGCATGTGCGTGCAATATCCTCACTTGACGCCCCATACTGCAAAGCCAGCACCGCCTCGTGAATAAGCTCCCCAGCATTCGGTGCCATGATGTGGACACCTAGTACCTTATCTGTCTCCTTCTCAGCTATTATCTTGACCAGTCCCTCTGCATCATTAATAGTCTTGGCCCTGCTGTTTGCTAGCATAGGAAATTTTCCAACACGATATTCAACTCCTAATGCCTTAACCTGCTCTTCAGTCTTTCCAACAGATGCCACCTCAGGGTGCGTATACACTACACCAGGAACCAGATCATAGTCCACATGGCCTACTTTGCCTGCAAGGAATTCTGCACATGCAAACCCATCTTCTTCTGCCTTGTGAGCCAACATCGGTCCAGGGATAACATCTCCAATCGCATATACTCCAGGTACGTTGGTAGCAAATCGCTCATTAACTGGGATCCGACCCATTTTGTCAGTTTCAACTCCTATCTTGTCTAACCCGAGCTCACTAGTAAAAGGAGTTCTTCCGGCAGAAATAAGAACAACATCAGCTTCAAGAATACTCTGATCACCACCAGCTGCTGGTTCAAGGGTCAATTTTACACCATCACTGGTAGTGTCTACAGAAACCACCTTAGTTGTCAGCATAAATTTCATCTTTTGCTTCTCAAGGGTACGTTTAAATTGCTTACGAACTTCACCATCCATTGTTGGAACAATATCTGGTGCAAATTCCACAACAGTAACTTCTGAGCCAAGACGGGCCCACACTGAACCCATTTCAAGACCAATATATCCGCCTCCAATCACTACAAGTTTCTTAGGGATTTCTGATAGAGCCAGAGCTCCTGTTGACGAAACAATTCTCTTTTCGTCGATGGTGACACCAGGTAGACTCTTGATATCCGAGCCGGTAGCAATGATTATATTCTTGCCTTTCACCACAGTGTTTCCCCCTTCAATGGTGTCAACAGATATTTCGGATGGGGAGATGAACTTGCCATAGCCTTTAACATAGTTCACCTTGTTTTTCTTGAATAGACCCTCAACACCTTTTGTTAGGCCAGATACTGCTTTATCTTTCTGGGCCATCATTGCTGGTAGATCAACCTCAACTGAAGAGAACTTCACACCATGGTTGGCAAACGTGTGTTTCGCTTCATGATACATGTGCGAGGAATGAAGAAGTGCCTGAGAAATAACATGAAATGTATAAAGACACAGAGTCAACTACAATATTTCATTAGCCAATGTTCATCTACTCTTTTGTACTTGCAATGACTTCACACAAAATAAATTCATTATAAAATAAAACTCTAAAGTACACTAATCCCATTATAAGCTCGGAAGCTTGTACTTGGCAAAAAATAAAATAAAATTGGAAGCTTGTAATGATATACAATAACTGAGTAGAACCAGAGTTGGAGTATCAAAGTAACAAACATAACAGATACAGCACGAACAATGAATGCCTTCTTCATCTCGATATCCTTTTTCACTCTCCCACAGACAGGTATATACCACCTAATATTTTATAGCATTTATCCACAAATACCATATACCAATCTACAAACAACCACAGAAGCACTTCAATCCTGTTCTGTTTACCCTCACAACCACCACCATAAAATTAGCCAAACAAAAAGTTGACACCGCCATAAAATTAGCCATATACAGAGTTTCCATCAGTAAGTACATAGTTTGGAATAGAGAAAACGAAAGAGAAAGGAGATGATAATGATGCGAGTAGGTGGCTAATCGGAGTTCTGATTTTAATATAGGTCTGGTGCATTTATTTTGTTTTTGATTAAGTTCGCATAACAAACCTCTCTTCAAACGAAGTCTTCTGGATTCACTTTTATATTTCTGTTAATCCTACCAGATACGTTAGTGAAAGTGTCCTCTTAATTCATCTTCAAAACCGACAAAGTTGACTTGTTACTATATACTGTATTAAGGTTGCCTCTGTCATTACTATCCTTTCACAAATTACAAAATAAGCTCCTCCATTTCAAGAGAAAACCACATGCAGGTGCTTACATATTGCAGGTGGTAGTTATCCCTCTAGCAAACTGCAGTAGAAGATCTTAATTGCTCCTAACCTAAGGTTCTACGATCCCTTCAACAGACAATAAAGGGTGAGTCCATCTTAAAGCTAAATCTACTCCACAAAACTAAAACATAATAAATTGAAATAAACCTCGTATGTGAAGCAAATCGATATATTAAAATCCCCCATAACCTGCAATAAGGAACTAACTAAAACTTGGCAACTCGAAATTTACAGCAGTACCTGATCCTAAAGCCACTGATCATACAAATTGTAATTAAAACACAAAACATAGCATCAAACTCAATTAAAACTACATATAATTTATTCATGAGGCACATAGTAATTCAAGATATACAAAAAGAAAATGAATATAAATAAAATAGAAAAAACAGCAAGGAAATAAAAGTAAATAAATAAAGCAAGTACCTTGGAAGGAATACAACCGACGTTAAGACAAGTACCACCAAGAGTACCACGTTTCTCGATACAAGTAGTCTTGAGACCTAACTGAGCTGCTTTAATTGCAGCCACGTAGCCGCCGGGCCCACCGCCGATGACAACGACGTCGTTGTCATCAGATGATGAAGAAGCGAAAGTTCTAGAAATTGAGGTCAGAGAACCGGAATATCTGGAAATAAAAGTCATCTTTCTTCGAGCAATACTCGCCATCGCCATCTCTTTTTGTGCTCCGGGATGAAAATGAAAATTAGATGCAAAGTTGTAGCAGCAGCAGCCTACAATACTTTATTACACAGAGATGCACAGTGAAATTATTACATGGTTGCGGGTCGTAAACGTGGTCAACGTTTTCTGCTGTTTACAACAGCAAAGTTGATATTCCATTTTTAAAATTTGTAAGCCACCTCAACTTTAATAATTAACCAAAAATCAAATTCAGAACCGCTCAACTCAACAAATATGATAATAAAATTTTAGAACATCGCGTCATTCTATTCATGTTTTTTCTTAAAAAAAAAAAATCACAATTATCGTTTAATACTTAATAGGAACAACTATCTTTTGATTATATCGTACATATCTAATTATTTATTTGTTCTTTTGGGTGCCCCTTCATCATCCCCCCACATTAGTCTCCTCTTGGTATAATCTTGCTTGCCCTTTCCAAGTTCACTTCTGCAGATTCTTTCATCCTACATTATTTTCTTCTTAATTGTGCTATTTGGGTGATGCAATACATTTGCTCTTAAATTCGGGGTCCGATCCACAACAAACGTATACTATATCATATCAGTAAAAGACTACCGTATGTGTAAAGTAAAATATCTGGGGAATGCACCATATCATGCTGCGAGTAAAAGAATGCGGTATGTGTAGAGTAGGAACACGGTGTGAATGCATATGCTACGTTATAAAAATTGTTTATCCTGGACTATCACCCCTTAAGTAACATTCCGGTTCAAAGGTTGAATTTTTGTCAGTATGAAGTTCCTCTCTTGTAACACTTAAAACATGCCTGCAATTCGCCAGCCACCAACACCCTTGTTAACCATGCCAAAGAAGTTTTCTGCAATTCACACAAGCTTCCTCTCATAATAAGACATATAAGTTTTATGCAATTTACACAAGATTCCTCTCCTAATACAGAAAATACTCACATGAATCATGATAAGAGCCAGCCAATACGAAGCAAAAGCACCTTGGCCTACTGTCTTGGAAAAAATTGATCACTCTCTGTAATACTTGAACAGAACACAGACCAACCTTCTTCAAACAAACTAGACTAAGCTTAACAATCTTACAAAGTTGTGGGCACAAAAATTTATTAATTAATATTATTTGGTAAAAATGTAATTATGTACAGCGACATTGCTTGAGTTCAGCAATGAATCAATTACAATAATAAGCATTCAGTTAGTTGCCTTGTAGCAAACTCCTTAACTTGTTACGCGCCTCCTCAGATAGGCTGCAGCATCTTAACTTTGGTCGCTGAGAACAGACAGCGTCTCTGAGTTCAGCAGGGGCAGAGAAGCATACTATGATTGCAGTGAGATTATCGAATGCATCCAGCCTCAAAGCCTGATCTACGAGAGCCATGGCACACCTCAGCGGATCGTCGTGTTGTCTAAGCTGGCGTCGAACAAGACTTACAGCTTCTTGATTTGACATCACATCCCAGATTCCATCACAACCCATAATCAAGAACTCGTCATCCTCTGTCAACAGAACATGTTGAACATCTGGCTCTGCAGTGAGCGGTGACAGATCCCCAGAAGGTAATTTCATGTACCTGTCACCAAGGGCTCTTGTCACAGATAATTCACCGTTAAGGTAACCATACTCAACGTAGCCACCTAAACCCTCAATCCTTTTTTGTTCTGGAAGATAACTTGGCCTATGATCTTGTGAGATTGGAACAGCAACCCCTTTCCTGCAAAGTACTGCACGGCAGTCGCCAGCGTTTGCTACTAGTAGATGCCTTCCTAGGACTAAAGCAGTCAGAGCGGTTGTTCCACAAGTGTCGCGGACACTACATTCATTAATCAATGTTTGGTCAGCCAATAAAAATGCTTTCCGGTGAGAAATCTTCATGTCTTCTAAAAATTTATCGTCATCATCAAATGTTTTTGGCAAATCAGCATCTTCAAAGAATAATTTGATAGCATTATTCTTGACATAAGATGATGCATCAGAGCCTCCGTGGCCATCAAAAACAGCATAGAAGGAACTAGGCTGCGGCCACCTACGATGGGTGCCTAACAAAGCAGACAAATCATCTATACTAATGTGTTCATCATCATTGGAGCTGCGAGGACCAATATCCGTGTGACTGCCGGAACGAATTGTTGGAGCAAATTTTGAGGCAGTAGATATAACGGAAGTAGCCTGAATAGTAGCTGAACACCCAAAAACCTATCACACCAAAGAGCAAAGTAAATTAATTCAAGCTTAACTACATATCAAAATTTAAATCACGCAACCTATGAGATAATAAATTCATTGCAAAAACCAAAAAAGAAATTAGTGAAATTATAACTTCCGCCACCTCTAATCATTCACTTACTATTTCCTATTAATTCCCCACAATATTATTATTTCAACAAGTGTACCGTACTACCCAACCCGCAACAGACAAGACATATTGAACAACCTAACACATGTCGGTCCAACCCCGCAACAGATATATTCAATATAACAACGGATATTACAAACCACACGATCAAATGAAAATCATAGACATACGTACACATAATGACAAAGTAGACAAAACACAAGAATATGAAATACGCATACCGAAGAAAGGGAGTCAGCAGCAGCAGCAGCACGAATCGAAAGAGAAGTATACTGAATGGAAACAGTGCTACTCTCTTCAACCATAACAACATCACCAGCAGCAGCAGCTTCGACAACCATCTCTTTATTCTTGTTATTCGCAATTCATCAACACACAGCAATTAAAATTATAATCAAACCCTAATTCACTTTTTTCCTTATATTTCTACTGGTTCTTGTTTGTTAAGTCACTGAATTATATTGATGATCGAATTTATAACCAACTATATTAGGAAAAATTGCGGAAATTGTGAATTGTAAGGATTTTATTGCGCCAAAGTCGTGATTAAGTATCTTAATTTATATTGTAGGGATTAGGATCAGGAGTGGATTCAATAGACACGTCTGTTTATATTCGGAAAGTTGACGTGTCGTCCCCTGTGATTTAGGATTATTATTAGTTTTTGTTTTTGTTTGGCTACATACCCAAAAAGTATTTAAATTTTTTTTTGGGCAATGACCTTGTCGTATCATAATTTGGAGGAAAAAATATAAAATTTTGCGAGTAGTGAAATATGAGTTTTTTTATCACTTAGAACGCATTTTATAAATGTGTTTTTTAAAAACTCAATTTTACTTTATGTTTCTTCTAATTCTTTTTTTTTAAAATAAATAATTTAAAAAATTAATCATAAAAAAATATATTAAAAATGTGTTAATCTATAAACAAGGCTTATAAATGCGTCTTATCGTAGATAAACATATAGTAAAAATGTGTTTCCTCAAAAAATTATGTGGCCCAAAGTGAAAGAACGGAGGTTTTATAAAAAAAAAGTAGTAACACATGCTTATATTTGCGTTTTTAAATGATATAAAGGGTCATTTCGTTGAATTATGATATTTTGAATTTTTTTAAAATAATTGTAAGATTACGGGTCTTTATTCAAAAAATTCCACTTATTTTTTCTTATTTGTAAATTTCATATTAACACACAAGAGTGCATTTCATTTATGAGAAAATAAATAGGGAAATGATATTTCCAGAGCTATTTCTTTATTTTCAGAGCAATATTAGTGTGAAAAGACAAAACTGCCCTCCTTGTATTTACAATTAAAACACTAAAAAATATGAATGTAAGGGTAATTTGGTTTTTTCACAATTTATTTGCTCTGGAAACAAAAAAAAAAGAGTTCTTAAAATAACATTTCCGAAAAATAACATGATGAAAACTCATCACTCTGCAACATTTTAGGCAACGTTTTTGAGACATAGTATTTTCTTTTGTTATTTAGATTATTTTAGTGTTTATTTATATATTTTTTATCAGTTATCTTAAAATTAAATTAATTAAATTTAATGTTGTTAAATTTTAAGTAAATAATAAATTTATATAAATGAGAAATTGTGTTTTCTTCATTATTAATTAGTATTAGGGTTTAAGAAAACAAAATTCGGTGAATTATTTTGAATTTTTTTCAAAGGAGTACTTGCGAGCGAAGTGACAACTTGTCACTGACAAGACATACTTGAGTGCGTCATCAAAATTAGTGGTACTGAAAGTGAAAAGTGAAAAGCTTAATTGCTCTTGAATCTTGATGCTTCAGAACTAGTGTCCACCATTAATAAATTTAATAATGTTAATTGCTGCCAAAAGATATGGGTAATAATATCTATTAATAAATTTAATAATGCTATGTATATCGATCTAAACGGCAAGCCAGCAATTAATCCAATATTAATATATTATTTTTGCTCGATTTTTTTTAAAAATTAGGCGTTTTTACTCCGCTTAAAAACTGCCTACACCAATTTTTAAAATATTGATAATATCAAATATTCTTTTTGTTTCAATAATTTCGTGCTTAACTTTTTTATTGATCATATTATTTTATAATCTTCTTTTTTACTAATAAAATTATTAATTTAATATGTTTAATCAGAATATTTTTTCCCAAAAATAAAAGCTAGTATGCAGTTGGTAACACAAAAAAAGGGTGGCGCACTCAAGTTCACAGGACGCCTAAAAATAACACTTTCTTAAATATTATAATTTGTATAGAAATTTACAATGTCACTATATCACAAATCACATTATAATCTAATGCCTAAACAAACCTCATTTGTATACAACTTAACTCAGGTGCCGTTCTTGTTGCTTTCATACATTTTTCTGGTCATTCACAGCAATCAGGTTTGTGTTCTTTCTGTAGCTTCTCCCATAGGCACAAGACCATCCGTGGACTTTGGTAGTGAGCAAGAATGTAATTTGGCTCGCATCCCGCATTATAAAACCGTTCATCACTGATATACTGCACTTCGTGACCATGTTCTTTGAATTTTTCTATCCATATTCCCATGGATACATCTTCTAATTTGAAAAGCTGAAAGAGTAGTAATTGCGCGAGATATTTCAAATTGAGAATAAGTTTATCTAACTCATATAACTTGAATGACTTGGACAATAAGATTAACTTCATTTTCATCAAGCTCTTCTGACTAGTATCCCTCCAAAGGCACAATACCTCATTCACTAGTAGTGTTCTTCAATTGCATTAGAAACTTTATTATAGGAAAAAAAAATAAGCGATATACAAACTCTAGAAAGAAATATTGTGGTCCTTATCTTTAGTTATTGACATTACAGGGAAATAACCCCAGCAAAGCAAATTTATCACTGAGCAATAATGAAACCGTTAGGTTATTACAGACTGAGACGGTGTATTATCTTACCTTCAGGTCTCTTTTCTGGTGCGCTTGCACAATAAATTTTGCTATATCTCTGGAAATTATATAACCTGGACCATGAGCCCATGGTGGATAGCTCTCATGTGGCCATTCCTGCCAAAGAATTCACAATCATCCTTCATTCACAGGTATTCGGTAATATTCAATGATGATAAGTTTGAAGAAGACTAATACCTCAGCACTAATGAACCATTTGTTGTCTCTGTCTCTCTGGGGCTTTGATTCAAAAGATATAAGACCATATAAGAGGCCATCAGAAACCTTTTGCTTGAGACTAGACAGAACTTCATCTATCCTCACAAAAGCGTCATCGTCCGTCTTCATTATATATTTAGCCGGGAGGATTTTTGTCTGCAGATATAATTATCATATGCACCAAGTCAAGCAACTAGCCACTTCAATGTGTGTGACAAGAGTGTGACATTACATTTGACCTTAGGATTAGTTAATAAAATTTTTTAATCAGGAAATGAGCAAGAAATGTAACTTAATTAGTATTAAAAAAAAAGCTCAAATCAGTTTAATATATACAAGATTAAATAAGACAGTATTTATAATCAGCCTGGTGCAGGACAGATTTGAGCCATTACGGCCCTCGCTAATTTATTGCACGAACATCTACATAATTATATCACTGCATATACAGTAGAATTTTGAAGGAGGCTATCATTGTTAGCCTCGTTTAAGATGATTGGTAGTAAGCAAGTATCTCGTATCTGGTTTCTTTGGTTTGTGGAACAGGATAGTGGTACCTAATTTACTTGCACAAGTTAGTCGTAGCTCCAGGCAGTATATCTGCAGGCCCCAAGACAAAATCACCTTTTCCATAATTTAAGTTCTCACTATCTCAGATTTTGCCATAACCATTCATTTTAATTTGTATCTGGTTATTTTGGTTTACTGGAACAGGATGATTGTACCTAATTCGCTTGCACGTCTTAGTTATCGCTCATATTTTGGTTCTCGCAATTTCAGAATTTTGCCATAACCATTCATTTTAACTTGTCCTCTCTGTAATAAATTCTGCTATTAATCCATTATTTCGTAACCCTGTTTTGAAATTAAGAGTACAATTTTATGCAGATGGGAGGGTTCTAGTATGCTTAACATTAGGTAAGAGTTTGTTGTTCATACCTGATTTACAGATTTAATATCTTACCAATGTTCTCCTCTACTTAATTATATAGCTTTCAATATTCAACTAAATCCAAATCAACTAAACACGCCCGGAATATACCACTTGTAGGGCAGGGTCTGGGAAGGGTAAAATGCTGTGGACCTTAACTCCACTCCTAAGAATGGAGAAGTTGTTTCTACAAAGACCCTTGGTTTCTAAAAGGTAAATGCAATGATAAACACATACATCAAATCACCCTAGACATAGGAGCACCATATAGAAGGCGAGAAAGTATACATCAAACCATGCTACCTATTCTGTCATGTTGCTAGTGGATCTTATACATTGTTATTTATATCCACAATGAAGTTTGGAACTATAGAGTAAATCTTAATGTAATAGTGATCATAATGAAAGATATGCTGCTTTCTGAGCTATACGAAGAACAAAATAACTAGAGTTTTGATAAAAGTAAATATACACATTTTTCTCAACTACGTACCCCCATAGTGCATATTGCAATCGTTTTCAAACTGATCAGACTGTAGTAATCAACAAAAGGCATAAGCTGCATATCTCCGTAAGCTTGAGATTCTCTCCACAGCTGAAAGTTGACTTGACTATTCTTGTGCTGCAGGTTATAACATGAACCATCCAAGCAAAGTCAAGTTAATTTCAAACATTTTCTGGAAACAGCAGCATATATTGTTGTAAAATATAGATGGATACTTAAAAAAAATCAATGCAAAGCAAGTAGTTCATTTAGATGTGAGAGGTTTCTCAATTTAAGAAACATCCTTAAACAGTTATATATGAAGAGAAGTACTTCTAACCAGAATCGCATAACAATGTTGTATGAAAAGATGGGCCAAGCACATCATGATTAAGGAATAAAGATTAGCATTGTTGACCATATCAAGAGTTTTATTTAGGCGAACTTGGTACTTATCTACATCATATATGAACCACCCCGAAGTCAGCACGCATATTTGTTTATACTTTATAAAATTAAAATGGACTATAATTAGTGCCTAACATAGTTTTAAGCCACAAGAAATATGAAGAAAATAGCTCTTACAGCTTTCTGAATCCAAACTTGGGAAAACAGAAGAATATATTTTAATAGTTGATAATAATTGCTCTTGTTTGTGATGCCTCACTTACAAGGCCAGTAAAAAATCGAACGGCCACTTCCCCAGATCGTACAGCGTCATACTGCATCCAAGATCTCCTTAATGCCATACGCCGATTAAAGTTATTGCAAGAAGAGAATACCCCGATCAAGAGTACAAGCCTTTTCTTGGGAATTGGTGGAGCTTTAAGGTGCTCCACATCTACAACCAAATCCAAATCTTCAGAAACAGGCAAACCTTTAGCAATTGCCGACACGGGTTCCACATCACCCGTCAGTCTGACTCCAGTAACCAACCATGGTTCAAGTTTCTGCATATGCACATAGTTTAAGAGTAATTATCATCTTAAACTTACAAAAAATAGGATCACACAAACTCTAGTTCAACTGTGTGATTGCTTACAAAGTATACCGTACCTCCCTATACTCAAAAGATGTTTCATGCCGTCCATTCACACTCATGTGGAATCCCTCCACACCAGTCCACAAGGTGGCAGTGAATGGGCTACCTTCAGAAAATGGAAAATTAGCACTGACATGAGCACTCCCACCGGAAACATTTGATGATTGGTTGACACTAAGATTACTAGCATGAGCAATTTCTTCTTCAGCACTTTTGACAACTTCTTCGTTACATTTTGCCAGTCCATCAACTGATATGAACTAAGAACATGTCAAAAAGTAGCAAACAACAAGATCTCATTTATTAATAAAATGAAGTAGGAAAAAAAGCCAAAATCACGCAACAAAAAACTGCTAAATTTGAAGTACAGTGAGAAGAATTTATTTTTGCAGATATACACTAAACAAAATTCACAGAGGATTTAGAGGTTGGGAATGAGTGAAGGAAAACCAGTTTTCAAAGTCATCAAAAAGCAAACACAATATAGCATTGGCGTATATCATGTGCTATGGATTATATAAAAATATGAATGCTCATATTGGCAATTTCATAGCTAGCGTCTAGCTATAGGAATACTCACTTGGTGAAACTTATTTCTAGTTCTCCATATATTGAAGAAATATCATAAGGTCTGATATCATACCCGTATAAAGTAGAAGCTACTTCTGCACTTATTAAACTATAATACTGCTATTTGTATAAGCCAAGAGTTGTGGCACAAAGTATATGCTAAATATACACAACGATGTTGCATATATTGAGTTAGAGCTACATGGATTGCCTATAAAAAGAAAGGCAACACACAATGTACCTTTCGTGGTGTTAGCGGAATGATGATTAGGACACCTTTCCTCCTTTCCCCATCCAATCTCATTGGTCCAGGTATTCTGAACTATAATTGGCTCCTTTGTCAAGTTTTCTCCTGGTAAGAATACTTTAAAATGCAAAATTATTGGAGGATTTTGCTCTTCTGAAAATTGTGAGGCTACAAGTTCAATTGTAAAGTTACCCTGTCCCCTACTGGGAATTCCTATTAACGTGACTGATGAATCCTCAACTAAACCACAAGGAATTTCAAGTATATATCCACTACTAGATGTAGATGTGTTCAAACCACTCAGCACGCCAACAGAATAAGGGCAAGTCTGGTCATTTTGGATGTTTTTATTCAATAGGGAAGCTTTATCTTTCTCAATTAATAACAATAACTCTTTCCAAGAGACAGCAGCCTCCTTGATACCTTGAAATGTTTCAGGTAGAGCATCTGACCTCGAGAGAAGCATACGCATTTGAGACCAAACAAGCAAAACCTTTGACTCTTCTTCAGACATATTCCTAAAAGCATAGAGATCATCAAGTCCTTCAGCATTAACAAAGTGGGGCCTTTTCTCAACATTTTGGATTTTTTCTATTTTCATTTGATTAGAATTACCTGCACTATTAGTAGAATCCTTAGACGGATGGGTATTAAAGAAATCATAAGCTGACTGCTTGTGCGGTTGTTTTCCCATGAAACTGTACCGAAGAAGTAAAATCAAACCAAGTCCTACTATCAACACTCCTCCAGACCAATTCTTCATTCCCACTAACTCTAAACCTTATAATTACAATCGTTCCACATATATAAAGCTGAACTCAAAGCACCCTGTATCAGAATTTGGTAATAGCCCAGTTCCCAAATAGTCGCTTTATAGGATCCTAACAACTTCCCACAAACACAGAAGCATCACATCATTAAAACCCCCTATACTAAAAAAAATACTAGAGCACAAGACTTCCGCATCAACTTTTTCAAGAAACAGACTAATCTACCAACCTTCCCCTTATTTCGTAAACAACCTTACCCTTAACTGCAAAATACCAAAGACGAAACATTAGGCCATCTCAACAACTAAAAAAAGATTAAAAACAAACAGTGATCACTAATCAATATCAGACAGAAACAAGATTGATAGTGGAGTCACAATAGACTATTGCATACATACAGACTTCAGTTATGTTTAATTGAAAATAAAAATGAAAGCTAAACATAAAGGCTACTAACATTTTTAGCATATGTAACTAAAATCACAACTACCAAACTGAATAAAAAAAGTCAAATAGCAAAATGAAAAAAATTCTTGAACCCGCAATATAAATAATCTTTATGCAAAAATTAATAAATGAAGAAATTCATTAGTGTAATTAATAAAGATGGGAACTATTAGAAACCATATTTGAGGCAATTATTTAAAAGAAAATCAAGAAGATGTTGATGTGTGTCAAACTAAAAAGAATGAAAGAGATACCTGTCTGGCTGTCTGTAATGGGTGTGTATGTATATATAGATCTACAACATAAATTTGATGCATACAAATAGTTGCTTGATTTTAAATCTTTAGAATTTCAGCTGGCTTGGCTTGGTTAGCTGCTCTTTGTCAGTGTTCAAGTTTATAAGCTTTGCCTGCTTCAAAATTTTAAACCACGGCGTTTTTACGCTTGTCTGTAATTCTTACTTTTCGTAGTTCAACATTTTAAACCATCATTGTTAAGTTTTAAGTGTATTCGCTCGTACGAATATTAATTAATTGGGTTAATTACCTAGGTGACAACAATATACATAATTAGAAAACTTTTAAATTTATTATCGAAAAATTCGGGATCTTAAATGACCACTTTTAAGTCAGAAAGTCTCAAATTGATCATATTTCAAATCGGTTTGAAGGTAACAGCATCTCAATATTATTACCGAAAATTGGTAATTTTGTGTGAAATAGCCAATTTGAGATTCCAAAGTGGTAAATTTGATATTTTCCTATTTATATAATGGTAAATTTGATACTTAACCTTTATTTAATTCTCTGTATTTTTTCAAACCGGCAATATTTTTATTTTTGATATTTTCGATTTCTCTAAGTTGTGCTCGGGGGTATGTGAAAGGCTGAATCTCGTAAATTTAACTCATTTTAATTGATTTATCCCTTAACGTACTCATTTTTATATCATTTTTTGAAAATATGCATCCATGTTTTCTTTTGCTATGTAATATGATTTTTTTCGGAAAATAAGGATGGCAATGAGTAGGGTTCGGATCGTGTAATATAAAATTCAAATTTAAATATTTTGGGTTATCGAAATTTAATTTCGTCGAATTTTGGATCGGATTGTTAGGGCGAAAACACGCGCTAAAATTACACGCAAGTATATGCGTTCGCGAGTAGTATAAGATATAAATCAGATTCGTTACCACAGAGACTCTTTTTAATTAACTTAAGATTATGCACATATGCAACAATGATATGGTCATCGCTCAGTGCTAAGACAATAACAAGTTTGAGATGTTTATAACTAAGTTTAAACTAACATGCAATTAACTACGAATAAAGGTGATAGAATTAACTATATGAGACAAATATGGGATTCTAATTTCATTACTACTTCATTCAAAGTCATTGTTCTTAACCTTATGGTGATGACAACTAATCAGATAACACGAAACTAGTAAACGCCAACTTTCGTTGTACGAATACCCTACTACCATACATCCCCAAAGGAGATAGAAGCTGAATAGACACCAATTATGTTGAGACCCTATATGTCTATAAAATTTGACAACATAAAGGTTTAATGCGCAATTTATCTATCGTGATTACATAGGGCAGGTAAGATGGTTAAAATTACCTATGAATCATGCATAACAATTATACATGAACCTATGCTAGCATGACAAGTTCTAAATCTCTATATTCAATTTCGCTTCAATAGAGATTAACACGCTATATTATATGTTAGTTACGCACACAAGACGAATAAGCACAACCAATACTAGGATATCAATCAATCACCACACACCAAGATATTGAAACAAATTAACTATAGAAATTCATAAGTAAATCCGTTAGAACCCCATGACAACGATTAGTTCATAACCGAACTCATCGTCACCATGGGTTCCAATTAAAACATGATAATAAATAATGTAAGAGTACTAGGGTTCAAAGATAAATCGAAAACAAGCATCCAAGTATCAACTATATTGAAGAATACAAAAGTCTTCTTCTCCGTGGCCGTCTTGTGCTCTTCTAGGTCTTCGTATGGCTCTCCCTGGTCTCCTTGTTCTTAAAAATATTTTTTTATTGATATATATAGGCTCCAGGATGACCAGATTTCTCAAAATCTTCAATTTCGACTAAAATCACGATTCTGGTGCAGAAACAGGGCGCGAGTGCGCTACTTTCAGCCGCGGCCGCGTTGGAATAGTGATTTCTGGGGCGCGGGCGCGCTGGTTCTGGCGCGGCCTTACTGGCCTTTTGAAAATTTTCTGACAAGTCTTCTTTTGACCGTATCTTGAGTTCTACTAGTCAGAATTAGGTGATTCAACTGCCCACGCGAAGCTAACGAGATTCTCTACAACTTGAGAATGGCCTAGACTTCCAATTATAATCTCTTTTTAGAATATTTATTTGAAAAACTCCTTTCTTCATTTTACTGATGTCTGAAATGCAATAACACAAAAATATATTAAAAATACCAACAACTTGAGTCCAAAATACCAACTTAAGCTTGTAATGAAGCGTTCCAAGTAGATATAAAATTCACTTATCACATCGTATATCTTTTGGGAATCCAAGATTACAAATAATATAATCCATTTAATATTATTCATACATGTAAACACTATTAATTATATCTAAATATTAGCTAAATTTTAAATACACTAATCAATAAGTAGTCAAATATATTAAAATAAATAATATTAAGTATTCTATCATAAATGAATTTTTATTGTAAATATTTGAAAATTATATCTTAAATTATAAAGTTCGATATTGAAATAAAAATTTGTAATTGACTAAATATATGTGACAGTCTTGATATTATTCGAATAATATTATAAAAATATGTATATTATATACTTATATCTACAATATATATCTATCTGTACTATATTATAATAGACGAAACATTAAAAGTTTGCTTACTCGATTGGTTGATTGGTCATTCTAATTCTAATTGATATTACAGTCAACTTTTAACTACCAATTTAAATTCTAATTCATATTAAATCCTATATTATTCTAATTGATATTATAGTCAATTTTCTACCATTTTAAATTCTAATTTATGTCGGATTCTATATTATTTTAACTGATACTAAAGTCAACTATTTCACCAATTTAATTTGTATTTAATTAAGTTTTAAATAATATTATTTATAATGATAAGTTTAATTATTATTTAATTAAATATAATATATATTATAATATCTATTATATAAAGGTCATTACTCAATGGAGAACCGTGAATAACCGTTATTTTTATTATAAAATCTCATCACAAATTTTAAATTTTATTTTAAAACAATATAAAATGCGATACTAATCTATAATAATTATATTTGGATATAATAAAAAATTTAACAATTAAAATTTGAAAAAGAAAATAACTTATATTATTTTACGCTAGCAACATATAATATATTATTTATGTCCTAGATTTGAATCAAATTTCGAGTTATGATCAGTTTTGGATTAAATTTAGGTTTCAGATCGGGTATCAATTCAGTATTATTTAAATCCATATACAAATCCAAAAATTCGAGTTCAATATATTCAAAATTTTAAATTTCGAATGGGATATTTGTCTGATCAGAACAATATACCATCCCCACTAATGTGTCATGGATACGTGTTTATTTGGTCAGATTGATACGTTCGTTTTTGTTTTGTATTTTTTTTGTATTTTAAATCAGTTTGACTTTTATTGTAGTTTAAGCACATCAAATAGCACGACACTGATGACAACTTATAATCAGACCAAGCAGTCGGTCACTAATATTATATTGCTAACTAACGCAAACTGAATCTAATTAAAGACATGTTTGTTATGCAGAAGACTTTCAACTCAAAGGATGCAGAAGCAGAACCCCCCCATGATATAATATTTGTTCCGAACGATCAATACCATAATTCAAGTTTTTCAGTGAAAAGAAAATTATACGATACCACGATTCAAGTTTTTCAGTCAAAAGAGAAGTAGATACCAAGCAAAGCAAAGACGATAGATCCACAAACCAAAAGAAACATTATTCACTACAATACACCAGAGTTTTAATCTAATGATGCAAAGACGATAGATCCACAAACCAAAATAAACATTATCCATGCTCCTGAGCCCCCCCACCAGATGACTTGCTTTTCCTGAAATATATATGTGCAAAAATTAGGAACATAATATAAGCCACAATAGAAAAAAGGCATGCAACTGGAAGAAAAATTGTATGATGTTGAGCCACAAGGTCTACCAACAGAGAGAAGCTACAAAACTAGAAGGAATTTCATAAGAAGACTTTTTTTCATGATTCAAACCCATAATCAAACGGATGTGCAGTTCGACATTTGACCATCACATCCCTTCAAGAAAACATAAAACTATAGTTAGATATGGAACTATGGTAGTACACCCATTGCCAATTTGTTGCCTACTTGCAGAAATATGAGAATGAAAGAGTTGGGAAACTGACATGTTTCAAAACCTCCACTGACATGGCAAGAAAATTCTGAATTGTTAATGTGTAAAATGGCAAAAGAATAATATGCAATGCTTAACTAAATATGTACATCCTTCTTTTACCATCTTCTTACCAAAAGCAGAAGATTCATCATCTCATAAAAAGCAATATCTATAAATTTATTCTCGGAGCAGCCCTTAAATATAGTATACCTATTTTGTAATGCCAACAGCTTATAGAATGCTTACATTTTCAAATTCGTCAAACTTAACAATAGTGAAAATGTTCTTTGTTAACCCAATAGACCCATAGAGAATGCAGACACAAAAGAAGTCAGCACAAACAACAAGGAAAGATTATATGCATTAATATGTGATGCTGGATCAAAAATATTCGAGGAGATCTCCCTGTTAGTTTATTACAATAGAATAGCGTGATGCTGGATCAAAAATATTCAAGGAGATCTCCCTGTTAGTTTATTACAATAGAATTGCGGATGAAGTTAAAAATTTGGGATATACAGGACGCAAGTGGAAGCAAATTATAATAGAAAAATGAAATTAATATATGGGCTATATAGGATGTTGATGGAAGATAAACAGCAATATCAGCACCCACTGTTCTAATTGTTCAACACTTTCCTAGAATGTAGTCCAATTAAATTATTAAATCTTTTTTTTTATTTAGCAATATTATTATAAAAAAAATTACCAATCTTTCTTTTATTTAGCAAGAATATGATCATGCATCCATGCACACATTTGATGTAGCCTATCCGTAAATTTTAGCTCTGGACACATCAAAAAGCTATTGGAACAAGTTTTAAAAATTTCTTTTCTTTACAGACACCAGAAAATATTTACAGAGTAAAATAGAATTTATTATAGCCCAGTCAAAGTAAAATAAGACAATTAGCATATAATTTGGCAAATTATCTATACGAAGGCTAATTTAATATCACCTCAATAATGCAACATGTCTCGGTCCTTTTTAAGATAGCTTCGAGTGCACGCTAATGCATTAATTAGATCTGGTCCCAAAAAATCAAGAGTATCATCGGCCGTTCGAAAATCCTGGTAAACAAAAGTGTCATATGAAGTGGCTACTGAGAATTGTATTGCTAAAACGTCACGGGCCATCTTGGACAGTATAGGATATTTGGGGCTTTTAGTTCGGGTTTTATATCAAAGTGGCCACCCATCTCGCTCAATTCTCTCAACTAGCTCCACGTTCTCCACGAGGACTCATTTAAAGCACTGAAATATTATATTATATCAGTTTGTTATCTTTTTTCAAAAACCCTAACGGAAAATGTTAAAGTTGAACAAAAACCGTCAGTTAAGATGATTTGGCTGATGACTTGGAAATACAGAATAAAATTTTAAATAAATTGATGCCACGTCACATATTCATACAACTTAAATTAAAAAAATGAAAAAATAAAGAGTACGGCCAATTTACATGCACTCCAAACAGTGCACAAAGACAAAGACGATCGAACTCCTCATCTCGGAATTGGGGAAAAACCCTAGCACAGCGATTGAAGGCGATTGAAGTGCGAGCAACCCCGAAGTGTCATCGATATCATCATCATCATCATCATCTTCTACTCTGCTCGTCTTCTTCATCTCTTTGGATAAAGGTTTGTATTAGGGTTTTGTCAAGTTTGTTCTTTTACCCGGGTGTCTTCAAGTTTGTTGTTTTGGGTATGTATTTATTATTTTCTGTGTTTTTTTATATATACTCTGGGTTTATTTAATATAATACATGTGATTATATTGGGTTTGTTTGTGTTCATTTGTAGTTATTAATTGATTAGGGTTTGTAAATGTTATGAAACAATATGTCAAGTTTTACAACTGTGGAAGTTAATCATCATGGGGAGTTTGGTCCGCAACCTGAATGTGTTTATATTGGTGGTCGATGTGATGTCGTGAATAATGCAGACCCCGATACACTCTCTTTTCGGGACTTGGATGATTGGCCCAAAATGTTTAATTATAATTATGAGAGTCTGGTGTATTTTAAAAATAATGGGCATGATTTTGGTGATGGAATTTGTATGTTGTATGATGATGCTTCTGTTAGGGACATGGTTATGTTGTGTGAACGATATGGTAAGATTGAGGTATATGTTGATAGTTCTTTGACTGATGAAGCCATTTGGGGGTTTGGTGCTGATGATAATGGTGGTGGGGATGAGAATAAGGGTTTGTCTGCTGATGATAATGGTGGTGGGGATGATTACAATGATGAAGACAAGATAGAAAACCTTGAGGAATTTTTGAAGGGATATGAAGAAGAGTATGCAAGTAGTGAAGACAGTGACCCTGATGACCCATCTTACAAATTTGATGTTGACAGTGGGCAAGAAACTGAAGAGCTTGACAGTGGGGCTTCAGATATTGATGATGCAAGTGATGAAGAATTTTTGAGCAACAGAAAAAACTACAGAAGTATCAAGGAAGGGATAAAAGAGTGGGATTACAGTGAATCAGACTTTGATTCAGATGAGTTGAGGTCAATTGGGAGCTCAAGTGAATATGAAAATAACAAGATTGGATATGTTGGTCCCCCACTAATAACAAAGAAAAGAAGGAGACATGTTATTGGTGTTACCAAAAAAGTTAGGAAAGGAAAGATAAAATGGGAAGTTGGCCAGGCTTTTGTGAACATGGATGAGTTCAGATCAATGGTGAGGGAGTATGGCATCAAAGAAAGGAGGGTTGTCAAGTTTGGTGCTAATGACACAAATAGGTGCCAAGTTAAGTGTGAATCAGGCTGCCCTTTTTATATTTGGGTGAGAAGGAAGGCAAATAGTGACACTGTAGAGATAAGAACATTGCTGAATGATCACTTGTGCACTAAACCATATAAGAACAAGTTAGCAAGTGTGAAGTACCTTGTTGAACAGTATGGTGAGAGGATAAGAAAAAATCCCACATGGAAAGTTAAAGACATGATAGAATGCATTAGGAAAGAGATGGAGATTGAAATTCCATGGATCAAGGCAATGAGGCTTAGAAAAATGGCATTTGAAGGTGTTCATGAGTCCTTGAAACAACATTTCTCCAGAGTTTGGGATTTTGGTCATGAATTAATGAAGATCAATACAAACAAAACTGTGAAGATTGCAGGGACAAGGGTCAATGATGGTGATATTAATAGGTTTCAAAGAATGTATGTTTGCTACTCTGCATTGAAGAATGGATGGAAAGCAGGCTGCATGCCAGTGATTGGAGTAGATGGGTGCTTTCTGAAGACTGTTTGTAGTGGGCAGCTTCTGAGTGCTGTTGATAGGGATGGAAATAATCAGATGTACCCTATATGTCATGCAGTAGTGGAGACAGAGTCCACTGATAGTTGGAGATGGTTTGTGGACTTAATGAAGGCTGACTTGGAGCTTGGAAATGGAACTGGCTTCACAGTTATCAGTGATCAACAAAAGGTTTGTTAATTGTTGTAGTACTTGCTAAATATATATATGTGTTACTTGCTAAATAAATATGCATTACTTGCTAATTATTAGGGGCTTGAGAATGCAATTAAGGAACTATTACCAGCAGCTGAGCATAGATTTTGCACTAGGCATATCTATAGCAACTTCAGAAAAAAGTAAGTCTAACCACTTGAAACTTGTACTTGATAGACTTGTTAGATACATATGTATGTCTGTTGAATTAATAAATGTATTGCAGGTATCCTTCTACTTTGTTAAAAAGGCAATTCTGGGCAGCTGCTTGCAGCACACATCCTGTAGCACACAAAAATGCGATGAAGCAGATTGCAACACTATGTAAACCAGCACATGAGCACTTGAAGAAGCGTAATCCAGCTCTTTGGTCTAAAACATACATTTCCACTATTCCTAAAGCTGACAATATAGAGAACAATATGTCAGAATGTTTCAATTCATGGATAATAAATGAGAGGTTAGTTAATTACCACTCTTTGGTTAATTCATGGATTTTGAATTGTCATAGGTTTGAGAATCATGACTACACTCTTTTGATTAAAATAGGTACTTGCCACTGCTGAACATGATGCAAGAAATCCATTACAAGCTGATGACTAGGGTTAGGGAGAAAAGAGAAGGGATGATGGCTTCTGAGATGCAACTGTGTCCAAGGATTAAGAAACTGTTGGATGTGGCAGTTAAAAATTCAAGAGAATGGAGGGCTTCTTGGGATGGAAGTAGTAGATATCTAGTGAAGAGTGAAATAAAAGCAGTGACTGTAGATTTGGAAAAGAAGACTTGTGACTGCAGAGTATTTGATCTCAAGGGTATACCTTGCTGCCATGCAATAGCTGCTATACATGAAAAAGGTAGCAACCAATTGATTATGTTTCAGACTAATTCAAAAGAGATAAGTACTTACAATCATATAGTTTTTCTATTGAAGCAGTTAAAGGGGAGGAGTACTGGGAGGAAACAGAGTATGAACCTCTTTTGCCACCTGAAATTTCCAAGAAATTAAGAGGGAGACAAAAAAGAATGAGAAGAAGAGAGGAGTGGGATAGTAACAGTGGTAAGAAAGGTAAAAATATTGTCAATGATGTCCCCCAAGTTCAGAGATTCAGTAGTGGGAGGATACAACATTGCAACATTTGCAGGCAGACAGGCCATAGAAAGAATAAATGTCCAGGAAGAGTAGTTGAGAATGCTGAGAATGGAGATAATGGTGAAACTGGTGGAAGTGCTGCAATTGATGTTAATAACAGTGGTGGCAAGGGTGGTAAACAAGCTGGGAATGAAGGGGGTCAAAGTGTTGGAAGGGCTGCAACTATTGGTGATAAGAGTGGTAAACAAGCTGGGAATGACGATGGTCAATCAAGTGGTGTTAGAGTTAGGGTTAAGAAGAACTCAAGTTGTTGGTACAAAAATGGCACCAAGAATGAAGTTACCAATCAGGAGGCCACAATCAATTGATCAAATTACAGAGATCATCCCAACACAGGAATCACAAACTACTACAGAGGTCACTCCCACTCCACCTCCACCTGCAGAATCTCAGAGCGACTTGGGTAATCAGGTTCTCAATGCACCTTCCTTCATATTTAACATTTTTCAATATTCCCTCATGTTGTGATAGAAATTTTCATTTTTTTCAGGTTCTAAATGAAAGTGAAACTTCTCAGACTGAGAGTGAAAAAGCTGAAACTGAAAGTGATTCAGATTTGGATGTATCTCCTCCCAGAAGAAGTGAAAGGTAATTTGTTATGCTAATTTTTATGAGACATGTTTAACAGAAGAATAACATTATTTACTCCATTGATTACATACAATAATTCATAGTAGATACTTCCTTTGTCCACTGTTCAATTCCCTGCTAAAAGCTAAAATTACAATGACAACAAACATACAAACTACCATACTGCATAATAACAAAATTTGGGTTTGCTTCTTCTTCTTCTTCATCATTTTCTTCTTTTTCTTCATTTTATACAGTTTTTCCTCCAGCTTTAAAAGATTTTCCTCAAGCATCACATTCCTCTGGTTCAGTTCACCAAGCAAATTCCTTGCCCGTCTAGACATCTCATCATCAATCCACATGAAAAAATCACAGCTTTTCTCATCCTAAAATAACAATAAATTCACTTTAAAATCTTAATTAACAGTTAAACTCAACAAAGCTTAATTTACCTTGTACTTCTGACAACTCCAGAAACGTCTTCCTGGGTTCTTGCTTGTCCATGATGTTCGTATACGAGCATTCAAGCCACAATCACATACGACCATATTAACCGACGAAGAGTTGGAATTTGACATGGGGGTTTAGTTTTTAGGTCGTTGAGGATGTTAAATAGAGAAGGAATTGGATACTTATTTACAAATGAGGGAGAAATCAAGAAGAGTGATAATGAACCCTAATGTGTATATCTGAATGTATATAAACAGAAACGTGGTCAAATTAGCCGTTTTTTCAAACCAGCCATGTCAGCTTGCCACATCATCAGCTCCGTTAGGGTTTTTAAAAAAAGATAACGGATTGATATAATATAACATTTCAGTGCTTTAAATGAGTCCTCATGAAAAACGGGGAGCTAGTTGAGAAAATTGAGTGAGATGGGTGGCCACTTTGATATAAAACTCCTTTCAGTTCTCCACCAACTTAAGTCGAAATCCTTAGTCCATGGCAAGACGGGCTCATCAAAATACCATTCCAATTCAGACTTTGGATGTTGATTGCCTGGTTTAATAAACACATTATACTGGTCGATACAGTTAAACCCAAAGTTGCACTTTTGTAGTCTCTCAAGTGTATGCATAGGAAGGTCGTCCTCTTCGTCCGAAGGTGGTTCTTCTTCTGAGTCTGGATCAGAAGGCTCTGCATCAGATAGCTTCAGATTAGAAGGCTTTGGCTCGGAAAATTTTGATTCAGAAGGTTTCGAAGAGTTCAGCTCTTCAAGACTATTCATCTTATAATCATCATACATCCCCCGAATGGCCTCCAAAACAGCTGTCACTTTTGAGTTTCCTGAGTTATAGTCATACTTCAAAGAAGAAAATTCAATATACCTAATCTTACAGCGCGGATCCATCACAGTGGCAATAGCCAATACGAAGAACATCCCTTATCCTGTAACTCTATTGTGTTCTGTAGATTACCAAATATAACATGCCAATACGGATAATGTTTTGACACTATCAATAATATCTTCAATCTCATCAAAAGCTGCTTCCACCATTTGACGTAAAAGGTTAGAACAACAATGTATTTTGAATGGATGGAATTTAATTTGCAGCCTTTTCTTCTCCTTAAGCTGATCTTTCAGAGTTGCGATCATTTCATCATAATTAATTGTATCCCCCGGTGTAATGGTTGATATCATACTCTCAATGTGCAAGTCCTGAGAGACATTTCAAAATGGTCTTCTCAGGGCCATTATTATAAACCTGGTCTACGTCAACATAATAAATGACCCTTGACTTCGATTCCCAATTATCATCAAGAAAATGAGCTCTTACTCACAAATAGTCGAAAAGTGTTCGTCCTTCAGGAAGTTCATAACTATGATAGTCATAGGTGTCACGCCTGAGTATGTCCAGCGACAGGGCAACAAACCCATCCAAATTTTCCATAGTCTGCATAACTTTTGCTCTCTCTTCCTGATAAACTTTCAAGCAACGACGTTTTAGTACAAGATAACTAAAAGGAAAGCTCGGGTTTAGTATCTTTGTCAAATCTTTGACAGCTCGAAATGACACCTCTGCTGAACAAACCTACCTTCCCATTGCTTCATAAGCGTTCTCTATATCGCAACCCGAGTCATCATTGAGAGCAGAATTTCCTTTTTGCTTGTCAGCTCTAGGAAAAAGCTAGTAATACGGTTACCCTGGATGCATTTACGTTTACCTCTATCCATTTCTGAAAAACACAATGCAAGTGTTAAAAAGAAATGTGTAAACCACAATCAAACATCAACATAAACTATAGTATCTGTCTTCCACAAAACAATTTCTCGTCAAAAATAAAATCCGAACATGTGTTGTAATGAAATTGAAATCTAAATAGGTATGAAATCGCTATATATATACTAGAAATCTGTGTACATACCAATATATAATACCACAGAATGAAAATAAACTCAACTGCAGTTTAAAATTATATAAAAAGATAAATTTAAGTCTAATAGAAAATGAATTCAAGAAAGGAACGCTAATACAAAAGTGCAAATAGCTACACCAAATTAAATAATAAACAAAACTAATAGTAATCTTCATTAAGTTTCTTCGCTTCCAAATATCATTTATCTACCAAGTTATTCTATTTTCCGGCCAAATTCATCCGGAGATATCATATGCAGTAGGGTAGGCAAGCTTCTCTGTCTCCTCGTTCAACTTATAGCAGCAATCTTATGACGGGGAACATGTCCTACAAACACAAACTCAAATATGTAATCTTACTGTCTGATAAGGAATGTGTCCCCTGCACAGGTTTGTAAACCATTTACAAATTGTTGAACCTTGTACTAACTAACAGGTGTTGGGTGTTGATACATACCTTTGTTTTGTGCTATCATAACATAGTTCTAAACTTATACGCTGCAAGTATGAACATGATACAACTTCATACCTCAGAAGTTCGCCTCTTGATAGTTGCCTCCAAGAAATGAATAACTCTTTGCCTCTTTGCAATGAATAACTTGCAATCCCTTTCTTAGCTGATGCCTGAACAAACACAGGTAAAGAATAAGCTAATGGAAGGTCCTGGGTGGCTGGGTATGTTCATGCCGTGGGGTACTGCAATCCTGCACCAGTATAATTCCCATAGAAAAAATGGCTTCTCTGTGTAGGAAAGCTTGTCATCCATCAGATTCTTGCAGTGAGACAGAGATAAGTTACTTCTGCAATTAGCAAAAATGAAACTGTAATCCTCGATTATTTACAAAAATGAAAAAAGATAACCAGGAATGTCAGCCTAAGCACTAAATGCCAGAAACAGTATGCAGAGATTTAAAGCTTTGATAGTATTTATAACCAACTTCCGGAGTGTATCCATACACCTGAACCAAAAGAGAAAATCAGTTCAAGCTACCCTGAATAAGTCTGAATCATTTGTATCGTAATCACAATCAGCATACATCAGTTGGTGTAGCCTATGTAACTATGACATCGACTTTTTGTCTTTTAGTTATACAAAATACTTTCAATATCAACCTTACCCAACAAGGAGAGATGAATAGGTTAAACATTACCCATTTATTTATACACATATAATTCCAAAGCATCATATACGACTAATATAAGGTTCTACCAAGTAATGCTGGAATGGAAATATACATATTTTATATTGAAGAAAAATATACACAATCCATATCAAATTGAAGAAGAATTGTTTCTCTGAAATCCTAATGATTCTAATCAACACATCAATGATTTATAATATTAATGTTTGAAAACTCATGATACACACAAAAACACAATGACTCGATTGACGAAGAATATACACAACCCATATCAAATTGAGCCCAATCGAATTGAAAAAAGAAGAACATATATGCTCGGATAAATAAGAAGATACACAATCGATTCGGGAGAACACTAATATATGTTTATCGAACATATATGCTCGATAAAACATAAGAACACTAATAATGAACAGAAAAAAGAACATTCACAATCAATTTGGGGGGGGGGAGAATTTGAGGTTGATGTTTAACCTGTTGCAGCCTAAATCTCGAGACCAACATTTAGATCATGATTTTTCCTCCATCTTGAATATTCTTGATCTCTCCCTCTCTCTCTTTCTCTCGCGTCTGTGTGTCTTGAGGCAGTGCTGTGTTCTTTTTTCTTTTTTCTTTTTTGTTTCCTTATTTTTAATAATTTTGGTTAGCCCGGTAAAAGTGTTATCTAAAATTTTTGAGAAGCCCGCCAATTCTTTAGGCCCAAAATTTGGGTTTATCGCAATATCTTAAAAAAATCATTGCAATAGAATGCTAGTTTTTAACTCCCTCCATTTTTTAGACATCATCTGCAACGCCTTTAAAAATCCTTGCAATACATGTATTATATATTCCCATTTGCAACACTTTTTGACAATTTTTTGAAAATGTGGTTGCAATAGCCAATCTATGGTGTAGTGACAATATATATTTATTTTTTTGCATAAAATTTCATATTTTTCTAATTTTAAAAATTATTAGATTATATATGTTATTACCTAACAATACAACAAGAATTACAGAAGGGGGGTTGAATGTAATTCTGGATATTTTTCAAGATTTTAAAATATTTCTAACTTAATACATATAACAATGTTTGATTTGCAATGGTGCGGAATAAAAGAGTAGTAAGGAATCAAGACACTAAGTGATAAAAACACAAGTTTTTAAAACTTTCTGGTGGATTTGAAAGTATCCACCAGATATATATCAGATTTGGCCATTAGGACTAGATTGACATAGCTTGTTTCTTCATCTTCATCCAATCCATCTGCAGCCCAGTCATTCTCCTGAGTAATGAAAGCCCTTTCCTTTTGTTTGAGCAACTCAAAGTATTTCTGTTTATAATCAACAAGCTCAAACTTCTTTTTGCTGGAATCAGACTTTCTACATTCACTAGCAAAATGACCTGCCAAGCCACATTTAAAACACTTGAATTTTGACTTATCAACCATATTTCTGTTTGGCTTAGCTGCTCCAAAATTCTTCTTGAATTTGAGCTTGGAAAATCTTCTGGATAAGAATGCTAGATGTTCATCAATATCATCCATGTCATCTTGGTTCAATTGATCTTCATTTTCAGCTACCATCCCTTTACCCTTGCTTTTACAGACCTTTGAAGTAGACTCAATAGCTTCTACCTTCATCTGCTTCTCCTTCTCTAACTCAGCAACCAGTGCTATGAACCCTCCTTTCTTCCTTCCTTTCTCCATCCTTTCATCTTGCTCTATTTCAAGCTCATAGGTTTTCAGGATGCCATACAGTCTCTCCAAGGTGAACTCCTTGTAATCCTGTGAATTTCTCAATGAGACTGTCATTGGCTTCCACTCCTTTGGAAGAGATCTAAGGAACTTGTGGTTAGAGTCTTTTATTTGATATTCTTCCATGCAACTTCAGAGCATTTAGTAGCTTTTGAAATCTACTAATATATCAGTGAGAGACTCACTTTCTTCACAGTGGAAATGCTCATATTGTTGAATCAGTAGCTGCATCTTGTTCTCCCTTACTTACTGAGTACCATCACAGATAATTTGTATTGTGTCCCAAACCTCTTTGGCTGTTTTACAATTAATGATATTATCAAACATATCACCATCAACCCCATTGAACAATATATTCATGGCCTTCTTATCCTTTCTGACTTGCTCAATATCAGGGTCTGACCATTCATGCCTAGGTTTTGAAACAGATGGCTCATTGCCAATTGAAGCTCTCATTGGTACATGAGGACCTCTCTCTATGCAGTCCACATAGGCCTCATCTTGGGAAAGAAGATGTAGGTGCATCTTCACCTTCCAGTGGTGATAATTATCTTTGTCCAGAAATGGAATTTTAACTCCAACATCCTTTTTGTTCATCTTGTTGTTTGTTGTGATCTTTACACTCTTTGTACTTCAAGAACTTGCTCTGATACCAATTGTTATTCCCTAACAATACAACAAGAATTACAGAAGGGGGGGGTTGATGTAATTCTGGCTGCTTTTCAAGATTTTAAAATAGTTCTAACTTAATACATATAACAGTGTTTGATTTGCAATGGTGCGGAATAAAATAGTAGTATGAATCAAGAGCCTAAGTAATAAAAACACAAGCTTTTAAACTTACTGGTGGATTTGAAAGTATCCACCAGATATATATATATATATATCAATTGAGAACTTTATGAAGCTTTGAATAGCTCACAGCTGCTTACAAGTTGAACAAAACAAACTTCAGAGAAATGCTTACAAGTACAGCCTTATCTATTTCTCTGAGAAAAATGTATTTGCTTAGTTAATTATTCTACTTGCTACATTTGGTTTATATATCACCAAGTTTACATGACAGTATGACAAGATAATAAAACAAAACATATCTAGTCTAACTCCATGCTACTTCACTACTTTATTCCAGCATCTTTGAATATCTTCACATTTGCATGAAAATGGTAATGCTTCTTTGTTCTCAAAATCCTGCTTAACAGGCTGCCACATTCCTTTTGCAAACACCCAACGCATGTGACTGTGTTATCACTGTCAACAGCTATTTGAATTTGATCATCCGTCGGGACTATGTTTGTCATCCGTCAGGAGTCTTGATGATTATCCGTAGGGAGCTTTGTTGATCATCCGTCGGGAGTCTTTTAGATCATCTGTCGGGAGTCTATCTGCCACTCGACTCTATTTTATTTACATATAATTACAAGACATCTTATATTTACAATTAGTCAACCTATTCTGCATATCAATCTAGTAGTCAACATGACTTAGATAACCCTTTACAATCTACTAGACTAAAACATGTTTGCAGAAATGTGCTACAGTACTTATTTGTTACATAAGCTACACTCTCGATGGATGTCAAATTATCATCTGTCGGGATTATAAACTTCATATGTCGGGACTATATTAGATCATCCGTCGAGAGCTATATTTTTTACTAAGTTAAATCTACTAAGGTGTTTTGTTTAACTTATCATCAAGTTCACAATATATTTCTAACAATCTCCCCCAATTTATGTTTACTGAAATTGTAGCCATAAATTAAGAGAAACTTGATGATAACAAAACACCCTAAAAATACAGATTAAAAGGTATTAGATTAAACCGATAAGTGTTGCAATATTTATTGAAAATTGAACAAAATAAAGTGTACAAAGAGTTCTCACAATCATTTTCAAGGTGCTCCTCTAGTCTGAGCAGATAATTCTACTTCCTTGATTGTCTGGATTTCTTCCCAAGCTTCCTGTTATTTTCTTCGATTTGATTCTTTCATCTATCTTTTGCCACTATGCTTCTACTGCGTTTTCAGCAGTCACAACCTCACTTTGATTGATGAATTCCTTTGACTTCAAATTAGCAGCTGCCAATTGAATAATGTCAATATTGTCCAATACTGGTGGCTTTGTGTATGTAATTGTTGGCACAATCACTTTGCTGACTTGGACATTTAGCACTTGCTCCCCCTCACTTGTTGACCCTCCTTGAATAACTGGGACAAGAGAATCTACCTTCTCCCCTTTTTGTTATCATCAAGTAGAGTGGAGGTAGAAGTCTAGGAAGCCACCAGCTTTTGAAGCAATTGAGTTTGTTGTGCTTGATATAGCTGGATACATGTGAGAGCTGCTTCTATTACTGTTAGCCTTGCATCCAAGGAATCCACTTTAGTGGCAAGAGTAGAATTTTTCCTTAGTTGTCTGTTAATGTCAAGCATTGTGGCATTTGAAAGTTTAGCATCCAATCTTTCAGAGACATCCTTCTTTACTTGGTCAATCTCAGTTTTGATAGAAGTGACATCCAGATTGTGTTGAAGAGCCTGAATTTGATGTAATTACAGAGAGTTGAGATGTGCCTGTAAGAGCTTCTTAGTTCTGATATTGGTAGTGGATTGATGTAATTTGATGGATGCGAGTGGTCTTGAAGTGCTGGACATCACATTCCTTGGAAAATGCCCAGGAAGGAAGGCCAGATCTAGAGCTGGGGCATTCTTCTCCCCTATGTTCATTGATTCTTCTTCATCATCATCTTCATCTCCAAAGAACTCTTCAGACCCACCAGCTTCATAGTCAATGTCATCACCAGCTGTAGAAGGCAAGGAGGTGATAACATCCTTGGCTCTCTGCATGGATTCAGTTGTATGGATCAAGTTGAGCATCTTTTCTGCAACCACATTGCCTTGTTTAGCTAGAACTTGATATGCTGACACAGGGTGAGTAAATGCCTCAACTTTAAAAGAAACAGAGTCTAAAATAGCTTGATATTCTTGCTGAATTAGCTCTTTCTTGTCAGCCTCATTGACATCCATTAACTCACTTATAATTGGCTCTTCCTATTCAGATGTACCTGCTTTTCTCCCAATTTCTCTCTATTTTTCCATCAAGGGCTCCCCTTGGCTTCCCACCCTCACACCCTCACCTTCACCATCTAAGGTGGGACTCCTCTCACTTTCTTTTTCCAGGCTGGAAGAAATAGCTTGCACATTTTCTCTCTTTTCCTCTTCTTTTTCCTGGGAGCAACCCAGCCTCTCACTCATTTCACTCCCTTCCCTCAGTCCTAAGAGTGACTGCACAACTACTAACTCATCTACACTTGTAACAATAGTTGAAATTTGAGTGTGTGTAGAGAGTACTGACAGATGAGGAACATCCATCGGTATAGTAGTTAGGCTAGCCGACAGATGACTGCTGTTAGGCACATCCGTCGGGATACAATCACTAGCCGACGGATGAACAATATCCACCGGAATAAAAGAAATGAATGAGTTTGGAGTGGAGACTATTGTAGACTCTGTGCAGATTAATGAAAATTTGGGCACAGATGTCTCAATAGATCCTGAAAGAATTGGCAAGTGATCCAATAAATTATCCAAAAGATGATGCTCACTTGCACCATATTTTGGCTTCCCCAATAGAGTTAAAGAAGGGGAATCAGGAATTGATGTGTTTATCATATCCACATCCAGAGAAATTGTGGGAGAGTTTGGTGTTTGAGGTGCTTCTATCACTAAAGATTTTGGTTGTGACTCCACATTTATTGGAGCCACATCAAGCTGAATTTGAGATGGTGCAGTGACTGAGTCTTTTGCTCCAGTTTGCACTATGTGTGTTCCCTGTGCCTCCCCAAGGGTTTTAGATCTCTTCTTTCTGGCATAGGTTTGAGGTGAACTTGTGTCCCTTGCCCTCTTGGCCTGTCCTCCTGGTTGGGAGCTTGTTTCAATAGTGATATCCTTTTAGGAGGATGAAACTAGAGTTGTGCTAATTTCCTTATTAATCACCACAGTTTGTTCGGAAACCGTGGTGTGGCTAGGCTTGGGTGCACTCACCTCTCCAGCCTTATCCTTAGGGTTTCTTTAATTTTCACCTTGTCCCTCACCCAATTCACTACCTTGCACACTCCCCTCTTTAGGTTTGGTAGATTTTACAACTGGTGTCTTTTGAGAGAAACCAGAGGGGGCTTTCTTTGTTTTGGATTTTGAAGATTTTGTTTTGGTATCTTGGGTAGGCATCTATTGGTTCATTGACACAGATGCCATAGCTACACTTAAAGGCAAAAAAATTTGTGAGGTCGGAAGAGTAGAGACAGTGGTGTTTACCTCACTTACCTGAGGGCCCTCCATGATTGGAAAGTAGAAGAGGGGCACCTCTTTGTGGTGACTTGCTCTGTTGAGATCTGCAATGATTCTCCTTTATTGAACCCAATAATTCAGTTTGTTGGTTGGGTTCTCAATAGCAATATTCTCAATAAGATGGTTAGCAAGCATCATAAAGAATCTAGCAAAATAGACACTTTTACCTCTTTTATTAACTTCCCCTAACTTATAACATAACTCAAACATGATCATGTCACTGAAATTAAAGTACTTATCAGTAACTAGCATATAAAGCATGTTAAGCATGACAATATTAACATAATCAAAATTACTTACTTTACCAAAAAACACTTTGGTAACTACATCACACAAATAACTCCACTCTTTTCTAAGACCTAGCCTCCTAATCTCACTTAACTTAGAAGTAGAGAGCATATCCAATAGAATTAAGCATGGTAACTAAATTAACATCTGTGTGTGGAACAGTAGTAGTGAAGTTTAAAGCATGCTTTGATAATGTCACTATTAATGCAATGCTCCTTACCTTTAATGAGTGATGGTTTTGTCTGAAGACTAATACACAACAATTGTCCACATCTCCTCCACAACTTCACAGTAGATTGTAGGTGATTCCAGTATAGCATAGTTGAGTTTACATTTTTTCACAAAATCCATCATTTTGTGAAAGTCTTCAGATGCCGGAATTTCCTTGTTCACAAGAGCTGCAAAGTTGTTCTTTTCATAGATGAATCCAGAATGAGACATGATTTTGACTACTGGTGCCATTGTTAAAGTAGAGAAATTTGCAGAGAGAGGGAGTATTTGCTTTAGAGAAGAAGAGAGTTAGAGCAATTGATTTGGGAATGATAAAAGAAAAAAAAGAAAATAAATTTTGCTTTTATACTGTCTCAGAAATAAACTGTCAAAAGTAATAAAGTAAAATAAAGTAACCAATCAAAATAGCCCAAAATAGCCATTTAAAAAAATAAACTATCAATTATCCGTCGTGATATACTTACAGACTATAAGTATATCAGATGGATAATGTTCAGAGTTTTAACGGCTAAAATTGAGATAATTCGACGGATGAGAATAAGGCAATTATCCGTCGTGTTTAAAATAATCCAGAAAGATAATTGATTTTTATTAAGAAATTCTATTCCGACGGATGATCAAACTCGATGGATAATAAGCATCCGTCGGGATGTAAATTTTGACTTAGCCAAAATTTCATCTAGGACAGAAAAATCAATGAAGTTTCTGGCTACATTATAACTAGCGAAAATATCTGAAATGATTTTAAGAATAATTAAGCATACCTAACTCACTTACCAACCTAGAAAAGATGGATTCATCAAGTGGCTTGGTAAAGATATCTGCAAGTTGCTTTTCACTTGGAACAAAATGAAGTTCTACAGTACCATTCATCACATGTTCCCTAATGAAGTGGTACTTGATGTCTATGTGCTTTGTTCTTGAATGCTGTACTGGATTTTCAGTGATGGAAATTGCACTTGTGTTATCGCAGAAAATAAGAATTTTGTCCACTTGTAGACCATAGTCCAACAATTGGTTTTTCATCCACAAAATCTGTGCACAACAACTACCAATAGCAATGTATTTAGCTTCAGCTGTAGAAGTAGAAACTGAATTTTGCTTTTTACTGAACCAGGACACAAGCTTGTGTCCTAGAAATTGACAGGTTCTGTGATGCCCTCAATCTCGGGGTTAGGAAATGAGGATCCACACACCTCTAATCTACTAATTGAATAAGCGTAAACCCCGATTACCTACTAACAGGATCAAACAGGATAAAATATGAGACAAGATTACAACTACCAATCATAAAATATAACTTTCAACCCCAAAATAAAATCAAATATACATAGTCGATCCCGGCTTGGAACCGACAGATAACCCATTGTATCTTTACAACTCTTTGGCTAAGCGCTTGCTCACTCAAAAACACTACTACCTGCTCTGGAAACCGGAAGCCCTCAACACGATAGGGACCACCAGGTACGCTCTTACGAGCAGTGCGCCTAAGCCTGGCCATCTTCTTGCTTAACTGCCATGGTTAGATTAAAATAAAACATATGAGTATAAAACTCAGCAAGTAACTATAAAGCAGTTCTACGATATAAAACCCACAATATACTTTATCAATCTCAGGGCATTCTACTTTATCAGATCTAGGTCGAAGATTTATATCTTTCGGGTTATGAAGGAATTTTTTTGGGCTTTCAAGGAACAAGGCTCAAAGCAGGGGGAAAGCCGACATTCATCACAAATCATTAAAGGATCAACACAGATCTTTCAAATGAAAAGCGACAATCTTTTCCTTATATGGAATCAATTGTATGATCAACAGAATTAAAAATCAGGGTTCATGAGCTATAACCTTCACAATATCACAATCAACTCTTTTCAAAGCAATATAAACCATTTTCATTTTCAAAGAATCAATTACTGAGTAGGAAATTTCAATTCCTTTTTAAAATCAATATGGAACCCTTGATTGGACCACTTTATCTTTCATTTCATTATAATACGGGTGATCAGTCCGTACCGAACTCCATTTGGTCTTTAAGGTACCAAATGGCATAATTTCAGCCTTAAACTGGACTAGTCCCGCTAGCCTCTTACTATGACTGGACTAGTCCCACTAGCCTCTTATGTCCCAATCCAATCCATTAGGAATTCGTTTGGAAAACCTTGAGTTGGAAAAAATAGGTTTTCTCAATTCATTTTATCATTACCAAGAATACGAAATTATTCGGACTCTTTCAAGTCAAAACTCATTCTTAGATTCAATTTCAAGAAATCAAAGTTAAGGTAAGAAGGTACAATTCTAGGGATCTTGAATTAATGATAACAAGGTACTTAAGTTAGAAGAATCAGAACTGTTTCAAGGATCAATAGGGAATATGATGATCAAGGAATGTAGAATCATTACATGGGATTTGTAAAGGTACTTATATGGTTTATAACAGTTCATGGTATAACAAGTAATTTGAACATGAAAGATAGGTTACCAAAGGGTTGAATCAATAAGCTTATCAATAACAGTTTTACAAGATCAAAGACATGGTATCTCAAATCAATGACAGGGGTTCATTCTTTTAACAGTTCAATACTCTACATGGCATGAACAATATCCTCTCTATAACCATTTACACAAGTAATTAGAGTTACTTTCCTGAATTCGCTTTCCTGAAGGTTGAACTACTGCCACCTAGTATACCTTTCCCTTTCCTAGCCTGAATGCCCTCACGCTCCGAATCTACAATCAAAACCAAAACCTTAATTAGATTCTCAACTCTCGTTCCCAGAACGTTCACTCAATACGATAGCTCGACTATACTTTAACTCGAACTATACGAATATAGCTTATATACACACATGCACATAGCACATAACACATACTTTTCTCGTAGCCTTTATAAATACTCAATAATCAACTTATACTTGCTCTAATCTCGACTATTCTTTAAATCAAATGATTATAACTTATACGGGTACATAATTTATACACCACTAAATCTTTACAACCATAACTATCACTTATAGCTTTTAAAATCAATCAACTTAGTTCCCTTTTCTTTTATTTCCTTAATTCGAACCACATCAAACAATCAAATCCATAGACATTTACATATACACACCCAATCATTCTTTCGATTATCAAAAACCAAGTTTTGACTTTTAACTCTTAGGGCCTATTCGGCTTTATTGTAAATACCAACCACAAAATCAACCAAATACTCACTTAGTTCACATAAACACATAACTCATTCAAAAACCTTTAAAGAATCATTTTCCTTTAATCAACAAAATTCGAACCATAACCATACATACATGCAATTCAAGTTCATCTCTTAATTAAATCAAACACTCATTTTAACCACAATTTTCGAATTACACATCAAAACATCACTTAATGATTCAAACCCTAATCAAATTTTCCAATTAATCATGCATGCATTCACTTAGCATCAAACCAATCTCTTTTAGACTCATTTTTCATTTGGCTATAACCATAAATCACAACTCAAGAACCAAACAATGACATGCATCACTAATTCTTCTTTTAAACCAACATACAATCTCATTTCTCACTAATTAAACATGGTTTACACCAAGATCAAGTCACAAAATCCAATTCCCTTTTTATTAGTACAAAGGCCGAACCAAAACCTCATTATGCAACCCTCAAATTTGATTTCTTAAGCATCCAAATCAATTACACAAGTCCAAATACTTTTAAAACAATCATAAAAATCCTTTTATCAATCAACAACTTATTTTCATCATAAAACCAACTTAATAAACAAGAACCATTCGGTTTTCAAGCAAAACAATACATGCAACTTCTATTTTGATTCTCTAAATCCTCAACTAGTCAAATCTCTTATTTACCACTAAGAACATGCATGAAGAAGTCATTTCATCAAGAACAATCGCATTTATTTTTCTAAAAATCAAGGACTCATTCGGTTTTTCAAGAATAACACATGCAACAATCAAAAATAAGTTTTTGGTGTGGTAGAGCTCAGTGATTACATCATCACTCACCACCGGTTCACCGGAGTTCATCACCGGTGACGGTGGCTTCACGGTGGTGCCCTCATTCGAGGGTGTCTAACTATGAAACCTCCGATTACTTTTAAATATCACAACAACAAACACATGCAAGACATGATCATCACAAATTCACATCATCTTGATTCTATAAAACAAGATCTCGGCAAAACCGAACCTACACACACACACATCCGCATGCAAGTACCAAACCACACATGCAAGTGGATCAAAGCTTATATATAGAACAAGGATGAAGAAAACTGTAATAACCCCAATTTTTGGAATTTTTGAAACCCTTATGAATAGTGATTTTGCTGATTATGCTGAATAAGAAAACTTTTCATGCCACACTATGTAGGGGTTCTGTTATTGATATTCTGAGATTTTATTAGTACTCTATATGGTATATAAGTGTATGTAAAGATCGTCAGAATCCAATTCCGAACACTTTGATTTTTCCCGGAAATCCACCAGATACAGAAAGAAGTGAGTATAAGGTAACAGGATAAATAGGATTTAAATTCAAGGATTTAAGAGGGGATCATAAAAAGGAATATAAAATATTGAGGAAGGTTTAGGGGAACCCAAGTGATAAGATCCCAGATATGATTCCTCAAACGATAAACGAGAACGAAAGTTAAGCGAACCGTATAACAGATCAGCGGTCATTAGGCAAGCAATTAGGAGTTAATCAAGGAGGTTAGGGATGATGATGTCATCAAACCAACAAGAAGAAGACAAGTATAACAAGATGACCTAAGCTTGATGACCTAAGCATGATAAGTGGGAAGGATTGGTTGGTTGATTGTGAGCCACACATTTTTCACCATGGTAAAAATTTAATTTAATTCCAAGACAAAAGGAAGCAACCAACCAACAAATATCATAACACAAATACAAATTGAAAGTTGACTTTCCAATTTCAAGAAGAAAGCTCTCGGCTAAAACAAAACCAGCAACTTCAAACTGCCATATCTCCTTCAATTCTCACTCAAATGTTGTGTTCTATAGCTCGTTTGAAAGGTATTGAGATGGCCTACAACTCTTATTCACAAGTATCTTCCATATAAGCAAGGTAAGACCCTAATTTTTACAGTTCTTTAAATCGGACTTTTAGAAACTTCAAAGCCTAACTTTGTGTTCTTGATTTCTTTGGAAAGATCAAGCTTGTAGGAGGCTCCATAAGGCTTCCTAGTAACTTTCCACCCTCCAAGAAAGGTATAAATCTTCACACCCTTTAGTAATAAGTTTGAATGTTGAAGTTTGGAGATGGTTTGGATGGATGAGTAGTAATTTGAATGATAAGCATGATTCGAGCTTAATTGTTAAGTAGTTTAGTTGAATTTGGAGATGTTATAATATATGATTGGATTGAGATCCTTGAGCTTATTATGACTGAAATCAGTAGCATTGATGTGTATCTTGAGTTGTTGTTGATTGGTAGTTGGATTGATATGATTTGGAATGGTAAAAAATTTGGAAATCGCGTAAACATAGCCGTCGTAATGTCCGATTTACTTTAGACTGCTTTTGTTCATAACATTAGGACCCAAGAACTCCCTGATAGGTTTTGACCATTGCCATGTTTAGATAGTTCATGTTACGAGCTTCGTTTTGATATGTGGTTCGTTTGATTCCGATGTACAGTTTAGGAGAAACGGCCGTTTTAAGTAACGACGTTTCGCGAACGAAACATTACCCCTCGCCTTACTTTGAAACATAGGTTAAAGACCTTAAATGACTAATTGGAGTATGAAACATTTATGTAAAGTGTAATAGGCAGTTGGTAAGACACTCGCGAAGGAATCGCCTTAAAACTCGTAATGGTTAATTTATTAAAAATGGTGGAGCCGAGGGTACTCGAGCGACTTAAGAGAATCAGTAAGCGCAAAGCGAGCGTTAGAGTCTAATTTGGTTAAAGTATAGATTTACAAGTGACTTCGGTTTAATTCCAACTTATATGTTGTTTATAGGTTAGCAGACTCGTCCCGAGCCATTTGTAACCCCCTGTCGCTCAGGCAAGTTTTCTACCCGTTATACTGTTGTTGTGATGTATATGTGTATATGCATGATCTTGTGATAAATGCATATTTATTATTAGCAAATTCTTGCGATATATTATAGCATGTGATATGGTATATATGCATGCCTGTTTCGTATTCTTGATTTATATATCTGTTGGTTCAAATGCTTATTCGTTGCATAATACCTATGCTAGAGATAAGCGGTATTTGCGTATACCCTTAGTATAGGGGATCAAAAGGTGAACTTTTTCTAAAACCGGGAGGCGAGGCTCCCGAGTATAATATTTATTTATATATATATATTGATATAGTTTTTAAAACTATTAATCGAATAAGGTTTATTCGATAACTTTATTTTATTTACTGAATATTATTACGAATATTCATTCGAGGGCTTATGACTCCTAATATTCATTCGAGGGCTTATGACTTCTTTATTTTATTAAATGAATATTATTTTGAATATTCATTCGAGGACTTATGACTCCTTTTATTTTATTATTTGAATATTATTTGAATATTCATTCGAGGGCTTATGACTCTTTTATATTATTTATTGAATATTATTTGAATATTCATTCGAGGGTTTATGACTCAGTTTATATTATTTAATGAATATTATTTGAATATTCATTTGAGGATCTATGACTCCGATTATTTGCTGAGATATGTTCTTTATTTTATTAAAGAATAAGGTGTCGATAATCAAACTTATCTTTGATTATTCAAATAAAGATAGTACTTTCGTATAAGTATATCTTTGGTTATTTAATACTCATTTCAAGTATAAGTTTTAAAACTTCTACTTCAATTATTTTTATAAAGATTATTCTTTATGGGAATATTATTTAAATAATAATATTCAGATATTTTCTAATATATTGGGACTGATTTATTTCATTAAATCAGCATTACGCCAAACACTCTTTAAAGTGTTTTCGAGTCTTCAAAATGATTTTTAAAAAGTTAGAACGGATCCCAAAACTCATTTTTATATTTAAGATCTTCCTTTTAAAGGGGATTTTAATACTCGTTCAAAACTTGAGGGATCCGGCTCAGTGGTGTATTTTACATTCGCAACGAGGTTGCTGTTTTGAGAAAACATCTTAATTACTTGCCCATCGTTCGGGAAGTAAGTTCATCTATTTGAGTCGGCATAAGCAACATGGGCTCAGTGGGCGTCCATGAAAGTGTAAGTGGCTCAGTGGGAGTCCATCAAATGCGTAAGTGGCTGAGTGGCAGTCCAGCATAAGGTCCTATTGCGGCCAGGGTGATGACCAGTGGGGAATTCGTCCATCTACTAGTAGAAAAGGTTACTAATTGGTATCTTTGCCTGATCAGCAAGATATCAGGTTTATGCGAAGGTTTTCTCCTTTCCAAATTCATTGGATATTGCAACTCTGTTTATAATTTTCATAACAGAGGTTTTCAAGGAGTGTATGAAATGTATATATATAGGTGTATATATATATCGGGATTTAATGAAGTATCTCGTAACTTCATTATTTATAATGATATTCAAAGATTGAATCTATTCAAATCTTGTCTTGTAGTCTCATCTATGTGATGAACTTTTGAACTGATTATAACTTGAACGGTGGTAGTTCAAGTAATATTTGGAAAAGATATAAGTATATTGGGGTATCTTGTAACTTCATATTTTCAACTTATATCTAGTTAATGATTATCTTATGCATATCAAAGATTTTCAGAAAAACGTTGAGACAAGGGTAGATATATGAGATCACCTTACAACGATATTTTTATACAGTTATAAACTGGAACTCTGTATATATTATGCATGGAAGAGGACTTCCAAGATTTTGAAAAGTATATATGTATATATACTGAATATTTTGCGACTTCATCGCATTAAGATATCAAACTTGGTTCATTTCTTTTGACCAAGACTTTAATGAGTACTATGAGAAGGCTCATATATTGTTAATCATTATACATATTATTTTGGTGGGCTTGCTGCTCACCCTTGCTTTCTTCTTTCATCACACAACAACAGATAGAAAAGATGAACAGGACCAAGCTCCCGATTCGCAAGCGGTTAGAAAACGTTCCGCAGTCTTCTGAAAGCGTTGATGTCGTCGTAGCTGAGGTATGAGCTACCAATAGGCTAGGTTTTCAACTATTGATGAACCAGACTTATGTATAATATGAATTGTAATAATGGCAAGGAATATGTAAATTTATTCAGAACCTTTTTAAGGTGTAACGGTTTATAATTATGGAATATAAGGACTTGTGTTATTTTTGAGTGTTCATCTCTGAGACTATAACTTGTGGTGTGTGTGTTTATTGTGGGGTCACAGTACAGAGTAGTTGATTATTTATTAAGATTGGGTGTTATTAAGGAAATGGAACTCGTGACAACCCGGATCCCCGACCCCGGATTTGGGGGTGTTACATGTACCGAGAGGAAAAGAGAGAGAGAGAGACTTCGAGAGTGAGAGTGAAAAAGAGAGAGAAAAGAATGAGAAAATGGGAAAAAGAAGGAAGTGGCCGGGTGGAAAAGAAAGAAAGGGGAAGATAATGAGTTTATATATGATAAGGGGGCAGGGGTAATTTAGTAATTCACTAATTCCCCTTTACTTTTGATTTACCTTCTCTTTTTACTCAAATAAGATAGAAATTGAATATTAAATTTATCCCTCTCGAAAAGTCAAAAATTATTACGAGTGACAATTTTAAGACGTAGATCTCGAAATTAGCTTTCCAACCATTACTCATAATAAACTTTTGAGCGTACGGTTGATTTTATACGATTTTTACAAGTTTGTGCTAATAATAGCATTTGATCGCATAAAAATCAATTTAAAATGCACGATCACCAAAATAAATCCGTCTATCTTTTTTAGAAAGTCTCTAGGACTATTTCGAAGATAACAAAACAAGTCTCATGCCTTTACCTTACTTAGATAATTTTATAAGAATGTGCGAAGGTTAAATAAACCTTATTTAAATCAAATAATTCCTCTAAATCCATAAAATATTAACAGATCACGTAATCACGCATACAGACAAGCAAGCACATATACTGACACATGACAACTCATGTCTGATCATAAAAATTTCCCTTTTTATTATTACTCCTCTTTTCGCGTATCGGGTCACGTTCTGCCTGACGGCCCGATGCTCAGCGTTTCAATTACGCTTTACAATATCATTATCGACCGACACATCACTAGAACACAATACTTCACTTAAACATTCATTTCACATAATAACATATATTTCACATTTTAAATACTTTAATCCCTTTTTAGGACGGGTTCCGTTCTACCTGACGGCCCGACAACACAACTTAATTCCTAAGCTGAATCTTTAAATTGGAACGCGTCTATCTACGCTCCCAGATACTAATATATAATAAAAACAATTAATCATCACTTAATCACATATTTTATAATCACATCACATAAATCATACTTTATTGACTTAATTACGTCGCAAAATTCTCAGTCGTCACAGGTTCCTGTTGTACTTTTTCTATCAATTTTACAACCTGCATAATCTGCATCTGAATAACCAGTTAGATCAAAGCCAGAATCTCTAGGATACCAAATGCCAAGTTTTGGTGTTCCCTTGAGATATCTGAAAATTCTCTTAATAGCTACTAAGTGAGATTCTCTAGGATCAACCTGAAATCTGACACAAAGACAATTAGCAAACATTATATCTGGTCTACTAGCTGTTAAGTACAGAAGTGAGCCAACCATACCCCTATAGCTTGAAATATCCACAGACTTTTCAGTAGTGTTTAATTCAAGTTTAGTTACAGTGGCCATGGGAGTTTTTGCAGATGTGCAATACATTATGTCAAACTTCTTTAAAAGATCATAAATATATTTGGTTTGACTAATGAATATTCCATATCTAACTTGCTTAATTTGTAAACCAAGAAAGTAAGTTAGTTCTCCCATCATGCTCATTTCATACTTACTTTGCATCAGTTTGACAAACTTTTTGCAAAGTTTTTCATCTGTAGAGCCAAATATAATATCATCTACATAAATTTGAACAAGTATACTAGAGCCATTAACATTTTTAAAGAATAAAGTTTTATCAACAGTACCTCTTGTGAAGTGATTTTCCAAAAGAAACTTTGATAAAGTATCATACCAGGCTCTAGGGGCTTGCTTCAATCCATAAAGTGCTTTCAAAAGATAGTAGACATATTCTGGAAAATTTGGATCTTCAAAACCAGGAGGTTGACTGACATAGACTTCCTCCTCCAAATCTCCATTCAGAAAGGCACTTTTGACATCCATTTGATAGACCTTGAAATTGGCATGAGCTACATAGGCTAAGAAAATTCTAATGGCTTCAAGTCTTGCAACAGGAGCAAAAATTTCATCAAAATCTATTCCTTCTTGTTGACAGTAGCCCTTGGTAACCAATCTAGCTTTGTTCCTGACCACTATGCCATTTTCATCCATCTTGTTTCTGAATACCCACTTGGTGTCAATTGGATTCCTTCATTTAGGTTTGGGTACCGGCTTCCATACCTTGTTCCTTTCAAATTGATTTAGCTCCTCCTGCATGGCTAAAACCCAATCAGGATCCAACAAAGCTTCTTCTACCTTCTTTGGTTCTTCCTTAGAGAGAAAGCTGCTATATAGACATTCTTCTTGAGTTGCTTTCCTTGTTTGAACTCTAGAAGATGCATCACCAATGAGAGCTCAAAAGGGTGATCTCTAGTCCATTTTCTTTGTTGAGGTAGATTAGCTCTAGATGAAGAGGCCTCATTATTGTCTTGATGTGTGACTGAGTTTTGATTATGAGAAACTTCCCCCCCTGAGTTTGTAAATCTTTGATTTGAGAAAGGGGTATTTTCTGTAGATGAACTATTCTGACTTTCAACTTCTCTCATTGTTCCGACGGATGGTGCACTTTGTATCCCGATGAATGAGGATGATTGTCTCCCGACGGATGAGGCAGATTGTCTAATGACGGATGAAGCATTTTGTAACTCGACAGATGTTGAATTATGTGCTTCATTAGTTGTAGATTTTTCTGTATTATCCTTAGCCAATGTCTCTTGATCACTTTCATCATCACTGTCATCACTAACCATCTCCACATTATCAAACTTGAGGCTTTCATGGAAATCTCTAGCTTGCAGTCCTTCAATCTTTTTATCATCAAACACAACATGTATGAATTCCATAACAATGTTGGTTATCAGATTGTAGACTCTATATGCTTTTCCGACAACATATCCAACAAAGATTCCTTCATCTGCTTTAGCATCAAACTTTCCATGTTGTTCATTTGATTCCTTAAAATATAACATTTGCAGCCAAAGACATGAAGAAAATTTAGAGTTGGCTTCCTATTCTTGAATAATTGGTAGGGTGTCATGCACTTTTCTTGATTAACCAAAGAGATATTCTCAGTGTAGTATGCAGTATTCACAGATTCAGCCCAAAAATATGTTGGTAACTTTGATTCTTCAAGCATTGTCCTTTCAGCTTCAATAAGAGATTCTTTCTTTCTTTCCACTACTCCATTTTATTGTGGAGTTTTTGCTGCAGAAAATTCATGCATAATCCCATTCTCTTCACAAAATGATCTCATCACAGAATTCTTGTACTCAGTTCCATTGTCACTCCTGATTCTTCTTACTTTAAAGTCAAGATGATTGTTGACTTGCCTTATGTGATTGATGATGATTTCACTAGCTTCATCTTTGGACTTTATAAAATATGTCCAAGAGAACTTTGGGAAATCATCCATAATTACTAGGCAAAATCTTTTTCTAGAGATGGACAACACATTGACTGGTCTAAACAAATCCATGTGTAACAATTACAAAGGTTTTTCAATTGTTGAATCAAGCTTCTTTCTGAATGATGCTTTGATCTGCTTTCCTTTTTGGCAGGCATCACACAATCCATCCTTAGTAAACTCCACTTGAGGAATACCTCTAACCAATTCTTTCTTGACAAGCTCATTTATGGTCTTGAAGTTTAGATGGGACAGCTTTTTGTGACATAGCCAACCTTCATCTTGACTTGCTTTACTAAGAAGACAAGTGACAGATTCAGCATTTGATGAGTTGAAGTCAACTAAGTACACATTTCCTTTTCTCACTCCAGTGAGAACCACTTTGTTGCTCTTTATGTTAGTCACAACACAGACTTCTGAATTGAAAGTAACTGAGTTGCCCTTATCACAAAGCTAGCTGATACTCAACAAATTATGCTTGAGACTATCCACTAGGGCAACCTCTTCAATGATGACATTGTCCTTTGAAATCAATCCATATCCTACAGTATAACCCTTACTGTCATCTCCAAAAGTAATACTTGGGCCAGCTCTTTCCGTGAACTTAGTGAGCAGGGTAGATTCTCCAGTCATGTGCCTTGAGCAACCACTATCCAGATAACAGAGACTCTTTCTGTTTCCCTACACACATCAAAATCAAATCAAGTTGATTTTGGTACCCAAGTTTCCTTGGGTCATGCCTTATTAGCTTTCTTCTTTGGTTTCTTAGGTTTGATCTCATTTGACTTGGGAATTTCTGATTCATCCTTAGTCATTTGAGTTGGAACTTTAAAACCAGTCATTAAAACATAATTATCATGCACATTTTGATTAACAGGAAAATGCATGCTATTTGCAAACATATTATTTCAGTAAGGCATGCTAAATGGCATTTGAGGCATACTAAATGCAGCATAATAAGGATTAGGTGCAAATGGCATATTAGAAAATTGTGCATTCATATTCTGAGTAGATGATAAGTGGCATTTTATACCACTTAGAACATCTTAAAATGGCTTAAATTGGTGCATTGAAATCAAGTATTTTGTGTATTTGATGTGTTTTTCTAGTGTTTATGCATTTCAGGGTATTAGTTGCATTTCGGAGGAGTAATCATCAAGAATAAGCCTTGGCATGTGTTCATCATTGAGAGAGGGAAAAAATGGGAAGATTACGGTGAAGAAATGGAGCAAACTCAGGAATTTTCCAGAAGGGTCCTGAGCGCCCGCTCAGCAATGCTGAGCGGCCGCGCAGGAAGCTGAGCGCCCGCGCAGGGTCGGGAAAAAAGATAATTTATTTTAGGACTTCTATTTATGTTTGGCTTCCACTTCTATGTAATCTGAGTTTTATGGGACTATTATATAAGTAGATTTGGAGACGTTTTCAAAGAGAAAGGATCGTGGTATTATGCAAGGAGCGAAGGAGATAAGGAAGAAGACCGTTTTAGTACACAGCAACGAAGAGGAAGCATATTTTCTTGTGAATCTTGTTTCGTTGTAACGTTGGATGCTAGTTTTCTTACTTTGAATCTATTTACTCTTGTGACGTACTCTGATTTAATATAATTAGTTTAGTTATTATTTTCTTGTGTTTGTTTATCATGATTTCATATGAACCCATGGTGACGATAAGTGCTATTATGGGCTAATCGTGATCATGGGGTTGCAACGGATTTACTATGGAATTCTTTAGTTAATTGTTTAATACTTTAGTGTGTTTTCGCCCTAACAAGTTTTTGGCGCCGCTGCTGGGGACTCGGCGTATTTGTTTTGTTTATGTACTTACCATCATTGGTCATTAGGACTCAGTGATTAGGACGTTGTAGTTACTTATTGTTTCCGGTTGTGTTTCAGGTACTTTAGCGAGCGTTTATGCAAACTCGTTCTCGTACTCGCTAGAGGACTTTAGATACAGCTGAGGAGACAGACGAAGTTCTTGATATTCCGGAGAAGTTAGATTTTGAAGATTCGGATTCAGGAACTGAGCGGAAAGAACCAGTAAACATGGGTGATCGTATTGTTCAAGCTGATCCAGCTCTCATGGACTTTTCTCGGCCAAAAATTGATGACATTCAGTCAAGCATTCTTCATCCGGCCATTCAAGCTAACACCTTTGAAATCAAGCCGGGCACTATTTAGATGGTGCAGAATTCTGTTTCTTTTGGAGGAGCTGCGACTGAAGACCCCAATATGCACATAAGGAATTTTGTCGAGATCTGCAGCACTTTTAAGTATAATGGCGTGACTGATGAGGCTATCAAGCTGAGGCTTTTCCCATTCTCACTAAGGGACAAAGCTAAGGACTGGTTACATTCTGAACCAGCTGGGTCCATCACTACATGGCAAGATCTTGCGCAAAAGTTTCTGGTGAAGTTTTATCCAATGGCAAAGACTGCTGCTATGAGGAGTGCTCTTACTCAGTTTGCGCAGCAACCTACAGAATCTATGTGCGAAGCTTGGGAACGCTACAAGGAAATGTTGAGAAAGTGTCCACATCATGGAATGCCTGATTGGATGGTGATCACGGGTTTCTGTAATGGTTTGGGGGCCCAATCTCGGCCCATGCTCAATGCAGCAGCTGGAGGCGCTTTATGGGCTAAAAGCTATACTGAGGCTTATAATCTTATCGAGACTATGGCTGCAAATGAGCATCAAAACCCAACTCAGAGGATGATGCCTGGTAAGGTAGCAGGTATTCTGGAAGTTGATGCAGCCACCGCTATTGCAGCACAACTTCAAGCGCTGTCAATGAAGGTTGATTCTCTGGCTACATATGGAGTTAATCAAATAGATATGGTTTGTGAGCTTTGTGCAGGTTCTCATGCTACGGATCAGTGTTCTCTTGTCAACGAATCTGTTCAGTATGTGAATAATTATCAGCGATAACAGCAGCCTGTGCCAGCGACCTATCATCCTAATAACAGAAATCATCCAAATTTCAGCTGGGGGAATAATCAGAATGCTATTCAGCCACCATATCAGCAAGGAGTGAGTAAACAGTTTAACCCACCTGGATTCCAGCAACCACAGCAGTATGCTCAAAGGCAATCATATCCTCAACAGGGAAGTGCAGCTGCACCTACTAGTGCTGATTTTGAGGAACTTAAGCTGTTATGCAAGAGTCAGGCGGTTTCTATCAAGACCTTGGAAAATCAAATCGGTCAATTAGCCAATGCAGTGCTCAATCGTCAACCTGGCACTCTTCCCAGTGATACGGAAGTACCAGGCAGGAAGGAAGCTAAAGAGCAAGTCAAGGCTATTACCTTAAGGTCTGGAAAAGTTGCTGATGCTGAAAAGGCAAAAGAAGGAGAAGCTGAAATTGGAGATGAAGAAGATAAGCAAAAGGAGAAAGCGGCGGAACCAAGGAAGACTAATGTTGAACACACTCTGCCTGAGGATAATACAGGGGAGAAACAACTCTATCCTCCACCACCTTTTCCTAAGAGATTGCAGCAACAAAAGCTGGATAGACAGTTCGGTAAGTTTCTGGAGGTGTTCAAGAAACTTCACATCAATATACCTTTCGCTGAGGCTTTGGAGCAAATGCCTAGTTATGCGAAGTTTATGAAGAGTATTCTTTCAAGGAAGGTGAAACTGGATGACCTTGAGACCGTTGCTCTCACGGAAGAATGCAACGCTGTTCTGCAGCAAAATTTACCGCCAAAACTGAAAGATACAGGTAGCTTCACCATTCCTTGCACCATTGGCAAGTTGACTTTTGACAAGTGCCTTTGTGATTTGGGAGCAAGCATTAATCTGATGCCGTTGTCGATCTTTAAAAAGTTGGATTTGCCTGATCCAAAACCCACATATATGTCTCTACAATTGGCTGATCGTTTCATTACTTACCCAAGGGGCATAGTGGAGGATGTGCTAGTCAAGGTGGATAAGCTCTTCTTTCCTGCAGATTTTGTTATTCTGGATTTTGAGGAAGATAAGAAGATTCCCATAATCTTGGGAAGACCTTTCTTGGCTACTGGCCGTACCTTGATAGATGTGCAAAAAGGTGAACTTACTATGCGGGTACACGATCAGGACGTGACCTTCAATGTATTCAAGGCAATGAAATTACCTACAGAAGATGAGGAATGCTTAAAAGTGGATGTGATTGATTCTGCGGTTATTTCGGAACTCGATCGCATGCTAATGTCTGATGCATTGGAAAAGGCCTTAGTGGGGGATTTTGACAACGATGATGAAGATGGCAACGAGCAATTACAATATCTGAACGCTTCTCCCTGGAAGCGAAAGCTGGACATGCCGTTTGAATCTCTTGGTACTTCTGACCTCAAGAATGCTGAAGGAAAGCTCAAACCATCAATAGAGGAAACACCTACCTTGGAGCTCAAGCCATTACCTGAACACTTGAGGTATGCTTTTTTAGGTGATACATCTACTTTACCTGTTATTATTTCATCTGACCTTTCAGGTAGTGAGGAAGACAAGCTCTTAAGGATTTTGAGAGAATTCAAATCGGCTATTGGATGGACCATAGCAGACATCAAGGGGATAAGTCCTTCATATTGTATGCATAAAATTCTGCTAGAGGAAGGTAGTAAGCCGACTGTTGAACAGCAGCGCAGACTGAATCCTATCATGAAGGAGGTGGTGAAGAAAGAAATTCTAAAATGGCTGGATGCAGGCATCATTTATCCTATTTCTGACAGTTCGTGGGTGAGCCCCGTACAATGTATACCTAAGAAATGAGGTATCACTGTGGTAGCAAATGAAAAGAATGAGCTCATCCCCACTCGAATAGTTACAGGATGGAGAGTATGCATGGATTATCGAAAATTGAACAAAGCCACAAGGAAGGATCACTTCCCTCTTCCGTTTATTGATCAGATGCTTGACAGGTTGGCTGGTCATGAGTATTTTTGTCTTCTGGATGGCTATTCAGGGTATAATCAGATTTTTATTGCACCAGAGGATCAGGAAAAGACTACCTTCACTTGTTCATTTGGCACGTTTGCTTTTCGCAGAGTTTCGTTTGGGTTATGTGGCGCACCGACCACTTTTCAGAGATGTATGATGGCTATATTCTCTGACATGATTGGAAATAATGTCGAAGTGTTCATGGACGACTTCTCCGTCTTTGGACATTCATATGATGAATGTTTGAATAATCTTCGCGCCGTACTCAAAAGGTGCGTGGAAACTAATTTGGTGCTCAATTGGGATAAATGTCATTTTATGGTGCATGAAGGCATTATTCTTGGGCATAAGGTCTCTAACAAGGGTCTGGAGGTGGACAAGGCCAAGATGGGAGTCATTGAAAATCTTCCACCACCTAATTCTGTGAAAGGAATCCGTAGTTTTCTTGGTCATGCGGGTTTTTATCGGCGATTCATCAAGGACTTTTCAAAGATATCTAAGTCGTTGTGCAATTTGCTTGAGAAAGATGTGCCTTTCAAATTTGATGATGAATGTTTGGCGGCATTCGAGACTCTCAAGAAGAGTTTGATCACTGCACCAGTTATTACAGCACCAGATTGGAAAGAACCGTTTGAGATGATGTGTGATGCGAGTGATTATGCGGTAGGTGCAGTTCTGGGACAGCGCAAGAAAAATTTCTTCCATGTGGTCTACTATGCGAGTAAGACCTTGAATGGGGCCCAAATGAACTACACCACTACTGAGAAGGAGCTCTTGGCTATAGTCTTTGGTTTCGAGAAATTTCGATCTTATCTACTTGGTACTAAAGTAACAGTATTCACTGATCATGCGGCCATTCGCTATCTGGTTTCCAAGAAGGACTCGAAGCCGAGACTCATTTGTTGGGTGCTTTTACTTCAGGAATTTGAGTTAGAGATCAAGGATAGAAAAGGTACTGAGAATCAAGTAGCTGACCATCTCTCTAGGTTGGAGAATCCCGATTCTACTTCACAAGATAGGACATTAATCAATGAATCTTTTCCGGATGAGCAGTTGTTTGCAGTTCAGGAGGAAGAACCATGGTTTGCAGATATTGTAAACTATCTCGTCAGCAATATTATGCCTCCTAAATTGACCTCAGCTCAAAAGAAGAAGTTTCTGCATGAGGTGAAGTGGTATATGTGGGATGAACCATATTTGTTTAGACAGGGAGCTGACCAGATCATCAGGAAATGTATCCCGTTCTGTGAGACGGAGGGGATATTACGAGACTGCCACTCTACGGTTTATGGTGGACACTATGGTGGTGAGAAGACGACAGCTCGTATTCTGCAAGCAGGTTTTTTCTGGCCTACTTTGTTTAAGGATGCTCATCAGTTTGTTTTAAGGTGTGATCGTTGCCAAAGAGTGGGAAATTTGACGAGAAAGGATGAGATGCCGTTAAATGTGATGCTTGAAGTCGAGGTCTTTGATGTTTGGGGAATCAATTTCATGGGGCCTTTTGTCTCATCTTGCAATAATCAGTACATCTTGCTGGCAGTCGATTATATCTCATAATGGGTAGAAGTCAAAGCTTTACCGACAAATAATGCAAAGGCAGTGCTAAATTTTCTTCATAAGCAGATTTTCACAAGGTTTGGAACACCTCAGGTAATCATAAGTGATGAATGGTCGCATTTCTGCAACCGTAAGTTCACTTCCATGATGCAGCATTATAATGTGAATCATCGAGTGGCTACTGCCTATCATCCGCAAATAAATGGTCAAGCGGAAGTGTCTAACAGAGAGATCAAGCGCATTCTAGAGAAGGTTGTTTACCCGTCAAGGAAGGATTGGTCTTTAAAGCTCGATGAAGCTGTGTGGGCTTACAGAACAGCATACAAAACTCCACTTGGTATGTCCCCGTTTCAGTTGGTTTATGGTAAGGGATGTCATCTACCTGCGGAGCTTGAGCATAAGGCCTACTGGGCATTGAAAAAGTTGAATCTGGATTTAGATGCAGCTGGGAAGAAAAGAATGCTTCAGCTTAATGAACTTGATGAATTTTGACTTCAAGCGTACGAGAATAACAAAATGTATAAGGAAAAGGTGAAGATGTGGCACGATAGGAAGCTACATCCTAAGTTATTCGTGCCGGGGCAACAAGTTCTTTTATTCAACTCTCGTCTCCGACTTTTTCCTGGGAAGTTGAAATCGAGGTGGTCTGGACCTTTTATTGTCAAAACTGTGTTTCCACATGGAGCGGTGGAAATTTTTGAGAATGATCCGGACCAAGCATTCAAGGTTAACGGTCAGCGTTTGAAGCACTACTATGGGGACATGGCAAACCGAGAAGTGGTTAGTGCCATTTTGTTGACTACTTGAGAAAGGTACGCAACGTCAAGCTAATGATGAAAAAGAAGCGCTGCGTGGGAGGCAACCCATGATTTGTTGTTACAGGAACCCTTAAAAGTTAATAACCTATCCAAAAATACAAAAAAAAAATCAGAAAAATGGGGCTGAATTTTTTTTTTCCAGTGACCCCCTGAGCGCCCACTCAGCTTTGCTGAGCGACCGCTCAGGGGTCGACTGCCAGAATTTTTTTTTAAGTTCATATAAAAAAAACAAAAAAAACAAAAAAAGTTTTAGCCCATGAACCCACGATTTGTTCCCACTACCCCATCATTTTAACCCTTAATCCCCAACCCTAATCTAATTTAACCTATTCTACACCCTATATATACATACACATATTCTACATATCTCCCACAAACTTCCTACACTTAAACTCTCTCCCAAGCACCAAAACTCAGTTCTTCAACACTTTTATTGGAGAATCAATGGCACCCAAGAGAGCACGAACTATCGATAGCAGCAGCTCAGTCCCTACTGCTGATTCATCAAAGGGTACTGCTGCAAGGCCTCGGTTGACTGACAGAGCTGCGGAGGAGGAGTACACTAGGCTTTTGGGGAAGCCGATTCTGAAGGAGAGAGGGTTTTTACCATCGGGGAGGGATGGTGAGTTGCTACCCATGATTGCAGAGAAGGGGTGGATAACTTTTTGTGAGTCGCCCGAAGCAGTGCCGATGAGCGTGGTTCGCGAGTTCTATGCGAACGCGAAGGTCGAAAAGAATGGGTTTTCTGTGGTCCGAGGACTGACGGTTGATTATCACCCTGCGGCGATTCGCCATGTGATTGGACAGCGAGAGAGGAAGCCCGAGGAGGAGAACTGGAATGAGAAGACTGCTGAGGATTTTGACTTGGATTTGATTTGTGCGACTCTCTGTAGGCCGGGCACAGTTTGGACCTTCAAGACCGGCACTAATGAGTATCGTCACTTTCCGGCGATCGCTATGAACAGGTATGCCCGTGCATGGAATGCATTTATTTGTGCTAATATTTTGCCTTCTTCGCATGCACACGAGGTCACAGTTGAGAGAGCACAGTTGTTGTGGGGAATTCTTAATGAGGAGTACTATGTGGACCTTGGTGAGTTTATCTACCAAGGAATTCTGAAGTTTTTGAGGGGAGCTAAGCATATGAACATCCCTTATGCATCCACGGTTATGAAGCTGTGCCAAGCAGTAGGAGTGAACTGGCTGGCTCATGAGCAGTTGCAGTTGCCGGCAGCTCCGATTGATTCTGGGACTTTGAATGGGATGCAGGAGTGGACTGGTGGTGAGCCCGAGGAGCATGGGCTGGGTTATCGTCTTCCAGGAGGGCGTCCAGCACGAGGCGCTACTATGGCTAGGCCTGGGCCTGATGAGGCTGGTTCTTCGAGAGCTCAGGAGGGTGCTGGGATGGGTGATACCCAGTATAGGAGGCTTTCACGGCGGATGGATGCCATGTACGAGATGCAGAGCAGGTTTGCTCAGGAGCTCACCCTTGCGTTAGGGACTGCTTTTCGGGGCCTTGGAGCTGATATCCAGTGGCCAGTTTTTGGTGAGGACTCTGCATACCCGCCGCCTGATACTCCACCCACTGAGGGTGATGATGATGATGACTCCGAGTAGGTATACCCTGTGTTCCTTTCTACTACCTTCACTGAGGACAGTGAAGATTTTAAGTTTGGGGGTGGTAGTTAAGGAATACTGTGTGTGTGTCATATAGCTGCATATTCATGATAGTTTAGTTTATATAGTTGCATAATGTATGCCATATAGTTTTTTTTATATAGTTTATTTGTTTATCATGTCATGTAGCTCATGCATTTACCATGATCCTTTTTGCGATGATTTATCGACTGAATTGTGATATTGATGCGAGTGTAATGATAGCATTAAAATGATATTAAGTCGTGTAGGTTGATATGCATGCTAGGAGCACTTGTAATTCCACTAAGTCTTAGAGAATGCGTAAGGGCTAGATTGTTGTTATGATTTGATTGTTTTCGAGGTTAATCTAATTATTATGCTTAGAATTCGATAATAGGTTCTTAGCGGGTCCTAAGCGCCCGCTCAGCAATGCTAAGCGGCCACGCAGGAAGCTGAGCGCCCGCTCAGCTATGCTGAGCGGCCGCGCAGGGTCGGGAAAAAAGATAATTTATTTTAGGACTTCTATTTATGTTTGGCTTCCACTTCTATGTAATCTGAGTTTTATGGGACTATTATATAAGTAGATTTGGAGACGTTTTCAAAGAGAGAGGATCGTGGTATTACGCAAGGAGCGAAGGAGATAAGGAAGAAGACCGTTTTAGTACACAGCAATGAAGAGGAAGCATATTTTCTTGTGAATCTTGTTTCGTTGTAACGTTGGATGCTAGTTTTCTTAATTTGAACCTATTTACTCTTGTGACGTACTCTGATTTAATATAATTAGTTTAGTTATTATTTTCTTGTGTTTGTTTATCATGATTTCATATGAACCCATGATGACGATAAGTGCTATTATGGGCTAATCGTGATCATGGGGTTGCAACGGATTTACTATAGAATTCTTTAGTTAATTGTTTAATACTTTAGTGTGTTTTCGCCCTAACAGTAGACATAACATTCATATGCATGGTAGGCATGGCAGTAATGTTGGGAAAAGAAGAGGATGCAGACATGGGAGTAGGCATGGCAAGCTTGCAATTAACAGACATATGATTAACACTACCACACTTAACAAAGATTTTTCTTGGTGCATATTTATCAGGTGTGTAGTTGTTATGTTTGTTAATTCTTACTTTCCCATTTCTATTGTTTTTCTTTTTAGTTTCTGTTTTAACCTCAATCTTTTCTAATCTGTCATTCAATTGCTTGATAGACAGATGACCAACATTTACTTTCTTTTCTTTTCTGGCTTGACTTGATTCTCCTGGAATAAAGTTCTTAAAAACTGATCCATATTTCTCATTCAACTTAGCTAGCTTAGCTTTGCTAACTGGTTTACTCACAGCCGACGGATGTGGCTCCTTGTCACTCGACAGATAATCCTTTTGATTATCCGACATATGATTTTCATTATCCGTCGAGTCCACATCTGTAAACAATCCTTTAACCAAATTGGACTCAAGCTTCTCTTTACTCTTCTTCCAGGCTACATCACAAAAGGACTCAATAGCTTGAATTTTAATGATTTGAGCATGAATATCTCTAGATGATTTCCATGCCTTAATCAGTTCCTGTTCTCGTTCAAGTTGCTTCTTTAAAATCTCTTCTTTCTTCAAGGACTCAGTTATTTCATCTTTAGCAATCTTACACTCAATTCTCAATTTCTCAAATTCAATAAAATGAGATTCTAGCACATTATTCCTCTCACTTAAAAACAAATTATTTTCTTTAATTTTAGCATTTTCCTTAGTGAGGGACTTAAGTGTAGCACGCATGTGATATAATTATGTGGATATGTCATTTATTGCATCATGACACTCAGCTTTAGATAAATGTGCTAGGTTAGTAGTGATTACCTGATTGCTTGAGGAACTTGTTTCTGTTTCATCAGATTTGGCCATTAGGACTAGATTGACATAGCTTGTTTCTTCATCTTCATCCAATCCATCTGCAGCCCAGTCATTCTCCTGAGTAATGAAAGCCCTTTCCTTTTGTTTGAGCAACTCAAAGTATTTCTGTTTATAATCAACAAGCTCAAACTTCTTTTTGCTGGAATCAGACTTTCTACATTCACTAGCAAAATGACCTGCCAAGCCACATTTAAAACACTTGAATTTTGACTTATCAACCATATTTCTGTTTGGCTTAGCTGCTCCAAAATTCTTCTTGAATTTGAGCTTGGAAAATCTTCTGGATAAGAATGCTAGATGTTCATCAATATCATCCATGTCATCTTGGTTCAATTGATCTTCATTTTCAGCTACCATCCCTTTACCCTTGCTTTTACAGACCTTTGAAGTAGACTCAATAGCTTCTACCTTCATCTGCTTCTCCTTCTCTAACTCAGCAACCAGTGCTATGAACCCTCCTTTCTTCCTTCCTTTCTCCATCCTTTCATCTTGCTCTATTTCAAGCTCATAGGTTTTCAGGATGCCATACAGTCTCTCCAAGGTGAACTCCTTGTAATCCTGTGAATTTCTCAATGAGACTGTCATTGGCTTCCACTCCTTTGGAAGAGATCTAAGGAACTTGTGGTTAGAGTCTTTTATTTGATATTCTTCCATGCAACTTCAGAGCATTTAGTAGCTTTTGAAATCTACTAATATATCAGTGAGAGACTCACTTTCTTCACAGTGGAAATGCTCATATTGTTGAATCAGTAGCTGCATCTTGTTCTCCCTTACTTACTGAGTACCATCACAGATAATTTGTATTGTGTCCCAAACCTCTTTGGCTGTTTTACAATTAATGATATTATCAAACATATCACCATCAACCCCATTGAACAATATATTCATGGCCTTCTTATCCTTTCTGACTTGCTCAATATCAGGGTCTGACCATTCATGCCTAGGTTTTGAAACAGATGGCTCATTGCCAATTGAAGCTCTCATTGGTACATGAGGACCTCTCTCTATGCAGTCCACATAGGCCTCATCTTGGGAAAGAAGATGTAGGTGCATCTTCACCTTCCAGTGGTGATAATTATCTTTGTCCAGAAATGGAATTTTAACTCCAACATCCTTTTTGTTCATCTTGTTGTTTGTTGTGATCTTTACACTCTTTGTACTTCAAGAACTTGCTCTGATACCAATTGTTATTCCCTAACAATACAACAAGAATTACAGAAGGGGGGGGTTGATGTAATTCTGGCTGCTTTTCAAGATTTTAAAATAGTTCTAACTTAATACATATAACAGTGTTTGATTTGCAATGGTGCGGAATAAAATAGTAGTATGAATCAAGAGCCTAAGTAATAAAAACACAAGCTTTTAAACTTACTGGTGGATTTGAAAGTATCCACCAGATATATATATATATATATCAATTGAGAACTTTATGAAGCTTTGAATAGCTCACAGCTGCTTACAAGTTGAACAAAACAAACTTCAGAGAAATGCTTACAAGTACAGCCTTATCTATTTCTCTGAGAAAAATGTATTTGCTTAGTTAATTATTCTACTTGCTACATTTGGTTTATATATCACCAAGTTTACATGACAGTATGACAAGATAATAAAACAAAACATATCTAGTCTAACTCCATGCTACTTCACTACTTTATTCCAGCATCTTTGAATATCTTCACATTTGCATGAAAATGGTAATGCTTCTTTGTTCTCAAAATCCTGCTTAACAGGCTGCCACATTCCTTTTGCAAACACCCAACGCATGTGACTGTGTTATCACTGTCAACAGCTATTTGAATTTGATCATCCGTCGGGACTATGTTTGTCATCCGTCAGGAGTCTTGATGATTATCCGTAGGGAGCTTTGTTGATCATCCGTCAGGAGTCTTTTAGATCATCTGTCGGGAGTCTATCTGCCACTTGACTCTATTTCATTTACACAGAATTACAAGACATCTCATATTTATAATTGGTCAACCTATTCTGCATATCAATCTAGTAGTCAACATGACTTAGATAACCCTTTACAATCTACTAGACTAAAACATGTTGTTTGCAGAAATGTGCTACAGTACTTATTTGTTATATAAGCTACACTCTCGATGGATGTCAAATTGTCATCCGTCGGGACTATAAACTTCATCCGTCGGGACTATATTAGATCATCCGTCGAGAGCTACAATTTTTACTAAGTTAAATCTACTAAGGTGTTTTGTTTAACTTATCATCAAGTTCATAACATATTCCTAATAATATATATATAATCTAATAATATATAATTAGAAAAATATGAAATTTTATGCGAAAAATGCAAATAAAATAAAATAATGTTCTCTTCTTACTTACAATTCATTGTAACTTTATTTTACGATATCTTTTTACTTACAATTTTTATAATAAAATATACAATTTAATAATATTTTTAATTTCTATTTAGTGTATTTAAAAATTATAATTATTAGTAACAATTTTAAAATGAGAGACGATCAAACTACTTTAACTCCCTTACATCAATCATATATATAGATAATTAATATTAATATTTTGAAAAAGATTATCTTAATCTTTTAACACAAATTATTTTTAGAATATACCAATTAATATTACTATTTTGAAAAAAACTCATCTCTTCTATATATAATAGAAGAACACGCTGATAATATTTCTGATATTAAAAAGTCTCATTAAAAAGGCTAAACTACCCATGTTTTTTATATTTATATAAAAAATATGGTGTTATGCAAGACATGCCTATATAATAATAAGAATATGTCACATTGATAACCCTAAGATTTAGTTGTTTGATAATTAACTTTGTGTTTTGTATTGTATTACTGGAGTCTGTAAAATGGTTAAAAGATTAGACTGAAGTATTTTCCAGTAAACATATTCAAGCTAAGGAATAAACTCTGGAAGAAGATTAAGCCATGATCATGGCTTAGATAAAAGTGAAGAAGTTTGGAGTTGAATAAAATTGTTTTACGAAAAATGTTCTAATTCAAGATATCGACAAGTCACAGATCAAGTAATATAGAGAAGTCATTCGAGAACTCTAGAATGACTTATCGAGAAGTCCAAAATGGCTTATAGAGAAGTCTCAGAGATATCAACAAGTCAAATGAAGGTGTGAAGATTGGAGATATTGACAAGTCATTTCTGCATGTAGAGAACTCAGAGATACCGACAAGTCAAAATGAAGATGTGAGGATTGAAGATATCGACAAGTCATTTTCTCATTAGAGATCTCAGAGATATCGAAAAGTCAAAATGTATATAGAGATCTTTGAGATATCGACAAGTCAATTCTAAATGTTGAGATCTTAGACATATCGACAAGTCATTCAACATGTAAAGATCAAGAGACCTCGATAAGTCAAATATACCTATAGAGAACTTAGAGATCTCGATAAGTCATTATACTTATCGAGATGTCACTTCTCTATAGAATAAACAGGAGATCTCGATATGGTTCTCAAATACAGAATGCAAACAAATGAAGATTCAAGATTATCAATCAATAAACGATCTATCAACTAGATTGAAAAGTCTATAATGTAGCTGGTGAGAATACAAGATCAAGGGTCAAGATTAACTAGACAAAGGATGGTCACAGACCTACAAAATTCTGCATAAATTTGATAAGCTAAAAATGGAAATAGAAAAAGGTTGCTTTAGAAAAGAGTTTAGTACATTTTAGTTCAACTTTTGTAAACCCGTGCTGCTAGTGTATAAAGTATGCACTAGTCCTTAGTTTGGGAGTAACAAAAATATTCACATTTTCTTGTATTCTCTCAAGGAAGAAGCTGAGTTCTTATATTTTTAAGAACACATAATTTGTAGCAAGACAAACTTAACTAATACAAATTAAGTGAGTTTTGAAATATTATGTTTGTTGTGCTTGTTGTTTTAATTATGATAACACAATATCTCTACAATTAAACTGCTTTGTTCACACACTGAAAGGATATCGTCGACTAATTATTTATTTTGGTATTTACATAATTTAACATAAAATTTAAAGCACGTATATCCTCTCCGAATAGGCATGAATTTAATTGACATAATCAAAAGTGAAAAGCCATATCTAGAAAAATAGTTTTAAAAATAATTTCAAGTATATTATATTGTTAATATAAGAGATATTCCAATTTGCTGAAAAATCAAAATATATATTTAAGGAATATACTCTAAAATTCAAAGCAATGAGATCATAAAAGAATTTTCGGAATATGATCTTTCTTAGGCTCTTTTACAATATTAATAAGGCAACAAGTTTGAAAAAGGAATATCATAACTTGGATATTCTTTAAAGGCTCGTGCTAAATTTATTTCAAAAACAAATATTTTTAAAAGGGATAAAATATATATCTTTCACTCCATAAGTATTTATAAATCCAAAGATATATTTTTACACTCTTAGAAATTAATATTTGATAAAGGAATATTAATATCTCATTTTATCCCCCTTCTCATGTTTTTCAAAGTAATGTTCTCTCGTATCTCAAATATATTATTTATCGGAGAAAATACTTTTAAATACTTAAAAATATTTCTAACACTCTCAAAATATTTTATATTTAAGGAAATATATTCTAAGTATTTATTATAGCCCAAACGAGCCAACAAAGTCTATCTGCTTTCATAAAAGATCGCTCATATTTTATTTGGAACTGAACCCTGATTTAATCGTTTTAAATCCAAATAAAATACTTCCATTTGCTATAAAATCTTGAAACTTAAAATTTGTCACTTAAATGGTATTTTCTATGCATTGTTAAAATTTCGTAATTTTTTGAGAAATTTTGTTCGAGTGTGATTTTCGGGGTGTTGACCAACACTTTGACCGAGCGTTTGACCAAGCTACCTTTGACCAATATTGACCAAAACTTTCAGATTTAATGGTTTTCAAAGTCATTATTTTTAATGGTGCTAATTACTTAATTAATTAAGTAATTAATGATTAATTGAAAAAGTTAAAATTCATTATTATATAATTAATAGTTGCTAGGATTTTTGCTCCATAAACTTGTTTGTCCTATATTCAAGTTTCAAACAAACACAACTAAACCTCCACCTCATAAATCCATGCCACTCTATTCATCCACATTCATTTTAACTCAATCTCAACCACTCCCTTCACCTAACTCTTTCTATAAATAAACACCCACCCCCACCATTTTTAATACAAGCTAACAGCTAATTAATTTCTGGGCATTTTCAATAAGTATTCTCTCTACACACTCTCTAAACTCAAAACCCAAATACTTCATCTCAAAAACCTTCTCTCTTACAAATATATATCATATATTCAAGGTTTTTTTTATCTTCAAGCTTAGTTCCACCAACCAAGCTCTATCATACCAGACAAAGCTCATCCACACCACTTTCTTGCCTTCCGAAGGGCTGCCTAAGTTCGACCAACAAACCAAAATCCGGCCGAACCTCCGGTGAATTTTTTCGACGAACTTTTCCGTCCATCTCCTAAAAGTGGTAAACCTCTTAGCTTTTGTCCGATTCTTAACCAACCACTCTTAATATTCATATAAGAAGCTTAATACCACATTCTCTTCATCTCTACAAGCTCTTATATTGAAATATCTTAAAAAAAATCCGTATGTGGATTGTTTTAATCGAACAAAGATTTGACAAATTATACACTTCTAACACGAAATGATAATTTCATACAACGATTGGTTTATATTCCTTACTAGCACCTTAGTGTTTCATGGGAATTAAATAAAAAGCTAGCATTTTATTCTTTAAACTTAAACGTACTTATTTTGGCCATATATTGATATATTTGTTATAATTGTTTAACAAGACTTAAGCGACTTCCCTTACTAGCACCGTTAGTATTTTGTTGGAAAAACTTAAGGCTTATATTATATATATACATATTTATTATATTTAGTTAAAAGATTTAAGTAAATTCCCTTACCGACACTTCTAGTGTTTCGTGGGAAGATCTTAAAGCTTTTAAGTAAATATAAGTATATATATAATCGTATAAGAATTAAGCGATTTCCCTAACTAGCATCTTCAGTATTTCGTGGGAAAAATTTAAAGCTTATATTGTATTATATATATACACATATAAATTGTGCTAATATAATTTAAACTCTACTATCATATTTTGTGATATTTTGTGTTTAAATTACGCACCTTTTATTCTCTCAGCCAAATATTTTATAAGTGCAAATAGTTAAAGAATACCTGTAACGTTCTCAATTTATAAAAGTCTACACACGACTATATTAAACGAGAAATTGTTATATCAAAGATCCGAAAGCGATAACACTTCACCAAGGACTTGATATATTTAATACTTCAGAAATAAGATATATTATTCAAAACGAAGTAATACCAAGTATACTTTAACATTCATTTAATCTAAAGAAAAGTATACACTAATATTCATTTAAGAATATTTGTACGTCATCCGGTCTAGTTAAGTATCTTACTAGTCCAATTTTTTTTAATCTTTAACAGGTATTGTTTCGTAGATATTGTCTTCTTCATTTTGCAGTGAGGTGAAGTAAAGTGAGGTGATTCTCGTTCTAAGACCCAAGTCATAGACGTACTAACGGGGAGTTAGTAGTCTTCGCACCATGAGGGAGATGAAAGATCCGAAACCAACTACTGAGATCCAAGACCGGCAAAAGCTTATAAGGACAAAGATTACACCAAGGGTTCTACATCAACTTTGAAGAAATAATAGGGTGTTATTGTCTAAGATAGGTTGTGTAGGTTTGCACATTTATTTTGAGGTGGTAACCCTGAGTTACGCACCAAGACAGATATTTGTGGGGTTGTAAAGGCTTCTCTGCCTACGTAAGAAGCAAGGTTATTTTAAGGGAAAAACTCGGGTCCTGGAGCGGAGCTCGGGGAATGGACGTAGGGTTGAGCGAATCTATTAGAGGTTGCGCCATCGCGAAACAGGATAAATCTCTCGTGTGATATTTTCTTCCTTATCTTTTATTTCCGCATATATAATCTGCATCGGTAAAATATTTAAAACGGGATAAATATTTTTAAAATGCCAAAATAATTTTTAAATTGGTAATTAAGCTATTCAACCCCCCTTCTAGCTTAAAATAGCCCTTTTAAGGGACCTAACAATTGGTATCAGAGCAGTGCTTTTTAACGTATTTGTTAAGTGATTTGCAGATTTACAGGCACAACAAAAAGTGATCCGAAATTGCATATCTAAATACCACTGGCTGTGGTTAAGGTCTATCTACCTCTCGCCCTCCTCTATTTGACGACACCAACTTTGCAACATGGAAAACGAGGTTTCGCATTTATGCTAGATCTCTAGGAGTCAGAGTTTGGATGGCCATAGAAGATGGAGTTATTATTCCTACGAAAACGGTTGATGAGATCATCATCGAAAAGAAGGTTAGTGAATATAACACAATAGAGGAAGAAAGAATGAATATAGCTGCTAAGGCAAAAATGGTACTCATAAGTGCACTTGCTGAAAAAGAATATAAAAGAGTAAATAATTGCAAGTCTGCACAGGAAATGTGGGATAAATTAGTGGTTACCTATGAAGGAATCACTGATATAAAAGATTCTCGGATGGACACTTTGATCCAAGAATAAGAGAACTTTAAACTCCAAGAAGGAGAAAATATCGTCGACATGGAAAGTAGATTCACTCGCATTGTCAATGAACTATCTCAACTCGGAAAGAGTTATATACAAGATGAAAAGAACTGAAGAGTTCTTAAATCATTACCTACAAGTTGGAAGGTTAAAGTAACCACAATCAAAGAGATGCACAATCTCAATGATTATAGAATAGATAATCTATTTGGAAATCTTCGTGCATACGAAGAAGATAATCTACAAAAAAAAGTCATTCCAAAAGTGTAAGACAAAAAGAAAAAACATGGCTTTAAAATCTATACTTATAGATGAAGAAGAAAATGACTATGCATTAAACGAAGAAATCCAAAATCTCAATGAAAGTGAAATTGCTTTACTTACGAGACAACTACATCATGTGCTTCAAAGCAAAGCTCATAGATACAGAAAAGGCTTCCTTAAATCAAATAATCAACAAAGAGTTTTTAACTCTAATGGAAGGCCAAATTACTCTCAAAATTACACTCCTAACTATAAGAGTAATTTTCCGTCAATGAGCTTTAATATAGGCAAAGGTATGCAAAATACTAATGTCTATAATAATAACACTCCTACTTACACTCCTCCCAAACAAAAAGAACAAAATACAGAGGAAATACAAGAGGTGTGTTATGAATGTAAACAACCCGGTCACTTTAAACGAGAATATCCTAAACTTATAAAAGGATGATCTCTCGTGGCTGAGAACGGGTGGGATTTAAGTGAAGATGAAGAAGATCCGAAAGCTAGTGAAGAAATTGTGAATCTATATTTAATGGCTATCGGGGATACGTCTACTCCAAAGGAAACCTCCACTTCAAATCAAGAGGTAACCCTTTCTTCAAACTTCATTCAATTACATGAATCTAATTTGAATCTTGTAGATATGAATAAACATGATTTAATTGAACTTGTGGTAAACATTAACAACAAGTATAAAGATCTTGACAAAAGACATCATCTATTATGGTCTGAGAAAATGAAACTCGAGGAAATACATTATAATCAAAGTAAAGAGTTTACTCGGATAATGGACTCAAAAGTCCAATATGGAGATGAAATTTCATCTCTAAATAATCAAACCCACTTACTAAAAATTGAGAATAATACTCACAAGGAAAATATTCTCAAACTAGAATTGGAAAATGTGTCTTTGATCTTCCAATCTGAAGAAATGGAAACTGAGAAGTTACAAATTAATGAAAATATTAGTAAACTTCACATTGAGTTGTTGAACTTTAAAATACAAAATGAGTCACTTACTCAAGAAATTTCAACAACTAAATCTCAAATAAACAATCTTGAAAAAGAGAATGAGCTACTACAAACCAATGAGCTTAAAGAAAAAGATTTAGAACTAGAACCTCAACGGTTAAAATAAGAAAATTTGAAGCTCATATCTCAAGTTAAGAATCAAGAAATAATTCTTAACAACAAGATTGATGCCTTAAACAAAGATAAAGAAAATCTTGAAATTGTTATTCAAAGATTTACAAAAGGCAATGAGATATTAAATAAAATGGTACATTCTAAAAATTTCTTTAACCATGAAGGTTTAGGATATGATAAGAATATTCAACCAAAGAAAGTTGTTCAACACCATGAACAAACGAAAAATGATTATCATAAATCACCTTTATTTACATGTTCTTTTTGTAATAGACACAGACATACCGTTTCACATTGTAAATTTAAAAGTAATGAATTTAAAGGAAAACATATATGGGTTCAAAAAGGATATAAGTCATCCAAAAATGTTGAAAAGAATGTATTCCATCCTAAGGTAGCTAATAACAATCAAAGGCAAACTAGATCTCAATTCTTTCAACCACCTATTAGGTTTGAAGATAATAAAACAAAATATCATGTCATCTTTCCTAGAAATAATGTTAATTATCCAAATAATAGAAGCATGATATATCAACATGGAAACTCTAAAAATTATGCTAGTACAAGAAGATCAAAATTAAATACCACATATCCACGGGGAACACTTTATAATATTAAGAATTGTAATATATAAGTGATGATGTCAAAGATCACTGGAGATAACAATATCATTAGTGTCCCTGATCAAAGTATGTAGCACGCCAAATGGACATCTGATCTAAAGTGGAGATTGATGAACTGTTATTTTTGGTAATCAGCTAAGCTTGGGGCCAACCCTAAGTAAGTTGTGTTGTTATCTTAGTCTGTATTTTGTACTTGTAACACTTAAAGTCTGTAAAAATGCAAAGGAGCAGACTGAAGTCTTTTTCCTAAAACAATATCAAGCCTAAGGATTCTATCTGGAAGAAGATCAAGAAGATCATGCCTCAAAAGAATTTTGAAGAAGCTTGGAGTTGAATAAATCTGTTTGGAGAAAAATACTCTAAGTCAAGATCTCTACAAGTCACAGATTTAATGTTATAGAGAAGTCATTCGAGAACTCCATAATGGCTTATCGAGAAGTCAGGAAAGCTATCAGAGAACTCAGAAAGATATCGATAAGCCAAATTGAAGAACTGAAGATTGGAGATATCGACAAAGCATTTTTTCACTAGACAACTCAGAGTTATCGACAAGTCTACATTCATTAGAGAACTTTGAGTTATCGATAAGTCAAGTTCCACTAGAGAACTCAGAGATATTGATAAGTCAAAATTCACTAGAGAACTCAGAGATATCGACAAGTTAAAATTCATTAGAGGACTCTGAGATATTGACAAGTTAAATTTGACTAGAGAACTTTGAGATATCGACAAGTCAAGAAGCTACTAGAGAACTAAAAGTTATCGATAAGTCAAAGTGAAGATGTGAAGACTAGAGATCTCGACAAGCCCAAAATTCTCTTATAGAGAACTGAAGACCTCTACAAGCCAAACTAAATATAGAGTACTAGAGATCTCGATAAGACAATATACTTATTGAGATGTCAAGTGTTCTATAGACCTAAACTAGAGATCTCAAGGTACAATCTCAAAGTACAAATTTGCAGATCAGTTCAATATCCAAGATAAACAATCAACAAACAATCCAATAGCTGGATTGACAAGTCTACAAAAAGCAGCTTGAAGAATGTGCAAGATCAATGGTAAATATTAATTGACAGAGGAAGATTAATATGAACACGGGATGCTAAAGATATGCTAAGCCAGAAATGGAAGATCTACTTTTCTATAAATAGAAATGACAAGTGACAGTTTAGAAAAACTAATAGCATGTCTTATTACACACCGAGTAAACCAGCAATTAACTACGTTATAAAGTTAACACTGGTCCTTAGTCAGTGGTAACAATTTAGATCAAGTTTCTTGTAACACTCTCAAGTAGAAGCTAAGCTCTTTAACATCAAAGAGCCTAGAAATTTTGTAGCAAAACAGTCTTAATTTTAATATAAAATTAAGTGAGTTTTGAAGATCTGTGTTCTTTATTTTTCTGCAAGCTTAAATTCTGCATGAACACATTTCACTACAAGAATTAATTTACTTTGTTCAACCATAAACATTCAAGAAAAGTTCAAAAACAGTAAAACACATTCACCCCCCCTCTGTGTGTTATTCATTTCCTAACAAGTGGTATTAGAGCAAAATATGAAAGTAAATAGATTCAAGATCTTGGAAGAATGAATACAAAGAAAATCAGTAGCATCAAAATTCCTACCTTTGACAAAGTTGACTACACTCTTTGGAAAAAGAAAATGATGTTATTTATCAGGATGGCCAATCCACTCTACATTCAGATCCTCAAGGATGGACCCTTCATCCCTACAATTAGAATTAAGGAATCTACAAATGGAGACTGGATTATCCCAACTCTTTATGCTCCAAAAGATCCTGCTGATTATACTGATCCTGAAAAAGAGAAAGTTTCCATGGATAGCAGCTTGCAATTAATTTTAATTGAGTCACTTGACAATGTAATGTACAACAATATTGTCAACTGTGACACTACCACGCAAATATGGGAAAATATTGAGATGCTCTGTGAGGGAACTGAGGAAGTTAGATCAAATCAAAGAAGGATACTGATTTCACAGTATGAGGGTTTCATGGCTAAGCCAAAGGAAAGCATTACTGATGTGTTTGAAAGATCAATAAGCTGATAAATGACTTGCAACTTCATGACAAATACTATGAAGCTGAAGAAGTGAATCTAAAGTTCTTGCTTACTCTTCCTGATCATTTGGAACAGAAAATCTCAGCAATCAGGGAAGGGAGAGACTTGAGCAGAATAACACTGGAAGTTCTATATGGAATTCTCAAAACTCAAAACATATGAACTAGAGATGATTCAAAGATAATCACTGAGATCTGGTCAAAGATATGTTGTGAATGGATCAAGTGCTTTAATTGTAAATGAAGGTCAAACATCCAATGATAAACCAAGATCTCAAACTCCAGTTGCCTCAACAAGTGAGCAAAGAACAAATGATTCACAGGAACAAGTCAGTCCGGAATTGGAAAAAGATGAGTTCTATACTCTTGAAGAACTGGATAAACTAGATCAGTCAATGGCCTATTTGGCTAGGAAAATCTCTAATATTAGAGTAAAGGAGCCAAGATACTTCAAGAATAAAGGACAGTCTTTCAACAAAGACAACAGCCGGAAGGAAAAAGGGAAGTACAATTCTGATAGCAAGAATGGCTACAAAACTGGATCTGTTAACCAGAATTAAGATAAGGTGCTTCAATTATGATGAACTAGGCCACTTTTCTACAGAATGTAGGAAACCCAAGAAGGCAACGAAAGATAAAGCTTATCTTGAACTTGAAGCAAAATATGAAGCTCTTCTGAAGAAACAACAAAATAAAGCTTATATTGCAGAAGGTAAAAGTTGGGATGACTATGGAAATGATGAAGATGAAGAACTTGGAAACTATGCACTCATGGCCTTGGAGCAAGGAAAATTATCCTCATCTAAATTACATGTACCAACTCTTACCACCACTGATTTAAATATGAATCAATATAAGGAAACTGTTGAGAAGATGAGCACAGAAATGTTTCACATCCACACAAGCATGGTTGCTGCTAATGAAGAAGTTAACAGTTTAACAAAGTTGAATGAGAAGCTTGAGAATGAAAAATAAGGAACTAAATTTTTGATAGTGGAGCTTGAAGCCTTGAAATAAGAAAATGGTTATCTGAAGAACAAGCTCAAGTGTGCAAATGAGATTGAGGCTGTGCTAAGGGAAAAACTGGAGAAAAATGAAGTAAAGTTGAAGTCCTTCAAAAAATGTATCTGAATTAGTTGCTCAGTACCATGAGAAAAACAAACCATGTGCAAACATTGCTATTGGTCTTGATTATGATGCCTTGAACAAAAAAAAGCAAAATATAAGGGACAAAGGAAAAGCAACAGAGAATGAAAATGTTTCGGCAATGCTAAAAAAGGTTGGGTCACCTGCGTTCAAGGCTTGTGAAGTAAACTTCAGTGAAGAAGAATTAATCATAAAGCAAGAAATTGCAGATGAGGATAATGAAAAGAAAAATGCAAATTCAACTCAATATTCCATGGTTGAAGAAAATCTCGTGGAAAATCAAAGCACCAAGACTCCTGTCAAAGAAATAAAGATTGAAGATGCAAGAAGGAAGAAGAAAAATAGAAATGGGAGAATAGAGATAAACAAAAGCAATGACCTGGTTATGTTGCAGATGCTCCTGGAAAGAAGTGTGAAAAATGTGGCTCTGTAAATCATCTAACTCACCTTTGTAAAAAGGTTGTTAGTAAGCCAACTGAAGGAGCTTGCAAATATAATGAAGCAGATTTAAATGATCCCTACTCATTCTGTGATAAGTTTGATTGCATCCATTGCAACTTGAAAGTGATGAAGAGTTTCCATAAACTAAGAGTAGACCTTAAAGAAACAAAAATTGAGTCTACATTAGAAAGGGAAAATGCCCAACACTGCTTGGGTCACTAAATATACCTAAATCTCATTATGTGTAGGGCAAAGTGAAGAAAGTCATATGGATCATTGACAGTGGATGTTCCAGACATATGACAGGTGATACGACCCTGTTATCACAGTTTGAGGAGAAAGCTGGCCCATTGGTGACCTTTGGAGACAACAGTAAAGGATTCACAATGGAAGATGTCAAGATTGTTTATGAAAATGTTGTCATTGATGATGTAGCACTAGTAGCTGGTCTTGAAGTGAATTTTCTCAATGTTAGCCAATTTGCAGACAAAGGCTTTGAAGTTTTATTCAACAAAGAAGAATGCACTTTTATCAGCAAGAAAACTGGTGAAGTTGCTCTGAAAGGAGCAAGGAAAGGAAGCTTGTTTGTTGCAGACTTGGACTCAACAAATAAGGATGGTATTTGCTGCTTCTATACCAAGGAATCTGAAGAACAAAACAAGCTATGGCATAAGAAGCTATCTCACTTGAATTTCAAGGCAATTAACAACTTAGTTAAAAAGGAGTTAGTAAGAGACATGCCCAAACTGAAATTTGCTCAAGTTGAAATTTGTGAAGATTATTAGAAAAGAAAGATGAAAAGATCTAGTCACAAGTCAAAAACTGTGAATTCTATAAGTGCACCCTTGAAACTTATTCACATGGACTTTTTTGGGCCAGTGAATGTCTTATCAATTTCAAGGAACAAATATGCACTTGCGATGGTGGATGATTTCTCAAGATACACTTGGGTAGAGTTCATGTACTCTAAAGATGAAACTCCACACATCATTATTGAGCACATCAAGAAGATAGAAAATAGGTTGAAGTTTATAATTGTGTGAAAAGATTGAGAAGTGACAATGCAACAGAATTCAGAAATGCTACATTAAGTGAATTCTGCAAAGGCAAAGGCATTGTTCAAGAATTCTCAGCTGCCAGAACACCTCAATAAAATGGAGTAGTTGAGAGAAAGAACAGAACATTGGTTGAAGCTATCAGGACAATGCTTCAAGATGCCAAGTTGCCAACAAGTTTCTGGGAAGTGGCTGTTAACACTGCATGTTATACTCAGAACATATATCTCATTAACAAGGCACATGGAAAGTCACCCTACTCAATCATGTTTAAGAGAAAGCCTACTGTAAAGCATCTTCATGTGTTTAGAAGCAAGTGTTACATTTTGAAAGACAACTCTGAATATGTGGGAAAATTTGACTCAAAGGTTTTTGAAGCAATTTTTCTGGGATATTCACTGGAAAGAACAACCTACAAAGTTTATGTGATTGATCAAAAGAAGATTATGGAGAGCTTAGATGTGACCTTTGATGATGACAAGTGTCCAGGCTTGCAATGCCTTGATGATAATGAAACTGAAACCCTTGTTTGAAAACCTCAACATTGATAGTGATTCTGATGGAGAAGATGAAGTTAATGCACAACAGATGATGAATGAAGAGACTACTGAACAGGAAAATCATGGGAATGAAAGCTCATCTCAAACACCTGAATTTGATAGCACAAACTCAGGGGGAGAAAGAGAAGAAGGATCTACCAGTCATACCAATTATGAAGAAAATGATGAAGGCACAAGTCAATAAACTCACACAAGGAAGTGGGATAGAAGTCACTCTAGTGAAGCAATTGTTGGTGATCCTACTGTTGGTGTGAGGACTAGAAGTGCAATTTCTAATGAGTGCCTACATGCATGTTTTCTGTCTCAAGTAGAACCTAAGAAAATTGATGAAGCTCTACTGGATCCTGACTGGATATCTGCCATGCAGGAAGAGCTGAATCAATTTGAAAGAAGCAAAGTCTGGAAGTTAGTTCCTGCACCAAATAATAGAAGCATTATTGGAACAAAATGGGTGTTCATGAATAAAATGGATGAAAATGGTATAGTTACCAAACATAAAGCAAGGTTGGTTGCAAAAGGCCACTCACAAGAAGAAGGAATTTATTATGATGAAACTTTTGCTCTAGTTGCAAGACTTGAAGCTATAAGAATTTTTGTAGCATTTGCTGCACATTCAAACTTTAAAGTGTTTCAAATGGATGTCAAAAGTGCCTTTCTGAATGGTGAGCTAGAAGAAGAAGTTTATGTGCAACAACCTCCTGGCTTTGAGGATCCAAAGATTTAAAATTTTGTGTACAAGTTACTCAAGGCTCTATATGGACTAAAACATGCACCTAGAGCTTGGTATGACACACTATCAGATTTCCTATTGAAGCATGGTTTTACTAGAGGAACTATAGACAAGACTCTCTTCTACAAGAAACATGGTGAAGATATGATCCTAGTTCAGATTTATATGGATGATATCATCTTTGGTTCTACTAATGAGAAGCTTTGCCAAAGATTCTCCAAGCTTATGCAAAGTGAATATGAAATGAGTATGATGGGGGAACTGAGTTACTTCCTTGGACTTCAAGTCAGTCAAAGAAGTGATGGTATCTTCATCAGCCAAACTAAATATGTCAAAGATCTATTGAAAAAGTTTGGAATGGTTGATTGTTCACTTGCATCTACACCTATGTCTAATGCAACAAAGTTGGATGAAGATAAAAAGGGCAAGAGTGTAGATATCTCAAGCTATAGAGGGATGATTAGATCATTTCTTTATTTAACAACAAGTAGACCAGTCATCATGTTTGCAACATGTCTATGTGCAAGATTTCAAGCCAATTCAAAAGAATCACATTTGATGGCTGTAAAGAGGATTTTCAGATACTTGAAGGGAACTCCAAACTTGGGATTATAGTATCCTAAGGGAACTGGTTTTGAAGCTGTTGGTTACACATATGCAGATTTTGCTGGATGCAGGGTTGACAGAAAGAGTACCAGTGAAAGTTGTCAATTTCTTGGACAAAGACTTGTATCTTGGTATAGCAAGAAACAACAATCTGTATCAACTTCTACAGCTGAAACTGAATACATAGCTGTAGGAAGTTGTTGTGCTCAAGTGCTTTGGATTAGAAATCAGCTAATGGATTATGGCCTAGTGTTACACAAAATTTCTATTATGTGTGACAATACTAGTGCTATATCTATAGTAGCTAATTCATTTAATTATTCTAGGACAAAGCACATTGATGTAAGGTATCATTTCATCAGAGAACATGCTACAAATGGTACCATTGAGCTCATTTTTGTACCAACAGAAAAATAATTAGCTGACATTTTTACTAAACCTTTGGATGAAGCAACTTTCACTAGACTTTTAGGTGAAATTGGAATGCTTAACTCTTCATCCTAAGGCAAGCACTCAGCTAATAATTTGCAGCAGATTAATCTCCAGTAAATTAAAATTAATTTGATTAAATTGGAAATTAACTGAAATATGAATTATGAATATTTCAGAAATCTCTGCATATTTATTTTTCAAATTCAAATTCAACTTGGAATTTTTCAAATTATAAGTAAACTGCTCAGTTGTTAATTTACATTCTTAATATGTAAAATTAACACAAGGCAGAATTACAAAGACCAAAAGTATATAGAGAATTGAGTTCTCGATAAGTAAAAATTGACTTCTCGACAAGTCAATTTAGGATTTCTCGAGTGAGTCCTTGATAAGTCAATTTACTGACTTCTCGATTGACTTCTTGATAGGCTTAAAAATGACTTATCGATAAGTCCTTGTAGAGTTCTCTAGTAGTGTTTACTCACAAAGTTCTCTACAAGTACAATTTTTTACTTATCAATAACTCAGAACTGGGATAATTTAAATTAATAAATTATTTTGGTAAAATACTTTTGGAAAATTTATTCTAATTTTATTTTGAATTTATTCAAATAAAAGTTAGAATTAGTCTAGTCCATTTTTTTGGACAAACTGGGTATTTATTTGACATCTCAATAAGTCAATTTTAAGTTCTCTAAAAGAATAATTTAAAATGACTTCTCGATATGTACTTCATTTCTTAAAATGACTTCTTGATAGATAAACTCCAAATGTCTATTTTTGAGTTCTCGACAAGTCATTTACTTTTACAATAAATACCCAGACTTCTCGATACATATTTTAACTTGGAATTTCTCAAAATTCTAAGCAAACTGAATGTTTATTAATTCATATCCTAAATATATGAAGTTAATAAATAACAGATCAAAAGAAGCAAAAAGTATAAAAAACTAAAATAATTTAATTCATAAATTATGTTCAGCAAAATATTTTTGACATACTTTGTCTATAATTACTTGGACTTATTGACACATTTACGTGCTTATGTGTAACTTTTTTTAAATGTGGAATATGTTAGTCTAATGTAAGTAGACTAGTACATTATATGTGATGTTTTGGGAATGCTGATAATAGTTAAATTTATTTCACTATATGCTAACTATGTGTTTTGAATTTATTCAAAATAATTCCTTATCAGTATGTGTTTTAATGAGTTAGCTAGTGAAATATTTTGCTGATAGTAAGGGTTACTTTTTATGTAGGGAGTACTTATTTATTTGCATGGGGAATAGTTAACCGAGAAAGTGAACTAAGATTCTTGAGTACTTGCATGGAAAATAGTAACTAGTCACTTCTAACTGTGTAGATACTCGTACAGTGTGTTTGTGTGATTATTACACTTATTAACCGGGTAATTCAAGAGTCTCTTGGTTTCTTTATTTTCTCCTTCTATAAAACCCTTCTCTCTTTATTATTCATCACTACCTTCATTCTCAACAAACATCCTAACTTCAAAACTCACCTCTTGTACATCTCTCTCATGCCTGCCCCAGTCTTCTACAAGCTTGTAAATGGAGTTTATCAACCCGCTCATCATTTGGCTGACAATAAAATATACTATGACCCTTTCGGACTGCGTGTCCGCATCAGGGGGATTGTTTGCATCCCCTTTGATGTTCCCCTCAATGTCTTTGACAAACTCTCATGGGACAATCAGATAAACTTCCTTTTCTTTGAGGGAGAAGTCTCTCTGGAGCAGGAGAGACGTGCCATGGTGGCTGAACAACAACGTTTTGCTGCTCTGGAGTTGCATGAGAGACTCATTTCTCTTGCACACTCCATGTCCAGAGCTTGTGTAATATCCGGGATATATCGTGTAATTATTTTTGCTATTATATAATTATTATGTGTGTTCAGTATCTATTCTGTGAGTTAATTGTTAAGTGTTATCTGTACTTGAATATTCAAAAATAATATTAATTGAGTATTTTAATTTTTATATGTCCAAAATAAAATATAGATAATTGTCATATCTTCCTAATTATTTTTATGTTGGTTTATGGATTTATAAGAATCATATGAAATTTCTAAAAACTTTTTCCGGGTAATTAAAATCTATTTTATAAAAACGGGAACCAACCGACGTCAACCGTTGTTACATTTTTGGAACCCGAAACTCTTTCGAGAACTCCTTCCTAACCTAATTGTAATATTCCGAGCATATTCCATGTTTCGATTTTTCGATCCGGCGTACGGTTTGTCCTGCGCGGGTCCCGGCGCAACATTTTCGATACAATATTCGTTTCGGTAAATCAATAAAACCCGTATTTTCGATAAACGGGAGCTTTTTATTAAACTATCACAATTATCACTTCGTAATACGTGTAACCAGGCGCTGAGACCAAGACCGCAGTACAAATTGTACTGATTTGGATAATTATCCCGAAAACCGATACCGTTTGGATCAGTTTTTACAAATAAACGTACCGTTTTATATCCGGAATGATCCAACGGGATACTAATTTTCCGCAATTATAAATAGCCTTTTACCATAATTTATTTCGTATCAAAATCATTTGCAGACAGATAATTATATAATTTTCAGAGAAAAACCCTAATTTCCTAAAACTGTTCTAAGAATCAAACAAGCATTTTGAGGTGTTATTGAATTCGGTTTGGAAAGCTCGAGTAACCAATCTGAAGGTCTTGAAGAGCTCTACCAGATTCTGTAATCCATACACCTGCAGAAATCAAGGTTATTTTTCTAAAAATTTATTTATTTTCGAATTTATTTTATTAAAAATATGAATTTTTGTTCGGATGATTGTTTGTATGATTTGATGATTGCATGTTGTAGAGCTTGTTTTCCTGATGATTTTCATATGTCATACGTCTGATTTGGAGTTCAATAACATGTTCAAATTTGAGTTTGATTTTCGAATTTTAAAATTAGGGTTTATAACCCGTATGAATGTTCTTAATTAAAATTTGAGGGTTTTTTTATTCTGTGATAGATTGATGTTGTGTTATAGTGGGTTGTGTTCTCTGTGAAATTTGCAATCTAGTCGTATAAGTTTCATGAACCAACGAGGTCTGTAGAGAAGGGAGTTGTGTTTTGAAGTTTTCCGATGTTCGCCGGAAACTGGAAAATTTCACGGCCAAATTCCAGCCAACTCAGGGATTATTAGGTTGTTTTGATTGCATGGTTGTGTTCCTGGTAACCTGTAGATGTGATCTGGAGGTGTTGGTGGGGTGAGGACGCCGGGAACGTGTTCTCCGGCCATCCCCGACTGTTTTCCGGCGACCCCCTGGAAAATTACAGTTTAGTACCTATAGTTTTGAAAACGATGCAGTTTGGTCCCTGTAGTTTCCAGACTTTGCAAAAATTGGATTTCTGTTTTAAAAATGTTTAAAAATCATATTTCCTATTTATTTTTATTATAAAAATTCGTTTTTAATTTCTGAAAATTCTAAAAATTATTATTTTAATTCTGAAAATTAATTTTAATTCACAAATAAATCTAAATTAATTAGTTAATTAATTTCAGTTAATTTCTAATTGATTAATTGGTCAAATAATTCGAAAATTAATTGATTAATTGATTTAATTAATTATTAATTGATTTTAATTAATTATTTAATTAGATTTAATTATTTAAAAATGATTTAAAAATTCTGAAAAATAGTTTCGAGTTTTAAAATATTATTCTAAATTATTTCCAAGGCTCGATAATTATTCTAAAATTATTTCGGAGCTAGAATTGGCCAACCGAACCCTATTTATTAACCCGAAATTGATCCAACGACCCGTTTTAATTCCGAAAAATGTTTTAAAAATCATTTTAAATACCAGAAAGCCTATTTATGACCCGAGACTTCTTTATAAATGATATATCATTGATTACGTGATGTATTATATGCTATATGTGACTTGTTAATTGACTATCGGTCTATATATTCTGTGTTTACTTGATTATTGCATAACTTTCAATCCGTTAATCGGATTTGAGTAAAACGAAGGGTAGATAGAAGTATGTGTTGAATAGAATTCCATGAGTAAATTATTGATAGATGCTTATGATATGTGAGCAGAAGAGGCAAGACGTAGGAAAGGGAAATATAGAGTTAAGGAGTAAGACGGTTGTGATTGGAAGCGAGTGCAGTTTAGTAAGCTAATATCAGGCAAGTATTCCGAACTTTCTCAAAATATTATAATACGTGATAGTCTTGTTGATATTGCAAGTGATTTGAAGCACTGAAACCTAAACCCTGATTCCAGTTATTGTTCTTGAGCCATGAACCTTATTCTTTCTAAACCATTGATTGTTGTATACCCAAACACGAACCTCAAGTATACGATACTACTCCACAAATACATGCAGACAAAATCCCAAACACTGAACTGAATTACTTGTACATTCAATCATTGTATCCTATGCATTGAAAGCCCAAATCTTTGAAACCCTGAAATGTTGATTTCTTTGTTATCCAATTCTTTCATTACCCAGCACCCAAGCTTTTAAATTACCTTATTGATCCTTACAAGGATTGAAACCCTTTCATTGTTAAACACTCATTGTTGTTAATGATTCTGGTTATTGTTTATTATTGCATATTCTGTTATTATATTAGAATTGGATTGTTTTTATAAAATTGTGGACCAGATTCGTGGTCAGACCACATAATGGTCAAGTTAGGCCAATGTGTGCCTTGGATCCAGTAGTTAGAGCAATGCGGTGTGCCTTGCTCGGGGTTAGTGCGTGACTGATCAGCAGCCTAACCTTGGTTTTTAAATTAAAAGTATAATATCCAATTCTAAATCATAATCCAATGTTCACTTGATATCATAATCATATTCACCTGATGATCATTATTCTCAGTTTTGTCATTGTGACTTGCTGAGCTAGTTAGCTCATTTGTGCGATGTTGTTTATATTCTTTCCAGCTAAAAAGGAACCAGTTGGTAGCGAGGATCCCCAGTCCAGCGCGAGAGCTAGGGGTTCAGGTTGAGAAAGCTGAGCTAGTAGGCTTCTTTTGGGATAATTTAAGTTTGTAAAAGTTTGTAATAATGTTCAATACTCAGTTTGAGTTTGAAATAGTTGGGATTTAAACGGTTTGTAATATATTAGTGTGTGTGGCTTGTGTGCATACTTTAACCTGTTGCGGTCCGTGGTGGTTGGTAAGTAGGGTCACTGCATATATTATTATTATCTTTATTATTGTTATAAGCAGGTTATAAATAAGGTGTGTGTGTGGACCCCAAACTTCTGACCCGGGTTTGGAGGGCGCCACAGCTTACCAGTGCCGAACAAGGATGATAGAGGTCGAGAAGAAGAAGCGAAAACTAGAGTAGTCAATATTAGGATTTACTTGTTGAAATCTATATCTTAATGTACTATGTTTCCATTATTAATGAAAATTCTACTTCTTCTCTATCATTCTTTTGTTTGTGTAATGATTGCTATGTGTTTATATCTGAATTGATTATTATCTTTTCTGTAATAATACTTGCAACTAAATATCTTACAATGCATATGTCTAATTAAACTCCAAAAAGATACATATGTTCAATACATTACAGGTCCAACACAATCTATTCAGACAACAACAGGAAATTCAGATAATCAATCAACAGGTATTTGTGCTAAACTGTAGCTAAAACATTTCAAAACCAAACTACAGTTCACCCAGGCACAACAACACAAACACAAACTCAAACACAATCCCACTCAGGTGACTCTCAAAAGAAACCTATTTTACAAAAGGACAGAAACTTCAAAATGTTCTTCAGTTGTTTTGTTGTTTGAGAAAAGAAATCACCACAAACATTTGGAATTTATCAGTTTTCACTGAAGATCCCATGAATATCTCTAATGCACCTCCATGTGCAAAATAGTCTTCACAGACTGAAAGGTTTGAGGGTAGTACTCCTGAGGGGGAGCTATCTAAATCCTCTTCAATTCAATTGGAGGTTCCTCAAGAAGGAACAACTCCCCTCATAACTCTAGCAGAAGCCGCCTTAGTAGTCAAAGCTAGAAGTACAATTGCCTATGATAATGCAATGAGAAAGGCAAGTATAGCACATTTAAGTGCCAGTGTGTTGCAAGACACACAAGGGTTTGAGGCTGGTGGACATGACAGTAACCCAGTCAAATCCCCTCCAATTCAATTGGAGGTTCCCACTATAAGTGGAGGACAACACACTGTCAAAACCATAGAGCAATCTGTGAGTTAAACTATGACCCTAGTCACAGGTGTTTCTGATGAACCATCCATCTCACAACCTCAAGCTGGTATTCACTCTTCTGATGAAATGAGTATGATTAGACTTATATGGATTACCCCTAATCATATGATCACATACAACTCTTCTCAGCCACCTCTTATTTCTGTAAGTCAAACAACAATTGAGCCTTTCATGTGAGGATGGGAGAAAAGATTGAGAGAAAAATAGAAAATAAGAGAGAAAGGATCCTTCCTGGCAAAAGGAGAGGTAGATGAGTGTCTGGATTTAGTAATCCTTGTATGGAAACTCTGACTCTTAAAAGTCATGAGACTAGTGTAGTGAGAAGTAGTGAGACTACTTATTCAAAAGAAGAGAGAGCTTAGGACTTTTGTTACCGATATACTTCTTCTGCAAATCTAAGTAAAACTCCTATTCTACTTGATGAACTCATCACTACAGATATCACAGAAGCTTGAAGCTGCAGATAGTGTTCTGAATGGACAATGACAAAAGCTTGAACAATGCACATCTAGCCGGATCTTCCTACCTAGAGATAATGTCAAAAAGGGGGAGAATATATCTATATGGAAAAATAGCTGGATGGATGTTGCCTCGCAAAACAAGACCAGATGGGGAGATTGATCTCTGCATTTTGTTAGAGTTTTGACATCATCAATCAGAACTTGTGCATAATTCCATAATGAACAAGTTGGGTGAGATTGTAATATATAAGTGATGATGTCAAAGATCACTGGAGATAACAATATCATCAATGTCCCTGATCAAAGTATGTAGCAAGCCAAATAGAAATCTGATCTAAAGTGGAGATTGATGAACTGTTATTTTTGGTAATCAGCTAAGCTTGGGGCCAACCCTAAGTAAGTTGTGTTGTTATCTTAGTCTGTATTTTGGACTTGTAACACTTAAAGTCTGTAAAAATGCAAAGGAGCAAACTAGAGTCTTTTTCCTAAAACAGTATCAAGCCTAAGGATTCTATCTGGAAGAAGATCAAGAAGATCATGCCTCAGAAGAATTTTGAAGAAGCTTGGAGTTGAATAAATCTGTTTGGAGAAAAATACTCTAAGTCAAGATCTCTACAAGTCACAGATTTAATGTTATAGAGAAGTTATTCGAGAACTCCAGAATGGCTTATCGAGAAGTCAGGAAAGCTATCAGAGAACTCAGAAAGATATCGACAAGCCAAATTGAAGAACTGAAGAATGGAGATATCGACTAGTCATTTTTTCACCAGACAACTCAGAGTTATCGACAAGTCTACATTCATTAGAGAACTCTGAGTTATCGATAAGTCAAGTTCCAATAGAAAACTCAGAGATATCGATAAGTCAAAATTCACTAGAGAACTCAGAGATATCGACAAGTTAAAATTCACTAGAGGAATATGAGATACCGACATGTTAAATTTGACTAGAGAACTCTGAGATATCGACAAGTCAAGAAGCTACTAGAGAACTAAGAGTTATCGATAAGTCAAACTGAAGATGTGAAGACTAGAGATCTCGACAAGCCCAAAATTCTCTTATAGAGAACTGAAGACCTCTACAAGACAAACTAAATATAGAGTACTAGAGATCTCGATAAGACAATATACTTATCGAGATGTCAAGTGTTCTATAGACCTAAACTGGAGATCTCGAGTGTAACGCCCCCAAATCTGGGATCAGAGGATTTGGTCGTCATGATGAAACCTCAATTCAAATTAACCTGATTAATCAATAAACAAATGCCAGCGCCAAAATATTTATCATTTATGACCCCAAACTAATCCAAGATCTTTTAAGGTTACAGTTCTAGAAACAAGATATCCAAATTCCATAAATAATTTTTCACTTTCTTTTAAAACTCTTTTCAATTATTCTCAATTCAATACTAACCCACTAGTATAACTTCGAAAAGAAGTATACCAGGCCCAACTATAAAATAACACAATTATAATATAATATAATATAAACAACTTTACGCAAAAGAACTTACACTAGTTCGCAAACCTTGGAGCAACCACCTTCCAAAAGCTTCTTCTTTGCTTCCTCGAATTACGCAATTAAACAACGCAAGCTAGTCCTCACTGGAGGTTAAATTTAAAACAGGCAAGTATGAGCGGAAGAAATGCTCAGCAAGATCATTGTAGTGAATATAAGGTCGTTTTGATATAAAACCGACATCTGCATTAGAGCAGAACATTTAAAATCATAATTGCCGAATCATAAAGTTTTAGTTGAGGAACCCCAAAATTGATTCCTTAATTGTATTCAAAATCGTTTTGATATTTTTGAGCGAAATGCTTCAGCAATACTTTGAATCTTGACGAGAACAACACTCGTAAGACAGTGTTTACGGAAATATCGTAAACAACAATAACAAGAAACAATGATTATGGAATGAATCATAAACTTTACTCAAAACCGAACTCTTGATATTAATACTTATTTTGTTGTCATATCAAATTAGATATCAATATGAATTTTGATGCTCACAACATCCCATATGGAAGTCAACATCAATCATCTATACTAATACCATCTTTGATATTTAACAACAACGTAAGTATCAGCATAAATCAGAATCTGAATCAAAACCACTTTCCACCTTTTATCCGAAATAGAAACAGTTGATAAATCATTTATTCTATGATTATCAAAACAATAAAGAAATTTAGATATCAATTTAGATTGGAACCAATTATATTTCATGTTATTTCTGATGATCAACGCGAAACAACACCGGTATCCCGCAACCATACCGTAAGTATAGGTACTACCCGTATCCCGCAGCCATACGGTACCTATAGGGCGCTAGAAAAGGCATAACAAGCCTTGAAAGATATTACAGCTGGACCGATATCTCGATCACCTACGCTGTAACCAGTAACCAGTAACCATTCCAATCTTAAAAACCTTTTTATTGAAAAAGGAGCCGAATCAAACGACATCCTAAATAATTTTATTTCCCCATTCACTTGGGCAGGAATACTCGCAACAAAATCATCTTTCTCAAAATCCAAAACATTTATAAATCCAGTATTTTGATAAGTAAAATCACTTAGCTATTCTGAACATAGAATAACAGAAGAATACTTGCATAAACAGAATCATTTAATTCCGCGATATGTAAAACATTTATTTATTCCGAACTGAGAATAGGGAAAGTAATAGTTGCATAAGAAGATTTAAAATAAATATCACTTGAACGATAAGTGATGATATGGATACTTGCCTTTGGGGTTTTAATAGTTAGTCATACTCGTAGAAATGCAATCCCTCATTCTGACATCTTATGGCATCACCCTCTTTTATTTCAATAATTTACTGATATGCCGCTCCTGCGATTGCTAGAAGCCAGATATCCAATATCATTCCATTTCATTCTTTCCAATTTCTGGTCCTGATCAACTTGAGCGATCCGTATCTATAATTAAACGATACAACTTTAATCGTCTAAACGATAATCACTCGATGAACTGCGCGTCAAACCCTATCGTCTACCCATACGATAGCCCACACATAAAGAAGACAGTCAAACACAGGACTCTTGACCCACGTACACACGTAATTTACATAGCACATAAGCACATAACTCACGTATCACATAATTCATATCACACATGCCTCGGTTCGTCAAAAGGTTTGACTCGATATGCTTAAAACTGAAATCGGCCAAAAATATGATTTATCGATCAATAGTTGACTCATAATGACTTGTAAAATAAGTGACCTTTCGAAACAAAAGGATTTGGGTCTCTAAAGTATTTTGATTAAAATCGGAATATTTTTCTGAGTCTGTACGCGTTCGTTTCGTATTAAACGGACGAACGGTTTATTTAATATGAATTTTTGAATATTTTTCAGAATTAAAACGGGTCTCGAATCATTTAATAATTAAATATTAGGGCTCGAACACCCTAACTTGACCTTAAAATAATTTAATAATAATTATCGAGCTTTGATCATAATTTTAAAAATAATATTTTAAAGCTCGTATTATTTTTCAGAATTTTTAAATAAAAAATATTTAATTAAATCTAATTAAATAATCAATTAAAATTAATTAATAATTAATCAAATTAATTAATCAATTAAAAATTAAATTAATTGACTAATTAAATATCTATTTATCAACTAAAATTAATTAAGATTTATTTTAGAATTAAAATAATTTCCAGAATAATTAAATAATAAATTTTGGAAAGTTAAATAATTGAAAACCATTTTTGAAAATATTAATAAACAAAAATATAATATTTACAAGTTTTTAAAACAAGAGTCTGATTTTTATAAGTTTTTGAAACCAGAATCTCAAATTTGAAAATATTAGAAACTATAGGGACTCTTTTGTAATTTTTTAAAAACTGGGTGACTAAAGGTCACCATCTCCAAAAGTCAGGGGGCTAAACTGTAATTTGTGCAGTCGCCGCCCTGACTCGCCGGAAAGGTGGCCGGAGTCTTCGACACAGCTCAGAACTCAATCAAACTTTGCAGATCAGTAATATACACGTCCAGGAACTCCATCGTTGTTTTGAAATTTTACAAACAACATCCCAGACAGCCGGAAAATTGATCGGAAATTTTCCGATTCCGGCAAGGTTTACGACTCCGGCGAGCCCGATCCAGTAGTCCAAAAACAAAACCAAATATATGAATCGAATCGTCTTAAGAGTATCTATACACTGCTATCTTCAATTTCAACTCAGAATCAATAGTTTTAAAAAACCCATAAATCAATTAAAAATATTCAAACCTATAAAGCCTAATTTTAAAATCCGAGAATCAAACTCAATTTTTATATGTTATTGAACTCCAAATTAGTCATATATTATACCAAAATGACCAGGAAGAAATTATCTACATGATTTTAGCATAAAATCATATCAACAACATCAAGAACAAACATTCATATTTTAATTATCAAATAATTTGAATTAAAATAAATAAATAGGAAAAATACCTTGATTTCTGTGTAAAAACTGATGATTGATTCAGAAAGAAGATTTCGAGAGTTTCATTTTGATATGCTGCACGCCCGAATCGGAGTTCGATAACGCCTTCGTTTGCGCGTTTGATTTTCAAGAACGTATCAGTTTCTAAGGTTTTTCTCTGTATTTACTGTATTTTTACTGGTTGCAAATGAATAAACGAAATAAATGAAATAATAAATAGGCTATTTATATTTACGGAATATTGGTTCGTTCTGGATCATTTTGGATCGTTAAATTAGTTTCTTAGCCGCTAAGTAACTACAAAACGATCTAAAAATAGATTACTTAGCCGCTAAGTAACTATAAAAATGATATAATTTAATACCAGATTTGGATAATCATCAAAACCGGGCTTCTTATAAAATACTTTATACGAAAATAATGTAATAATATCCCGTCTTTCGATAATACGGGTTTTGTTGATTTATCGAAATGGTTATCGTACCGAAAATCTTGCGCCGGGCCGCGCACGGGTCAAACCGTAATCCGGATCGAAAAATTCAAAACACGGAAAATGTCCGAAATTACCAGATTAGGTTAGAAAGGAGTTTTCGGAAGAGTTTCGGGTTGTAAAAACGTAAAACTGGTTGAGGTTGGACAATTCCCAGCTTTATAAAATAATTTTGGTAATTATTCAGAAAATAATTAATAATTCATAAATCATTATAAAATCATGTAACAATCCAAAAATTACGAGAAAAAATCACAATTATCTATATTTTATTCTGGACATATAAAAATTAGAATACTCAAAGAATATCAGATATAAACATCCAAAACATCAACTCCAATTACCAGATAATTTACCAAAATTCACATAAAATTACATAAACAATTCCAAATAATAATAATAATAATAATATTTGAAAATATGGGATATTACAATCTACCCCCTTATAAGGATTCCGTCCTCGGAATTAGAAGAAGAAAGCACTAAGGGTTTTCTAACCAACTTCCTAATCTTGCATAAGTAACTTTTCTCAAAATTTCAAATTACATTGAAATTCCTTATACCACACAGTTATCACATGAGCTTCACTCCGCATTATTGTTCCATCCACAGCCTTTGATCAATTTCTCAATAAAATCACTTTTACTGATTGCGAGAAAGAAGAATAGAGAGAAAGATAAAGAGAAAGAAAAGAAAGAGAGAGATATATAGAGAGAGAAATAAAGAAACAGACCGACTTCGGTATACGCCACTGATATTTTAATCACATTGCAATCCACTGTTGCTGTTGGTAATCCCATCACATAGCCTTACTTTGACTCGACCAGGATAACTCAGCTTAACTTGATTGGCATACCTTCGAATGTTTGGGATGATAAAATCATGGAATTTCAAAAAGAAAAGAATTTGATACCATAACGGAACCAAAATCTGAATTTGAGAAAAATATTGTTGAAATAAAAGAATAACTGAGAGATCAATATGATCAAAAGAACTTGGTATTGCGTGTCCAAATTAAGACACTACTAAAGGTTGTTAACCTTCTTGTAGTCACAACACACACAAGTGATGGCGTCCCATCAACTCCTATCACACAGACAGGTATACCTTGTGTCCCCTATAGTTAGGGTTGTTCATCTTAGTCAGAATAAAAGAATATCAAAAGAATCCAAAATCAAATGAATAAAACTGGAAAGATTTCAAAGCTGATATTTTTGAAGGAAATGAAGTCCAGAGAATAAAATTTTTGGCACAAAATGAATAAACTGGTGTTAGGGATTATATCTTCTAACTGATATTTCTTTTTGAGAGAAGTCAAAAGAATTTATAGAAAAAGAAGGTATTGACAAAGTCTTAATATTTATCTCCAATTTGAACTCTCTAGTTGACTCGCTATCTGATTCTAGACGCTTCTTCATGTTCCAAGGATATCGATAATCTTCATCGTCGTCGAATCATAGTCTCAGAAGATTCCATAATAGAAGTTTGCAGCTTCCTGGAGTTCCATCCAGCTCAGCACAATCATCTCAAATGAATGCGTCTATCTTAACTTACTCGTTGGTACTATATCCAATAGTCCAACAGGAACTCGATATGAGCTCAATCGTTCTCACATAGCTATACACACTTCTACACACTCTCGTTTCTAGTTTACTATAACCTCAGCTCTAATACCAACCTGTAACGCCCCCAAATCCGGGGTCAGAGGATTTGGTCGTCACGATGAAACCTCAATTCAAATTAACCTGATTAATCAATAAACAAATGCCAGCGCCAAGTTAAAATTCACTAGAGGAATATGAGATACCGACATGTTAAATTTGACTAGAGAACTCTGAGATATCGACAAGTCAAGAAGCTACTAGAGAACTAAGAGTTATCGATAAGTCAAACTGAAGATGTGAAGACTAGAGATCTCGACAAGCCCAAAATTCTCTTATAGAGAACTGAAGACCTCTACAAGACAAACTAAATATAGAGTACTAGAGATCTCGATAAGACAATATACTTATCGAGATGTCAAGTGTTCTATAGACCTAAACTGGAGATCTCGAGTGTAACGCCCCCAAATCTGGGATCAGAGGATTTGGTCGTCATGATGAAACCTCAATTCAAATTAACCTGATTAATCAATAAACAAATGCCAGCGCCAAAATATTTATCATTTATGACCCCAAACTAATCCAAGATCTTTTAAGGTTACAGTTCTAGAAACAAGATATCCAAATTCCATAAATAATTTTTCACTTTCTTTTAAAACTCTTTTCAATAATTCTCAATTCAATACTAACCCACTAGTATAACTTCGAAAAGAAGTATACCAGGCCCAACTATAAAATAACACAATTATAATATAATATAATATAAACAACTTTACGCAAAAGAACTTACACTAGTTCGCAAACCTTGGAGCAACCACCTTCCAAAAGCTTCTTCTTTGCTTCCTCGAATTACGCAATTAAACAACGCAAGCTAGTCCTCACTGGAGGTTAAATTTAAAACAGGCAAGTATGAGCGGAAGAAATGCTCAGCAAGATCATTCTAGTGAATATAAGGTCATTTTGATATAAAACCGACATCTGCATTAGAGCAGAACATTTAAAATCATAATTGCCGAATCATAAAGTTTTAGTTGAGGAACCCCAGAATTGATTCCTTAATTGTATTTAAAATCGTTTTGATATTTTTGAGCGAAATGCTTTAGCAATACTTTGAATCTTGACGAGAACAACACTCGTAAGACAGTGTTTACGGAAATATCGTAAACAATAATAACAAGAAGCAATGATTATGGAATGAATCATAAACTTTACTCAAAACCGAACTCTTGATATTAATACTTATTTTGTTGTCATATCAAATTAGATATCAATATGAATTTTGATGCTCACAACATCCCATATGGAAGTCAACATCAATCATCTATACTAATACCACCTTTGATATTTAACAACAACGTAAGTATCAGCATAAATCAGAATCTGAATCAAAACCACTTTCCACCTTTTATCCGAAACAGATGCAGTTGATAAATCATTTATTCTATGATTATCAAAATAATAAAGAAATTTAGATATCAATTTAGATCGGAACCAATTATATTTCGTGTTGTTTCCGATGATCAGCGTGAAACAACACCGGTATGCCGCAGCCATACCGTAAGTATAGGTACTACCCGTATCCCGCATCCATACGGTACCTATAGGGCGCCAGAAAAGGCATAATAAACCTTGAAAGATATTACAGCTAGACCGATATCTCTATCACCTACGCTGTAACCAGTAACTAGTAACCATTTCAATCTTAAAAACCTTTTTATTGAAAAAGGAGCCGAATCAATCGACATCCTAAATAATTTTATTCCCCCATTCACTTGGGCAGGAATACTCGCAACAAAATCATCTTTCTCAAAATCCAAAACATTTATAAATCCAGTATTTTGATAAGTAAAATCACTTAGCTATTCTGAACATGAAATAGCAGAAGAATATTTGCATAAACAGAATCATTTAATTCCGCGATATGTAAAACATTTATTTATTCCGAACTGAGAATAGGGAAAGTAATACTTGCATAAGAAGATTTAAAATAAATATCACTTGAACGATAAGTGATGATATGGATACTTGCCTTTGGGGTTTTTAACAGTTAGTCACACTCGTAGAAATGCAATCCCTCATTCTGACATCTTATGGCATCACCCTCTTTTATTTCAACAATTTACTGATACGCCGCTCCTGCGATTGCTAGAAGCCAGATATCCAATATCATTCCATTTCATTCTTTCCAATGTCTAGTCCTAATCAACTCGAGCGATCCGTATCTATAATTAAAAGATACAACTTTAATCGTCTAAATAATAATTACTCGACAAACTGCGCGTCAAACCCTATCGTCTACCCATACGATAGCCCACACATAAAGAAGACAGCCAAACACAGGAATCTTGACCCACGTACACATGTAATTCACATAGCACATAAGCACATAACTCACGTATCACATAATTCATATCACACATGCCTCGGTTCGTCAAAAGGTTTGACTCGATATGCTTAAAACTGAAATTGACCAAAACCTGATGATTGATTCAGGAAGAAGATTTCGAGAGCTTCGTTTTGATATGCTGCACGCCCGAATCGGAGTTCGATAACGCCTTCGTTAGCGCGTTTGATTTTCAAGAACGTATCGATTTTAGGGTTTTTCTCTGTATTTACTATATTTTTACTGTTTGCAAATGAATAAACGAAATAAATGAAAAAAGAAATAGGCTATTTATATTTACGGAATATTGGTTCGTTCTGGATCATTTTGGATCGTTAAATTAGTTGCTTAGCCGCTAAGTAACTACAAAACGATCCAAAAATAGATTACTTAGCCGCTAAGTAACTATAAAAACGATACAATTTAATACCAGATTTGGATAATCATCAAAACCGGGCTTCTTATAAAATACTTTATACGAAAATAATGTAATAATATCCCGTCTTTCGATAATACGGGTTTTGTTGATTTATTGAAATGGTTATCGTACCGAAAATCTTGCGCTGGGCCGCGCACGGGTCAAACCGTAATCCGGATCAAAAAAGTCAAAACACGGAAAATGTCCGGAATTACCAGATTAGATTAGAAAGGAGTTTTTGGAAGAGTTTCGGGTTGTAAAAACGTAAAAACGGTTGAGGTTGGACGATTCCCGGCTTTATAAAATAATTTTGGTAATTATTCAGAAAATAATTAATAATTCATAAATCATTCTAAAATCATGTAACAATCCAAAAATTACCAGAAAATATCACAATTATCTATATTTTATTCTAGACATATAAAAATTAGAATACTCGAAGAATATCATATATAAACATCCAAAACATCAACTCCAATTACCAGATAATTCACCAAAATTCACATAAAATCACATAAACAATTCCAAATAATAATAATAATAATATTTGAAAATATAATTATTAAATCGAGGTACAATCTCAAAGTACAAATTTGCAGATCAGTTCAATATCCAAGATAAACAATCAACAAACAATCCAACAGCTGGATTGACAAGTCTACAAAAAGCAGCTTGAAGAATGTGCAAGATCAATGGTAAAGATTAACTGACAGAGAAAGATTAAAATGAACACGTGATGCTAAAGATATGCTAAGCCAGAAATGGAAGATCTACTTTTCTATAAATAGAAATGACAAGTGACAGTTTAAAAAAACTAATAGCATGTCTTATTACACACTGTGTAAACCAGCAGTTAACTAAGTTATAAAGTTAACACTGGTCCTTAGTCAGTGGTAACAATTTGGATCAAGTTTCTTGTAACACTCTCAAGTAGAAGCTAAGCTCTTTAACATCAAAGAGCCTAGAAATTTTGTAGCAAAACAATCTTAATTTTAATATAAAATAAAGTGAGTTTTGAAGATCTGTGTTCTTTATTTTTCTGCAAGCTTAAATTCTACATGAACACATTTCACTACAAAAATTAATTTACTTTGTTCAACCATAAACATTCAAGAAAATCTCAAAAATAGTAAAACACATTCACCCCCTCTGTGTGTTATTCATTTCCTAACAAGAATGATGCATTAGAAATCTCTATGTAAATAACAATGCTTATCCAATCCCTAGATTTTTCCATGCAAATTCAAATGTTACTTATGATGTACTAACCTCAGGACCCTCAAGACAAAAGGATACCTATGTATTTAATTGATCTATTTTGTAGGTATGCCTTACTGCTAAGCAAGACTTGTGGTAACCTTGATAGTGGATATTCGAGACATATGACCGGTAATATGTCACTCTTGAACAACAATAAAAAGGTCACTGCTGGAATTATCACGTTCGGAGATAGTAGTAAAGGCATCATTATTGGTATCAGTGACATCGGGAACGAGCACTTCAAGATATCCGACGTACAACTAGTCACAGGACTAAAGTATACCTTCTATCAATAAGTCAACTTTGCGATAATGGAAATTAGGTAATTTTCTACCCTACTCATTGTTCTATTCTTAACAAAATGGAAAATTAGTCCTTACTTTTCCTCGAGACAAAAATGTCTATATATGTGACATGAGTAAGCATATTAATATGTTGCCTAGTGAAGATACAATTATTTAAGGGGGTTTGGATACAATTGTATAAATGTTTCGAACAAGTAATAAAATATAACAGCCTTTTATATTTCTGATAAAAACTGTTACAAAATCCTCTTAAGAAATATTGATGTTCTTGAGAGCTGCTAGGTTGAATGATACTCGAGATCAATACACTAAGTGATGACCTAAACCGTGTTTATATACTACACAGCTACAACAAATCAATCTAAGATATGCATTATCAAAAGCTAACTGAAAATGATATATATATATATTAAACTGAATAGATAAAGTCCTATAACTCAGACGTAAAGGATATCTGCTCCACATTATAAGGAATAGAACAAATCCTCTAATGCTGACTGTCTTCAAATACTGATGACATCCAAATGCTGATGACATGCCAAATCCTGATGATACATCATATCCTGATGACACCCGAACAGCCAGATCCTGAGCTTAATCTGATCATTGAGAAATTCAATATGTAACAATCTCCCCCAATTTATGCTTAATGCAATGAAGCATAAATTCCATTCTCAATGATGCCAAAACCAATCTACAAAATGTACAAGGAGTAAAGCTTACTTCAGTATCTTCAGACAACTGACATTTATTCCCAGATAGTTTTTCAATCTTTCTTCCTCCTTGTTTCATAGAAGTTTAACAAGCTTTTTCTTCAACTCTCTCTTCTCTTCAGTGTCTTCTCCAAGCTGATAAATGACTGATCTCAACTTAGAAATTGATCTTTTGCTTATCTCAAGATCACCAATCAACATGTAGCTTAAACTGACATCTTCATGATCAGGACTGAAGGATAACTGAGGACTGTTGAGAAAAACTTATAGTACTGCAGCTCCCTTTTTCATCTGCATTTCTTGACCAGTATAAGTTCTGTACTCAGGAACATAATCACCATTGTATTTATCATCTTTTGTCATGACTCTTCTTCTGATGACTTCAAGTATCATAGAAGACCAGTTTCTGGTGACACTATTCTCAACTCTAAGAAGATAGTGAATGTATTTCAATTCTGTCACAGTCTTTATTAAGAATTCCTGCAATGTAAAGCTCTTTACTTTACCATCCCTGAAAAAGTACAGAATCTCTTCTCTGACATCATTATCATTTATCTTTCTATGAACAATCTTCACAACTTTAACTTTCTCAAGATGTGAAGGAGAAACTTTTTCACCAAGACCCTCTATCAGAGTATTTGTATCCAGCAGTTCAGATCTTACAATCTCCATGTCAGAATGACCAATCCCTCCTCTGGTTCGAGATTTGAAAAGTTTCAATTTTTCATTGTATTCCACCCAAGAAAGTTTCTTGATGGACTTATCAACACCTTTCTGTTCTGGAATAGAATCTCTTAACCCTGCTGACACAAATTCAACATGCTTGAACCCTTTAGGATAGTCAAATATATAAATATCTTTCCATCTTCTATCCTTCTTGCTGAGAGGAGCATAACTTGTAGACAGATCTTTAATCTTCCCTTTTGTTTTATGCAATAGCTCTTTCTTTGATTTTAAGACTCCCTGCAAATATTCTTTGCATGCTTGATCAGCTATCCTCCTATCAACCTTTTCTTTTTCATCAACCTTTAAAGTATGATGAGTGACTACTGGAGTAAGGGATGAATCATTTAATACTTCGATCACCTTTTCATCAGAGTCAAAATCAGTTATCAGGTTCATAGAATCAGGATCTGCTTTTACTTCAGGATTTGTGTCTGCATCAGGAGTTACATTCTGATTTGCTCTATCAGCATGATCAATGTCAGTGGCTGATCTTTTCTTCCTTGGTATAATCAACTCTTCTGGCTTCTGAACTTCTTCATTTTCTTCATGACCTTCATGTCCTTGTACAGGAATGTAACACCCCCAAATCCGGGGTCGGGGATCCGGGTTGTCACGAGTTCCATTTCCCTTAATAACACCCAATCTTAATAATTAATCAACTACTCTGTACTGTGACCCCACAATAAACACACACACCACACGTTATAGTCTCAGAGATGAACATCCAAAAATAATCACAAGTCATTTTATTCCACAATTATCTGCCGATACACCTTAAAAGGTTTTCTGAATAAATTTACATTTTTTTTGCCATTATTACAATTCATAAGTATACATAAATCTGGTACATCAAAAGTTGAAGCCTAGTCTATTGGTAGTTCCCACCTTAGCTACAGCGACTTCAATGCCTATAGGAAGCTGCAGAACATTTCCTATCCGCTCGCGAATTGGGAGCTTGGTCCTGTTCATCTTGTCTATCTGATGTTGTGTGATGAAAGAAGAAAGTAAGGGTGAGCAACAAGCCCACCAAAATAATATGTATAATAATTTACAATATATGAGCCTTCTCATAGTACTCATGAAAGTCTTGGTCAAAAGAAATGAACCAAGTTTGATATCTTAATGCGATGAAGTCGCAAAATATTCAGTATATATACATATATACTTTTCAAAATCTTGGAAGTCCTCTTCCATGCATAATATACACAGAGTTCCAGTGTATAACTGTATAAAAATATCGTTGCAAGGTGATCTCATATATCTAACCTTGTCTCAACGTTTTTCTGAAAATCTTTGTCATGCATAAGATAATCATTTACTAGATATAAGTTTAAAAGATGAAGTTACAAGATACTCCAATATACTTATATCTTTTCCAAATACTACTTGAACTACCACCGTTCAAGTTATAATTAGTTTCAAAAGTTCATCACGTAGATGAGACTACAAGACCAGATTTGAATAGATTAAATCTTTAAAATATCATCAAAATAAAATGAAGTTACGAGATACTTCATTTGATGCAAACATCATTTTGAAAACTTGACCCTGCCAACACTCAACAATCGCCCAACCGTAGCATTTCTATCGAAGTGCTCTGGGTAGTGTTGCAGAAATATCCAATTGGATGATGAACTCATTACGGGAGTTTGCCGCGCCAGGAAGACCACTTACGATGATCAGTCGTAGTAGTGCAACCCCACCATTTTCTACATGTAGAGGAGAACCTGTCGGATTTACTTGTCAACCGAACACTGAACTCCTAAGGAATGGACCGCCTTAGCGGAACTTCCAGGCCATTTGGGCCAATATAATAAGGCTGGGCCGGCGCCACTCGACCACTTACGCCACTCCTAGTTCAGATGAAATCCATGACTCTGTAACGTAAAGCTCGTTCCCCCTTTCCCCAAGTAGAAACTTGTTGATACGGCTCCACCAAGAAGTCGTATCTAGTTGGAAAGGAGAACTCACCGATATTTCCCAGGCAATGCCTGTTAATGGATTAACTTGTTCCAAGAATTTTACTTCCCGAGTGTTGGGTAAGTAATCGATTCATTTAACAAAACAGCAACCTTGTTGCTAATATAAAACACACCACAGAGCCGGATCCCTCAGGTTTTGAGCGAGTATTTAAATCCCCTTCGAAAGGAGGATCTTAAATATAAAAATGAGTTTTGAGATCCGCTCTAACTTTTAAAAATTATTTTGAAGACTCGCAAAACATTTTTAAGAATGTTTGGAGTGATGCTGATTTAACAAAATAAATCAGTCCCAATATATTAGAAAATATCTGAATATTATTATTTAAATAATATTTCCATAAAGAATAATCTTTATAAAAATAATTGAAGTAAAAGTTTTGAAACTTATACTTGAAATGAATATTAAATATCCAAAGATATACCTATACGAAAGTACTATCTTTATTTGAATAATCAAAAGTGAGTTTGATTATCGACACCTTATTCTTTAATAAAATAAAGAATATATCTCAGCAAATAATCGGAGTCATAGATCCTCAAATGAATTTTCAAATAATATTCAATAAATAAAATAAGCTGAGTCATAAGCCCTCGAATGAATATTCGAAATAATATTCAATAAATAAATAAGCTGAGTCATAAGCCCTCGAATGAATATTCAAAATAATATTCATTAAATAATAAGCTGAGTCATAATACCTCGAATGAATATTATAAATAATATTCATTAAATAAAATAAAGGAGTCATACATCCTCAAATAAATATCCAAGTAATATTCAATAAATAATATAAAGGAGTCATAATTCCTCGAATGAATATTCAAGATAATATTCATTAATAAAATAAAGTTATCGAATAAACCTTATTCGATTAATAGTTTTGAAAACTATAACCATATATATATATAAATATATATATATATATATATATATATATAAAATCTACTCGGGATCCTCGACTCCCGGTTTTAGAAAATGTTTTCACCTTTGGGTCCCTATACTTAGGGTATATGCAAATTACCGCTATTCTCTAGCATAGGTATTATCAACTGAACCAACAGATATATATGGCAAGAATATGAAACAGGCATGCATATATATACCATATCAGCATGCTTCAATATATCGTAAAATTTGCTAATTAACCAACATGCATCTATCACAAGATAATGCATATACATATACATCACAACAACAGTATAACGGGTAGAAAACTTGCCTGAGCGACTGGGGGTGATAAAAGGCTCGGGACGAGTCTGGTAACCTATAAACAACAAGAAAGTTGGAATTAAACCAAAGTCACTTGTAAATCTATACTCTAACTACCTTAGACTCTAACGCTCGCTTTGCGCTTACTGATTCTCTTAAGTCACTCGAGAACCCTCGGCTCCACCATTTTTTATAATTTAACCATTACAAGTTTTAAGGCGATTCCTTCGCGAGTGTCTTACCAACTGCCTGACACTCTTACCATAATTGTTTCATACACTAATTAACCCTTTTTGGTCTTTAACCTATGTTTCAAAGTAAGGCGAGGGGAAAAGTTTCGTTCGCGAAACGCCGTTACTTAAAACGGTCGTTTCTCCTAAACCGTACATCGAAATCAAATGAACTACATATCAAAATGAAGCTCGTAACATGAACTATCTAAACATGGAAATGGTCATAATCTAGCAGGGAGTTCTCGGGTCCAAATGTTATGAACAAAAGCAGTCTAAAGTAAATCGGACATTACGACGGCTATGTTTACGCGATAATCTCCATACCACATCAGTCCATAATCTCCAAGGTTTTCAACTCAAACAACCACAATCAAGACCTATGAACTATAATCAAGCTTCAATTACCAAAACACTTCCAAATCAAACCAAACTACTAATAATCACAATCCATGCTTCTCATTTCACAAAACCAACCATTAAACTTACTAAAAAATAAAGTAAAGGCTAGGGTTTGAAGTTTATACCTTCCTTGGGAGGTGTTATGTTGCTAGGAAGCCTCAAAGAAATCAAGAACACAAAGTTAGGCTTTGAAGTTTCTAAAAGTCCGATTTAAAGAACTGTAAAAATGAGGGTCTGACCATGATTATTTGGACGAGACTTGTGAACAAGAGTTGTAGGCCATCTCAATACCTTTCCAATGAGCTATAGAACACAATATTTGAGTGAGAAATGAAGGAGATACAGCAGTTTTAGTGTGCTGGTTCTGTTTTGGCCGAGAGCAATGGAAATGGGGGAGGAAATGCTTTTGCTTTCTTGTGTTGGTGGAATAATGTGGTGGATAATAATGGGTTCTCTTGATATTTTGCTAGGTTAATAATAAACAAAGGAGTTAGTGGAAGATGAACTCACCATTTGCCATGTGTTGGTGATTTGTGGTGAGATGAGATCATCCCTAGTTAACTATATAATTAACTAGCCATTCCTTCCTAACTATCACTTGGTTTCTTGTTTGATCAACCATCCACTTGCCTTTGCCCTTGCAAAGGTATTTACAAGAGTCGTTATTCATTTCTTTGTCCGGTTATCCCTCAATCTCGTTGATCGTTTGGTTAAATACCTTAATGGTTTTATTGATAAAATCTTCTTGGTATTTTTAATACCTAAATTAATTCTCCTTTATAATCCTTGAATTTAAAATCCTTCATCTTAATATTAATTCCTTAAATCCCTTAATGTCTGGTGGAAATCTCGGGGAAAAATAAAAGTGCTCGTTTTCAAAATCCGACAGCTTTTACATACACTTATTTTCTTTGTGGAATACTAATACGATCTTAGAATTTCCATAACAGTACTCCTATATATCGTGGTCTGATAATTTTTCTTAATCAGCATTGTCAGCAAAAGTTACTATTCATCCGGGTTTCAAAAATCTCCAAAAATTGGGGTTATTACAGTCTCCCCTCCTTAAAAGGATTCCATCCCGGAATCAGATAGAAAACAGTTGGGGATGCTTTTCTAGCATTGTGCCTTCTAACTCTCTAGTCAATTTTCCACATTATGGTTCTACCACCAAACTCTGACTAGTTTGATAACCCTTCTCCTAAGCACTTGTCCCTTTTCGATCTATAACCCTTCCTGGTTGCTCCATATAGGTTACGTCTGGTTGCATGTCTATGCGCTCATATGCCCCTATTTATCTGGCATCCGAATTACATTTTCTTAACATTGATACGTGGAACACGTTATGAACTTGCTACATATTCGGGGGTAGGGCTAGCTCATATGCTATCTTCCCAATATGTCTTCATATATCCAAGGGTCCAACAATTCGTGGACTTAGCTTCCCTTTCTTTCCGAACCTCATCCTTCCTTTCCAAGGGAATACCTATAACAACACTAGGTCCCCCACTTCCTATTCCTTGTCCTTTCGTGTCAAATCACATACTTCGTGTTCCCATCTTGGGCTACTAACAGCCGTCCTCTGATTAAAATCTATTATATCCTTGATCCTTTGGACTACTGCGGGTCCGAGCATCTTGCGCTCTACAACTTCATCCTAACATAAGGGAGATCGACATTGTCTTCCCTCAAGGATCTCATAAGGTGATATCTCAATACTGACATATGATCTATTATCGTAAGAAAACTCAATCCGTGTTAAGTGATCATTCCAAATTCTTTCAAGTCTATTGCACAGACTCTCATTATAGCTTTTAACATTAGAGCTTTTGCTTCTCAATACCCATTCTTTTCCAGTTCGTAATCGCTACTACCTTCCGTTCCTAATATTATACTGGTTATACTTTTGCTCGTTAGCGTTCTATAACCTTTTAATAACCATGCCAACCTTAGTATCACGAATGTGTTTCCATTCCGAATACTACCACAACTTTATTACTCCTTTTTCAGCTGTTTCTATTTTCGAAAGCTTAATCCTTCATATAGAAGTAAAAGAATTTATTGAGAGATCACTATGATCATGAACACTTGTTATATCACATAGTTAGTACAGAAGGTGGCCAGCCTTTAGTACTTGACAAGCAATTAAACAATAGATGGTATCCTACTAGGCTTCTATCACACAGATAGATAGTCATTCGGCAATACCTCCCCTTTCTGGAAGGGTTGTTCTTCTCAGCTTACATGAAATGAAAAGAAGAGAAAATAACGAATTGAAGAGAATTGTATATATGAAAAAATATACTGCCACAAAATATCTGGCTTGGAACCTACCTCTGAACTATAGAGGTTTGTCATAGGAGAACAAAACATATATGTATTTATATCAACATCAAGTATTATAGCATCGCATTTCACATGCCTAAATATTTTCGCCATTCCGTCCATCATTCTATGGACCCATGCTCTTCCTCGAGCTTATACACAATCACCTTTGAAACTCCCTCGATATCGAAAATCGAATCTGGGACCTCATTCTAGACCTCATCGTTACTAGAATCCATTTCTATACCGCAACCTTCTTCGTATGGGTAATACTACTCTTTATCGATAAGAAGGAATAAATATATCATAGGTAGATAATCAACTTAATTAGTCTATCAATGATAACTTATACACCACCACGACCCGATTAGTGGTACTTACTCTCAACATCCATTCCAATACAACTCTCACGGTTGTAAGTAATCAGCTCATTACTCTCAGAATCATTCCTGCATTACTATGGCCCACCGTTGACCTACTGTAGTCATTCATTTTCCATGAAGTTTTAATAGCTAACCATACGGAGTCCATTCATATCATATCGAATTCTTCTAAGGAGGTAACATGATCACCGTTCTTGATTCATGAAGAACACTCCTGATCCTGACGTACATTCATGACGTGAAGCAGATAAAATTACAGAAGAGTTTCAATGAAAGCAATGATAGCAGGTTAATACCATTCTTAATCATATGACTTCAATAGAAGACTTAACTCAAAGGTTTGTTTAGTCCTTTTTTTTTGAAACATGGTCCAGGCTCATTATCAAGATAGTATCTCCTGAGATAGATAGCCCGCTCATGGCGATTACACGAATTAAACCTTTACCAACTACTATTACGGTTGGGTATTGCACAGTCATCAAAAGGAATGTCAATCTTCCAAACCATAATACAACCTTCATAGCATTAACCATCATCACTGTATTCCTTTGGCACAAGCGCCTATAATTATCCTCTTACCTTTAAAGTGTCAGCCACCTCTTTGGCCTTTCCTGATAGTAAAATTTCCTTACAGTCAATGTCATTTTAACCACCTCCAAATAAATTTTCTACCTTATTTCAATCACAGCTTATGTGAAAATGCTTTTCTTTAATATCTGATGAGTAAATAAAAAAAAAATATCACCATTTTTCCATAAGTTATTGCTTCAATCTTTAGAGGTTAATCACTGTCACGACTGACTCTCAATCATACTTAGAACATCTTTTATCTTAGGTCCTAATTGCCCTGAACAATTTCAACCTTTACTGGTTCGATCCATACTTTCTCGTGGTTTAACACGTGCCCCACTTGGCATCATTATAATTATGTCATATTTCCTTTATCAACATTTTTATTCTTGAGAATTTCGAATATTTCCTTTCTCCTTGTAAAACCTCTAAGGTTATCCTTCAATCATTCCTCCTGTATTCCCTATATACAGGACATATCAAAATACCATTTACTAATACTAGAACCATTGTCTATATACTTCTGAAAAATTTCTCCACTGATCCTTAAAGGTTATTATTACCTTAATCCTTTCCAATTCATACTGTCAAAACTCATACTATCCCTATTAAGGGTGAAATGCCAACCTTTATGCATTCCCCTAGGATTCGTTTTAAGTTACCGATATTCTATCCTTAATTCCACCTTTAAAAAGGTACAAGCATCCTTCCAAGGATAAATAAAGTCTTATATCCCTGATAAGGGTATCTTATTCAATCATTTCCACCTCGGTAGTCTATACCGAATTTCACAATAGCATCCTTATTCAAGTTAAGGTCAATCCACATGGCCTCCAAAAGATAAAAATGGTTATCCACTTTTCTATCCTGATTTGGTAATGATCACATGGATGATCTGGAAGATATTGGTCGTGTTCAACGTGAACTTCTTCTTAATAAATCCTTATTTACTTTTGTTGTTTATCTCAACAGTCATCTCAATGTTGGGATATCTTTCATACCTGGCGTCTCCCTTCCTGGGTATCAAGCCACCGGTCTTACACTTCACATTCTTGAAGGTCACTTCCTTCATCCAATTTTCCTAATTTCTTACTTCCTTGTCTCCTCAGTCTATCCACGTCTCAATATTTATCCTTCGAACTATCTCAAGGTTTCCTCAAATCCTCCCAACTTACAGGGGATAAAATATATTTATCTCTTATGCCTTCAACCATCAATTTAACTCATGGTGAATCACCCTCATCCTGAAGATTACATACTTTTCTATTTCTATTGCTACGAGTCTTTAGGGTTTCCTCATACCCAACTTCCTTATCATTCCTCAAACTCTATTGCCTTTATATTCCTTTCCACTTTAGTTTCTTTTTATTTTCCTTTCTCTTATCATTATTTCATGAACCAACACAACATAAGCATTGATTTCAAATATCCCGTCATTCTGGATTCGTGTCCTCAGAACGAATCTTGATAACTTTTACAACTTAGATTCATAATTCATCATACTCATCCGCTTTTATTCTAGCTCCAAAGCTTTTACACTACCTCCATAACCTTGGGAAGTACTTTCCCGAAAATAATTGTCTGAACTTAAATCAGTTTATTATAATCTCTTGCTCCGTGCCTTCCTTGGCCTTTCACCAGCGGGTGGCCTCTCTCTTAGGAGGGTAAGTGACAAAAATAGTCTTTTGTGATTCGTCAATCATTTAGAATCTCAAATGATTCATGTATTTCCTTTAGCCAGGCTCTTGCCTCGACTGGGTCAGCTTGTTCCTTGGAACTCTGAGAGCTTAGCGACTTAAAGGTCCTGAAGAATTTCTCACCGCATTGTTTCCTCAGGGTGGTGGTTGGGGATAATAGTCTAAGTTCTGTCTAGACTGGTCCATAAATTGTCGTATAGGAGTACCATCTCGGGTCTCCTTTCCTTACTCGACTTTCTGTTTCCTTAGTATGAAATGTTTCAACCTTCTCCCATAATCGGGGTTATCTTATACATTAAAAACCTTGTTTTCCACTCTATTATGTTATGGGTTCTTTCTTTCTTGATGGCAACTTCCCTGACTATCACATTCAGGGTTTGCCCTAAATCTTATTCCTCAAACTATGGCTCTCATCTATGTTATCATCCTTAAGCTCTTGAACTTTTGGAACCCAATTTCTGTAGGAACACCTCACTATCCCCTTATCATCTTTCTCGGTGTGGATCTCTTCTCCAGTCATTGACTCTCTGCCTTCATTCATCACTTTTTCTGGCACAATATGTTCTTTTCCAAAAATTCGGTCTGTATTGCAATCTCAAACAGCTTTTCGGTACCGGCTCCGGTTACCTTCACTTCTATTTCTATTTTCTCAAAATCTCTTATAAACTATCCCAAAGACATTATCATCTTGGGTCTCTCCTTTTTACTAAGGGCATCAGCCACCACATTGGCTTTCCCCGAATGATAAAGAATCTCCCAATCATAATTCTTGATTAGCTCTAACCGCCTCCTCTGGCGTATGTTGAGCTCTTTCTACATAAAAATGTACTAGAGCTCCTATGGTTTGTGTAAATCTTGCACTTCTCTCCATACAAGTAGTGCCTCCAATCTTTAGGGAAAAACTATTGCCACGAGCCCAAGCTCATGGGTGGGGATATCGAATTTTATATTCCCTTAATTGTCTTGACGCGTACGCGATTACCTTGCTGTGCTGTATATGAAGCACCCTAATTCCTTATGCGAAGCATCACTACACATAACAAAATCTCATTTTCCATCCGGCAACGCCAACATAGGGAACGTCACCAACCTTTGCTTCGGTTCTTAAAAGTTGTTCTCGCATTTCTCTGTCCATTCGAACTTCTCAGTCTTACGAGTAAGCCGCGTTAAAGGGGCTACTATCTTTACAAACTTGAACGAACCTCCGGTAGTGACCGGCCAATCCTACCTCTGGTAGTTTCCCTAACCATGGTCATCAATTCCTCAGTGGTCCTTTATTCATTCTTGTCAGGATCCTCCACGGGATCCTCCTCAGCAACAATCCCTTCTAGGACAACATCCTCAACCGCTACATCCTCAATATGAACATCATCCGGTCCTGCGTTAGGACGCTCTATCGGATCCACAATCCGATCTCCAATTAGTAATAAAACATCATCGCGTTGTTGCTCCTCAACCTCAGGGTTCGGAGTCCCGCTACCATATACGATAACGAACTACTCTTCTATCACGATATTTATAAGGGTTCCCATAAGGGTTTTAACTGTCAGTACTACGTTAGGTAGCCCGACTATGAACTTGTCAAGAGTTCTTATTATCTTAGTTATTATCTTAACGTCACATCATCTCTGAGGTTTATAACGCTTAGCTCTGATACCACTTCTGTAACACCCCCAAATCCGGGGTCGGGGATCCGGGTTGTCACGAGTTCCATTTCCCTTAATAACACCCAATCTTAATAATTAATCAACTACTCTGTACTGTGACCCCACAATAAACACACACACCACACGTTATAGTCTCAGAGATGAACATCCAAAAATAATCACAAGTCATTTTATTCCACAATTATCTGCCAATACACCTTAAAAGGTTTTCTGAATAAATTTACATTTTTTTGCCATTATTACAATTCATAAGTATACATAAATCTGGTACATCAAAAGTTGAAGCCTAGTCTATTGGTAGTTCCCACCTTAGCTACAACGACTTCAATGCCTATAGGAAGCTGCAGAACGTTTCCTATCCGCTCGCGAATTGGGAGCTTGGTCCTGTTCATCTTGTCTATCTGATGTTGTGTGATGAAAGAAGAAAGCAAGGGTGAGCAGCAAGCCCACCAAAATAATATGTATAATAATTTACAATATACGAGCCTTCTCATAGTACTCATGAAAGTCTTGGTCAAAAGAAATGAACCAAGTTTGATATCTTAATGCGATGAAGTCGCAAAATATTCAGTATATATACATATATACTTTTCAAAATCTTGGAAGTCCTCTTCCATGCATAATATACACAGAGTTCCAGTGTATAATTGTATAAAAATATCGTTGCAAGGTGATCTCATATATCTAACCTTGTCTCAACATTTTTCTGAAAATCTTTGTCATGCATAAGATAATCATTTACTAGATATAAGTTTAAAAGATGAAGTTACAAGATACTCCAATATACTTATATCTTTTCCAAATACTACTTGAACTACCACCGTTTAAGTTATAATTAGTTTCAAAAGTTCATCACGTAGATGAGACTACAAGACCAGATTTGAATAGATTAAATCTTTAAAATATCATCAAAATAAAATGAAGTTACGAGATACTTCATTTGATGCAAACATCATTTTGAAAACTTGACCCTGCCAACACTCAACAATCGCCCAACCGTAGCATTTCTATCGAAGTGCTCTGGGTAGTGTTGCAGAAATATCCAATTGGATGATGAACTCATTACGGGAGTTTGCCGCGCCAGGAAGACCACTTACGATGATCAGTCGTAGTAGTGCAACCCCACCATTTTCTACATGTAGAGGAGAACCTGTCGGATTTACTTGTCAACCAAACACTGAACTCCTAAGGAATGGACCGCCTTAGCGGAACTTCCAGGCCATTTGGGGCAATATAATAAGGCTGGGCCGGCGCCACTCGACCACTTACGCCACTCCTAGTTCAGATGAAATCCATGACTCTGTAACGTAAAGCTCGTTCCCCCTTTCCCCAAGTAGAAACTTGTTGATACGGCTCCACCAAGAAGTCGTATCTAGTTGGAAAGGAGAACTCACCGATATTTCCCAGGCGATGCCTGTTAATGGATTAACTTGTTCCAAGAATTTTACTTCCCGAGTGTTGGGTAAGTAATCGATTCATTTAACAAAACAGCAACCTTGTTGCGAATATAAAACACACCACAGAGCCAGATCCCTCAGGTTTTGAGCGAGTATTTAAATCCCCTTCGAAAGGAGGATCTTAAATATAAAAATAAGTTTTGATATCCGCTTTAACTTTTAAAAATCATTTTGAAGACTCGCAAAATATTTTTAAGAATGTTTGGAGTGATGCTGATTTAACAAAATAAATCAGTCCCAATATATTAGAAAATATCTGAATATTATTATTTAAATAATATTTCCATAAAGAATAATCTTTATAAAAATAATTGAAGTAGAAGTTTTGAAACTTATACTTGAAATGAATATTAAATATTCAAAGATATACCTATACGAAAGTACTATCTTTATTTGAATAATCAAAAGTGAGTTTGATTATCGACACCTTATTCTTTAATAAAATAAAGAATATATCTCAGCAAATAATCGGAGTCATAGATCCTCAAATGAATTTTCAAATAATATTCAATAAATAAAATAAGCTGAGTCATAAGCCCTCGAATGAATATTCGAAATAATATTCAATAAATAAATAAGCTGAGTCATAAGCCCTCGAATGAATATTCGAAATAATATTCATTAAATAATAAGCTGAGTCATAATACCTCGAATGAATATTATAAATTATATTCATTAAATAAAATAAAGGAGTCATACATCCTCAAATGAATATCCAAGTAATATTCAATAAATAATATAAAGGAGTCATAAGTCCTCGAATGAATATTCAAGATAATATTCATTAATAAAATAAAGTTATCGAATAAACCTTATTCGATTAATAGTTTTGAAAACTATAACCATATATATATATATATATAAATATATATATATATATATATAAAATCTACTCGGGATCCTCGACTCCCGGTTTTAGAAAATGTTTTCACCTTTGGGTCCCTATACTTAGGGTATATGCAAATTACCGCTATTCTCTAGCATAGGTATTATCAACTGAACCAACAGATATATATGGCAAGAATATGAAACAGGCATGCATATATATACCATATCAGCATGCTTCAATATATCGCAAAATTTGCTAATTAACCAACATGCATCTATCACAAGATAATGCATATACATATATACATCACAACAACAGTATAACGGGTAGAAAACTTGCCTGAGCGACTGGGGGTGATAAAAGGCTCGGGACGAGTCTGGTAACCTATAAACAACAAGAAAGTTGGAATTAAACCAAAGTCACTTGTAAATCTATACTCTAACTACCTTAGACTCTAACGCTCGCTTTGCGCTTACTGATTCTCTTAAGTCACTCGAGAACCCTCGGCTCCACCATTTTTTATAATTTAACCATTACAAGTTTTAAGGCGATTCCTTCGCGAGTGTCTTACCAACTGCCTGACACTCTTACCATAATTGTTTCATATACTAATTAACCCTTTTTGGTCTTTAACCTATGTTTCAAAGTAAGGCGAGGGGAAAAGTTTCGTTCGCGAAACGCCGTTACTTAAAACGGTCGTTTCTCCTAAACCGTACATCGGAATCAAATGAACTACATATCAAAACGAAGCTCGTAACATGAACTATCTAAACATGGAAATGGTCATAATCTAGCAGGGAGTTCTCGGGTCCAAATGTTATGAACAAAAGCAGTCTAAAGTAAATCGGACATTACGACGGCTATGTTTACGCGATAATCTCCATACCACATCAGTCCATAATCTCCAAGGTTTTCAACTCAAACAACCACAATCAAGACCTATGAACTATAATCAAGCTTCAATTACCAAAACACTTCCAAATCAAACCAAACTACTAATAATCACAATCCATGCTTCTCATTTCACAAAACCAACCATTAAACTTACTAACAAATAAAGTAAAGGCTAGGGTTTGAAGTTTATACCTTCCTTGGGAGGTGTTATGTTGCTAGGAAGCCTCAAAGAAATCAAGAACACAAAGTTAGACTTTAAAGTTTCTAAAAGTCCGATTTAAAGAACTGTAAAAATGAGGGTCTTACCATGATTATTTGGACGAGACTTGTGAACAAGAGTTGTAGGCCATCTCAATACCTTTCTAATGAGCTATAGAACACAATATTTGAGTGAGAAATGAAGGAGATACAGCAGTTTTAGTGTGCTGGTTCTGTTTTGGCCGAGAGCAATGGAAATGGGGGAGGAAATGCTTTTGCTTTCTTGTGTTGGTGGAATAATGTGGTGGATAATGATGGGTTCTCTTGATATTTTGCTAGGTTAATAATAAACAAAGGAGTTAGTGGAAGATGATCTCACCATTTGCCATGTGTTGGTGATTTGTGGTGAGATGAGATCATCCCTAGTTAACTATATAATTAACTAGCCATTCCTTCCTAACTATCACTTGGTTTCTTGTTTGATCAACCATCCACTTGCCTTTGCCCTTGCAAAGGTATTTACAAGAGTCGTTATTCATTTCTTTGTCCGGTTATCACTCAATCTTGTTGATTGTTTGGTTAAATACCTTAATGGTTTTATTGATAAAATCTTCTTGGTATTTTTAATACCTAAATTAATTCTCCTTTATAATCCTTAAATTTAAAATCCTTCATCTTAATATTAATTCCTTAAATCCCTTAATGTCCGGTGGAAATCTCGGGGAAAAATAAAAGTGCTCGTTTTCAAAATCCGACTGCTTTTACATACACTTATTTTCTTTATGGAATACTAATACGATCTTAGAATTTCCATAACAGTACTCCTATATATCGTGGTCTCATAATTTTTCTTAATCAGCATTGTCAGCAAAAGTTACTATTCATCCGGGTTTCAAAAATCTCCAAAAATTGGGGTTATTACAAGGAACATACCCTTCTCTGGATAGAAAATTCAGAAAAGTAGAGTTGAATACAGTCACTTGACTTGATTTAGAAGTTCTTCCTCCTCTTCCTTTTCCTCTTCCTCTTGACCTTGCAGATCTACCACCTCTTTTTCCTCTTCCCTTAGAAGTGTTAGCTTCAGCTTCAATTTGAGCCAAAAGCTCCTTTTGTTGCATAACTGCTTCTTCAGGTGTTAGATCAAGAAATTCTTCAGTTATATACCCAAGAGCACTCCTAGCATTCTTTTGCTCAAACTTCTTGTCTTTATAATATAAGACAATCTCTTCACCTGTTTCCTTATGCCTATAAGGAAAGAAAAACCCTTTAGTATCTGCTAAATTAGAGATTGTAATGTCATCATCCTCAGGAGCACCAACAATAGTCTTGTGCTTGGCTTTATAAGCACCAATAGACTTCCTTTGTCCTGAAGAATCATTCTTCTTGGAATGTTGAGTTTGTTAAGCAGTGAAAGCAATTTGAACATCTGTAACTGGATAATTCTTATCACCATCATCATCAATATCTTTATCTTTTATCTGGATAGAATCTGGTGTACATTTTGTAGCAACTATCTTCTCCCCCTTTTTGGCATCAGTATTTGAAAGAAGAGAAAACAGAGCATCCAGTTTGTCACTTATAGAAGAAACCTTATCTTCTAAGGAGGAAAGTCTAGAGGCCATGCTGTCTTGAGATTAACAACTTCTATGATGGCATTTTTCATACTTTTGATTTCAGCTGAGTTAGGTGTGTGAAGCAAAAATCCATCAATTTTCTCCTTGACACAAGCTTGAGACTTCTTCATTTCATCAAGATCAGAGTGAATTCCTTTAATAGAAATAGTGGAGGCCTTAAGATGCAACTTCAGATCAGGAGTTTGAATTTCATCATAGGCACGATGAATATGTTGCAGGCCAACAACAGATGAGATAGAAGTATTTACAAGTCTTCATTTATAATCCCATTCTGTCTGTCTAAAGTGCTCAACATCAGGATTGTAATAAGAAGGATTTTCATTGAAGTACGAAGAAGAACCAAAATTGGACTTCTTAGATGCATCAATCGCAGTCTTAAGCTGAGCTGTATCAGAATCATCTACATCACTATCATTATCAGAATCATACAAGCCATCAAAAGAATTTGCAGAGTCAGGCAGAATTGCCTTGCCTTTGTCCAGATTTTTTGCAAGAGATGCCTGTGGCTGATGTGATCCTGAAACAGAAACATGGTAATACCTAAATCTCTCTGTTCTTTTTAAGTGATCTCATCACTTTCTACACAATGTATTACTTTTAAGAGTAATATTATTCTCAAAGAAGAACCTTTATAAGTAAAGAAAACTTATAAGATTCTTGTCTCAAAGCTACCTCTCCTTTTGCCAGTACATGAGACTGCCACTCAAATTTTTTAATATGATATTTTCACACTGTCTTACGAAAGGCTCAATCACACATTTAGGAAAGAAATAAGAGATGGTTAAGAAGAGTTGTATGCTTGTCATATAAATAGAGGTAACCTCAAAGAAGAGACTATTTATAATCATACAAACATGAGAATATATGAGAAGTTAGCAATACCTGAAGGTGAGTCCTCAAGTGGAAGTGATGAAAGTGGAGGAAAAAATAGCACATCGGGATGCTTTTTCAAACTAGCAACCAGTAATGGATCATCAATTATAGCTAGTGTAGTTGAAGGATAATTCTCAGTAGGAGCTGTTGCAACATCAGGATTTGATCTGTCATGAGAAGGTGAAAAACCATCATCAGTACTTTGAACTGATGGTTCTTATGGAGTTTGAGACATGTGAGCTGCTTCAACAATGCTCGGTAAAGGTTCTTTTGTGCTCTTCTCACAAATAGGATCATCAATGATAACATCCACCTGTGACAATATCTCCTGATGAGTTTGCTTTTCCTGGAGTAGTTGAACAGAGTCAACAAGAAGATCACTCTGAGCAATATTAACAATGATTTGTGCAACCTCAACGTCTGCATCTTCCCTTTGAGAAGATGGTTCATGTGTAACTGGATGTGTTGCAGTTGCTAAATCCCTTTGAGACCTAGGTTCTTGTGTACTAACATCCTTGTCAAGAGGGTGAGTCTTCTTCTTCTTTCTGATATATCCAACTACTTCTTCACTTCTTCTTTTCAACTGGCTCTTTGCAGTTTTCTTGTGTTCAGCAGTTGCTTGAAGTACTGGAAGCTTGTCAGGTAGAGCACTAGCATCAGTAGTTGGCTCCTTAGTTCTAGTAGTGTCAATCAAGTCATCGGGATGTTGATTAATGGACTTCTTGATTATTGATAAGGATCCTATTGGCATCTGATCATCTGAGTCAGAATTATTTTGTATGATCAGTCTTCTTTTCCTGATTGGAAAGCAGTCTTCTTTCTTCTCACTCTCACTCAGTGAGGCTTGTTTAGCTTTTTGTCCAGATGTGACAGATTTCTTAAACAACCTTTTCTTTGTTACAACTGATGTCTTTTGAGAGACAACAGAGGAGGCTAATTTATGAGCTTGATGTGTTTGCTGTTTGGAAGAAGAAATGCTTGGGTTAGAAACAAGATGGGTGGTTTCTTGATTCTCAGCATCAGGAACTGTGACAGAGGTGCAACATCAGGATTTGCAGGCACTTGTGTAGGAGTAGGTCTATTTCTTAACAGAAATTGCCCGACCTCTCTAGAAAGAAAGGGTGGTCCTAAAAATTTACTCTTTTCATCCCTTTTAATATGATCAATGATTGCTTTTTTAGAAATTTGAAAAATAGGGAGTAATTCATCATCATCAAAAATAGCATTAGGGCATAGATAATTGAAAATCAGTTGTAAAAATCAAGTGTACCTTATTACTCCTGAAGCATTTGCTATCCTAGAAATTATGAACTGTAATATAATATTACCATAATTAAAATTACCAGAGTAAAGAAGAAAGTACCCAATTCGAAGAGAAGTGGATGGAAGAGCATCAAAGTTTGTTGTCTTATTCAAGAAACACCTACTGATGCAGTCAAAGAAAAAAAGTTCCACTCTCTTTTCAGTTTGGTCCTAGCCAGTTTTCCAATTGTTGTGATTTCTCCTTAATAGCCTAAAGTCCTGATCATATCAAACAGCTGCTCAGTGGTATGAGTATCAGGAGCACCATCAAGTGCAGGAAATCTCAAGGCTTGAAGCAGAATGTCAGCATCAACTTCATATCTTTGGTCCTCATATTCAAAAGAAAAGCCAGTATGTGTTGAATTTACCACAGCTGTGTTCCAGATCTGCATGACAGCCCTGTATGACACCTTAACAGGATTTTTGAGATCATACCCAATTGGATATAGAAGGAGAAAATCCTGAATATCATGAAAAGATGATGGTAGCTGCTGATGTATAAGCAGAGCTAAGTAATTGTTAGTGCCAAATGTATTTCCATGAATGATTGTGGTTTGACTGAAGAGTGGTGAAGCTTCAGAAGTTGTCATGATGTGAATAACTTGTGAGAGTGAGTAAGCGTGAGATGTACACAGTGAAACTATGTGTATGATGAATTATGTAACACCCCAAATCCGGGGTCGGGATTCGGGTTGTCACGAGTTCCATATCCCTTAACAACACTTAATCTTAACCATCACCCAATTACTGCGTACTGTGACCCCACAATACACACACACACACCGCAAGTTATAGTCTCAGAGATGAATACCCAAAAAAAATAACACAAGTCATTTTATTCCACATAATAAGCCATTACACCTCAAGAAGGTTCTGAATAAATTTACATTTCTTTTCCATTATTACAATTCATATTATACATAAGTCCGGTTCATCAATAGTTGAAAACCTAGTCTATTGGTAGCTCCTACCTCAGCTACGGCGGCATCAACGCTTCCAGAAAACTGCGGAACATTTTCTAACCGCTTGCGAATTAGAAGCTTGGTCCTGTTCATCTTATCTATCTGATGTTGTGTGATGAAAGAAGAAAGCAAGGGTGAGCAACAAGCCCACCAAAATAATATGTATAATGATTTACAATATATGAGCATTCTCATAGTACTCATGAAAGTCTTGGTCAAGAAGAAATGAACCAAGTTTGATCTCTTATGCGACCAAATCGAAAAATATTCAGTATATATACATATATACTTTTCACAATCTTTGAAATCCTTTGACCTGTATAATATACACAGAGTTCCAGTTTATAACTGTATAAAAATATCATTGCAAGGTGATCTCATATATCTAACCTTGTCTCAACGTTTTTCTGAAAATCTTTGTCATGCATAAGATAATCAATAACCAGATATAAGTTGAAAAGATGAAGTTACAAGATACCCCAATATACTTATATCTTTCCCAAATACTACTTGAACTACCACCGTTCAAGTTATAATCAGTTTCAAAAGTTCATCACATAGATGAGACTACAAGATAAGACTTGAATAGATTCAATCCTTGAAATATCATTATAAATAATGAAGTTACGAGATACTTTATTAAGTCCCGATATATATATACACCTATATATATACATTCATACACTCCTTTAAAACCTCTGTTATAAAAATAATAAACAGAGTTGCAATATCTAATGAATTTGGAAAGGAGAAAACCTTGGCATAAACCTGATATCTTGCCGATCAGGCAAAGATACCAATAAGTAACCTTTTCAACTAGTAGATGGACGAATTCCCCACTGGTCATCACCCTGGCCGCAATAGGACCTTATGCTGGACTGCCACTCAGCCACTTACGCATTTGATGGACTCCCACTGAGCCACTTACACTTTTATGGACGCCCACTGAGCCCATGTTGCTTATGCCGACTCAATAAATGGACTTACTTCCCGAACGTTGGGTAAGTAATCAATTCATTTATCAAAACAGCAACCTCGTTACGAATGTAAAATACACCACCGAGCTGGATCCCTCAAGTTTTGAGCGAGTATTTAAATCCCCTTTGAAAGGAAGATCTTAACTATACAAATGAGTTTTGGGATCCGCTCTAACTTTTAAAATCATTTTGAAGACTCGAAAACATTTTTTTAGAATGTTTGGAGTAATGCTGATTTAATGAAATAAATCAGTCCCGATATATTAGAAAATATCTGAATATCATTATTTAAATAATATTCCCATAAAGAATAATCTTTATAAAAATAATTGAAGTAGGAGTTGTAAAACTTATACTTGAAATGAATATTAAATAACCAAAGATATACTTATACGAAAGTAATATCTTTATTTGAGTAATCAAAAGTGAGTTTGATTATCGACACATTATTCTTTAATAAAATAAAGAATATTAATTAGTAAATAATCGGAGTCATAAGTCCTCGAATGAATATTCAAAATAATACTCATTAATAAAATAAAGCTATCGAATAAACCTTATTCGATTAATAGTTTTGAACTATATCAATATATATATATATATATATATATATATATATATATAATATACTCGGGAACATCGACTCCCGATTTTAGAAAATGTTCACCTTTGGGTCCCCTATACTAAGGGTATACGCAACTACTGCTTATCTCTAGCATAGGTATTATGCAACTATAAGCATTGAAATCAACAGATAGATAACCAGATTACGAAACAGACATGCATATATATACCATCTCAGCATGCTTCAATATATCACAAAATTTGCTAATTAACCAACATGCATCTATCACAAGATAATGCATATACATATATACATCACCACAACAGTATAACAGGTAGAAAACTTGCCTGAGCGACTGGGGGTTATAAATGGCCTGGGACGAGTCTGGTAACCTATAAACAACATATAAGTTGGAATTAAACCAAAGTCGCTTAAGAATCTAGACTTTAACCAATTAGACTCTAACGCTTGCTTTTGCGCTTAACGATTCACTTACGTCGCTCGAGTACCCTCGGCTCCACCATTTTTAATAAATTAACCATTAAGAATTTTAAAGCGATACTTTCGCGAGTACCTTACCAACTGCCTAATACACTTAACATAATTGTTTCATACCCCAATTAGTCATTTAAAGTCTTTAACCTATGTTTCAAAGTAAGGCGAGGGGTAATGGTTCGTTCGCGAAATGGCGTTACTTAAAACAGTCGTTTCTCCTAAACCGTACATCGGAATCAAACGAACCACATATCAAAACGAAGCTCGTAACATGAACTATCTAATCATGGCAATGGTAAAAACCTAGCAGTGAGTTCACGGGTCCTAATGTTAAGAGCAAAAACAGTCTAAAGTAAATCGGACATTACGACGGCTATGTTTACGCGATTACCAAATTTTAAACTACTCCAATCAACCACAATCAACCACAAATCAACCCATAACCACCAATATCACCAAACTTCATCCAAACCTTACTAACTCAGTCCATAACCTCATGATTTTTCCAACTTATTCAATCTCAAACAAGAGCTACTAATTATACTTAAGGTTCATCAACCAACAACCAAGATTTATAACCCAAAATCATTATAATTCCATCCAAACTCTAAACATACAAGAATCATGCTCTCATGAACTATAACAAACAAAACCAAACCTAATACTCAAAGTAAAGTTAGGGTTTGGAGGGGTTATACCTTCCTTGGAGAGTGGAGAATCACTTAGGAAGCCTTAAATAACCACTAACTATCTTTACTAAGCTTGGATCTTGAAGAAAACATAAGAAAACACAAAGTTAGTTTCTTGAAAACACTATTCACCAAGAACTTTGATGAATTGATTAGCTATGTTAAACATGGAATCTTGAGCTTAAACTTATGGCTCATCTTAGTTATGAATTATGGAAGCTAAAGAAACAAACCTCTTGAATTATGAAGGTGTGTAGCTTGATTTTTGAAATTTTCTCCTTTGCTTTTCATGGAAAAGCCGAGAGCAAAGAGTGGGGGAAGAAGAAAATGTTTTTGTTTTGGTTGCTTTTGATTTTTGTGTTTGTTTTGCTTGTTAATTAGGTTGTTACCATGGTAAATATTGTGTGGCTCACAATCATCCAACAACACACTTGCTTGGTCATGCTTATGTCACCATGTGATGTCACCCTCCCTCCTTTGTCCTCTTCTCATTTGTTTGATGACATCATCCCCACTAATCTCTTTGATTAGCTTTTAATTATTTGGCTAATGACCGCTGATCTGTTATACGGTTCGCTTAACTTTCGTTTTCGTTTATCGTTTGAGGGATCATACCCGGGATCTTATTACTTGGGTTCCCTTAACCTTTCTCAATATATTATATTCCTTTTATGATCCTCTCTCATAATCCTTGAATTTAAATCCTTTTAATCATGTTACCTTATACTCAATTCTTTCGGTATCTGGTGGATTTTCGGGAAAAATCAAAGTGTTCGGAATTGGATTCTGACGATCTTTACATACACTTATATACCATATAGAGTACTAATAAAATCTCAGAATATCAATAACAGAACCCCTACATAGTGTGGCATGAAAAGTTTTCTTATTCAGCATAATCTGCAAAACACTATTCATAAGGGTTTCAAAAATTCCAAAAATTGGGGTTATTACAAATTGTGTCACATAATTTCTTCTAATTTTATAGCTTCACTATTCAGAAATAGGTATAACACACTCGTATGAAGAAGGTGACTTAGTGAATTTGACTTCAAACATGGAACAATTACTGAGTAATTGAGTTTGACGGTGGAGTAAATTGCGGAAGTAAAGACAAAATACATACAGTTATATCAAGACACAACCATAGAATTTTGTTTATTAGATAATCCACCATTAATCATTAATTAAGTGAGACACTTAATTGCAACAATAAAACTTACTCAGAGATTGATTAACACTAATAATCTGAATTAGAACATGTTGACCTGTCGTCAGGATTTGAAACCTTTCTTCTGTCAGGATTTGACTAACTCAGGATATGTCGATTCAAATTCAACATTTGTTTATCAAAGCATCACAAATTATTAGCAACCACAATTTTAATCAAAACAATCATCAAGAAATATGATTTAAGTAGATGATGTAAAGATTAACAGGCTTCAACAAGAACATTCACATGCATATAATACGAGATAAGCATAGACTAAATCTTGCAATAAAAAGAAATTTCATTAATATATCAAAAGAGTACATTTCATGAAATTTGTAGATTACATACAAAAGATTACAAGATAGTCATAGTCTAAGATGGTGAACATCAACAACCTTGGTCTAAGAAGCCTGACAAAGCTGACGGTGAAGAGAAACAGATGGAGGATGTTTAATTCTTCTTCCTACTTTCAACAAAGAGAACAGCAAGACGAATGATTTTCTCCTGCTGTTTAAGATTGTGGAGATGAAATTCTCTTTGGAAAAATAGAAGATCATTTTTGATGACATCTGGAAGTTGAATCCAGATGTCGTTTGGAATGTTGTCGATGGGATATTGAGATTGGATTCCATTTCTAAAAATTGTTACACTACTTGTGCCGTAGCAGTAAAACCAGCTTGAATTCGCCATTGTATGTGAGAAGCATAAGTAAAGAGATGTGTTTGAGTATGAGAGGAGGTAAAATGACTTAAGGATACGAGGTTATTTAAATAACTGAGAGAGATAATGAATGAATATCAAGAGACTAAAAGATTGACCAATTATTAAGTGAAGAGTTAACTTAATGAATTAACCAAAAGGTGTCTTTTGAAGGCGCGTCTCCCTAGACTGATGTGTAATGATGATAGTGAGATATTTATTCATACATGCACATTTAGAAAATAAATTTACTTAATTTATCATGCATATAAAAATAAAATATATCAAATATTTCTGGCTTAATATCGAAAAACAAAGTATTTAGGACATATCAGGATTTGATCAGTATACATCGGGATTTGATCAAATAAAAATTGAAATAAATTTACTTTTCCCAATTAACCATACCAAGTTCATTCGCAAGCTTTGTAAATGTTGCTTCAGGTAATGGCTTTGTGAAGATATCATTCAGCTGCTGATCAGTAGGAACAAAATGAAGCTCTATGGTTCCTTCCATGACATGCTCTCTTATGAAATGATATCTGATACTAATGTGCTTTGTAAGAGAGTGTTGCACCGAATTTCCTGTCATAGCAATAGCACTTTGATTATCACAATAAATAGGAATTTTCGAGAATGATAATCTATAGTCCATGAGCTGATTTCTCATCCATAACAACTGAGCATAGCAACTTCCAGCTGCAATATATTCAGCCTCAACAGTTGAAGTAGAAATATATTTCTGCTTCTTGCTGAACCATGAGACTAATCTACCTCCCAAGAACTGGCAGCTCCCTGATGTACTCTTCCTGTCTATTTTGCATCCAGCAAAATTAGCATCTGAATACCCACATAATACAAAATTATCTTCCCTTGCATACCAAAGTCCAAGTGAAACAGTACCCTTGAGATATCTGAAAATTCTCTTTACTGCAATAAGATGTGGCTCCCTTGGATTTGCCTGAAATCTTGCACACAAATAAGTGGCAAACAAAATGTCTGGCTTGCTAGCAGTTAAGTATAATAGAGAACCAATCATACCTATGTAAGATGTGACATCAACTGCCGTACCTTCATTTGAATCAAGTTTTGTAGCAGTTTTCATACGATTACTTGCAGTTGCACTTTCTTGCATTTTAAACCTCTTCAGTAGATTTCTTGTGTACTTGGACAAATTGATATAGATGCCATTATCAGTCTGTTTAATCTACAAGCCTAGTAAGTAGCTCATCTCTCCCATCATACATATTTTATATCTTGATTGCATCAACTTTGAAAACTTATCACACAGTGTTTGATTAGTTGATCCAAAAATGATATCATCCACATAAATTTGGACTAAAAGCAAATCTTTACCTTTATTCAGATAAAATAGGGTTTTATCTATTATACCTCTTTTGAATCCACTTTCAAGTAGAAACTGAGCAAGAGTTTCATACCATGCTCTAGGTGCTTGCTTCAGTCCATAGAGTGCTTTATCAAGTCTGTAAACATAGTCAGGATGTTTAGGATCCACAAATCCTGGTGGTTGTTCAACATAGACTTCTTCTTCAAGTTCTCCATTGAAAAATGCACTCTTGACATCCATCTGGAAGACCTTGAACTTCTTGTGAGCAGCATATGCCAAGAAGATTCTAATTGCTTCCAACCTAGAAACAGGAGCAAATGTCTCATCATAGTCAATACCTTCATATTGGGAATATCCTTTTGCCACCAATCTTGCCTTGTTTCCGATGATAGTTCCATCAGAATCAGTCTTATTTCTAAAGACCTACTTTGTGCCCACAATTGACCTGTTCTTAGGTCTAGGCACCAGCTTCTATACTTTATTTCTTTCGAACTCATTTAGTTCTTCTTGCATTGCCATGACCCAATCTTCATCCTTAAGTGCATCTTCTACTTTCTTTGGTTCTTCTTTTGAAAGTAGATTATGGTATAAACATTCATTCTGAGTTGCACTTCTTGTCTTTACACCATATCAGGATTTCTAATGATCAGATCAGGAGTATGATCCTTAGTCCATTTTCTGGCACTTGGAAGTGTACTTCTGGAGCTAGATGCTCCCCCTGAATTGTATGCCTCTTCAAATGCATTTGAGGCTCCCCCTGAATCTGTTGTGTTATCTCCTGATGAGATATTGGGACTTGACTCATATTAATCTGGTGTTGAATCAACATTGGATTCTGAGAGATTAGATTGAGAAGAATCTTGAGATGATTCTTCAGTGTTAGTACCATCAGTTAGCCCTTGTTGTTGCTCCCCCTCAACATGTGTAGGTTCATTAGTACAGTGATTATCTTCAGAATCTGAAGGAGTGTCAGGATTTGGATCATCAGGATTTGACAGTTCATTAGAGTTTGATCCAGATTCCAACAATGCATTTTCATTTGCAAAGGTTAAGCTTTCATGAGTGTCTTCTTCAAAACCAGGAATCTTCTTATCATCGAAAGATACATTTTTGGAGACTACTAAAGTGTATGTTCTCAGATTAAACACTTTGTATGCTTTTGATGGTGAGTATCCAACAAAGATTCCTTCATCAGCCTTTAATTCAAACTTTCCAAGCTGATCAGTATGAGTTCTCAAAACAAAGCACTTACATCCAAATATATGAAGATGTTTGAGACTGGGCTTCTTTTCTTTTAGCATTTAATAAGGTGTAACACCATGTCTGTTTATCAGAGTGATATTCTGAGTATAAAATGTTGTGTTTACTATTTCAGCCCAAAAGTAAGTTGGTAGTTTTGCTTCTTCTAGCAGAGTTCTGCCAGCTTCAATCAAGGTTCTGTTCTTCCTCTCAATAACACCATTTTGCTGAGGTGTACCAGGAGCTGAGAATTGTTGTTCTATGCCTTTGTACTTACAAAATTCCTCCATTTTTGAGTTCTTGAATTCAATGCCATTATCACTTCTCAGAATTTTCACTTTATGAGTGGATCCATTTTCAATTTGCCTTATGTGGTCCAGAAGAATTTCTGGAGTTTCATCCTTCCTGTGTAGAAAATAAACCCATGTATATCTACTGAAATCATAAACAATTACAAGTGTGTACCTTTTCTTATTGATGGACATTATGTTCACTGGTCCAAAAAGGTCCAGATGTAGAATGTGATATGGCTCAAAAATGGAGAATTCAGTTTTGCTTTTGAAAGATACTCTTCTTTGTTTGGACTTTTGGCAAGCATCACAAAGACCATCAGATGAGTATAGCATGTTTGGCAATCCTCTTATAAGCTCCTTCTTGGAAAGTTCATTGATTGAATTAAAGTTGAGATATGAGAGCTTCTTATGCCAGTTCCAACTCTCATCTACTAATGCCTTAGAGATAAGGAAAGTAGCTTCCTTTTCAAGACTTTCATGTAGCCTTGCTTCATAAATGTTACCATGTCTGTATCCTATCAAGACAATTTTTTTTGACTTGTTATGAACAGCTTCACAGTGTGAGTCATAGAATACAACATGATAATCTCTGTCAGTGATTTGACTGATGCTCAGAAGATTATGCTTCAGTCCATCCACCAGAGCTACATTCTCTATTGCTACTTTTCCAATTATCAAGTTGCCATATCCCAGAGTGTGTCCTACATTTCCATCTCCATAAGATACATCTGGGCCAGCCTTCTTCTCAAATTTTGACAGCATGGATTTATATCCAGTCATGTGTCCTGAACATCCACTATCCAAGACAAGTGTATTTTTCTTGTTACCCTGCAATCAGAAGAATAAATAATTAGTAAGGATTTTTAAGGACCCACACTTGTTGGGCCCTCTTTTTGGACAACTTAAGCCTTTGTGTGTCAGGAGTACTTTTGACAGTTTTTCCTTTGTCAGGATTTGTCTTATCATAAGCAGATTTAGTAAAACCAACAAAATTAAGCACACAAGCAACTTTGTTAAACTTTGGCAAAGATTCATAGTAATTGTGATACAACTTGTGATAAGAACTACACGTATAAATTAAATGCCAGCTACTACTACAATGAAAACAAGGATTTTGTGGTTTATAAAATACTGATCTACCCCTAACTTTCAGACTCATGAATAACAGTTTTCACTTTCTTATTCCTCCTGCAATCAAGAGCAAGATGATTAGTATTTCCACAGTTAAAACAAGTTTTTCTAGAAGCATTGGGAACAACCTTGTAATTTGAATCCTTAGAAATACATTGCTTACCATTCCTGTTTCTTTTAGGACTTTTTACTTGAGGTTTGTTAGTAACCTCATATATTTTCTTTTTCAATTATCTTGCTGACAAAAGTCCTATGTTCTTTTCTTTCTTAACAGACTTAATGATTTCCTTGCTTTTCTTTCTTTGAGTTTTATCACTTACCAGTTTTTCTTGTGATACTGATATTGAACCCTTTTCAAAAGTGGATTTGGTTCATCAGCTTCTGAAGAGATAAACTTAACAGGAGTTTTAAGAGTAATTTTATTTTCAGTGTCAACATCCTTAACTCCATCTTTATAGCCTAAACATTCTTTCAAGTTTTTCTTTGAGATTATCTCATGAACCTTTTTGCCTGAAACAGTCCAGGCTTTAAGGGGTTTTCTCTCATTTTCTAGATCCTTTTCTAACATACTGTATCTAGCCTCAAGAATCTTAACTGAATGTTTAGCTCTCTCACATTCTTTCTTCAAATCTATCTGATTTATTAACTTAGAATCTAACTGTTCATTCCTAGATTTCAAGATCTCAATTTCAGTTATAATTCTATCATTTTCTAGAGTCTTATTCTTAAAACTACCATGCAAAGATTTAAGAATAGATTTCAATTCAGATATATTTTCAATATCAAAAGAGAAGAAAGGAGTTTGTACCTTAGGCTCAGAAGTAGCAGGATCATCAAGACTGGCCATCAGTGCATAACATGTGTTTGCATCTTCAGAACCAGAGGAGTCCATCCAATTATTGCTTGAAGTGATCAGGGATTTGTTCTTCCCTTTATCATGCTTTGTTTTCTTGCACTCTAAGGCAAAGTGACCAGGTTCATCACAGTTGTAGCACTTGATCTTTGTCCTGTCTACCTTCCCAGCTTTAGAGTCCTTTCAATCTTTTCTCCCAGTTGACTTTCTTTCACCTCCAGTGAACTTCTTCCTGAAACTTCTGTTGCTCTTAGACTTCCTGAATTGCATTCTCCCGAAGCCCTTAACCAGCAATGCGGCCATTTGCATGATATCAGAATCTGTCATGTTCTCATCAGTTTCAGAATCAGTATCATCATCAGGATTTGATGATGAATCATCAGTATCTAATTCTGACAAATTGTTCTTCTTTTGTACAGCTCCAACAGACTTTTCTTTTGAAGCTTTATCATTTACTTTCAAAGCAACAGATTTCCCTTTATTGCTTGTCCTCTCTCTCCTTTGCTGAACTTCCAAATCACGGGTTCTCAGCATGCCATAGACTTCATCCAGAGTAATTACTTCCAGATCATACTGATGTCGTATAATTGAAGTCTGAGTCTCCCATTCTTCACTCAAAGCTCTAAAAAACTTGGTGTTTGAATCCTCTCCATCATACACCTTTCCCCTCAAAGACAGATTGTTGAGCATGGTCAGAAATTTGTCATAGATGTCAGTGAGACTTTCATCAGGCTTGGCCTCAAAGTGTTTATATTCTTGAATCTGAACATCCCTTCTGTTCTTTTTGATGGCCTTGGTTCCTTGACATTGAGTTTCAAGAGCATCCCAGATCTCTTTGGCAGTCTTGTAGGCTATAACCCTGTTTGACATCACATAATCAAGACTGTTATGCAAAATTTTTCTTACCTTTGTATCTTTCAGCATAGATACTTTCTCTTTTGGTGTCTACTCAGTCTTCTCCTTCAGCTGATAATGTTCAGTAACAGTGAGAGTTGCAGGCACCCGTTTTGTTGGCATGAAGGGTCCATCATTGATTACATCGAGATAATCTGGATCTGTAGCTTCCAGGTGCATGAGCATCTTCACCTTCCATGTTGGATATTCAGCCTTTTTCAGAATGGGAATTTTAATGCTTTCATACTTGTTCAGAGACATGTTTAGATCGTTTCTGATTGTAAATTTATCAGTGAGCTCTGATACCAATTGTTTCCTAGTGAAGATACAATTGTTTAAGGGGGTTGGATACAATTGTATAAATGTTTCGAATAAGTAATAAAATATAACAGCCTTTTATATTTCTGATAAAAACTGTTACAAAATCCTCTCAAGAAATACTGATGTTCTTGAGAGCTTTTAGGTCGAATGATACTCGAGATCGATACACTAAGTGATGACCTAAACTGTGTTTATATACTACACAACTATAACAAATCAATCTAAGATATGCATTATCAAAAGCTAACTGAAACTGATACATATCTTAAACTGAATAGATACAGTCCTATAACTCAGACGTAAAGGATATCTGCTCCACATTATAAGGAACAGAACAAATCCTCTAATGCTGTCTGTCTTCAAATACTGATGACATCCAAATGCTGATGACATGCCAAATCCCGATGATACATCAGATCCTGATGACACCCGAACAGCCAGATCCTGAGCTTCTTCTGATCATTGAGAAATTCAATATGTAACATAATATATGCATAATCACTACTATAAATGACCCTTGGTTGTGGCATCAAAGATTAGGATACACAAACATGAAGTTGATTAAAAATATATTAACTAAAGAACATGTACGAGGAATACCAAAATTAAATTATAAAAAGGATCACATATGTGAAGCTTGTAAAATTAGAAAACAAATACGAACCTCTCACAAAGCAAAATTTATGATATCTACCTCACGACCTCTTGAGCTTTTACATATGGATCTTATCGGTCCAGTCCCGGTACAAAGTCTCGGAGGATGTTCATATACTTTGGTAGTTGTTGATGACTATTCACGATTTATATGGACAAAATTCCTCAAAACCAAAAGTGATGCTTTTGAATCTTTTTCTTCTCTATGCAAAAGAATTCAAAACCAACAAAATAATACCATAGTCTACATAAGAACTGATCATGGTAAAGAATTTGAAAATTCAAACTTTACAAGTTTTTTTGAAACTTATGGTATCAACCATAACTTTTATGCTCCTTATACTCCTCAATCTAACGGAGTAGTTGAAAGGAAGAATAAAATATTACAAGAAATGGCAAATACAATGATAAATGAATATCGCCGTCCTATATATTTTTGGGCCGAGGCAATGTCAACTGCATGCCATATTCTAAATAGAGTTTTATTAAGACCTATAATACAAAAGACTCCATATAAGTTTATTTTGGTAAAACTCCTAAAGTTAATTACTTTAGAGTATTTGGAAGTAAATGCTATGTCTTAAACTCCAAAGATTACCTTACAAAATTTGATCCAAAATCAAATGAAGGTATATTCCTTGGATATTCAACAAATATCAAAGCTTATAGAGTATTTAATTTAAATTCTCTAGTAGTGGAAGAATCAATGAACATAAATTTCGATGAAACAAAACCATCACCTAAATACAAAGATCTTGTAGACAAAGAAGATGTCACGCAAGACAATATTGAGAATATTATTCGACAATTCGAAAATGTGGAATTTGGCTCATCGTTTCCAACAAATCCACTAGAATTGTTAGAAACAGATATTGAACTACCTAAAGATGTTCCAAATGTTAGAAGTCATCCTTTGGACAAAGTTCTAGGAGACTTAAGTAAAGGAGTTCAAACGCGATCACAAATTTAAAACGTTGTGAATCACCTTAGTTTTCTATCACAAATAGAACCTAAGACCGCTAAAGAAACTTTGTTAGACGAAGATTAGATCTCTGCAATGCAAGAAGAATTAACTCAATTCTCTCGTAGAAAAGTTTGAGAACTTGTTCCAAAACCCAAAGATATTTTCATAATTTGGAACTAAATGGGTATTTAGAAATAAGTTAGATGAAAATGGAACTGTTGTTAGAAATAAATCTAGACTGGTTGCACAAGACTATACTCAAATGGAAGGTATAGACTTCGATGAAATATATGCACCGGTAGCACGAATTGAATCAATTCGAATGCTATTAGCTTTTGCATGTCATAAGGATTTTAAAGTATATCAAATGGATGTAAAATTTGCATTCTTAAATGGGATACTAGAAGAAGAAGTATATGTTAAACAACCTCCCCGCTTCAAAGATGCAACACATCCAGAATATGTATACAAATTATACAAAGCTCTATAAGGATTAAAACAAGCCCCAAGATCCTGGTATGGAAGGTTGAGTAAATTCTTGTTAGAAAATAACTATTAAATGGGAACTGCCGATAAAATCTTATTCACAAGACAAGAAACAAATGATATCTTGCTTGTAAAAATATACGTAGATGACATCATATTTGGTTCAACAAATGATATACTATGTAAAGAATTCTCTGACTATATGAGCAAAGAATTTGACATGAGTATGATGGGTGAATTAAATTTCTTTTTAGGATTGCAAATAAGACAATCTGACGAGGGCATTCATATTTCACAATCAAAATATTGTAATGAAATGCTAAATAAATTTGAAATGGAAAATTGTAAACCAATTTCCACCCCTATGTCAACATTTGACAAACTAACGGAGGATCCTAAAGGAATTCCCATTGACACTAAAAAATATCGAGGCATGATTGGTAGCTTATTATATATTACCGCAAGTGGACCCGATATACAATATAGTGTTTGTAAATGTGCTAGATTTCAAGTAGCACCAAAAGAATATCATTTATCCGCAGTAAAAAGAATACTGAGATATATTAAAGGTACCACTAATATTGGTCTTTGGTATCCTAAAGGAGTACCATTTGACTTAACTTGTTATTCTGATTCAGACCATGCTGGACATTTAGTCGACAGAAAAAGTACAAGTGGTATGTGTCAGTTCCTAGGTGGATGTTTAGTTTCATGGTTTTCAAAGAAACAAAATTCCGTATCTATATCCACCACTGAAGCTGAGTACATAGCTGCTGCCAAATGTTGTGCACAAATACTGTGGATAAAACAAACATTAGCTGACTATAATACTAAGTTTGATGTAATCTCCATATTATGTGATAATACAAGTGCCATTGATTTAAGTAAAAATCCTGTGCTGCACTCCAGATCCAAACACATAGATGTGAGACATCATTTTTTTACGTGATCACGTCAACAAAGGCGATATAAAAATGACTCACATTGAAACTGAATATAACATCGCTAACATCTTTACAAAACCATTAAATTCAGACAGGTTCACTAAACTTCGTTTGGATTTAGGAATGTTGTAATATTCAAATAAATAATATGCTCTTAAAATATATAATTTATATTTTGTGTAAATATTTATAGATTTATTTTAAAAATAAACTACTTTCTACTATCTGTTAATTATCTCAATAGTTCAGATTTATCAATAATTATTTATTGATCGGATTATTGAGGAATTAAATGGATTAAGTGCACAGAAAAGAGTTTATTTTAAAATAAAATAAATTTGAGCACACATAAAAATTTATATCAAAATCATTTATATATATATATATATATATTTATATTTCAAAATATTTTTTTAAAATTTTTTATTTACAAAAAAATTATATATTTTTTAGTTTTACTTTTTTTGCCCAACCTAATTAGCCTTAAAAAGGCCCAATCCAAAATCAATTTTACAGAAATTGATTTATTCATACGTATAAATATTCACAAGCCCAATACATATAAATATATAAACTTCGGGCTTCAATTACAATCCAGCCCATTTAACACAAAATGACCCGGCCAATTTCCTATAACCCTAAAATCTAAATCGTCCATTTTTGTGGTAGTCTAATCCTGGCCGTCCATAATCTATCACATATATATACAATTGCAATCAGAGTTTCAACTGTTCATAATACTCTCATCCTCACCTCTTTGTCTCTCTATTCTCTCTGAAACCTTCGTCGCTTTCTTGATTTCTCCGACGAGTTCATCTATTTCTTTCGATTGAATCTCGGTCTATTCTGTACCACATATACTATACATGATTTCCATACGATTTAATCGAACGATCGATTAAATTATTTCATAGATTTAGGTTGGGTAAATCAAAAAGATTTCAATTAATCGACTCTAGTTCAAAGCAATTGAACTCGGGAGTAGATCGAAATCAACATGCATATACCTATATATATATATATATCCATAGTTTGATTCGATTAAATCAACTGAGTCACAAACCCTAATTTGAATTTGAGTGTTTTGTGCTGATTAATCGAAGAAACAAAGCAAGATAGTGATAGATCGAGTAAAGAAATGGAGTTTGGAAAGGAAATCGGCTCGAATCAGTTGAGTCAACTCGGACGAGTTACCAAGTTAACTCACTGAGTCACTCAACTCGGGGTCAGACGAGTTGAGTTAGGTAAAATCCATGAAAGCTTCTATGACATGGGCTAAGGTAAGTTTTTTTAATTATGTGTTTATGTGTGAAAATTCGAGGTGCATGAGTATTTTGATGGACTAAATCAATAAAACAATGTAACTTAATTTGATTTCTTTGTTACAAGGTTGTGGTCTGTGAAAAAAAGTGATTTAGTTTGATAACTGCTCATCATTTAAATAAAATGTTTAATATGTGATCCCAGTTTAATTTGTTTACATGTCCGAAGAAGGACAAGGTTTAACTCAGATTATTGGCTGTTTATTTTGGACAAATCAATTGTGGTTGGTTGGTATCTGATCAGTTGATTGGTAACTCTGTAAAATAATAGTGGTATAAATGAAACACATTATATGCTGTATAAATCAAATTATGGTGTGAAATTAAGAATCTGATTATATTACATTAATTAATTATTCTGATCAGTTATATATTGACTTTGAGAAATGATAATTGATCTTTAAATAAACACAATTATAAGCAGTAATGAAAATGTAATATAAACTCAGGGTTCTTATTGGTTAACATGTGTCTTTGTTTACTTGGCTAAGCAGATTTATTAAAATTATTTGCCGACTAATACAATAATACTCAGTAATTATTGCATCTGTCATATAGCATAAATCTCTTGCACACACATGCCCTCATACAAAGACATGGCTGGAATTCCTCTTGAGAAGCCCAGTATCTTGATCACTGGTGTGAAATGACCACAAATAGAAATTAAGAGCATTCTTGCATTTTTCTATATCTTTGTGTGAAAATTTGTTTACATTTGTGATTTGCTTGATGTTGTGAAGTATTATTAAGATAACTTGAGTGGATATTAAGTAATAAAGGGTCCAAAACTAGTCAAATCAATCATGAACAGTTGAGTCTTGGTCATTAATTCACAATTTTACAAAATGATTGCATCCTATTAAATGAACCTCTGCCTCTTTGTATAATATCCTTCCACCTTAACACTCTTTTACATATAAAAACAATATATTTATGCACATTGGTGTTTCTTTCTTGCATACTTCATTAATGCATCTGCATAACTCTGTGAGTTCTATTGCTTGAACTCTCTGCACAGCCTTTGCATTTATAAGCCTGGTGTAGATCCTTGCAATAATGATATCATATAAGTAACTATAAGTACTCTACAGTACAACTAGAATTAAATACACCCAGATGGAGTCAAAATCACTTGCACTAAAATTGGAAGTATGTGATTAAATGACAACAAGTCAGTCTCTGTGTGAACTATATGTGCTTAATACTTGAGTAATAGTTGACATTGTAATATGAAATTACCATTCTATGCATTGTATTTAAGAATATCACTATGCTCCTGCCAGTCCTACATCACTTGTATTTATTATATGTTCTTACTTATAATAAATATATTCTTTATTCCTTCATTAATATAGCATATGCTCTATAAATGCACTTGTATGCATGTATAATACACACACACACAAACACAAATACAAATACAAACACAAACACAAACACAAACTGCACTCTCTCTATCTTGCATGGATCCTAGACACTCTCATTTTTATCCAAGGAGAACTATAATGCTTCTCTCTCTCATTGACACCATTGATGGGAGATCACTGTCTAAATCTCCTCATCAGTCACATGAAGCACTTTTTCCATACTACCACCATCATTGCCATACATGCACTTAACAAGAGTTTGGAACCCACCAAGAGTTTGGAACATGAAAACTCACCAAGAGTTTGAAACCCTAACTCACACATTAAGCACATTAAGCACCTCTATATCACAATACACATGAAAACTCACCAAGAGTTTGGAACCCTAACTCAAATCAAGTCATAAATGCCACTCCTTTAAACCTTGCACCACCAGCACTGCCATACATGCACTTAACACCACCCACACCTACATTGGTCAAACATTCCAATTATGGTAAGCTCAACAGAATGTTGAAGAACATTCAAACTGGAAAGATGATTCAAGTTGAGTAAATGGGTGAAATTTTTAAGATAAGCATGGTTGTTAAATGGGATAACTTTGTTTTCTGTAGAGGTAGGAACTATCATGTGCATCTCATAAGTAAATTCTATGTGAACATTAAAGTCTGTCAAAGGGAAGATAATGTCTACTATGTTGAGTCTTATGTGCAAGGGATCAATATGAAGGTTGATAGTAACTCTATTCATAGAGCTATGAAGTTAGGAAGCAATACTTTTCAAAAACCATGCATTAACATCTTTGAAAAATTTACTTTTAACCAAAAGGAGTTTGAGTTGTATGTTGTCCTTTTCTGTGATGATGATGTGCCTTTAGGTCTTTGTGAGTCTAAGTGGGTTATTCAATTCAAACACTTCACACACACTTATCAAAAAGCAGATGTCATTCTTAGGGCAAACATTCTCCCTAAACCAAAATAAGATAGGTTTTTTGATTTTATTGATCTTAAGGTAATGTTTCAACTAGTAACTAATAAGGTTGAGTTTAACTTAAGTTATGTCATAATTTTAAACATGATAAATGGGTTTTATGAAGAATTTATGCCATATGCCTTTCTTATAACCTCTCTGTTGGAAATTAACCAAGTTAAACTAAGTAAAACATTTGCTCAACAAATTGAATTCTTTAATGTTGAAACTCTTTACAAAGATAAGGTCCCCTTGAGTGTGTGTAAGCCCCAACCTGTGAATCAAATTAAAATGCCTAAAACTGTTAATCTTGAGAAAACCAATAATGAGATTAAAGTGCTAAAAATTGAAATAAACAGTTTAAAAGAACTTAATCTTAAGTTGGTCAATAGGATTAATTACTTAAAAGAAAAGATTCTTAGGAAAAAGGCTTTACTTGAGGATTCTGAAGCAATCTCAAGAAGGCATATGAGTGAGGAGGCAATTGAGCCTGTGAGTGTTGGTGTTGGTAAGAAGGATGATGAGTTTGTTGGAGTTGATGAGAAGGGAGATGAGTTTATTGGTTTGGGTGATATTATTATGTTGCCTGACTTGGGTGAAACCGATGGAAAGTTGGGTTTTATTGATGTTAAAAAATCTCTTGTGAAAGAGTAATCTGCTCTATGCTTACATGGATGCACAGTTCTATTTAGTGTGTCTATGTTACTTATTTTTGCTGCTTGATGGCCAAGCACTATCTGCATTTCATTTTTGCTGGTTCAATTGCTTTAAGTTATGTTTCCATTTTGGTTGTTGGTTGATGATGTTCCTTAATTCTAGTTCTTTTGCTTTAAGAACTGTTGATTGGTATGTTGTAATTCAGTCTGGTTATTACTATCTTCTTAAATTTAAAAAACTGTTGTTGATATGCTGTTAAATCTATATGTAATTCAGTTGATTAATTTTAACAGATATCTAGTTCAAGTTGTGTTATATATGAACTCTGTTATGTTCTTGAATCTTAAACTTAGAGTATAAATCTGTTATTAGCATATAAACTTATCCTTGCATATTCTCAGGATTACTATCTTATGTCAAAATTGGATCCTAACATGTTCAGTTCTATTATAACTTAAGTTATTTATCTGAACAGTTAAAATTACTTTCTAAAAATAAAAACTGTGGTATCTAAGTACCTATCAAAGAAAGTGATTTCAGTGTTAAGTATTTATCAGGTGTTGTTACTTTGCAGTAATATAATTCTTGCTACACTGTCTTTGTTTTAATAAATTGGCTTACCAAATCTTTAAGTGCGGCAAATACTAAAGTTATTAGTTACAACATTGCACTTTGGTATCTAGTTGATATAAGTTAACAATTAAGTTCATGATTTCACATAGTTTTGATAAACCTTCGAAAATTGATTTATTAGCTCATTTTCCATTAAAGTTTGTTGTTTATATAAGCTATACATTGTGCAGAATTGAAAATATATATGCATATTTTGGTACTTTCAGCATCACATTTGGAACTTGAGCAGATCAAAAGTCTTGGTCTCAGCCAGTATAAAATACATAGAATAATTCGAGTATTCAAAATTGTTAAATACATTGGTATCAGATTTTTGTTTTATGAATTGAACAGTCGTGTAAAAACTGTTATGTCATTTGATGTACACTAAACTACTAACTTACTAACTACTAACCAGGATGATGTTATAATGAGAACATCCAGATTTTTTTTACAAAAACAATTAGCAAACTTGATAATCAGATAAGTTAAACAAGAAACAAGTTTTTTTTCGACTTAACCAAACTTATTCGAGTGTCGACTGCAGTATATTCAGAGTTTTGGTTTTAACCAAAAAGGAAATCAAGAAATCTATTATACAGAATAAAAATCTCGAGTTTGACTAAAATTAGCAAACTTGTTAAGATGTTGCACGTGTTTATAAGAAAAACAAAGAGATGATTATTTTTAACAGAAACTCGATTCATATCAAAACAACACTTGATCAAACAAGATCACATTGATTTAACGAGAAATCTTGTTATAAGATTGAAAGAACATAATTCTTTCTAAATAAAAGTACTGGTATAAATCAAAATATGTACAAGGAAAATAAATAAACACCTTTGTAGTTAAAATATAAATGATTTAACGGACTTATAAGAATTCGATCAAACAGAATCACATTGATACACCAGAATTCTAAAATAAGGGAAAGAAAGAAACTGCAAATAGTGTTATCTTAAAATGAAGATAACAACCAAATTATCATTTCATCACTCTTTAAATGAAGAATCTCTTATCTCTGAAATGATAGAATCATAACAAAAGGAATAAATATTCTTTCAAAAGGGAAGAAGAAATCAACAATGTTATCTTAAAATCAAATATCTTGTTTCTACATTTTCCTAAAATGATAATACATTAAGGGGAATCCAATTATATACACTTTTTACTATTCTTTTTGATATTATCCAAATAAAAGGGGAAGAAGAAATTAGACCCCCAATTTAAAAATTTTAAAATATTCTTGCTAAAATTACATAAATTCTACATCAAAATTTATTTAACTAATAAGTTGTTCAGTTTTGCAGGAATTAAATTCAAGGGATATACAACAAGACTTCCTCCTTTAATATAAATATGTGAAAAATATTTTTCAAAATACATGCATACATTTAGGGGAAAGCACACAATTAGAAAATTTTAAATTTTATGTTTTATTTGGCAAATACCAAAAAGGGAAAGATTGAAAGGACATCTTTGACTAATTATTTATTTTGGTATTTGCATAATTTAACATAAAATATAAAACACGTATATCCTCTCCAAATAGGCATGAATTTAATTGACGTAATCAAAAGTGAAAATCCATATCTAGCAAAATAGTTTCAAAAATGATTTCAAGTATATTTATATTGTTAATATAAGAGATATTCCAATTTGCTGAAAAATCAAAAAATATATTTAAGAAATATACTCTAAAATTCAAAGCAATGAGATCGTAAAAGAATTATCGGAATATGATTTTTCTTAGGCTCTCTTGCAATATTAATAAGACAACAAGTTTGAAAAAGGAATATCAGAACTTGGATATTCTTTAGAAGGCTCGTGCTAAATTTATTTGAAAAACATATATTTTTAAAAATGGATAAAATATATATCTTTCACTCCATAAGTATTTATAAATCCAAATATATATTTTTACACTCTTAGAAATTAATATTTGATAAAGGAATATTAATATCTCATTTTATCCCCTTCTCATATTTTTCAAAGTAATGTTCTCTCGTATCTCAAATATATTATTTATCGGAGAAAATACTTTTAAATACTTAAAAATATTTCCAACACTCTCAAAATATTTTATATTTAAGAAAATATATTCTAAGTATTTATTATATCCTAAACTGAGCCAACAAAGTCTATCTGATTTCATAAAATATCGTTTATATTTTATTTGGAACCGAACCCTGATTTAATCGTTTAAATCCAAATAAAATACTTCCACTTGCTAGAAAATCTTGAAACTTAAGATTTTTCACTTAAATGGTATTTTATATGCAAGGTTAAAGTTTCGTAATTTTTTGAGAAATTTTGTGCGGGTGTGATTTTCGGGGTGTTGACTGTAATAACCCCAATTTTTAGAAATTTTTTGAAACCCTTATGAATAGTGTTTTTGCTGAATGAGAAAACTTTTCATGCCACGCTATGTAGGGGTTCTGTTATTGATCTTCTGGGATATTATTAGTACTCTATGTGGTATATAAGTGTATGTAAAGATCGTCAGAATCCAATTCCGAACACTTTGATTTTTCCCGGAAATCCACTAGATACGGAAAGAACTGAGTATAAGGTAACAGGATAAAAAGGATTTAAATTAAAGGATTATAAGAGAGGGTCATAAAAGGAATATAATATATTGAGAAAGGTTAAGGGAACCTAAGTAATAAGATCCCGGGTATGATCCCTCAAACGATAAACGAAAACGAAAGTTAAGCGAACCGTATAACAGATCAGCGGTCATTAGGCAAACAATTAGAAGCTAATCAAAGAGATTAGTGGGGATGATGTTATCCAACCAATAGAAAGAGGACAAATGAGGGATGATGACATCACAAAGTGATGCAAGCATGACATAAGAAGGAAGGAAATGTGGTGGAATATTAACCACACAAAACCAAGGTTAATTTGGTAATTAACCTAAAACAAATCAAATAAGCAACCAACCAAAACAAATCAAAACAAAAACACAAAACATTTCATCTTCTCCAAGCTTTACTCTCGGCTTTTTACTATTTCAAAGAAAAGAATTTTCAAAATCCAAGTTCAAGGCTTCCTAAATTGGTAAGATAATTCCCTAGTATTCCTTATGCATAGTTATGGCTATTCTATGAGTTTAAGCCTCCAAATCATTCACAATCTTCTTCAAGAAATCAATGAAGAAGACAATGAATAGTGACTTCAAGAATTTTAACTTGATTTTCTTGTTTTTCCTTTAAGATCCAAGCATCCCTAAGTCATCTCAAGGCTTCCTAGCTACTCACACCACTTCAAGGAAGGTATATCATCTCCAAACCCTAGCTTTACTTTGTTAAATAGGATGATTTTAGTTGTTATGGTGATATAGTAGCTTAATGCTTGTTGGTTTAGAATTTGGGTTGGAGTGGTAGTGAAATGGATGGTGAATCTTGTTGTTTTGGTTAAAAAAACTTAGGTATAGTTAAATTCAAGCTTAAGCATAAGTATAAATGTTAAAATTGAATTGATTGGGGCTGTTATGATGTGGTATGGATGGAGTTTGGATTGGGATGTGATTGTGGCTTGATTATGGGTTGTTTTGGAATGGTTTAAATTTGGGAAATCGCGTAAACATAGCCGTCGTAATGCTACCGTAGACTGTTTTTGTTCTTAACATCAGAACCCTTGAACTCACTGCTAGGTTTTTACCATTGCCATGTTTAGATAGTTCATGTTACGAGCTTCGTTTTGATATGTGGTTCGTTTGATTCCGATGAACGGTTTAGGAGAAACGGCCGTTTTAAGTAACGACGTTTCGCGAACGAACCCTTACCCCTCGCCTTACTTTGAAACATAGGTTAAAGACCTTAAAGGACTAATTGAAGTATGAAACATTTATGTAAGGTGTAATAGGCAGTTGGTAAGAAACTCGCGAAGGAATCGCCTTAAAACTCGTAATGGTTAAATTATTAAAAATGGTGGAGCCGAGGGTACTCGAGTGACTAAGAGAATCAGTAAGCGCAAAACGAGCGTTAGAGTCTGAGTTGGTTAGAGTATAGATTTACAAGTGACTTTGGTTTAATTCCAACTTACTTGTTGCTTATAGGTTACCAGACTCGTCCCGAGCCATTCCTAACCCCCAGTCGCTCAGGCAAGTTTTCTACCCGTTATACTGTTGTTGTGATGTAAATATATGTATATGCATTATCTTGTGATAAGTGCATGATTGTTATTAGCAAATGTTGCGATATATTGGAGCATGCTGATATGGTATATATGCATGTCTGTTTCGTAATCTGGTTATCTATCTGTTGGTTAAAATGCTTACAGTTGCATAATACCTATGCTAGAGATAAGCGGTATTTGAGTTTACTCTTAGTATAGGGGATCAAAAGGCGAACATATTTCTAAACCGGGAGTCGATGTCCCCGAGTATAATATATATATTTATATATATATATATATGGTTATAGTTTTTAAAACTATTAATCGAATAAGGTTTATTCGATAACTTTATTTTATTTAATGAATATTATTATGTATATTCATTTGAGGACTTATGACTCCTTTTATTTTATTATTTGAATATTATTTGAATATTCATTCGAGGGCTTATGACTTTTTTATATTATTTATTGAATATTATTTTGAATATTCATTCGAGGGCTTATGACTCAGTTTATTTTATTAATTGAATATTATTTTGAATATTCATTCGAGGGCTTATGACTTCTTTATTTTATTAAATGAATATTATTTTGAATATTCATTCGAGGGCTTATGACTTCTTTATTTTATTAAATGAATATTATTTTGAATATTCATTCGAGGACTTATGACTCCTTTTATTTTATTATTTGAATATTATTTGAATATTCATTCGAGGGCTTATGACTCCTTTATATTATTTATTGAATATTATTTGAATATTCATTCGAGGGCTTATGACTCAGTTTATATTATTTAATGAATATTATTTAAATATTCATTTGAGGATCTATGACTCCGATTATTTGCTGAGATATATTCTTTATTTTATTAAAGAATAAGGTGTCGATAATCAAACTTATCTTTGATTATTCAAATAAAGATAGTACTTTCGTATAAGTATATCTTTGGTTATTTAATACTCATTTCAAGTATAAGTTTTAAAACTTCTACTTCAATTATTTTTATAAAGATTATTCTTTATGGGAATATTATTTAAATAATAATATTCAAATATTTTCTAATATATTGGGACTGATTTATTTCATTAAATCAGCATTACTCCAAACACTCTTTAAAGTGTTTCTGAGTCTTCAAAATGATTTTTAAAAGTTAGAGTGGATCCCAAAACTCATTTTTATATTTAAATCTTCCTTTTAAAGGGGATTTAAATACTCGTTCAAAACTTGAGGGATCCGGCTCAGTGGTGTATTTTACATTCGCAATGAGGTTGCTGTTTTGAGAAAACATCTTGATTACTTGCCCATCATTCGGGAAGTAAGTTCATCTATTTGAGTCGGCATAAGCAACATGGGCTCAGTGGGCGTCCATGAAAGTGTAAGTGGCTCAGTGGAAGTCCATCAAATGCGTAAGTGGCTGAGTGGCAGTCCAGCATAAGGTCCTATTGCGGCCAGGGTGATGACCAGTGGGGAATTCATCCATCTACTAGTAGAAAAGGTTACTTATTGGTATCTTTGCCTGATCAGCAAGATATCAGGTTTATGCCAAGGTTTTCTCCTTTCCAAATTTATTGGATATTGCAACTCTGTTTATAATTTTCATAACAGAGGTTTTCAGGGAGTGTATGAAATGTATATATATATAGGTGTATATATATATCGGGATTTAATGAAGTATCTCGTAACTTCATTATTTATAATGATATTCAAAGATTGATTCTATTCAAATCTTGTCTTGCAGTCTCATCTATGTGATGAACTTTTGAACTGATTATAACTTGAACGGTGGTAGTTCAAGTAATATTTGGAAAAGATATAAGTATATTGGGGTATCTTGTAACTTCATATTTTCAACTTATATCTAGTTAATGATTATCTTATGCATATCAAAGATTTTCAGAAAAATGTTGAGACAAGGGTAGATATATGAGATCACCTTGCAACGATATTTTTATACAGTTATAAACTGGAACTCTGTGTATATTATGCATGGAAGAGGACTTCCAAGATTTTTAAAAGTATATATGTATATATACTGAATATTTTGCGACTTCATCGCATTAAGATATCAAACTTGGTTCATTTCTTTTGACCAAGACTTTCATGAGTACTATGAGAAGGCTCATATATTGTTAATCATTATACATATTATTTTGGTGGACTTGCTGCTCACCCTTGCTTTCTTCTTTCATCACACAATAACAGATAGAAAAGATGAACATGACCAAGCTCCCGATTCGCAAGCGATTAGGAAACGTTCCGCAGTTTCCTATAGGCGTTGATGTCGCTGTAGCTGAGGTAGGAACTACCAATAGGCTAGGCTTTCAACTTATGATGTACCAGACTTATGTACAATTATGAATTGTAATAATGGCAAAGAAATATAAATTTATTCAGAAACCTTTTTAAGGTGTATTGACATATAATTGTGGAATAAAACGACTTGTGATTATTTTTGGATATTCATCTCTGAGACTATAACTTGTGGTGTGTGTGTTTATTGTGGGGTCACAGTACAGAGTAGTTGATTGTGTATGAAGATTGGGTGTTATTAAGGGAAATGAAACTCGTGACAACCTGGATCCCCGACCCCGGATTTCGGGGTGTTACAGAAGTGGTATCAGAGCCAAGCGTTATAAACCTCAGAGATGAAGTGACGTTAAGATAATAAGTACACTAAGATAAATAAGAACTCTTGCCAAGTTCATAGTCGGGCTACCTAACGTAGTACTGACAGTTAAAACCCTTACGGGAACCCTTATAAATATCGTGATAGTAACATAGTTCGTTCTCGTATAGGGCAGCGGGGCACCGAACCCTGAGGTTCAGGAGCATCAACATGAGGATGTTTTATTACAAGCTGGAGATCAAATTGTGAATCCGATGGAGTACCCTAATGAGGGACTGGATGAGATTCATATTGAGAATGTTGCGGTTGAGGATGTTATTCCAGAAAGGATTGTGGCTGAGGAAGACTCATGGAGGATCCTGATGAGAATGAAGAGAGGACCGCTGAGGAATTGATGACCGTAGTTAGGGCGACTACCAGAGCAAGAATGGCCGCGAGGGTGGCACTAGAGGATGAAGAGTTACCAAGGGCACAAAGGTTAATGAGGGCAGAAGGAGTGGGGCCTTCCACGACCCCAATTATACCAGTATCAGACCCTCTTCCAGAGGTTCCTGTAGACATCCATGAGGTTCCACCAATTCCTGTTCCATCCCCGGTACAGAGCCCAGCACCTACTGAGGAAATGCCACCTTTATCTCCTGCACCATTGTCACCTGATACCGTGCTTGGTTATCCATTTGGATCTCCTGGGTCTGCGCCACCTGCACCCCATGGACTGCTAGATGCTACCACTCAGGCTTCTCTTATCGCCAATTATCATATGACTTTGGGTGGCCTGTCTGAGGCCCGTAATGTTAGGAGTGATTTGTTGGATCGACTTACTGCACCGAGGATTGAGGGTGGGGTACTTCCGGCAGGATTAGCTCATAGCATGGAAAGGATTTAAGCTACCACCCGTGTTACAGGTAGAGGCCATCTCGAGGGTCAGATTGATCCGGCTCTACTTGCAACAATCTTAGACCTCATCACTTCTGTGATGGAGCAGGTTAGGGATGTCGTGCGTGCCCGCATTTCTTGATCCATAATAGTGTGCAGATGCTGAGCAATCTGACAAGAATTTCATATAGCACCGCTTTTGGAGGATTAGCCTAAGTTATGAATGATTAATTTTAATGACGAGATGACTATCTATGGTAGTACTTTTGGGATAGGAGCGATAAGATCAAATGATGTAATTCTCTTTAATATGTTCAGTTGTTGTACCCTCGAACAAATGGTTATGTATGTATTCGTTAATTTCAGTTCAGATCAGTTTGTTTGTGATAAAATCACATTGTTAATTGCTCTATTAACACTTAAGAGAGTGTCATGAAGTTTATCGAACTTGAGAATTCATAATTTGCAGTCGTGCAAGGACTGAACAAGGGAAAGACTTAAGCAAAGTAAGTAAGACAAATATCCAGAGATTCTCAAAATTTTTCCAAGTAATATGCCCCCACAAGGAATAAGATTAGGGGCAAACCTTGAATGTGATAATCAGGGAGGTCACAATTAAGATATAAGGAACCCAGTAGAGGCGAGAGCCTGGCTAAAGAAAATATAGGAATCATTTGAGATTCTAAATGATGGACGAATCACAAAAGACTGTTTTTGTCACTTACCCTCCTAAGAAAGAGGCCACCCGTTGGTGAAAGACCAAGAAAGGCACAGAGCCAGAAGTTAGAATAAACTGATTAAAAGTTAGTCAATTGTTTTCGGGAAAGTAATTCCCAAGGTTATGGAGATAGTGTAAAATCTTTAGAGCCAGAACAAAGGCGGACGAGTATGATGAAATATGAAGCTAAGTTGTAAAAGTTGTCAAGATTCGTTCGGATGACAAGAATCCCAGAACGATGTGATGTTTGAAGTCAATGATTAGTGGGTTCATGAATTAATGATAAGAGAAAGGAAAATAAAAAGAAACTGAAGTGGAAAGGAATATAAAGGCAATAGAGTTTGAGGAATGATAACGGAGTTGGGTATGAGGAAACCCTAAAGACTCGTAGCAATAGAAATAGAAAAGTATGTAATCGTCAGGATAAGGGTGATTCACCATGAGTTAAAGTTGATGATTGAAGGAACAAGAGATACATATATTTTATCCCCTGTAAGTTGGGAGGATTCGAGGAAACCTTGAGATAGTTCGAAGGATAAATAATGAGACGCGGATAGACTGAGGAGACAAGGAAGTAAGAAATTAGGAAAATTGGATGAAGGAAGTGACCTTCAAGAATGTGAAGTGTAAGACCGGTGGCTTGATACCCAGAAAGGGAGACGCCAGGTATGAAAGATATCCCAACATTGAGATGACTGTTGAGATAAACAACAAAAGTAAATAAGGAATTATTAAGAAGAAGTTCATGTTGAACACGACCAATATCTTCCAGAACATCCTTGTTATCGTTACCAGATTAGGCAAGAAAAGCGGATAACCGTTGTTATCTTTTGGAGGCCATTTTGATTAACCTCATTTTGTATACAGATGTTATTGTGAAATTAGGCATTTACTATCGAGGTGGGAATGATTGAATAAGACACCCTTATCAGGGATATATGACTTGATTTATCCATGGAAGGATGCAGGTACCTTTTAAAGGTGGAATTAAGGATAGAACATCGGTAACTTAAAATGAATCCTAGGGGAATGCATAAAGGTTGGCATTCCACCCTTAATAGGGACAATATGAGTTTTGACAGTATGATTTGGAAAGGGTTAAGGTAACAACAACCTTTAAGAATCAGTGGAGAAATTTTTCAGAAGTATATAGACAATGGTTTTAGTATTAGTAAATGGTATTTTGATATGCCCTGTATCTAGGGAATACAGGAGGAACGATTCAAGGATAACCTTAGAGGTTTTACAAGGAGAAAGGTAAAATTCAAAATTTTCAAGATAGAAATGTTGATAAAGGAAATATGACGTAATTATATTGATGCCAAGTGAGGCATGTGTTAAACCACGAGAAGGTATGGATCGAACCAGTAATGGTCGAAATTGTCCAGGGCAATTAGGACTTAAGATAAAAGATGTTCTAATTATGATTGAGAGTCAGTCATGACAGTGATTAACCTCTAAAGACTGAGGCAATAACTTATGGAAAAATGGTAATTTTTTTTACTCATCAGATTTTAAGGAAAACATCTTCACATAAGCTGTGATTGAAATAAGGTAGAAAATTTATTTGGAGGTGGTTAAAATGACATTGACTGTAAGGAAATTTTACTATCAGGAAAGGCCAAAGAGGTGGCCGACACTTTAAAGGTAAGAGGATAATTATAGGCGCTTGTGCCAAAGGAATACAGTGATGATGGTTAAAGCTGTGCAGGTTGTATTATGGTTTGGAAGATTGACATTCCTTCTGATGACTATGCAATACCCAACCGTAATAGTGGTTGGTAAAGGTTAATTCGTGTAATCGCCATGAGCGGGCTATCTATCTCAGAAGGTACTATCTTGAGAATAATCCAGGACCATATTTCAAAAAAAGGACTAAACGAACCTTGAGTTAAGTCTTCTATTTAAGGCATACGATTAAGAATGGTATTCACCTGCTATCGTTGCTTTGACTGAAACTCTTCTGCAATTTTATCTACTTCATGTCATGTATGTATGTCAGGATCAGGAGTGTTCTTCATGAATCATGAATGGTGATTAGGTTACCTCCTTAGAAGAATTTTATACGACATATATGGACTCCGTATGGTTAGATATTAAGATTTCATGGAAAGTGAATGATGACAGTAGGTCAGTGGTGGACCATAGTAAGGCAGCAATGATTCTGCGAGTAATGAGCTGATTACAACCATGAGAGTTGTATTGGAATGGATGTTGAGATTAAGTACCACTAATCGGGTCGTGGTAGTGTATAAGTTATCATTGATAGACTAATTAAGTAGAGTATCTACCTATTGAATATTTATTCCTTCTTATCAATAGAGAGTCGTATTACTATATGAGGAAGGTTGCGGTGCGAGCATAGAATCCTAGTAACGGTGATATATAGAATGAGATCCCAGATTCGATTTTCGATGTCGAGGGAGTTTCAAAGGTGATTGTGTATAAGCTCGAGGAAGAGCATGGGTCCATAGAATGATGGACGGGATAGCGAAAATATTTAGGCATGTGAAATACGATGCTATAATACTTGATGTTGATATAAATACATATATGTTTTGTTCTCCTATGACAAACCTCTATAGTTCAGAGGTAGATTCCAAGCCAGATACTTTATGGAAATATTTTTTTTACATATATACAATTCTCTTCAGTTCGTTCTTTTCTCTTCTTTTCATTTCATGTAAGCTGAGAAGAACAACCCTTCCAGAAGGGGAGGTATTGCCGAATGACTATCTATCTTTGTGATAGAAGCCTAGTAGGATACCACATGTTGTTTAATTGCTTGTCAAGTGCTAAAGGCTGGCTACCTTCTGTACTAACTATGCAATAGAACAAGTGTTCATGATCATAGTGATCTCTCAACAAATTCCTTTACTTCTATACGATTGGTCAAACTTTGGGAAATAGAAACAGCTGAAAAAGGAGTAATAAAGTTGCGGTGGTATTCGGAATGGAAACACATTCGTGATACTAAGGTTGACATGGGTATTAAAAGGTTATAGAACGCTAACGAGCAAAAGTATAACCAGTATAATATTAGGAATGGAAGGTAGTAGCGATTACGAACTCGAAAAAAATGGGTATTGAGAAGCAAAAGCTCTAATGCTAAAAGCTATAATGAGAGTCTGTGCAATAGACTTGAAAGAAATTGGAATGATCACTTAACACGGGTTGAGTTTTCTTACGAAAATAGATCATATGTCAGTATTGAGGTATCGCCTTATGAGATCCTTGAGGGAAGATAATGTCGATCTCCCTTATGTTAGGATGAAGTTGTAGAGCACAAGATGCTCGGACCCGCAGTAGTCCAAAGGACCAGGGATATAATAGATCTAATCAGAGGACGACTGGTAGTAGCTAGGAAGGACATAAGAAGTATGACGATTTGACACGAAAGGACAAAGAATAGGAAGGAGGGAACCTTGTATTGTTAAAAGTATTCCCTTGAAAAGAATTAATGAGATTCGGAAAGAAAGGAAAGCTAAGTCCACCAATTGTTGGACCCTTGGATATATTAAGAAGTATTGGGAAGTTAGCATATGAGCTAGCCTTACCCCAGAACATGTAGCAAGTCATAACGTGTTTCACGTATCAATGTTAAGGAAGTGTAATTCGGATGCCAGATAAATAGGGGCATATGAGCGCATAGACATGCAACCAGACGTAACCTATATGGAGCAACCAGGAAGGGTTAAAGAGTGAAAAGGAACAAGTGCTTAGGAGAAGGGTTATCAAACTAGGCGGAGTTTGGTGGTAGGACCACAATGTGGGAAAATTTACTTGAGAGTTAGAAAGTGTAATGCTAAGAGAGTATCCCTATTCATTTTCCATCTGATTCCGGGACGAAATCCTTTTAAGGAGGGGAGACTGTAATAACCCCAATTTTTAGAAAATTTTTGAAACCCTTATGAATAGTGTTTTTGCTGAATGAGAAAACTTTTCATGCCACGCTATGTAGGGGTTCTGTTATTCATCTTCTGGGATATTATTAGTACTCTATGTGGTATATAAGTGTATGTAAAGATCGTCAGAATCCAATTCCGAACACTTTGATTTTTCCCGGAAATCCACTAGATACGGAAAAAACTGAGTATAAGGTAACAGGATAAAAAGGATTTAAATTAAAGGATTATAAGAGAGGGTCATAAAAGGAATATAATATATTGAGAAAGGTTAAGGGAACCTAAGTAATAAGATCCCGGGTATGATCCCTCAAACGATAAACGAAAACGAAAGTTAAGCGAACCGTATAACAGATCAGCGGTCATTAGGCAAACAATTAGAAGCTAATCAAAGAGATTAGTGGGGATGATGTTATCCAACCAATAGAAAGAGGACAAATGAGGGATGATGACATCACAAAGTGATGCAAGCATGACATAAGAAGGAAGGAAATGTGGTGGAATATTAACCACACAAAACCAAGGTTAATTTGGTAATTAACCTAAAACAAATCAAATAAGCAACCAACCAAAACAAATCAAAACAAAAACACAAAACATTTCATCTTCTCCAAGCTTTACTCTCGGCTTTTTACTATTTCAAAGAAAAGAATTTTCAAAATCCAAGTTCAAGGCTTCCTAAATTGGTAAGATAATTCCCTAGTATTCCTTATGCATAGTTATGGCTATTCTATGAGTTTAAGCCTCCAAATCATTCACAATCTTCTTCAAGAAATCAATGAAGAAGACAATGAATAGTGACTTCAAGAATTTTAACTTGATTTTCTTGTTTTTCCTTTAAGATCCAAGCATCCCTAAGTCATCTCAAGGCTTCCTAGCTACTCACACCACTTCAAGGAAGGTATATCATCTCCAAACCCTAGCTTTACTTTGTTAAATAGGATGATTTTAGTTGTTATGGTGATATAGTAGCTTAATGCTTGTTGGTTTAGAATTTGGGTTGGAGTGGTAGTGAAATGGATGGTGAATCTTGTTGTTTTGGTTAAAAAAACTTAGGTATAGTTAAATTCAAGCTTAAGCATAAGTATAAATGTTAAAATTGAATTGATTGGGGCTGTTATGATGTGGTATGGATGGAGTTTGGATTGGGATGTGATTGTGGCTTGATTATGGGTTGTTTTGGAATGGTTTAAATTTGGGAAATCGCGTAAACATAGCCGTCGTAATGCTACCGTAGACTGTTTTTGTTCTTAACATCAGAACCCTTGAACTCACTGCTAGGTTTTTACCATTGCCATGTTTAGATAGTTCATGTTACGAGCTTCGTTTTGATATGTGGTTCGTTTGATTCCGATGAACGGTTTAGGAGAAACGGCCGTTTTAAGTAACGACGTTTCGCGAACGAACCCTTACCCCTCGCCTTACTTTGAAACATAGGTTAAAGACCTTAAAGGACTAATTGAAGTATGAAACATTTATGTAAGGTGTAATAGGCAGTTGGTAAGACACTCGCGAAGGAATCGCCTTAAAACTCGTAATGGTTAAATTATTAAAAATGGTGGAGCCGAGGGTACTCGAGTGACTAAGAGAATCAGTAAGCGCAAAACGAGCATTAGAGTCTGAGTTGGTTAGAGTATAGATTTACAAGTGACTTTGATTTAATTCCAACTTACTTGTTGCTTATAGGTTACCAGACTCGTCCCGAGCCATTCGTAACCCCCAGTCGCTCAGGCAAGTTTTCTACCCGTTATACTGTTGTTGTGATGTAAATATATGTATATGCATTATCTTGTGATAAGTGCATGATTGTTATTAGCAAATGTTGCGATATATTGGAGCATGCTGATATGGTATATATGCATGTCTGTTTCGTAATCTGGTTATCTATCTGTTGGTTAAAATGCTTACAGTTGCATAATACCTATGCTAGAGATAAGCGGTATTTGAGTTTACTCTTAGTATAGGGGATCAAAAGGCGAACATATTTCTAAACCGGGAGTCGATGTCCCCGAGTATAATATATATATTTATATATATATATATGGTTATAGTTTTTAAAACTATTAATCGAATAAGGTTTATTCGATAACTTTATTTTATTTAATGAATATTATTATGTATATTCATTTGAGGACTTATGACTCCTTTTATTTTATTATTTGAATATTATTTGAATATTCATTCGAGGGCTTATGACTTTTTTATATTATTTATTGAATATTATTTTGAATATTCATTCGAGGGCTTATGACTCAGTTTATTTTATTAATTGAATATTATTTTGAATATTCATTCGAGGGCTTATGACTTCTTTATTTTATTAAATGAATATTATTTTGAATATTCATTCGAGGGCTTATGACTTCTTTATTTTATTAAATGAATATTATTTTGAATATTCATTCGAGGACTTATGACTCCTTTTATTTTATTATTTGAATATTATTTGAATATTCATTCGAGGGCTTATGACTCCTTTATATTATTTATTGAATATTATTTGAATATTCATTCGAGGGCTTATGACTCAGTTTATATTATTTAATGAATATTATTTGAATATTCATTTGAGGATCTATGACTCCGATTATTTGCTGAGATATATTCTTTATTTTATTAAAGAATAAGGTGTCGATAATCAAACTTATCTTTGATTATTCAAATAAAGATAGTACTTTCGTATAAGTATATCTTTGGTTATTTAATACTCATTTCAAGTATAAGTTTTAAAACTTCTACTTCAATTATTTTTATAAAGATTATTCTTTATGGGAATATTATTTAAATAATAATATTCAGATATTTTCTAATATATTGGGACTGATTTATTTCATTAAATCAGCATTACTCCAAACACTCTTTAAAGTGTTTTCGAGTCTTCAAAATGATTTTTAAAAGTTAAAGCGGATCCCAAAACTCATTTTTATATTTAAGATCTTCCTTTTAAAGGGGATTTAAATACTCGTTCAAAACTTGAGGGATCCGGCTCAGTGGTGTATTTTACATTCGCAACGAGGTTGCTGTTTTGAGAAAACATCTTGATTACTTGCCCATCGTTCGGGAAGTAAGTTCATCTATTTGAGTCGGCATAAGCAACATGGGCTCAGTGGGCGTCCATGAAAGTGTAAGTGGCTCAGTGGGAGTCCATCAAATGCGTAAGTGGCTGAGTGGCAGTCCAGCATAAGGTCCTATTGCGGCCAGGGTGATGACCGGTGGGAAATTCATCCATCTACTAGTAGAAAAGGTTACTTATTGGTATCTTTGCCTGATCAGCAAGATATCAGGTTTATGCCAAGGTTTTCTCCTTTCCAAATTCATTGGATATTGCAACTCTGTTTATAATTTTCATAACAGAGGTTTTCAAGGAGTGTATGAAATGTATATATATATAGGTGTATATATATATCGGGATTTAATGAAGTATCTCGTAACTTCATTATTTATAATGATATTCAAAGATTGAATCTATTCAAATCTTGTCTTGTAGTCTCATCTATGTGATGAACTTTTGAACTGATTATAACTTGAACGGTGGTAGTTCAAGTAATATTTGGAAAAGATATAAGTATATTGGGGTATCTTGTAACTTCATATTTTCAACTTATATCTAGTTAATGATTATCTTATGCATATCAAAGATTTTCAGAAAAATGTTGAGACAAGGGTAGATATATGAGATCACCTTGTAACGATATTTTTATACAGTTATAAACTGGAACTCTGTGTATATTATGCATGGAAGAGGACTTCCAAGATTTTGAAAAGTATATATGTATATATACTGAATATTTTGCGACTTCATCGCATTAAGATATCAAACTTGGTTCATTTCTTTTGACCAAGACTTTCATGAGTACTATGAGAAGGCTCATATATTGTTAATCATTATACATATTATTTTGGTGGGCTTGCTGCTCACCCTTGCTTTCTTTTTTCATCACACAACAACAGATAGAAAAGATGAACATGACCAAGCTCCCGATTCGCAAGCGATTAGGAAACGTTCCGCAGTTTTCTATAGGCGTTGATGTCGCTGTAGCTGAGGTAGGAACTACCAATAGGCTAGGCTTTCAACTTATGATGTACCAGACTTATGTACAATTATGAATTCTAATAATGGCAAAGAAATGTAAATTTATTCAGAAACTTTTTTAAGGTGTATTGACATATAATTGTGGAATAAAACGACTTGTGATTATTTTTGGATATTCATCTCTGAGACTATAACTTGTGGTGTGTGTGTTTATTGTGGGGTCACAGTACAGAGTAGTTGATTGTGTATTAAGATTGGGTGTTATTAAGGGAAATGGAACTCGTGACAACCTGGATCCCCGACCCCGGATTTGGGGGTGTTACATTGACCAAGATTTTGTCCGAGCGTTTAACGAAGCTACCTTTGACCAATATTGACCAAAACTTGAAGATCATTATTTTATGATATTTAAATAATTATCATATTTTTGTTTGTATTTATTAAAAGGTTTTCAAAGTCATTATATTTAATGGTGCTAATTACTTAATAAAGTAATTAATGATTAATTGAAAAAACTAAAATCCATTATTATATAATTAATAGTTGCTGGGATTTTTGCTCCATAAACTTGTTTGTCCTATATGCAAGTTGCAAACAAACACAACTAAACCTCCACCTCATCAATCCACACCACTCTCTTCATCCACCATTCATTTTAACTCAATATCAACCACTCCCTTCACCGAACTCCTTCTATATATAAACACCCACCCCCACCATTTTTTAATACAAGCTAAGAGCTAATTAACTGCGGGGCATTTTCAAGAAGTATTCTCTCTACACATTCTCTAACATCCAAACCCAAATACTTCATCTCAAAAATCTTCTCTCTTACAAAAAATATATATATATATATATATCATATATTCAAGGTTTTTTGATCTGCAAGCTTAGTCACACCAACCAAGCTCTATCATCCCAAACAAAGCTCATCCACACCACTTTCTTGCCTCCCGAAGGGCTGCCCAAGTTCGACCAACCAACCAAAATCCGGCCGAACCTCTGGCGAACTTTTCCGTTCATCTCTTAAAAGTGGTAAACCTCTTAACTTTTGTCCAAGTCTTAACCGACCACTCTTAGTATTTATATTAGGAGCTTAGTACCACTTTCTCTTCATCTCTACAAACTCTTATATAGAATAACTTAAAGAAAAAACAAATCCGTATAAGGATTGTTTTAATCGAACAAAGATTCGATAAATTATACACTTCTAGCACGAAGTGATAATTTCATACAATACTTGGTTTATATTCCTTACTAGCACCTTAGTGTTTCGTGGGAATTAAATTACAAAGCTGCCATTTTATTCTTTAAACTTAAACGCACTTATTTTGGCCATATATTGATATATTTGTTATATTTGATTAACAAGACTTAAATGACTTCCCTTACTAGCACCTTTAGTGTTTCGTGGGAAAAACTTAAGGCTTATATTATATATATATATATATATACATATTTATTATATTTAGTTAAAAGATTTAAGTGAATTCCCTTACCAGCACCTCTAGTGTTTCGTGGGAAGATATTAAAGCTTTTAAGTAAATATAAGTATATATATAATCGTATAAGAATTAAGCGATTTCCCTTACTAGCATCTTCAGTGTTTCGTGAGAAAAACTTAAAACTTATATTTTATTATATATATACACATATAAATTGTGCTAATATAATTTAAACTCTGATATTGTATTTTGTGATATATTGTGTTTAAATTATGAACCTTTTATTCTCACGGCCAAATATTTTATAAGTGCAAATAGTTAAAGTATAAGTGTAATGTTCTCGATTGATAAAAGTCTACACACGACTATATTAAACGAGAAATTGTTTTATCAAAGATTTGAAAGCGATAACACTTCACCAAGGACTTGATATATTTATTACTTCAGAAATAAGATATATTATTCAAAACGAAGTAATACCAAGTATATTTTAACATTCATTTAATCTAAAGAAAAGTATACACTAATATTCATTTAAGAATATTTGTACGTCATCCGGTCTAGTTAAGTATCTTACTAGTCCAAAATATTTTTATCTTTAACGGGTATTGTTTCGCAGATATTGTCTTCTTCGTTTTGCAGTGAGGTGAAGTATAGTGAGGTGATTCTAGTTCTAAGACCCAAGTCCTAGACATACTAACGGGGAGTTAGTAGTCTTCGAACCGTGAGGAAGAGGAAAGACCCAAGATCAACTACTGAGATCCAAGACCGGAAAAAGCTTAGAAGGACAAAGACTACACCAAGGGTTCTACATCAACTTTAAAGAAATAACAGGGTGTTATTGTCTAAGATAGGTTGTTCAGGTTTGCACATTTATTTTGAGGCGGTAACCCGGAGTTACGCACCAAGACAGATATTTGTGGGGTTGTAAAGGCTTCTCCGCCTACGTAAGGAGCAAGGTTATTTTAAGGGAAAAACTCGGGTCCTGGAGAGGAGCTCGGGGACTTGACGTAGGGGTGAGAGAATCTATTAGAGGTTGCACCATCGCGAACCAGGATAAATCTCTCATGTGGTATTTTCTTCCTTTTTTTATTTCCGCATATATAATCTGCATCGGTAATATATTTAAAATGAGATAAATATTTTTAAAATGCCATATTAATTTTTAAATTTGTAATTAAGCTATTCAACCCCCCTTCTAGCTTAAAATAGCCCTTTTACGGGACCTAACACACACCATATCCAAAAAAGTTTTAAAAAGCTAAAAATCCAAAGAAACACATTCAACCCCTTTATGTTGTACTCAATATCTAACCAGTTTTATCAGAGCAAAATCAGAAAGTAAACAAATCAAGATCTTGGAAGTATGAGTGCACAAAAGATAAGCAGTATCAAGATACCAGCCTTTGATAAAATCAACTACGCACTTTGAAAAAAGAAAATGATGTTGTTCATAAGGATGGCTAATCCATTATATATCCAGATTCTCAAGAATGGCCCTTTTACTCCCATGGAAAGGGTTGATGAATCTACTGATGGAGATATGGTTATTCCAACTCATTATGCACCTAAGGACCCCTCAAAATACACTGAAACTGAAAAGGAAAAGTCTCTCTGGATAGTAGCCTATAACTAATTCTGACAGAGTCATTTGACAATGTTATGTACAACAATATTGTTAACTGTGACACAGCCAAACATATTTGGGAGAAGATTGAGATTTCATGTGAGGGTACAGAGGAAGTTAGATCTAATCAAAGGAGAATACTGGTGTCTTTTATGGAAAAGCCTAAAGAAAGAATTACTGAAGTTTTTGAAAGGTTTAACAAATAGATAAATGACCTGCAACTTCATGATAAATATTATGAAGCTGAGGAGGTTAACCTAAAGTTCTTGCTAGCTCTTCCTGACCACCTTGAATAGAAAATATCAGCTATTAGAGAGGAAAGAGACTTGAGCAGAATAACATTGGAAGTGTTATATGAGATCTTGAAAACTTATGAACTTGAAATGTTGCAAAAAAAGTAATTAAAGGAAAACCAAGGACATATGGTTTATGATTCAAGTGCCTTAGTTGTAAATGATAGTGAAGCAACTGCAGATGAACAAGATGCTCAAGTTCCAGTTATTCAAGCTATGGAGCAAAAGAACAAAGGACCTTAGAAGCAAGTTGTTTTGGAGCTAGAGGAAGATGATTTTGATACATTGGATGAGCTAGATGAGATGGACCAATCCATGGTTACATGGATAGGAAATTCTTTAACATTAGAGTTAAGAAGCCTAGCTTTTTCAAGAACAAGGGACAGTCTTCCAACAGCAACAACTGGAAACCAAGGACTTAGTATAACTCATCTATCTAAGGTGACTACAAAACCGGATCTATTGAAAGATCAAAGATAAGGTGCTTCAACTGTGATAAGTTAGGTCACTTTGTTACAGAGTGCAGGAAGCCTAAGAAGATGAAGAAGACAAAGCCTATTTGGAATTGGAGGCAAAGTATGGAGCTCTCTTGAAGAAACAACAAGGAAAGATTTACATTGTTGAAGGCAAAAAATGGGATGATACTGATGATGAAAATGAGAATGAAGATTTTGGAAATTATGCACTAATGGCTCTTGAGCAAGGAGAATCATCCTCATCAAAATATGAGGTACCAACTCTAACTACCATTGATTTAAATACAAGCCAATATAAAGAAACTGTTGAAAAGATGAGTGTAGAGATGTTTCGTATCTACACAAGTATAGTGGCGGCTATTGAGGAAGTGAGTATACTGTCAAAGTTAAATGAGAACCTTGAGATTAAGAAGCGATATTTGAAACTGCAGCATGTTGAGCTTGAAACTGTCAGGCAAGAAAATGAATATTTGAAGATTAAGCTGAAGTGTGCAAGTGAAATAGAAGCTGTGTTAAGGAAAAAGATAGAAAAGAATGAGGTGAAACTGAAGTCTTTCAGGAATGCATCTTAGTTGTTTTGTCAGTACCATAAGAAGAACAAATTATGTGCTAACATAGATATTGCTTTGGACTATGATGCTTTGAACAACAACAAGAAAAGTGAAGGTGACAAAGGTAAAGCAATTGTAAATCAAGATGTCCCAGTGATGATGAGAAAAGTTGATGCACCTTTGTTCAAAGCATGTGAAATTAATTTCAGTGAAGTTGAGAGTTGGTTATCAAGCAAGAGCCTGTAGATGAGGACAATGAGAAGAAAAACACAAAAATAACTCCAACTCTTAAAATTGAAAAGAAGCCTATGGTAGATCAAGTTTTTAAGAAGCTAATCAAGTAAATCAAGACTGAGAATGCATGAAGAAAAAAGAAGAACAGGAATGGAAAAATTAGAGTGAACAAGAGCAACAACTTTGCATTTGTTGCAGATGCTCCCTGGAAACAATGTTAGAAGTGTGCCTCTACATATAACCTAACTCACTGTTAGGGCAAAAACACGCGCTAATAACACACACAAGTATACGCGTTCGCAAGTAATATAGAATACTTTCTAGTTTATTCCCACAGAGACTCAGACTTATTATGTTCAATTAAACTCACTCACCAATGTATGATTACTTCTCAATGTTAAGACAATAACACTTAGAATTGATTAACTAATTATTAACTATAATTAACCACTAGAATTAAACACTTAATTAACACTTGAACTAATAATATTAAAACACTCATGAGATCACAACTTCATTACTACTTCCTTCAATAGTCATTGTTATTACCTTTAGCATGCAACAGTGATGATATTAATCGAATAACACGAAACTGATAAAAGCCAACTTTCATTGTACTAATACCATTCTACCAAGCATCCACAATTAAGATAGAAGTTGAATAGGCATCAATTATGTTGAGTCCCTATATGTCTACAAAAATTGACAACATAATGATTTAAGCACAAGTTATTCCTTTTGATTACACAGGGCGAATAAAATGGTTAGAGTTACCCACTAATCATGCATACTCTTACATGAACCTATGCTAGCATGGCAAGTTCTAAATCTCAAGATCCACTGTCGCTTCACAAGAGATTAACACCCTATCTTATATGTTCGCGACGCACATAAGACGAATACGCACAACCAATACTAGATATCATACAATCATCACACACTAAGGTATTAAACAACTAACTAAAGAACTCCATAGTAAATCCGTTACGACCCCATGATCACGATTAGCCCATGATAGCACTCATCGTCATCATTGGTTCATACATGCTAACAACACACGAGAATAATAACTAAAACTACTTATATTAAACCAGAGTACGTCACAAGAGTAATTAGGTTCAAAGTAAAGAAAACTAGCATCCAACGTTACAACGAAATATAGAATCACAAGAAAATATGCTTCCTCTTCGTTGCGGTGTGCTAAAACGGTCTTCTTCCTTATCTCCTCGCTCTTCGATTAATACTACGATCCAACCTTTGTGAAATGTCTCTGAAATCTACTTATATAGGAGTCCCATAAAACCCAGATAACTCAGCAGTTGGAAGCCAAACAGAAATAGGAGTCTAAAATAATTAATCTGAAAATACGACCCTGCGCGGCCGCTCAGCATTCCTGAGCGGGCGCTCAACCCCCTTTTGGAAACTGATCTGTTTTTCCTCCGTTTCTTCGCTGCAGTCTGCTCCTATCTTCCCACTTGCAATACTAAACACATGCCAAGGCTTATTATTGATGAAATCTCTTCCGAAATATAATTAATACCCTGAAATGCACAAACACTAGAAAAACGCATCAAATACACGATTTCAAGACACCAATTCAAGCTATTATAAGATGTTCTAAGTGGTATAAAATGCCACTTATCACTCACCTTTACAAAAAGGCTGTTAGTGAGCCAACAGTGGGAGCCTGCAGATCAATGAAGCAAAGGACGAAGATCCCCATTCCTTCTGTGACAAATATGATTACATTCCTTGCAACATGAAAGTAATGTAAAGCTGTCATAGACTGAGAATTAATCTCAAAGATGCAATAATTGAGTCTACAACTAAGAAGGAAACTGCATTTTAAAATTTGAACACTGTTCTGAATCATCAAATTTTACTACTGCAAATTCTGTTAACAAGAAGAAAGTACCCAACACTACTTGGGTAGATAAACACACTTAACCCTCATTATGTGCAGGGAAAAGTGAAAGAGGTCATATGGATCATAGACAGTGGATGTTCTAGGCATATGATAGGTGATAAGGCCCTTCTATCACAGTTTGAGGAGATGGTTGGCCCATTGGTGACTTTTGGAGACAATAATAAAGGATTCACAATAGGATATGGCATGTTGGTTCCTGGAAATGTTGTCATTAAAGATGTAGCGCTGGTAGTTGGTCTTGAGATGAATCTCCTGAGTGTCAGTCAATTCACATATAAAGGATTAAATGTTTTATTTGACAATGGAGAATGCTCAATTATCAGCAAAAAGACTGGTGAAGTTGCTTTTGAAGGAGCAAGAAAGGGAAGCTTGTTTTTTTGTAGATTTATACTCAGCAAATAAGGATGGAATATGTTACTTCTACACCAAGGCATCTTTTGAGCAAAACAAGTTGTGGTATAAAAAGTTCTCTCACATGAATTACAAAGTAATCGATACCCTGTTGAAAAAGGAGTTAGTGAGAGGCCAGACTTGGAGTTTTCTCAAAATAAAAGTTGTGAGGCTTGTCAAAAAGGCAAAATGAAGTGGTCTAGTCACAAGAGTAAAACTGAGAATTCCATAAGTGTACCTTTGCAACTCATTCACATGGACATGTTTGGAACAGTTAATGTCTTATCTATTTCTAGAAATATGCACTTGTGATGGTAGATGACTACTCAAGGTACACAGGCTGAAGATTAAAATTGTGTAACACTATTGAGGAGTGACAATGGCACATAATTCAGGAATGAAATTCTGCATGAATTTTGCAAAAATAGGGGCATTATTCAAGAGTTCTTGGCTACAAGGACACCTCAGTAAAATGGGGTAGTTGAGAGGAAGAATAGAACATTAGTAGAAGCTGCTAGAATAGTGCTGCAAGATGCCAAGTTACCAACAAGTTTTTGGGGAAAAGCTTTCAATATTGCATGCTACACTCAAAACAGATATCTCATCAACAAAAATCTTGGAAAGTCGCCCTACTCAATTTTATCAAAAAAAGGAAGCCTACCGTGAAGCATCTGCATGTGTTTGGAAGCAAGTGTTTTGTGTTAAAAGATAACTCTGAATATGTGGGGAAATTTGACTCTAAAGTTTTTGAAGCAATATTTTTGGGATATTTATTGGAAAGAACTGCATACAGAGTTTATGTACTTGAATAAAAGAAAATTATGGAAAGCACATATGTGACTTTTGATGATGACAAGTGTCCAGGCTTGGAGTTCCTTGATGAAAATGAAGCTGAAGCCCTTAAGTTTGAAAAATTGAACATTGATAGTGATTCTGAAGATGAAGTTGATATCAACATAAGCAACAAAATGAACGAAGAGTCAACTGAGCAAGTGAATCATGAGAATGAAAACTCATCTCACACACCTGAATTTGATAGCACAAACTTAGGGGGAGAAAGAGAAGAAAGTTCTGCAAGTCATGCCAATGGTGAAGAAAATGCAGAAAATTCAAGTCAACAAAATCATACCATAAAGTGGGATAAGAGTCACACTAGAGATGCAATTATTGATGATCCAAATGCTGGTGTGAGGACTAGAAGTTCAACTACTAATGAATGTCTACATGCATGCATTCTTTTACAAATTGAGCCTAAGAAAACTGAGAAAGCTCTACTTGATCCCGACTGGATATCTGCTATACAAGAAGAGCTAAATCAGTTTGAAAGAAACAAAGTTTGGAAGTTGGTTCCTGTATCAAAGAACAGAAGTATAATTAGAACAAAGTGGGTGTACATGAACAAAATGGATGAAAATGGAATTGTAACAAGGAACAAAACAAGGTTGGTTGCAAAAGGCTACTCACAGGAGGAAGGGATTGATTATGATGAAAATTTTGCTCCAGTTGTAAGACTTGAAGCAATAAGGATCTTTCTTGCATTTTATGTACACTTAAACTTTAAAGTGTATCAAATGGATATAAAGAGTGCATTCCTTAATGGTGAGTTGGAAGAAGAGGTTTATGTGCAACAGCCACCTGGCTTTAAAGATCCGGAATTTCCAGACTTTGTCTACAAACTACTCAAGCTCTTTATGGATTAAAGCAACACCTAGAGCTTGGTATAATACACTGTCCAATTTTTTGCTTAAACATGAATTCAATAGAGGAACAATTGAAAAGACTCTATTCTACGAGCAACATAGTGGTGATATGATCCTAGTTTAAATCTATATGGATAATATCAATTTTGGTTCTACTAATGAAAGTTTATGTCAAAGATTCTCAAGACTCATGTAGAGTGAATATGAAATGAGCATGATGGGAGAATTAATTTACTTTCCTGGACTTCAAGTCAGTGAAAAAAGTGATGGAATCTTTATCATCCAAATCAAGTATGTTAAAGATTTATTGAAGAAATTTGGAACGGTTGATTTTTCACATGCATCAACACCTATATCTACATCTATAAAGTTGGATGAAGATAAGAAAGGAAAAAGTGTAGATATTTCAGGTTATAGAGGAATGATTGGATCTTTGTTGTATTTGACTGCTAGTAGACCAGACATTATGTTTATAACATGTCTGTGTGCAAGATTTTAAGCCAATCCAAAGGAATCACATTTGATGGCTGTGAAGATAATTTTCAGATACTTAAAGGGAACACCAAACTTGGGATTGTGGTATCCTAAGGGAACTGAATTTAAAGCTGTTAGATACACAGATGCAGATTTTGCTGGATGCAGGGTTGATAGAAAGAGTACTAGTGGAATCTGTCAATTTCTTGGACAAAGACTTGTATCCTGGTATAGTAAGAAGCAACAATCTGTGTCAACTTCCACAGCTGAGGCTGAATATATAGCTTCTGGAAGTTACTATTCTCAAGTGTTTTGGATTAGAAATCAGCTAATGGACTATGTTCTAGTGTTACACAAAATTTTGTGTGTTTTGCTATTTCTATTGTTGCTAATCTAGTTAACCGTTCTAGAATAAAGCACATTGATGTAAGGTAACATTTTATTAGAGAACATATTACAAATGGTACTATTGAGCTTGTTTTTGTTCCAACAGAAAAATAATTAACTGACATTTTCACTAAACCTTTGGATGAAACAACTTTCAATAGACTTGTTGGTGAAATTGAAATGTTAAATTCTTCATCCTAAAGGCAAGAACTCATGTAATGTGTTGCAGCAGATTAATTTCTAGTGAATCGAAATTAATTTGATTTAATTAAAAATTAACTGGAATATGAGTTATGAATATTTCAGAATTCTCTGCACATTTATTTTTCAAATTCAAAACTTAACTTGGAATTTTTCAAATTCTAAGAAAACTGTCTAAATGTTAATTTACATTTTCAATATGGGAACTTAACACAAGACAGGACCAAAAAGAACAAAAGTATATAGAGAACTGAGTTCTCGATAAGTCTAACTGACTTCTCGATAAATCATTTTGAGACTTCTCGATTGATTTCTCGATAAGCCTTATTATGACTTCTCGATAAGTCATTGTAGAGATCTCGATATATGTTAATTCATAGAATTCTCTACAAGTATATATTTTAGACTTCTCGACAACTTATAATTAAAATATTTTAAATTAATAAATTGGTTCAGTAAAATACTTTTGATATAAAATCATTCTAATTTTATATTGATTTATTCAAATAAAAATTGGAAAAATATAGTCCATTCAGGACAAACTGGGTATTTATTTGACATCTCGATAAGTCACTATCTAGTTCTCAATAAGAGTCAGGAAAGTGACATATCGATATGTATCTATTCTCACACGTGACTTCTCGCTAAGCAAATCCCAAACGTTTATTTCTACTTCTCGACAAGCCACTTACCTTTAGCTGTAAATACCCAGACATCTCGACATAACCCCTCTTTACGCTTTCGAGATCTCAAGTGACCTAGTTTTTACAAATCTTAATCGTTCTCTCTCATTTCAAACTCTTTCTTTCTCAAATTTCTTACCCACTCAAATTCAAGCACTTCAAATGGCATCAAACACTGTTAGAGATTTCATCCCAAATGAGGGCACCAACTACCTTGCATTCACAGATGCTATCCAAGCTCCTGATAGCTTCAAGAGCTTTGTCAAGTTTCTATATGAGACATTCTTTGCAGGTGCTCTAATTGCAAATCCAATTCTGTATCTGGATGTTCTCAATGATTTCTGGAACTCAACTGTGATTAGGAAAGTTTAGCATGAGAATCAAGTTGCATCTTTGGTGGTAAACTGCACAATCAAGGGCAACATATGGAATTCAATGAGAATGATGTCAACAAGGCTTTGGGTATTCCCACTGACAACTTGGTGGGGGTGCCTACTCAACAAGAACTAGCTGAATTCATGGACTTTATCAATTACGGTGAAAAGATCAACCTTACCAGCCTGAATAAGAAGTATTTGAGGAGGTAATGGTCATTCCTGTTTGACTCCATAGTGAGAGCTTTCACCTGCAGAAAGACAGGGTATGACAACATCTCAAGTATGGTCCAGAAGCTGGTGTTCTTCATGGCTCACAATAGACATATAAATATGGGCCTCTTGATTCTGGAGGAACTCAGCACAAGGCTCATAATGCCTTTGGCCGCAAGAGTTAAGGAAATTTTTCTTTCTAGGTTTATAATGTCTAATCCATAAAGTTCAAGACATTCATTTACTTAATGGTATTGATAGAACAACGATATGAAATTATAAACAGGTCTCCAAAATTCTATTTGGCTCACTTATTGCAAAGAATAAGGTACCTGTAAGTCTTAGAATTACTCCATTTATGTTGGAGAGATTCAGGACTTACCCTTACCCTGTGCCTGATATGAGATCTAATGTTCAAACTAGTACAGTTATGACTCCTGTGCCTGTGGAATAACAAACACAGGAACACCAACAGGGGCTTTCCCAAACTGAGACCATTCCTTATTTACCATTAGAAGCTAGGAAACCAACCACTTCATCCTCTCAAAAGGGTGAGGTGAGTAAAAAGAAGAGAAAGCAGGCACCCTTGAATATTATCAATGAGAGTGGTGTGGATCAAACACCTATAGAGTCTAACCTGGTCAAGAAACCAAAGAAGGTAAAGAAATCTGAGTTAACCACTCATTTAGCTACCTCTGCATCCTCCCAAAAGGATGTAGTTGAAAAAGAGGGTTAAAAACAGACTCTAGAGGCATCCTCTCAACAGGGTGTCTCTATTGAACAAAGTACTCTCCCTAGTGCATCTTGTAAAATGTCTGCACCACAACTTGAACACATTCAAGTTTATGAAAGAAGGAATAAGGATGACACACAAATTGAAAGCACATCTTTTGAAGCTCCCTCATCTATTCATGGGGAGCTTCCAACACTAAATTCTCAAATCACAAATCCTATCTCTCAAATTTCTTCTACATATAATGAAACACTTGAATCCAATTCTCAAGTTTTGTCAAAATCAAGTGACAGTTCAAGAGACTGTGCTCACTACCCATGAACCACATTCAGTTAGGGAGAGGCTACACTCTGGGGTAGACTTGATGACACCAATAAAAATACAGGGGTTTCATCAGTTTTTACAGAAGACTCTGTGATAGTAACAAATGCACCTTCATGTGCAAATCAATATTCACAGATTTAAAGGTTTGAGTGTAGTACTCCCGATGGGACATATCTAAATCCTCTCCAATTCAATTGGAGGTTCCTCATGTAGGGACAACTCCCCTCAAAACCCTGGCTAAGATTGCTTTATCAATCGAAGCTAGGAGTCTAATTGTCAATGATCCAATCATTGGGGAGACAAGTCAAGCACATTCAGGTTCCAGTTCTTTGCAAGAAGAACAAGGGTTTGAGGTCGTGGTACATGACAGTAACCTGGTCAAATCCCCTCCAATTTAAATGGAGGTTCCGACTCTTGGTGAACAACAAACTGTCACGACCACAGTTTCTACTGTGAGTTCAACTGTGACTCCAATCACAGGGTTAACTATCACCTCTCCACCCTCCACCTCAAACCAAACAGACATCCCTTCTACATCCAACTCCACTCAAACATCTTCACATCTCATCTCATAGTGGCTGCAGGATGCTGAAATTCAGCCAATAACAATGAATGACCTCCTCGTGGACTAACTCTGTGGCCTTGCAACCATTACCCAACAGCTACTCATAACTGATATGTATTAGGAATATGTTGTGAATTTGATGATAAGTTAAACAAAACACCTTAGTAAATTTAACTTAGTGAATTTTGTAGCACTCGACGGATGATCTAATATAGTCCCGATGGATGAACTTTATAGTCCCGACGGATGAAAAATTGACATCCATCGAGTGAGTAGCTTATGTAACAAATAAAACTGTAGCACATTTCTGCAAACAACATGTATAGTCAAGTAGATTGCTTAGGGTTCTGTAAGTCATGTTGACTACTAGATTGATATGCAGAATAGGTTGATTAATTGTAAATATGAGATGTCTTATAATTCTGTATAAGTGAAATAGAGTCAAGTGGCAGATAGACTCCAGACGGATGATCTACAAGACTCCCGACGGATGATCAACAAAGCTCCCGATGGATGACAAACATAGTCCTGACGGATGATCAAATTCAAATAGCTGTTAATAGTGACAACACAGTCACATGCGTTGGGTGTTTGCAAAAGGAATGTGGTAGCCTGTTAAGCATGAATTTGAGAGCAAAGAAGCATTACCATTTCCATGCAATTGTGAAGATATTCAAAGATGCTGGAATAAAGTAGTAAAGTAGCATGGAGTTAGACTAGATATGTTTTGTTTTATTATCTTGTCTTATTGTCATGTAAACTTGGTGATATATAAACCAAGTGTAGCAAGTAGAACAACAATTAACTAAGCAAGTTTATTTTCAGAGAAACATATCAAACTGTATTTTGTAAGCATTTCTCTGTAGTTTAGTTGTTCAAACTTATAAGCAGCTGTGAGCTATTCAAAGCTTCATAGAGTTCTCAATTTGATATATATATATATATATAAGTTGAGTGTAATGATGCAATAAATGACATGTCCACAGAATTATATCACCTGTGTGTTACACGTAAGTCCCTCACTAAGGAAAATGCTAAAATTAAAGAAAACAATTTAAGTGAGAGGAATAATGTGCTAGAGTCTCAGTTTATTGAATTTGAGAAATTGAGAATTGAGTGTAAGATTGCTAAGGATGAATTAACTGAGTCCTTGAAGAAAGAAGAGATTTTAAAGAAGAGTGATATTTATATATATATATATATATATATGGTGGATACTTTCAAATCCACCAGAAAGTTTTAAAATGTTGTGTTTTTATTACTTAGTGTTTTGATTTCTATCACTCTTTTATTCCGCACCATTGCTAATCAAACACTGTTATATTTATCAAGTTAGAACATTTTTTAAATTTGAAAAAGTAGCCAGAATTACATTCAACCCCCTTCTGTAATTCTTGTTGTACAGTTAGGGAATGACAATTGGTATCAGAGCAAGCTCCTGAAGAACAAAGAGTATAAAGATCACAACAAACAAGAAGATGAACAAAAAGGATGTTGGAGTAAAGATTCCATTTCTGGACAAAGATAACTATCACCACTGGAAGGTGAAGATGCACCTACATCTTCTTTCCCAAGATGAGGCTTATGTGGACTACATAGAGAGAGGTCCTCATGTACCAATAAAAGCTGCAACTGGCAATGAGTCATCTGTTCCAAAACCTAGGCATGAATGGTCAGACCCTGATATTGAGCAAGTCATGAAGGATAAGAAGGCCATGAATATATTGTTCAATGGAGTTGATGATGATATGTTTGATAAAATCATTAACTGTAAAACAGCAAAAGAGGTTTGGGACACAATCCAGATTATTTGTGATGGTACTGAGCAATTAAGGGAGAACAAGATGCAGCTACTGATTCAGCAATATGAGCATTTCCACTGTGAAGAAAATGAGTCTCCCACTGATATTTTTAGTAGATTTCAAAAGCTACTAAATGCTCTGAAGTTGCATGGAAGAGTCTATCAAACAAAAGACTCTAATCTCAAGTTCCTTAGATCTCTTCCAAAGGACTGGAATTTGGAAGCCAATGATAGTCTCATTGAGAAATTTACAGGATTACAAGGAGACTTTGGAGAGACTGTATGGCATCCTAAAAACCTATGAGCTTGAAATAGAGCAAGATGAAAGGATGGAGAAAGGAAGGAAGAAAGGAGGGTCCATAGCACTGGTTGCTGAGTTAGAGAAGGAGAAAAAGATGAAGGTAGAAGCTCTTGAGTCAACATCAAAGGTTTGTGAAAGCAAGGGTAAAGGGCTGGTAGATGAAAATAAAGATCAATTGAGCCAAGATGACATGGATGATATTGATGAACATCTAGCATTCTTATCCAGAAGATTTGCCAAGCTCAAATTCAAGAAGAATTTTGGAGCAGCTAAGCTAAACATAAACATGGTTGATAAGTCAAAATTCAAGTGTTTCAAATGTGGTTTGGCGGGTCATTTAGCTATTGAATGTAGAAAGTCTGATTCCAACAAAAAGAAGTTTGAGCCTGTTGATTATAAATAGAAATACTTTGAGTTGCTCAAACAAAAGGAAAGGGCTTTCATCACATAGGAGAATGACTGGGCTGCAGATGGATTGGATGAAGATGAAGAAACAAGCTATGTCAATCTAGCCCTAATGGCCAAATCTGATGAAACAGAAACAAGTTTTTCAAGAAATCAGGTAATCACCACTAACCTATCATATTTATCTAAAGTTGAGTGTAATGATGCAATAAATGACATGTCCATAAAATTATATCACCTGTGTGTTACACTTAAGTCCCTCACTAAGGAAAATTCTAAAATTAAAGAAAACAATTTTTTTTAAGTGAGAGGAATAATGTGCTAGAGTCTCAGTTTATTGAATTTGAGAAATTGAGAATTGAGTGTAAGATTGCTAAGGATGAATTAACTGAGTCCTTGAAGAAAGAAGAGATTTTAAAGAAGCAACTTGAACGAGAAAATGAAGTGATTAAGGCTTGGAAATCATCTAGATATGTCCATGCTCAGATCACTAAAGTTTAAGGTATTGTGTTCTTTTGTGATGCGGCCTGGAAGAAGAGTAAAGAGAAGCTTGAGTCCAATTTGGTTGAAGGTTGTTTACAGATGTGGACTCGATGGATGATGAAAATCATCCATTGGATAATCAAAAGGATTATCCGTCGAGTGACAAGGAGCCACATCCGTCGGCTGTTAGTAAACTAGTTAGCAAAGCTAAGCTGGCTAAGTTGAATGAGAAATATGGATCAGTTTCTAAGAACTTTATTCCAGGAGAATCAAGTCAAGTTAGGAAGGAAAAGAAAGTTAATGTTGTTTATTTATCTATCAAGCAATTGAATGACAGATTAGAAAAGATTGAGGTTAAAACAGAAGCTAAAAAGAAAAATAATAGAAATGGGAAAGTAGGAATTAAAAAAAATAACAATTACACACCTGATAAATATGCACCAAGAAAAATCTGTGTTAAGTGTGATAATGTTAATCACTTGTCTGTTAATTGCAAACTTGCTATGCCTACTTCCATGTCTGCACCCTCTTCTTTTCCCAACATGACTACCATGCCTACCATGCCTATGAATGCTATGTCTACTCAGAACATGAATGCACAATTTGCTAATATGCCATTTGCACCTAATCCTTATTATGATGCATTTAGTATGCCTCAAATTCCATTTAGCATGCCTCACTGGACTAACATGTTTGCAAATAACATGCCTTTTCCTGTTAATCAAAATATGCATGATAATTCTGTTCTAATTACTGGTTTCAAAGGTCCAACTCAGATGACTAAAGATGAATCAGAAAATCCCAAGTCAAATTAGATCAAACCTAAGAAACCAAAGAAGAAAGCTAACAAGGCAGGACCCAAGGAAACTTGGGTACCAAAATCAACTTGATTTGATTTTGATGTGTGCAGGGAAACATAAAGAATCTTTGGTATCTGGATAGTGGTTGCTCAAGGCACATGACTGGAGATTCTACCCTGCTCACTGAGTTCAAGGAAAGAGCTGACCCAAGTATTATTTTTGGAGATGACAGAAAAGGTTATACTGTGGGATATGGCTTGATTTCAAAAGATAATGTCATCATTGAAGAAGTTGCCCTAGTGGCTGGTCTCAAGCATAATTCGTCGAGTATCAGCCAGCTTTGTGATAAGGGCAACTCAGTTACTTTCAATTCAGAAGCCTGTGTTGTGACAAATAAAAAGAGAAACAAAGTGGTTCTCACTGGAGTGAGAAAAGGAAATGTGTACTTAGCTGATTTCAACTCATCAAATGCAGAATCAGTAACTTGTCTTCTCAATAAAGCAAGTCAAGATGAAAGTTGGCTTTGGCACAAGAAGCTGTCCCATCTAAACTTCAAGACGATAAATGAATTTGTCAAGAAAGAACTGGTTAGAGGTATTCCTCAAGTAGAGTTTACTAAGGATGGATTGTGTGATGCCTTCCAAAAAGGAAAGCAGATCAAAACATCATTCAAAAAGAAGCTTGATTCAACAATTGAAGAACCTTTGCAATTGTTACACATGGATTTGTTTGGACCAGTCAATGTGTTGTCCATCTCAAGAAAAATATTTTGCCTAGTAATTGTGGATGATTTCTTTAAGTTCTCTTAGACATATTTCCTAAAGTCTAAAGATGAAGCTAGTGAAATCGTCATCAATCACATAAGGCAAGTCAACAATCCACCTGACTTTAAAGTAAGAATAATTAGGAGTGACAATGGAACTGAGTTCAAGAATTCTGTGATAAGATCATTTTGTGTAGATAATGGGATTATGCATGAGTTTTCTGCAGCAAGAACTCCACAACAAAATGGGGTAGTGGAAAGAAAGAACATATCTCTTATTGAAGCTACAAGGACAATGCTTGAAGAATCAAAGTTGCCAACATATTTTTGGGTTGAAGCTGTGAATACTGCCTGCTACACTCAGAATATCTCTTTGGTTAATCAAGCAAAGTGCAGGACACCCTACCAATTGTTCAAGAATAGGAAGCCAACTCAAAATTTTCTTCATGTCTTTGGCTGCAAATGTTATATCTTAAGGAATCAAACTGATCAACATGGAAAGTTTGATGCTAAAGCAGATGAAGGAATTTTTGTTGGATATGCTGTGGGAAAAGAAGAATGTAGAGTCTACAATCTAAGAACCAATATTATTATGGAACCAGTACATGTTGTGTTTGATGATAAAAAGATTGAAGGACTGCAAGATGGAGATTTCCATGAAAGCCTCAAGTTTGATAATGTGGAGATGGCTAGTGATGACAGTGAAGATGAAAGTGATCAAGAAACAGTGACTAAGGATAATGCAGAAAAATCTACAACTAATGAAGCACATAATTTAACATCTGTCGAGTTATAAAATGCTTCATCCGTCGGGAGACAACCTGCCTTATCCGTCGGGAGACAATCAGCTTCATCCGTCGAGATACAAAGTGCATCATCCATCAGAACAATGAGAGAAGCTGAGAGTCAGAATAGATCACCTACATAAAGTACCCCTTTCTCAAATCAAAGATTCACAAACTGAGGGGGAGTTTCTCATAATCAAAACTCAGTCACACATCAAGACAACAATGAGGCCTCTTCATCTAGAACTAATCTACCTCAATAAAGAAAATGGACTAAAGATCACCCTTTTGAGCTCATCATTGGTGATGCATCTTCTAGAGTTCAAACAAGAAAAGCAACTCAAGAAGAATGTCTATATAGTAGCTTCTTTTCTAAGGAAGAACCAAAGAAGGTAGAAGAAGCTCTGTTGGATCCTGATTGGATTTTAGCTATGCAGAAGGAGCTAAACCAATTTGAAAGGAACAAGGTATGGAAGCTGGTACCCAAACCTAAAGGGAAGAATCCAATTGAAACCAAGTGGGTATTCAGAAACAAGATGGATGAAAATGGCACAGTGGTCAGGAACAAAGCTAGATTGGTTGCTAAGGGCTACTGTTAACAAGAAGAATAGATTTTGATGAAACTTTTGCTCCTGTTGCAAGACTTGAAGCCATCAAAATTTTCTTAGCCTATGCAGCCTATGCCAATTTCAAAGTCTATCAAATGGATGTCAAAAGTGCCTTTCTGAATGGAGATTTGAAGGAGGAAGTCTATGTCAGTCAGCCTCCTAGTTTTGAAGATCCAAATTTTCCAGAATATCTCTACTATCTTTTGAAAGCACTTTATGGACTGAAGCAAGCACCTAGAGCCTGGTATGACACTTTATCAAAGTTTCTTTTGGAAAATCACTGCACAAGAGGTACTTTTGATAAAACTTTATTCTTTAGAAATAATAATGGCTCTAGTATACTTGTTCAAATTTATGTAGATGATATTATATTTGGCTCTACAGATGAAAAACTTTACAAAAAGTTTACCAAATATATTTATGATCTTTTAAAGAAGTTTGATCTAATGGACCGCACATCTGCAAAAACTCCCATGGCTACTGCAACTAAACTTGAATTAAACACTACTGAAAAGTCTGTGGATATTTCAAGCTATAGGGGCATGGTTGGCTCACTTCTGTACTTAATAGCTAGTAGGCCAGATATAATGTTTGCTACTTATCTTTGTGCTAGATTTCAGGCTGATCCTAGAGAATCTCACTTAGTAGCTATAAAGAGAATTTTCAGATATCTCAAGGGAACACCAAAACTTGGCATTTGGTACCCTAGAGATTCTGGTTTTGATCTAACTGGTTATTCAGATGCAGATTATGCAGGTTATAAAATAGACAGAAAAAGTACAACAGGAACCTGTCAATTTTAGGAAACAAGCTTGTGTCCTGGTTCAGTAAAAAGCAAAATTCAGTTCCCACTTCTACAACTGAAGCTGAATATATTGCTGCTGGTAGTTGCTGTTTACATATTTTGTGGATGAAAAACCAATTGTTGGACTATGGTCTACAAGTGGACAGAATTCCCATTTTATGTGATAACACAAGTGCAATTGTTATCACTGAAAATCCAGTACAGCATTCAAGAACAAAGCACATAGACATCAAGTACCACTTCATTAGGGAACATGTGATGAATGGTACTGTGGAACTTCATTTTGTTCCAAGTGAAAAGTAGCTTGCAGATATCTTTACCAAGCCACTTGATGAATCCACCTTTTCAAGGTTGGTAAGTGAGTTAGGTATGCTTAATTATTCTTGAATCATTTCAGATATTTTTACAAGTTATAATGCAGCCAAAAACTTAATTGATTTTTCTGTTTTGAATGAAATTTTGGCTAAGTCAAAATATACATACCGATGGATGATCATTATCCATCGAGTTTGATCATCTGTCGGAATAATATTTATTAAAAAAATCAATTACTTTTCTGGATTATTTTATAACCCGACGGATAATTGTTTTATTCTCATCCGTCGAATTGTCTCAATCTTAGCCGTTAAAACTTTGAACATTATCCATCGGGTATACTTACAGTTTTTAAGTATAACACGATGGATAATTTACAGAATTTTGACAGTTTATTTATTTTTAAACGGCTATTTTGGGCTATTTTGATTGGTTAATTTATTTTACTTATTATTTTTGACAGTTTATTTCTGAGATAGTATAAAAGCAGAATTCATTTTTATTCTATTCTTTTATCATTCTCAAATCAATTGCTCTAACTTCTTTCTTCTTCAAAGCAAATACTCTCTGCAAATTTCCATACTCTAATAATGGCACCAGTAGTCAAAATCATGTCCCAGTCCGGGTTCATCTTTGAAAAGAATAACTTCGCAGCTCTTGTGAACAAGGATATTCCACAATCGGGAGATTTTCATAAAATGATGGACTTTGTGAAGGAATGCAAACTCAGTTATGCTATGCTGGAATCACCCACAATCTACTGTGAGGTTGTGGAGGAGATATGGACAACAGTTGTGTATCAATCTACTGACAAGATTATAATTTTCACTCTTAAAGGTAAGCAGTTCTGCATTAATAGTAACATTATCAAAGCATGCTTTAAAATTCCAAATAATACTACTACTGTCCCACACACTGATGCTAATATAGTTACCATGCTTAATTCTATGGGCTATGCACTTTCTACTTCTAAGTTAAGTGAGATTAGGAGGCTAGGTCTTAGAAAGAAATGGAGCTATATGTGTGATATGATAACTGTTGGATTTTTAAACGCAGCGGGGCATGGCAAAACACTTTTACACATACAAAATCCAAATAAAAGCATATAAATCGTGAATAAAAATTCGAGGGATCGAATCTAACCTTTTAAAATAATTCGGAGACAACGATCAGAGATCCTTAGCAGTTGCTCCTCAAGTGTGAAGCACTCCACCGGTATCCACCAAGAAAACGACTTTTAGGAGGAGGAGGAGGTGGAGAGAATTTGGTTTTCTGAAACTTTTGGGTTTCTGGGGTTCGAATGAAAATAGGGTCTATAATAGTGTATTTATAGGCAAAATTTTCAGCTGAAATTTTCCCATAAATATTATTATTATTATCCCATTTATTATTCTCATTAATAATTAAAACACCTTTTAATCATTAATCCTTTTTCTAAACACTTTAGAAATAATTCTCTCTTTTGATTTAATTTCCAAAAATTAAATCCTTTAATTAATAATATTAAGAACTTTTCTTAATTAATTTATAATCAATTAAATCTCATTTAATCAATTATTAAATTTTCCAATTAATTATTTATTTCACAAATAAATAATTATTAGCCATTATTAATTAATTCCTCCACCATTAAATCATTCTCTTTTTATGGTGTGACCCTGTAGGTTCAATATTAAGCCGGTAGTAGAAATAAATAATAATAAAACTATTTTATCATTATTTATATAAATTCTCTAATTTATTAAATATGATTAATTAATTAATCACATTTATTCTACATCGTGAGTGATGCTTCTCAACATATCGCGACTATCCCGATAATATGAATTCACTGCTTAGAATACCAAGAACCTGTCAGTGAATAGTTACCGTACAATAAACTCCTTCTACCCTACAATGTCCCGATTAAATACAAGGCATGGATCTCGTGTCAAGCCTATCTAATTCAATCACTTGCTTACCATTTACTATGCGTAGTTCTATGCAAATTAGAAACTCCTTTCTAATTTCATTTACTCTGGCCAGAGATTCCTGAACTAGCATAAGTGGATCAGCCTTGAACATTCGCTTCCTTCACTGGAAGGGGTAGATCCTTTATTGATCATACACTATCTTCGTGTACAAATTCCTATACCCAGAAGAACCCTAATAATTGTCCCTGGAGACTAAGAACTAAACCAAAGCATAGTTCAGTGTACACAAGATGACTATGATGACCTCAAGTCTAAGGATACTTGTACAACTATCACTAAGCGAACAACTGCTGACACGTGAGTGAACTCCATCAGTTGTTCAGCTGGGCGAGTCATGTTCAGTGAACTTATTCCATAATAAGCACCTACATACTAGCTATAGTGTCACCACACAAATGTCTATGAGAACAGACATCCTTCATAATGAAGCAAACATAGTATGTACCGATCTTTGTGGATTATTAATTACCAGTTAGTAATCCTATGACCAGGAACTATTTAAGTTTAGAGTTATCATCTTTTTAGGTCTCACTATTATGATCTCATCATAATCCATAAAAAACTTTACTCTAAACTATGGCATATCTTATTTAAACACTTAAATAGATAAAGCCCGTAATAAAAACAAAACAAGTCTTTATTAGTATCAATGAAATCAAAACAGATTACATAAAAGTTATTCCTAAATCCTAATACATGATTGGACTTAGGACATATTCCTTTCAATCTCCCACTTGTACTAAAGCCAATCACTCTGGTATCTAATACCCATCTCATCTTTATGACGATCAAAGTGACTTTCAAAAAGTAGCTTTGTGAGTGGGTCTGCTATGTTGTTGTGTGTGTCAACTCTAATTCAATACAATATAAGAAATGTAACCGCGCTCCCACTAACCCTTTTGTAGATGCATGGTTCATCTACGTTTTTGATAAAATCAAACTCTTTGATTATCTCATCAAAACGAATGTTCCATCTTTCGAGAAGCTTGCTTTAAACCACATTAATCGCAAGCAAAATCCGAACTGAGTTTAACAGGGCTTCATGTAAAAAGTTTCATCAAAGTCAATCCATTGCCTTTGTTTGAATCCTTTTCCCAAAAGCCTGGCCTTATAGGTCTCCACCTGGCCATCTGCTATAATCTATCTTTTGTATACCGTATACATAGATTCCATTCTGGATTTCATGGCACTATGCCATTTTTCTGAGTCAACACTACTCATAGCCTCATTATAGGTCACAGGGTCGTCATCATCAAATGATTGACAACTCATTGTCATTCTCAATGACAAGGCCATATTACCTCTCAGGTTGGCGAGACACTCTCCCTGACCTATGAATGGGCTGTTCCACAAAAGGTTGTTTAGTCAGAACAGGTGTTTCCACTCGATCTGTAGTAGTTTGTGCTTCTTGAACTTCATTAAGTTCAATTTTGCTCCCACTGTTTCCTTCAGGGATAAACTCCTTTTCCAAGAAGGTAGCATGTCTGGAGACAAACACCCAATGATCGGTGCAAAAGTAATACCCTAAAGTCTCTTTAGGATATCCCACAAAACTACATCTTACGGATCGATATTCCAGCTTATCTGGGTCAACTTACTTGACATAAGCTGGACATCCCCAAATCTTAACGTGTTTAAGACTCGGTTTCCTTTCTTTCCATATCTCATACGGAGTTTGAGGAACAGATTTGGAAAGCACCTTATTCAGTAAATATGCTGAGGTTTCCAATGCATAACCCCATAGGAATACTGGAAGATTTGCATAGCTCATCATGGACCAAACTATGTCTAACAAAGTTCGATTTCTCCTTTCAGATACCAATCTGGAGGAGTCCACTGGGAGACTATACCATTTACTTTGAGATAATCTAGAAACTCTCCGTTAAAGTATTCACCACCTCGATCTAATCGAAGAGTTATAATACTATGTTTGGTTGTTTCTCCACTTCATACTTATATTCTTTGAACTTTTCAAAGGCCTCAGACTTGTGTTTCATCAAACATATATCCGAATTCAGATCTATCATCTATGAAAGTAATGAAGTATGAAAATCCACCCATGGCTTGCGTAGACATTGGTCCACATACATCTGTGTGTACCATTCCTAGCAAATCTGCAGCCCTCTCTCCATGTCCACTAAATGGAGACTGCAGTGCCACTATAAAGTGAGATTTTCATCATCCCTTTTCTTTTATTAGTTTGTTCAATCTGAAGTAAATTATGTCACATATATACAGACCATTATTTAAAGTACCACGTCCATAAAGAATATTATCTCTAAGAATAGAACATTCATTATTCTCAATAATAAATGAAAAATCCACCCAAGTCTAACATGGGAATAATATTCCTCACAATCGAGGGAACAAAATAACAATTATTTCAAACAATAGTCTTGCCCGTAGGCCTATGTAAATGAAATGATTCTACATCTTCAGCAGCAACTCTTGCTCCATTTCCATCAGTAGAATCACCTCCTCTTCCTCAAGAGTCCTACTTCTCCTTGGTCCCTGCAACAAATTGCAGATATGAGAACCACAGGCGGTATCTAATACCCAAGTAGAAATGACATATTTACTTCTATCATGAACATACCTGAATCAGAAGCGGTAGTCTCACTACCCTTCTTCTTCAATTCTGCAAGGTAAACCTTGTAGTTCCTCTTCCAGTGCCCCACCTTGTTACAGTGAAAGCAAACAACTTTGCTCTCGGGGTCTTCAGCTTTTGGTGGAACCGGCGTTTTCTCACCTACTTTCTTCTTCTTGGAAGAGTTCCTCTTCCTTTTCTTAGGATTGGAACCTTCACCAATTAGAAGAACAGAACTCTTCTTAGGGGGAAAATTCGATTCCGCAGTCTTCAACATGTTGTGGAGTTCAGGCAGGCTGACATCCAACTTATTCATGTGAAAGTTCACAACAAACTGCGAGAACGAACTCGGAATCGATTGCAAGACCAAGTCTTGGCTCAGCTCCCCATCCATGGCAAAACCAAGTTGTCCAAGACATTCAATCAAATTGATCATCTTAAGTACATGGTCATTCACAAATGATCCCTCAGACATCCTACAACCGAACAGCTCCTTCGATATCTCATATCGAGCTATCCTCCCCGCCACATCATACAAGTCTTGTAGATGCATGAGGATAGTGTGAGCATCCATATGCTCATGTTGCTTCTGTAGCTCAATGTTCATGGAAGCTAGCATGATGCATTGAGCAACATTTGCATCATCTATCCACTTACGATACACAACATGTTCATCATTATGCGCATCGCTAGCAGGTTCAGTAGGCTTAGGTGAGTCAATCACGTATTCCAGCTTCTCAATCCTGAGAACAATTCTCAAGTTTCGAAGCCAGTCAGCATAATTAGGACCAGTCAATTTGTGAGCATCTAGTATGCTCCTGAGTGATAGTGCAGAAGACATAACGTACAAAGTAAATTTGTAAATGATAAACACATAACAACACTTAGCAAATATTCAATTTCATTTCAAAACACTATATGAATCGGGTCTTTATTCATAAGTGGCTCCCACTAGTTTTCCTAATTTATTCAACCCCCTACGTGAAAAATTAAGCATTCATAATGCTAGTGGGAATAGGGATCCTACATTCCATCACACAACCCCGGCTGTGGCACGAAACGCCATGTAATGTTCAATAGGCAGACAACTCTTGTCAATTACATCTCATGTTATTCCCTAATCAAACTTTAGCCTCTTGAATAATTGAGTCACGGCTGTGGCACGACAAACTCAATATTCTAAGTCAAGTCTAACCCAACATTCCGTACTATTGAATCAGTCCCCAAAGGCCCACGGCTGTGGCACGTAACGACCTTTAGATTCTTATTCAATGTACACATCTCTATGTAATAGACAAGTATTTCTTATTTCGAAATCAAAGCCCTCGGCTGTGGCACGAAACGACAATGATTCAAAAATAAGAACTACTTTCTACCATGTTGGAAGGCTATGACCGACACAAGCCCGTTGTATCATTGGCCAATTACTACTTGATATTATTTAATTTTAGAGGGATTATATTACGTTACAATCATAATCATATTATAAAGAGATTCTTCCTTTTAAATTAAATATTTCAAATCAATAATCAATAATCAGACGATTCCCAGATCGGGTGGAGCATTGTCAAGAGGCGTCACTTAATAACCCTTTCTTACAGATAGAAATCTGTTATTGACAGAATCATCCTTTCTCTCATATCGAAAATTCATATTCAATAACGTGTTTCACAAACACAAGAATCTCATGATTGTATTCATAATATTGTTATTAAGGTTATGAAACAATTTCACTATACTAGGTTGTCTAACAAACGCCTTATGTTCATTCAAGTTCACCTAAATCTATCATCGCATGATAAACTAAGCATATATCACATATATCAACATGAATAAACATCAAGGTAGGCATGTTACATCATCTAGCACATTGTTCTAAGCAATATACATCTCTATGTATCACATGAAGAATTTAAAAGTAATTTAAACAGTTAAAAACAGCTTAAAAACACTTCTGTTAGCTGTAAACAGTTCGAAACAATTTCATAAAATATCATATAATATACCATTAGAAGCGTCTCAAAAAGAGAATCCAACGGCACCAAAATCACCCCATTCTGAGCTTCCACGCGCCCGCACGCGCCCCGAGAAGATGTCCCACGCGCCGCCATGCGCACACGCGCTGTCAGGCGCGTGTCAAACCTCCCCCACGCGCGCCCACGCGCCCACGCGCCTCACGCGCCCCTAACCCCTATGCTGACGTCAGCATGACGTCATCTGATGACGTCAGCATGACGTCACCGGCGCGTGTCTTCCACGCGCCGCGCGTGGCACGCCAGCGCGTGAGCCCCACGCGCGCGTGGTCGACGCGCTGTCCTTTGCCTGTTATCAGCAGTCGCCGTTTTCCTCGAATTCCGTGCTGTCAGTTCTCTCTTTCTGTGCCACAGTACATCACATGTGCCTTGTCCCTTTTCTTTTAATCCGTGCAGAAAAAACACAGACAATACACAGATGTATATACAAATATATATATATACTATATATACATATTTAATTACGAATTTAATTAAAACAACTTCAGAAATTCATAATAAAAAATCTATACATCCTAAAATTATGAAAAAAATACCCAGACGATCTACAACACTTGTAGAACCCAGATCAACATTCAAAATTATTCTGAGAAACGATTTCTCATCAGGCAAAATTAATCCATAATATAACTTGTAAAAATCATAATTAATTCATACAAGCACATAAAATTCTGAAATTTTTACCACAGATCTATATGCATACAACCTATGCTCTGATACCAATGTTGGATTTTTAAACGCAGCGGGGCATGGCAAAACACTTTTACACATACAAAATCCAAATAAAAGCATATAAATCGTGAATAAAAATTCGAGGGATCGAATCTAACCTTTTAAAATAATTCGGAGACAACGATCAGAGATCCTTAGCAGTTGCTCCTCAAGTGTGAAGCACTCCACCGGTATCCACCAAGAAAACGACTTTTAGGAGGAGGAGGAGGTGGAGAGAATTTGGTTTTCTGAAACTTTTGGGTTTCTGGGGTTCGAATGAAAATAGGGTCTATAATAGTGTATTTATAGGCAAAATTTTCAGCTGAAATTTTCCCATAAATATTATTATTATTATCCCATTTATTATTCTCATTAATAATTAAAACACCTTTTAATCATTAATCCTTTTTCTAAACACTTTAGAAATAATTCTCTCTCTTGATTTAATTTCCAAAAATTAAATCCTTTAATTAATAATATTAAAAACTTTTCTTAATTAATTTATAATAAATTAAATCTCATTTAATCAATTATTAAATTTGCCAATTAATTATTTATTTCACAAATAAATAATTATTAGCCATTATTAATTAATTCCTCCACCATTAAATCATTCTCTTTTTATGGTGTGACCCTGTAGGTTCAATATTAAGCCGGTAGTAGAAATAAATAATAATAAAACTATTTTATCATTATTTATATAAATTCTCTAATTTATTAAATATGATTAATTAATTAATCACATTTATTCTACATCGTGAGTGATGCTTCTCAACATATCGCGACTATCCGGATAATATGAATTCACTGCTTAGAATACCAAGAACCTGTCAGTGAATAGTTACCGTACAATAAACTCCTTCTACCCTACAATGTCCCGATTAAATACAAGGCATGGATCTCGTGTCAAGCCTATCTAATTCAATCACTTACTTACCATTTACTATGCGTAGTTCTATGCAAATTAGAAACTCCTTTCTAATTTCATTTACTCTGGCCAGAGATTCCTGAACTAGCATAAGTGGATCAACCTTGAACATTCGCTTCCTTCACTGGAAGGGGTAGATCCTTTATTGATCATACACTATCTTTGTGTACAAATTCCTATACCCAGAAGAGCCCTAATAATTGTCCCTGGAGACTAAGAACTAAACCAAAGCATAGTTCAGTGTACACAAGATGACTATGATGACCTCAAGTCTAAGGATACTTGTACAACTATCACTAAGCGAACAACTGCTGACACATGAGTGAACTCCATCAGTTGTTCAGCTGGGCGAGTCATGTTCAGTGAACTTATTCTATAATAAGCACCTACATACTAGCTATAGTGTCACCACACAAATGTCTATGAGAACAGACATCCTTCATAATGAAGAAAACATAGTATGTATCGATCTTTGCGGATTATTAATTACCAGTTAGTAATCCTATGACCAGGAACTATTTAAGTTTAGAGTTATCATCTTTTTAGGTCTCACTATTATGATCTCATCATAATCCATAAAAAACTTTACTCTAAACTATGGTATATCTTATTTAAATACTTAAATAGATAAAGCCCGTAATAAAAACAAAACAAGTCTTTATTAATATCAATGAAATCAAAACAGATTACATAAAAGTTATTCCTAAATCCTAATACATGATTGGACTTAGGACATATTCCTTTCAGTAACTAAGGTATTTTCTAGTAAAGTGAGTAATTTTGATTTTGTTCACATTGCCATGCTTAACATGCTTTATATGCTAGTTACTGATAAGTACTTTAACTTCAGTGACATGATCATGTTTGAGTTAGGTTATAAGTTAGGGAAACTTAATAAGAGAGGTAAAAGTGTCTATTATGCTAGATTCTTTATGATACTTGCTAACCATCTTATTGAGAACATTACTATTGAGAACCCGACCAACAAACTGAATTATTGGGTTCAAGAAAGGAGAATCATTGCAGATCTCAACAGAGCAAGTCACCACAAAGAGGTGCCCCTCTTCTACTTTCCAATCATGGAGGGCCCTCAGGTTAGTGAGGTAAGCACCACTGTCTCTACTCTTCCAACCTCACAAATTTCTTTGCCTTCAAGTGTAGCTATGACATCTGTGTCAATGACCCAACAGATGCCTACCCAAGCTACCAAATCAACAACTTTAAAATCCAAAGAAAAGAAAGCCCCCTCTGGTTTCTTTCAAAAGAAACCAGTTGCAAAAACTACCAAACACAAAGAGGGGAGTGTGAAGGAGAGTGAGTTAGGTGAGGGACAAGGTAAAAATCAAAGAAACCCTAATGATAAGGCTGGTGAGATTAGTGTACCCAAGCCTAGCCACACCACAGTTTCCCAACAAACTGTGGTTGTTAATAAGGAAATTAGCTCAATTCTAGTTTCATCCTCCCAAAAGGATGGTACTATTGAAACAAGCTCCCAACTAGGAGCACAGACCAAGAAGGTTAGGGACACAAGTTCACCACAGACTTATGCCAGAAAGAAAATATCTAAAACCCTTGGGGATGCATAAGGAACACACACAGTATAAACTGGAGCTAAAGACTCAGTCACTGCACCATCTCAAAGTCAGCTTGATGTGGCTGCAATAAATATGGAGTCACAGCCAAAATAATTGATAATTGAAGCACTTGAAACACCAAATTCACCCATACACTCATTGGATGTAGACATGATTCATACATCACTTCCAAATTCTCCAACTTTAACTCTATTGGAGAAGCCAAAAATCCAAGCAAGTGAGCATCATCTTTTAGATGATTTGTTGGCTCACTTGCCAATTCTTTCTGAGTCTATTGAGACATCTGTGCCCAAATTTTCATCAATCTGCACAGAGTCTACAATAGTCTCCACTCCAAACTCATTCATTTTTTCAATCCCGGTGGATATTATTCATCCGTCGAGTAGTGATTGTATCCCGACGGATGTGCCTAACAACATTCATCCGTCGGATAACCAAACTACTATCCCGATGGATGTTCCTCATCCGTCGGTACTCTCTGCACAACTTCAAATCCCAACAATTGTCACAAGTGCAGATGATCTAGTAGTAGTACAATCACTCTTAGGACTGAGGACAAGGAGTGAATTGAGTGAGGGGCTGGGTTGCTCCTAGGCAAAAGGAGAGGAAAGAAGTGAACCAATACAGACCATTTCTTCAGGTCAGGAAAAAGTGAGTGAGGGGAGTTCCACCTTAGATAGTGAAGGTGAGGGTGTGAGGGTGGAAAACCAAGGGGAGCCCTTGATGCAAAAACAGAGTGAAAATGAGAGAAATGCAGGTATAGGAGAAATAAGGATGAACATCATTGTTAGTGAGTCAATGAATGTCAATGATGCAGACAGAGAGAAACTATCTCAGCATGATCAAGTTGTCATAGATTCCATCTCTTTGGATGCTGAGACATTTACTCATCATGTTCCAGCATATCAATTTTTGGCTGGACAGGGCAATGAAAATGCAGAAAAGATGCTGAACTTGGTGCATACTACTCAATTAATGCAAAGAGCAAAGGATACCATCACAGCCATGCCATCTAGAGCTGGTGATAATATTGACTATGGTACTGGTGAATCTGCAGATTTATTTTGAGATGATGGTGATGAAAGTGAAGAGCTCATGGACATACAGGGAGAAGAAGGCCCCAGCTCTAGATCTGGCCTGCCTTCCTGGGCATTTTCCAAGGAATGTGATGTTCAACACTTCAAGACCACTCTCATCCATCAAATTCAAGAGACACATAATGCTCTTCAATCCACTACAAATGCTAGCACTAGGAAGCTCTTACAGGCACATCTCAACTCTCCATAATTACATCAGATTCAAGCTCTTCAATACAATCAGGATGTCACTTCTATCAAAACTGAGATTGACCAAGTAAAGAAGGATGTCTCTAAAAGATTGGATGCTAAACTTCCAGATGCAACAATGCTTGACATTAAAAGACAACTAAGGAAGAATTCTAATCTTGTCACTAAAGTGGATTCCCTGGATACAAGCCTAACTGCAATAGAAGCATCTCTCATAGGTATCCAGCTATATCAAGCACAACAAACTCAGTTGTTGTAAAAGCTGGTGGCTGCACAAACTTCTACCTCCACTCTACTTGATGATAACAAAAAGGGGAGACAAATTCAACAATCCAATTCAATTAAGCAGATCCAACCAGTGAGGGGGAGCATGTGGTAAATGTTCAAATCAGTCAAGTTATTGTTCCAGAAATTACTCTGCCAAAGCCACCAGTATTAGACAACATTGATTTGATCCAAATAGTAGCTGCTAAACTTGATTCAAATACAAATCCCAAGATGCTTGATATTACAGCTGTTGAGAAGGAACTAGATGAGAAATAGAAGAAGATTGATGCAGCTATTCAGGAGAAATTTGGTCAGCTACAGAAGCCAGACAAGACCTTTCATCAGCATTCTCAAGTCAAACAACTCTTAGTGCATGAAATGAGTCTGGGAAACTTGGAAAAGGCCAAACCTCATGCATCAAATCTCCAAAAGTAAATCTAATCCTGAAGCCTAAATGAAACTACTCAAAGTTCTCAGACAAAAATCCCATGGATCTTGTGTTTGAGACACCTAGGCCAGATGAGAAGAAGCTGTTGGCTAGGTCAATTGCATTTTTCGAAGATCCAACTGATTCAGCACATAAAGAAGGATTGCCAAAATCTACAGAAATGTTAAGGAAATCTGTGTGGTGGCTGGACACCCTCAGTTTTTAGAAGCTAAGAAGGAAGAGAAGGAAATAATGAGGCAAGAAAAGAAGCAGGTTGCCTTAGATGTTAAAAAGCCCAAACAAAAGAAGGAGCAAGCTTCTATCTTGGCCAATTTTCAAGCTGTAAAGACTACAACTGAGATTTCTGCACAACCATCTGTGATTGCTAAACCTTAAGATCAGAAAATGCATCAAGAACTATAACAGAAAAGAAGATTTAGATACAAGCTCCATTCCAAAAGAAAATTGGACTTTAATGATGAGGAAATTGAAGACTACATTCCCAAACAGTCTACAACTCCAACTCAGACATCCAAGCCCTCAGTGGTACATGAAGAATTCAAGGTGGATCCAATTAAGAAATTTCATGGTGAGAGTATAATTCCAAAGGATGAGCCAATGGACTGGGATAGTTTGCCAATTCCTAAACTAATTTACCTATCTTCAACAAGCCAAAGAAAACAAAGATAAGAGAAACCAAGAAAAGCAAGCCTGTAACTCTCAGAATCAAGACCTTAACCAAATCTAAATCTACAGTCAACAGGGAAGATCTTTTATATATCTGTGATATCAAGGAGTTTTCAGATTTAAACCTCTACTTGGACGAACTGGTAGAAGTAAGAGGAATTGATGCTCACAGACATCTTCCTGAAATATTGGTGTTTAAGTACAAGGCAGGGAAATAAATCACATGACCTCTTCATAGGATTCTAGAAGAAAGCTGCTCTGTACTAATAAAGATCTACTCATCTTTTAAAAAAAACTTTGGATTTAATGTGACTGCAAGGAGATTGGTTCTAAAGAAGATTGAAGAGCTAAGGAGTAATAAAGCCAAAGATGCACTTCCAAAAACTCTATCAATTCCCTTTACAGGGAAGAGAGTGCATTTGAGGCCTTATTGGCTGATGGAATTCATGGATGATAAGGGAGTTAGAAGATTCTTCAGACTGGATGACCAATTGAGTATCTCTAGTAATGAGACTCTATTGGAAATACAAGAAATATTGGATCTATCCGAAGCTGATGAACTTGAATTTCACAGAAAACTCCAGAATCAAATAGAGGAAAACAACAGGAAGCTTGGGAAGAAATTCAGACAATCAAGGAAACATAAATATTTGCTCAGACTAGAGGAGCACCTTGATAATAATTGTGAGAACTCTTTGTACACTTTGCTTTGTTCAATTTTCAATAAATTTTGTAGCACTTATCAGTTTTATCTACTATCTTTTAATCTGTATTTTTAGGGTGTTTTGTTATCATCAATTTTCTCTTAATTTATGGCTACAATTCCAGTAGACATAAATTGGGGGAGATTGTTAGGAATATGTTGTGAACTTGATGATAAGTTAAAAAAAAACCTTAGTAGATTTAATGTAGTGAATTTTGTACCACTCGACGGATGATCTAATATAGTCCTGACGGATGAACTTTATAGTCCCGACGGATGATAAATTGACATCCATCAAGTGAGTAGCTTATGTAACAAATAAGAACTGTAGTACATTTCTGCAAACAACATGTATTAGTCAAGTAGATTGCTTAGGGTTCTGTAAGTCATGTTGACTACTAGATTGATATGATGAATAGGTTGATTAATTATGAATATGAGATGTCTTGTAATTCTGTATAAGTAAAATAGAGTCAAGTGGCAGTTAGACTCCCAACTGATGATCTACAAGACTCTCGACGGATGATCAACAAAGCTCCCGACGGATGACAAACATAGTCCCGACGGATGATCAAATTCAAATAGCAGTTGACAGTGACAACACAGGCACATGCGTTGGGTGTTTGTAAAAGGAATGTGGCAGCCTGTTAAGCAGGAATTTGAGAACAAAGAAGCATGCAATTGTGAAGATATTCAAAGATGCTGGAATAGAGTAGTGAAGTAGCATGGAGTTAGAGTAGATATATTTTGTTTTATTATCTTGTCTTATTGTCATGTAAACTTGGTGATATATTATAACGACTCGTATATTTTTATTATTTAAATGTGTAATTGTTTAGCTACTAAATAAATAAAATATTTGTATGGGTTCTGCTAGTTTAATAATATTTTGTTGTTAATTATGTGTAATCGTTGGTGTTCGAGGATTGTCTATAAAATTGTTTGTTGAGCTGTATTGTCTCGTTATTACTTTTTTTTTATTAAAAAAGTGGTTTTATGGCAGAATTATTTGCATAAATATTTGGATTGTCTCTAAAATTGTTTTCATAATTTTATAATTACAATAACTATTTTTGGGATTTTATAAAATTTAGAAATCAATATTTCATCAATTATTTGGCCCTGTATAGTTTTTTGATTGCATTTATTTGTAAAATCCGTATAAAATCCAGAAAAGTTTCAAAAATTATGAAACTCATATTTAAGTTTGGAATATTTCGAGAATTTAAAAATTGTTTTGGAAATTTTCAGGATTAATTTCACCAGCGCGTCGATTCATTAAACTGATAATGACGGGTATAATTTGCATTTTAGAAATTGGTTTAAAATTTTAAAATTTATTTTTTTAGTAACTTTGGGATATTTACAACATTTTAAAGTTAATTTGGTAGCTTTCTGGTCAGTTTCAACCGTAAGTTCATTCGATAAAATGTATAACACGGGACAAAAATCGGAATTTCAATCAGTAAGGGGGACATGTGTTGTTATTTCAGGAATTTTTGATGCGTGCCCTGTTTTGATTGGTGGTAACAACTCATCAAAAAAAAACTCACCCCTGTGTAACCCCCCGGTCTCTTCTCTCTCGCATACTCTCTTTCTGTTCTAGTCGGAAGGCCCAAGAGTTAGCATTGGTCTAATGATAGCCTAGTGGACAGTCGACGAGCTCAGTAAGGTTCCAATCGAAGGACCTGAGTGTGAAAGTCGAATCCAGGGTGATCTAGTGGTTAGGCGATAAAGCCTGAGCGTCCGTGTCGGCTCAAGGTCAATCGTTAATATTTGTTAAGCTCTGCAAGGCAGGTACCCCTGAACAAATCTTTTACAGTTCAGTAATATATGCATAATTGTTGATTTAAATTTTCGTACTGGAACAGAATGATTTAAGTTACGTATCCCCTAGGTTTCAAATGGTTTTGTTAACTTATGTTTTGGGGGAAAAGTAACTTCTGAAAATGCCTATCTCTAAATTTTGAATAAAATGAAAATGTTTTGGAAAGTGTGTTGTGATAGAATTATTTTGAAAAGAGATAGGTATATGGTTTGGAAAACTGGATAAAAATGATCATATAATTGGATGAGTGTGCGCAAGGGGCCCGTAACGGTCTGGAAGATAGCGTAAGAGGCGAAATGGTTGCGCACCCTATTATAACCACCAGCCCAGCGTGACAGAGACCTAGCTAGTCTCTGAGTTCCGGAATAAGATTTCATAAGATGGCCAAGATAGAGTTATCCTATGGAGATAGCCTGATCAGCTGTCTCACCAAGGATCATCCAATACTTTTATATCTGAGCAAGTGATTTTGAGGTTCCCGGAGAGGAACAAGTGATTTCATAGGTCCTGTGATGGGACGGGTTTTTGGGTCCGCGTAACGGGACAAATGGTTTTATGGGTCCTGCGATGGGACGAAAGATTTGAAAATGAAAGTAGCATGCTAAAATTTAACTCTGGTATTTACACATCACAGTTAATGAAATGTTTTATAGAGCATGCTAGCTATTGAGATCCAGTTTTCAACAGTTCATCAGTTTCATCGGTTTTCACATGTTTACTTATTTTATAAACGAGTTATGATTTCTGTTCCTATAAATGTTTAGCATAAATTATTTTTGATTATTATTCATATAGTGGTCCTGCTGAGCAATTGATTGCTCACTCTTGCAAAATGTTTTATATATGTATTACAGATTCCTAGGAGATTCCTCAGTGGTAGTCGGGGCAGAGTTCCAGCTCCTTTCGTGTCAGGCTATTCTGAGGTAGTTGTGTCAGACCAGAAATGGTCTGTTGGGTTGCTGTATTAAGATAGTATTGTCAAGGTTGTTGTAATGAATTAGTTTTGTGGTAAATTATAACCTAAATCATACTTAAACTTGGAAAAGATCTTGGTAAGAGGGGTCGTGATTATGTTTTATCAGTGAAAATAATTTTATTATGTTACTTGTTGTGTTGTGGATGACGTCAACTCCTGACCCCAGGGTTGAGGCCGTCACAGTTGGTATCAGAGCCACATGTTTGAGTCTCTAATTTAGGTTAGGAATAGAGTCAAAAGAGTGCAGGAAGGTTTATATAGATGTGAGTCAACAACTCAATCAGAGGAGCGAATCTATGAGTTCAGTTAAGGGTTTCAGAGGTGTAACCCTGATGTCTTTTGAGGATTGGCTGGAACTGCCCGAGTTGTGGTAAGTCTCCCTTGTATATATGTATCCCTGGCAATGTCTGGTAGAGGGTTTTAGTTTTCTTTCTCGAGAAAGTGAGTCTGACCATGAAGTTCAGATGGAATGGTAATAGTCAGGGGCTACTATGACAACCGAGTCTCACAGTAAATGTGGATCGGTACTGTGCTTTATATCTTGAATCTTTATATTTCTTTTCTCGGAGGTTCTATCGGTTGATTGGGGCAAACAATACATATGATTTGACTATTTGTCTGTGTGGCAAAGGGTCTGGTGGGATGCCACCGAATTATGTGTTGTAAACTGTATGGTACTAAGACTGGCCATCTTACGTACTTGTATGGTTGCTCCCAGTCATATCCGTATTTTCTTCACTTTTCTTTCAGAATGGATTACCTTGATTTCAAAATTTTATTTGGCATTTTATGGCAATGAATTTCCTTCGGTAACCTCTGTGGTCAGACCATCCTAGTTATGGAAAGTAAACGAAGAGTTGATCGTCAGGAAAAGTAAAAGTTCTGTATCTGGTTGCTATTTTAGAATAATGACAGCAGAAAGGATTGGTGATCCATTGGAGAAGGTTATTTTCTTAAAAAAGTTAATTCAGTGGTACGCGAGTCTATGACAAATGATAGGGAACCGTCCTTAGGAGAATGGGTGGTTGAAATAGGACTAGTATGTCTAACAGGATTCGGAGTTCCTTAAGTCTGACCTGGGTTGCGAGGCTGCTTTTTGGTAGTTGTGGCTGATATAGCCAACCCCGTTTTGTTATGTTGGATAGTGATACATATGGTTATTAGTATTTTATGTGTCATAGTATTGTAAATTGTGGAGTAGAGTGGTGGTAGTTGGTTAGTATATTTGTTAGTGGTTTAGTTGATGGTGATGGATGGATATGGTTGTTGGTTGATTGTTGGTGTCGGCTTGAGTCTGACTGGTAATCAATAATACGGAGGAGATGCTGCCCAAATTTTTGGAAAAATACCCTACTTTTAAGGATACAACGTATACTTTTGTGTGTTAGTGGTATTTCGGTTGATACTCTAATTGGTCAATTAAAAGGAAGAGTTTGTTAATTTTACCAGCTAATGGTCAGTTAGATAGAAGTTGGTTCCAATTAGGTTAAGTTAAATTCTGATGTGATTTTCAGATCCGAAAATAAAGAATGTTCAATGTTTCAAATGTGGTCATAAGGGTCATTATGCGCCGGAATGCAACCCAGAAAATCCAGGAGTTATTCGTTACCATTGTGGTAAGGTTGGGCATATTGCAAGGAGTTGTGGAACGGTTACTCAAGGTACTACATCCCAAGGGCCAAATCCAGCACGGCTAGAGGCAGAACTTCCTAAGTGACCAAAAGATCGAGCGTTTAGAATTCGGACGTAGTGCAGATGATCCGACACCCTTCGGGCTAGAGGAGTTGATATGATTTTAGTAACGAATTGGTTGTCCTGTCATAAGTCAAGGATTAATTCCGGAGAAGCGAATAGTAAAGTATATGGAAGCCAGTAGTAGGGTGAGTTGCTAAAGGAAGGAGCAAGATAAGAAACTCTTCCAATCGGGCGAAGAAAGAAGTTAATAAGCTAAGGAGATAAAGTAGATCCACCTTGTGTAAAGATACGAAGAAGAAAATACTTAAGCTGAAGGAAGTTGAGTAATATATAAATGCCCTGGAGTTTCTTTGAAGGCCAGTGGGATGAAATAATTAGTTCGATAATTGTAAAAGATATTAGTAAGGAAAGTGAGCATACTAGATATGGTCCCTTGGGTTGCACCAGAGATGTTGCTGAAAAGAAGGATGAAATTATGATAGTATGTAATGATTATCGGGAGTTTAACAAAATGACGAATATGAATAAGTAACCCTATTAAGAACTGATTATTTAGGTGACCTAATTCAAGGAGTGTGTTATTTCTCAGGGATTGACTTAAGATCCAGCCTGAGGACGTATCGAAGGCTACAGTTAAAATGAAATATGGGCATCAAAATTTTTGGTAATGTTATTGGATTAACAAGTGTATCAGTTAGTGAACATGGTGTATAAGGAGTGCTTGGATAAGCATGATTGTATTTATTGATAACATCCTCAACTATTCAAGGACCAAGGATGTCCATGTGGAACGCCCAAGGATTTCCCTACGAAGATTAAAAGGGAAGCAACTATATATTAAGTTTCAAGTATGAAATTTGGCTGAGATTAACAAATGATTTCGATTATTCCATTAACGACCATTTAAGCAAAGCCAGTGTAGTGACATATGCCATGTGTAGAAGGAAAGGACCGAATATGATTAAAATCGCTGACGAGTTAATAAAAAAATTGGGAAAAGTGGAATGTGAAGTTCAAATATCTGAAGGTGAGAAGAATAAAGATATGAAATTACTTTCCAGTTTTAATTGATGGAAAGGAGTAGGAGGTGTCGAATGTTTGGAAACTAAGCTGAAATGAGCACCGCTTATCATCCGTAGACGAAAGGTCAAGTGAAAAGACGGTTCAAACAATATAAAATATGTTGAGTGTATATATTTTGGATCTAAAAGGAAATTTAGGTGACCACTTACCGTTGACTGAGTTTTCTTATAATAACAGTTATCAGGCTAGTAAGGGAATGCTACCTTGTGAAGATTTGTATGGACATAAATGTGAGTCCTCACTCTATTGAGAGAAAGTGGGAGTAGAAATGTTGTTAGGTCCTGAGTCAATTCAGCGCACCAAGGACGTAGTGGTGTTGATTCGGAAAAGAGTTGAAGCAGCTCGGGATGGACAAAGAAAGAAGACAGATTTGCATCGAAGGATTATGGATATAGAAACATGATCATTGGTATTGATAAAAGTTTCATCTTGAAAAAGATTGGTTAGATTTGATTAAAAAGGGGCAAGTGGAGTCCTAAATATATGGAACCCTTCGAGGTATCGAGACAGATAGATGAAATTGCTCATGATTTAGTATTGTCATCACAGCTGCAGCAAATTTATAGTGTGTTTCACGTGATAATGTTAAAGCGGTATGTCCCTGAATCAAACCAAGTCGTTGATTAGGAGCCAATGGGCTCTCATCTAAATTGTTTTGTGAGGGATGATCGATCCAAATACTAGATCGTTAAGAGCGAGCCCTTAGGATTGAGTTCATGTCTATAGTGAGCATGCTTTGAATGAATCCCCGAGTAGAAGAGTCTACTTTGGAGTTAGAGTCAAATATGCTTGACAAATATCCTCACTTATTTAGTTAAGTCAGATTCTGAGGACATAATCTTTTTAAGTGGGGAAGGATATAACGACTCGTATATTTTTATTATTTAAATGTGTAATTGTGGAGCTATTAAATAAATAAAATATGTGTATGGGTTCCGCTAGTTGAATAATATTTTATTGTTAATTATGTGTAATTGTTGATGTTTGAGGATTATCAATATAATTATTTGTTGAGCTGTATTGTCTCGTTATTACTTTTTTTTAATAAATGATCTTATGGCAGAATTATTTGCATGAATAACTATTTTTGGGATTTTATAAAATTTAGAAATCAATATTTCATCAATTATTTGGCCCTGTATAGTTTTCTGATTGCATTTATTTGTAAAATCCGTATTAAATCCAGAAAAGTTTCAAAAATTATGAAACTCATATTTAAGTTTGGAATATTCCGAGAATTTTAAAATTGTTTTGGAAATTTTTGGGATTAATTTCACCCACGCGTCGATTCGTTAAACTGATAATGACGGGTATAAATTGCATTTTAAAAATTGGTTTAAAATTTCAAAATTTATTTTTTAATAACTTTGGGATATTTACAACATTTTAAAGTTAATTTGGTAGCTTTCTGGTCAGTTTCAACTGTAAGTTCATTCGATAAAATGTATAACACGGGACAAAAATCGGAATTTCAGTCAGTAAGGGGGACACGTGTTGTTATTTCAGGAAATTTTGATGCGTGCCCTGTTTTGATTGGTGGTAACAACTCATCAAAAAAAAACTCACCCCTGTGTAACCCCCCCGGTCTCTTCTCTCTCGCGTACTCTCTCTCTGTTCTAGTCGGAAGGCCCAAGAGTTGGCGTTGGTCTAATGATAGCCTAGTGGACAATCGACGAGCTCAGTAAGGTTCCAATCGAAGGACCTGAGTGTGAAAGTCGAATCCAGGGTGATCTAGTGGTTAGGCGATAGAGCCTGAGCGTCCGTGTCGGCTCAAGGTTAATCGTCAATATTTATTAAACTCTGCAAGGCAAGTACCCCTGAACAAATCTTTTACAGTTCAGTAATATATGAATAATATTTGATTTAAATTTACGTACTGGAACATAATGATTTAAGTTACGTATCCCCTGGGTTTCAAATGGTTTTGTTAACTTGTGTTTTGGGGAAAAAGTAACTTCTGAAAATGCCTATCTCTAAATTTTGAATAAAATGAAAATGTTTTGGAAAGTGTGCTGTGATATAATTGTTTTAAAAAGAGATAGGTAAGTGGTTTGGAAACCTGGATAAAAATGATCTGATAATTGGATGAGTGTGCGCAAGGGGCCCATAACGGCCTGGAAGATAGCGTAAGAGGCGAAGTGGTTGCGCATCCTATTATAACCACTGGCCCAGCGTGACAGAGACCTAGCTAGTCTCTGAGTTCCGGAACAAGATTTCAATGGATGGCAAAGACAGAGTTATCCTATGGAGATAGCCTGATCAACTGTCTCACCAGGGATCATCCAATACTTTTATATCTGAGCAAGTGATTTTGAGGTTCCCGGGGAGGAACAAGTGATTTCATAGGTCCTGTGATGGGACAGGTTTTTGGGTCCCCGTAACGGGACAAATGGTTTTTATGGGTCCTGCGATGGGATGAAAGATTTGAAGATGAAAGTAGCATGCTAAAATTTAACTTTGGTATTTACACAACACAGCTAATGAAATGTTTTATAGAGCATGCTAGCTATTGAGATCCAGTTTTCAACAGTTCATCAGTTTCATCGATTTTCACATGTTTACTTGTTTTATAAACGAGTTATGATTTCTATTCCTATAAATGTTTAGCATAAATTATTTTTGATTATTATTCATATAGTGGTACTGCTGAGCAATTGATTGCTCACTCTTGCAAAATGTTTTATATATGTATTGCAGATACCTAGGAGATTCCTCAGTGGTAGTCGGGGCATAGTTCCAGTTCCTTCCGTATCAGGCTCCTTTGAGGTAGTTATGTCAGACCAGAAATGGTCTGTTGGGTTGCTGTATTAAGATAGTATTATCAAGGTGGTTGTAATGAATTAGTTTTGTGGTAAATTATAACCTAAATCATACTTAAACTTGGAAAAGATCTTGGTAAGAGGGGTCGTGATTATATTTTATCAGTGAAATGAATTTTATTATGTTACTTGTTGTGTTGTGGATGACGTCAACTCCTGACCCCGGGGTTGAGGCCGTCACATATATAAACCAAGTGTAGCAAGTAGAACAACAATTAACTAAGCAAGTTTATTTTCAGAGAAACATATCAAGGTGTATTCTGTAAGCATTTCTCTGTAGTTTAGTTGTTCAAACTTGTAAGCAGCTGTGAGCTATTCAAAACTTCACAGAGTTCTCAATTTGATATATATATATATATATATCTGGTGGATACTTTCAAATCCACCAGAAAGTTTTAAAAGCTTGTGTTTTTATTACTTAGTGTTTTGATTTCTATCACTCTTTTATTCTGCACCATTGCTAATCAAACATTGTTATATTTATCAAGTTATAACATTCTTTAAATTTGAAAAAGTAGCCAGAATTACATTCAACCCCCCCTTTTGTAATTCTTGTTGTATTGTTAGGGAATAACAATATGTCCAATCAGGATTATAAAACTATCTTGCTAACCTACAAAGATGTTGAAAAACAACAATAGAAGATCGTCAATGAAGCTGAGCAGGATGGAAATGTGGATGATTGGCTAGATAAAGATTTCAGTTTGGAAATGGTTGAGGTTTTGGCTAGGTTTAGAGAAGAGTATATCACTATCCTAGGAAGAAATGCCAAGACTCTCAGTCCACAGGAAGTTTATGATGCTATTACAGAAGTCTACAAGGCAAAGCTCAAAGCTTTTCACCTCACTGGTAAAGCACTACAACAGACTCTGATTAGTCATCAAGACATAATCAGGAATTGGTGAAAGACAAACTAGATAACCTTGTACCAACTCAGGTGGAAATTAAGAACAAATTCAATAAATTTGATGAGCAAATGGCTAGGTTTGATGTCACTAGTATGGAGTAGAGCATCAAGAACTTAAAGCAATCCTTTCAGACTCTTCATGAAGTTGTCCAAAATCAAATGACAAATACCAATGATACAAGGGTCAAAATGGATCAACTCCATCAAGCCAAGTATGAACCCGCAGCTCTTTTAATGGAAGGAATCAGGGAAGCTATTCATGCCACATTTGGTGCTCCTCTTTCATCAAGCTCACAAAAACCAATCTCCACACCCACAAATCTCCAAATTCAATCTCTTCAACAACTCTCAAATCTTCAAGCCTCAAATGATTTACTCACAGCTCAGGTCACAGCTCTCACTACTCTAGTGTAAAGTCAACAAAGTCAACAAAATGACATCAGGACCCTAGTACACTCCCACAAACATCTCCAAATGCAGAATTATGTCTCATTGAGAGCTATTGTGGGTGCCTTGAATGTTCCACTACCTGCTATACCTGAAGCTGTGAGGCCAGAAATTCCAACTCCTCTACTCCTGCCTGCTACCAAGACTAAGATGGCTCCTTCATTTTGCTTGGCAGGACAGTAATGGAAACTTTTTCAACTACAGGACTGAAGAGGGTGAATAGCTTGATGAAGGATAAGGAAGCTTGATGAAGGATAAGGACACAACTACAAGAATATGGAAGGCTGTGATGTACGAAAGGTTGAGGGAAAGGAATGAAAGGCATGCAAGATTGAAGGCTGAAAAAGAGGAAAAGGACAGAAAATATGCAAGAGAGATATAAATGTTTGAGCAGAGATCTAATGAACTCAAGGCAAGGGGGTTGAGTAGAATATCACAAGATGGACATTTTCTGAACCTACAAGTTTGCAGATTTTCAAGCTTGTAGAAGCTCTAAGAGGGACTAAAATTATAGAGGAACTTTAAGTGCTTGTAGATCTAAAGGACCTCATTATAAAACAATCAGGCTATGAGAAATTCATTTGATGGTTGTACTTATTGAATTTATGTAATCATTCAATATATAAAAGTTGTATTTGTTAATATGTCAGTTTTATGTAATTATTTGTAGCTTAGTGTCGGTCTTGTTATTAGGAATGAATTTGTGTTAAGCAATCTTCTCATAAATTGGGGGAGATTGTTGTGCAAGACATGCCTATATAATAACAAGACTAAGTCACATTGACAACCCTAAGATTTAGTTGTTTGATAATCAACTTTGTGTTTTGTTTTGTATTACTCGGGTCTGTAAAATGGTTAGAAGATTAGACTAGAGTATTTTTCTGTAAACAGATTCAAGCTAAGGAATAAACTCTGGAAGAAGATCAAGCCATGATCATGCCTCAGAGAAAAGTGAAGAAGCTTGAAGTTGAATAAAACTGTTTTATGAAAAATGTTTTAAGTCAAGATATTGACAAGTCGTAGATCAAGTAATATAGAGAAGTCATTCGAGAACTCCATAATGAATTATCGAGAAGTCCAAAATGGCTTATAGAGAAGTCTAAGAGATATCGACTAGTAAAATGAAGATGCGAAGATTGGAGATATCGGCAAGTCATTTCTGCATGTAGAGAACTCAGAGATATCGATAAGTCGAAATGAAGATGTGAAGATTGGAGATATCTACAAGTCAATTTTTCATTAGAGATCTCAGAGATATCGACAAGTCAAAATGTATATAGAGATCTCTGAGATATCAACAAGTCAGTTCTACATGTTGATATCTCAAACATATCGACAAGTCATACAACATGTAAAGATCAAGAGACCTCGACAAGTCAAATATACCTATAGAGAACTCAGAGATCTCGATAAGTCATTTTACTTATCGAGATGTAACTTCTCTATAGAACAAACTAGATATCTCGATATACCTCTCAAATACAGAATGCAAACAAATAAAGATTCAAGATTATCAGTTAACAAACGATCTATCAACTAGATTGAAAAGTCTACAAAGTAGCTGGGAAGAATACAAGATCAAGGGCCAAGATTAACTAGACAAAGGATGGTCACAGATCTGCAAAATTCTGCACAGATTTGCTAAGCTAGAAATGGAAATAGAAAAAGGTTATTTTAGAAAAGAGTTTAGTACATTTTAGTGCAAGTTTTGTAAACCCGTGCTGCTAGGTATAAAGCATGCACTGATCCTTAGTTCAGGAGTAACAAACATATTCACATTTTCTTGTATTCTCTTAAGAAAGAAGCTGAGTTCTTATATTTTTAAGAACACATAATTTGTAGCAAGATAAACTTAATTAATACAAATTAAGTGAGTTTTGAAATATTGTGTTTGTTGTGCTTGTTGTTTTAATTCTGCTAACACAATATCTCTACAATTAAACTTCTTTGTTCACACACCATATCCAAACAAGTTTTAAGAAGCTAAAAATCCAAAAAAACACATTCACCCCCCTGTCTAACATATGGTTTGTGGGAATCGAACTCGAGATATTTCATTTACCTATACAGTCTCATACCACTTCACTATATTGTTACATGTGGTTTTTATCATACACATAATATATAACTGTGCTAAATGAATAATTTATTTTACTTTAAAGATAATTACTTGAATTTCGCAAAAACAAAGATAGTTACTTGAATATTTGTACAGTTAATTTTAAAGAATTGAATTCCACATATAAAGTTAGGCATAGTACATAAATGGATTATTATCTTATTTATTAATCATTTTTTAGTTTGAAAATATATCTTATGTATTTTTAACATATCTTTTATTATAAAAAGTAATTAAAATATAATTATATAATTTTAAAAGAAAATATTGAAAATATAATAGCTTATATATAAATAATCTATATTGGTATTACATATTTAGATAAGTTTGAATTATAACGAGTCAATGCATTTTATTTTATTTCGAATTTGAAATCAGAACTTGGCCCATTGTTCAAAAAATACTCGAAATTTGACGACATGACCCGGCCGAAAAACATCGTCACATTCTACGTTTAGTAAATTTAAATTACATGCTCGGAGAGAATATCTTACGAATAATGTGAATTTTTTTTAATATTTTATGTTAATAAAAATTAATGTGTTTGAGGTCTTTAAATGATCAAGTCAATTGATTATTTGTATTAAAATTACTAATTTCACTAGTAGCGCATTATTGTTTTTGGGACTTGTCCCAATTTTAAAAATATTCGAAATCTGATATGAGATTTCACGAGATTTGTTAAAACTAAAATAATATATTAAATCAATTTATTTTTTATTTTTTACTTTAACAAAACTAGTGTTTTAAAAAAAATCTTATAGATAAGCAATATTCATTGATCAAGATAATATTGTACAAATATTTTGAATTTTTTAATATTCTGAATTATTAAAATAAAAGATATATATACACTATATTATAGCATTTGATTCAATGCATTTTATATTATTTAAAGAAAAAATATATATTGTTCAATAATTTAAATGAATTAACTAGTTCAACTGATATTTATAAAAGTTTATCGAATTCTTTGTCCCGAAGGGTAGCGACTGCGGGTTATCAACGATAAAAAAATATTGAATTGAAAATATTTAATTCTAGGAGAATTATAACGACTCATAAATTTTGTATTATTTAAAAGTGTAAATGTTGAATAATTAATTAAATAAAATATGTAGATTGGTTTTGACAGCCGTGTGTTTGTTATTATTATTTATGTATGATTATTGGTATACAGGGTTTATTTGCGTAAGTAATTATTGAGTTTTATGGATTTGTTTTCACTTTTAAAATTGATTTTACAGCAGTTTTATTCTCATAAATATTTGGATTATCTTTAAATTTCTTTTTATGATTTTAATAATTATTTTTGTGATTTTATAAAATTTAGGAATCAATATTTCATTAATTATTTATCTTTAAATGATTTTCTAATTTCATTTAATTGTACAATCAGTATTTAATTCCAGAATTCTTCAAAAATTACAAAACTCATAATTTATGAAGTTTATAATATTCTGAGAATTTTAAAATTATTTTGGAAATTTTTGGAATTAGATTCACCCGCGCGTTGGTTCGTTTAATCGTTAAAATACGGGTATAAGTTGCATTTTAAAAATGGTTTAAATATTATGAAATTTATGTTTTATCAGTTTCAGGATATTTCTGAAATTTTAAGATTATTTTGGTATTTTTTTGATTAATATTTATTCGCAGATTGTACCATTAAAATAGATTAAAACGACGTGAGTTGGCTTGCAGTCAGTCGAAATACAAATAAAACAACACGTATCCAATAAATTGGACACGTGCCGTGTGATTGTGTATCAGGAGGGTGAGTCATTGTTTGTGTTTGGGGGTAAACATCAATTCCTTTGTCTCCCTCTCGGTTGTACACTCTCGATCCTCTCTTCTCTCTCGCCCTCACAATCTCTCGTTCTCTCCCTCTATTCTCTTCTTTCTTCCCTGTCGCCGCCATTTTTTCTGTTCTCCGATTTCTTCTGTTTTCTGGTGGGCTCGATTCCCTTGCTTCATCCTTGTTCGATTCAATATATATATAATCATAAATATATGTGTGTGTATGTAATGTGTTGTGTGTGTGCATGTGTGTGTGTGTGTTTGTGCTGTGTGTGCGCTACTTGATGTTGTGGTTGCTGTGGGTATTGGTCTGTGTGGATTCTGTACTTTGGCTCCTGTTCTGTTCCTGCAGATTGAAATTTGGAATCTTATATTAATTTTTAATAATTTTCTGCTGGAAATTATTTTGAATAAATATTCGTGATATTATAATTTGTGCGGGAAATTTATTTCATAATCGGTGGAATTTACGTTGGAAACCTGAAATTATTCGGGTACCCGTAAATTTTACCGTCGTTGACGATGAACTTAGGTAAGTCAACGGTGGGAGGCGATGATTTTTATTTGAGTCCTAGATTTATAAAATAAATAAAATGATTCATAAAACTATTTTTTTCAAAACGAAAATGATCTGTTGTTTTGAAGGTCATGCTGGGATTTATATTGCAGATTGTGATTGTTGTGATTTTGGACGTCGATGATGTTTTGTTAGGAATACGTTGTGAACTTGATGATAAGCTGAACAAAACACCCTAGTAGATTTAACTTAGTGTTTTTGTAGCTCTCGATGGATGTTCTACAATAGTCCTGACGGATGAACTTTATAGTCCCGAAGGATGACAATTGAACATCCATCGAGAGTGTAGCTTATGTAATAATAAGTCTTGTAGCACATGCCTGCAAACAACAATATTTGAGTAGATGCTATAGGATTCTTTAAGTCATGTTGACTACTAGATTGATATGCAAAATATGTTGGCTAATTGTAAATATAAGATGTCTTGTAATTTTGTATAAGTGAAATAGAGTCAAGTAACAGAAAGGCTCTCGACGGATGATCTACAAAGGCTCCCGACAGATAATCAACAAGGCTCCTGACGGATGACCAACATAGTCCCAACGGATGATCATAATTCAAAAGATCAGTTGACAGTGACAACACAGTCACACGCGTCGGGTGTTTGCAAATGGAATGTGGCAGCCTAATTGCAGGATTTAGAGAACAAAAAAGCATTACCATTTCTATGCAATTATGAAGATATTCAAAGATGCTGGATAGAGTAATGAAGTAGCATGGAATTAGACTAGAAACAATTTTTGTTTTACTTGTGTGTCTTTTTATCATGTAACTTGGTAGTATATAAACCAAATGTAGCAAGTTAAACAAACTAAATAAGCATTATTTTTAGAGAGATAGATAAAGCTGTATCTGTTAAGCATCTCACTGTAATTCTATAAGTTCACTTGTAAGCAGCTGTGTGCTATTCAAGCATCACAGAGTTCTCATCTTTATATATATATCTCTGGTGTATAAGTTCAAATTCACCAGAAAGTTTTAAAGCCTTGTGTTTTATTACTTTTTATTTTGATTTCCATTTTACTTTCATTTCACACTTCTTGCAAAATCAAAGACAGTTATATATTAAGTAAGAACATTCTTAAAATAAGAAAAAGAAGCCAGAATTACATTCAACCCCCCCTTCTGTAATTCTTGTTGCATTGATTGGGAATAACAATTGGTATCAGAGCAAGCTCTTGAAGTACAAAGAGTGTAAAGATCACCACAATTAACAAGATGAAGAGAAAAGATATTGGAGTAAAAATTCCATTTCTGGACAAAGACAACTATCACCATTGGAAGGTGAAGATGCACCTACATCTCCTATCCCAAGATGAAGCATATGTGGACTGCATTGAGAAAGGTCCACATGTTCCTATGAGAGTTGCTACAGGAAATGAAGCATCAGTCCCAAAACCACAAGCAGAATGGTCAGATCCAGATAAAGAACAAGTTCAAAAGGATAAAAAGGCTATGAACATTCTGTTTAATGGTGTTTATAGTGACATGTTTGACAACATCATAAACTGCAAGACTGCTAAGGATGTCTGGGATACAATTCAAGTTATATGTGATAGAACTGGGCAAGTAAGGGAGAACAAGATGCAACTCTTAATTCATCAATGAGTATTTCCATAGTAAAGAAGGTGAGTCACTCACTAACATTTTCAGTAGATTCCAAAACTACTGAATGCTCTAAAACTGCATGGAAGGGTCTATCAAATAAAAGACTCAAACCTCAAATTCCTTAGATCTCTACCAAAGGAATGGAAACCTATGACAGTCTCATTGAGAAATTCTCAAGATTACAAGGAGTTCACCTTGGATAGATTGTATGGTATCCTAAAAACCTATAAGCTGGAAATATAGCAAGATGAGAAGATGGAGAAAGAAAGAAAGAAGAGAGGGTCCATTGCACTAGTTGCTGAGCAAAAAAAGGAGAAGGAGATAAAGGTTGAAGCTGTTGAATCTGCACCAAACTTAAAAGTTTGTGAAGGCAAAGGAAAGGGACTAGTAGCTGAACATGAAGACCATCTTAGTCAAGATGACATGGATGACATAGATGAGCATCTTGCTTTTCTATCCAGGAGATTTGCCAAGCTCAAATTCAAGAAGAATTTTAGAGCAGCTAAGCCAAACAGAAACATGGTTGATAAGTCTAAATTCAAGTGTTTCAAATGTGGCTTGGCATGTCATTTTGCTAGTGAGTGTAGAAAGCCTAATTCTGGTAAAAAGAAGTTTGAGCCTGTTGATTATAAGCAGAAATATTTTGAGTTGCTCAAACAAAAGGAAAGGGCTTTCATTATATAAGAAAATGACTGGGCTGCAGATGGATTAGAAGATGATGAAGACACAAGCTATGTCAATCTAGCACTTATGGCCAAGTCAGATAAAACAGAGAACAGTTCATCAAGGAATCAGGTAATCACAACAAACCTAGCATATTTATCTAAAATTGAGTGTAATGATGCCATAAATGACATGTCTACTGAGTTATATCACCTGCGTGTTACACTCAAGTCTCTCACTAAAGAAAACAATAAAATTAAAGAGAACAATATGTTTTAAGTGAAAGAAACAATGTGTTAGAGACTCAATTTGTTGAGTTTGAAAAATTGAAAATAGAATGCAAGATTGCTAAGGATGAACTAACTGAATCCTTAAAGAAATAGGAAATTTTAAGAAAGCAACTTGAACGAGAATAGGAAGTAATTAAGGTATGGAAATCATCTAGAGATGTCCATGTTCAAATTACTAAAGTTCAAGGTATAGAATCTTTCTGTGATGCAGCCTGGAAAAAGAGCAAGGAGAAGCTTGATTCCAACTTGGTAGAAGGTTTGTCAACGGGTGTGGATTCGACGGATGATGAACATTATCCGTCGAAAGACCAAAAAGACTATCCGTCGAAAGAAAAGGAATCACATCCGTCGACTGAGAGAAAACCAGTTAGCAAAGCCAAGTTAGCTAAGTTAAATGAAAGGTATGGATCAGTTTATAAAAACTTTGTTCCAGGACAATCAAGTCAAGTGAGAAAAGTAAAGAGAGTCAATGTAGGTCATCTGTCTATCAAGCAATTGAATGACATATTGGAGAAAATTGAAGTGAAAACAGAGACTAAAAAGAAAAACAATAGAAATAGGAAAGTGGGAATTAACAAACATAACAACTACATACCTGACAAATATGCACCAAGGAAAGTATGTGTTAAGTGTGGTAGTATTAATCATTTGTCTGTTAATTGCAAACTTGCCATGCCTGATTCCATGTCTGCACCTCCTTCATTTTCTCAGCATTCCTACAATGCTTGTTAATGTTATGCCTGCACATAATTTGAATGCACAGTATGCTAACATGCCATTTGCACAAAATTCATATTATGCTGCATTTAGTATGCCACAAATGCCATTTAGCATGACTTACTGGAATAACATGTTTGCACAAAGTCTGCCCTTTCATGTTAATCAACCTGTACATGATAATTCTGCAATGATGAATGGTTTCAAAGGTCCAACTCAAATGATAAAGGATGAATTACCCAAGTCAAATGCGGTCAAACCTAAGAAACCAAAGAAAAAGGCTAACAAGGAAGGACCCAAGGAAACTTGGGTACCAAAATCAACTTGATTTGATTTTAATGTGTGCAGGGAAATAGAAAGAATCTTTGGTATCTGGATAGTGGCTGCTCAAGGCACATGACTGGAGATTCTACTCTGCTTACTGGTTTCAAGGAAAAAGTTGGCCCAAGTATCACTTTTGGAGATGACAGCAAGGGTTATACTGTAGGATATGAAGATAATGTCATCATTGAGGAAGTTGCTCTAGTGGATGGACTCAAGCATAATTTGTTGAGTATCAGCCAGCTTTGTGACAAGGGCAACTCGGTTACTTTTAATGCTGAAGCATGTGTTGTGACAAACAAGAGAAGCAACAAAGTGGTTCTCACTGGAGTGAGAAAAGGCAATGTGTATCTAGCTGACTTCAACTCAACAAATGCAGAATCTGTAACTTGTCTTCTCAGTAAAACAAGTCAAGATGAAAGTTGGCTGTGGCACAAGAAGCTGTCCCATTTAAACTTCAAGACCATGAATGAGCTAGTCAAGAAAGAATTGATTAGAGGTATTCCTCAAGTGGAGTTTTCAAAGGATGGATTGTGTGATGCCTGCCAGAAAGGAAATCCGATTAAAACATCATTCAAAAAGAAGCTTGATTCAACAATTGAAGAACCTTTGCAACTATTGCACATGGATTTGTTTGGACAAAGCAATGTGTTATCCATCTCAAGGAAAAGATATTGCCTAGTAATTGTAGATGATTTCGCAAAGTTCTCTTGGACATATTTTCTAAAATCCAAAGATGAAGCTAGTGAAATCATCATCAATCACATAAGGCAAGTCAACAATCATCCTGATTCTAAAGTAAGAAGAATCCGGAGTGACAATGGAACTGAGTTCAAGAATTCTGTGATGAGATTATTTTGTGAAGAGAATGGGATTATGCATGAGTTTTCTACAGCTAGAACCCCACAACAAAATGGAGTGGTGGAAAGGAAAAACAGATCTCTTATTGAAGCTACAAGGACAATGCTAGAAGAATCAAAGTTACCAACATATTTTTGGGCTGAAATTGTGAATACTGCAAGCTACACTCTGAATATTTCTTTGGTCAATCAAGCAAAATGCATGGCACCCTACCAATTGTTCATGAATAGAAAGCCAACCCTAAATTTTCTTCATGTCTTGGGATGCAAATGCTACATTCTAAGAAATCAAACTGAACATAATGGAAAGTTTGATGCTAAAGTAGATGAATGAATTTTGTTGGATATGCTGTTGGAAGAGTCTACAATCTAAGATCAAACATTGTTATGGAATCTGTACATGTTGTGTTTGATGATAAGAAGATTGAAGGACTAAAAGATGAAGGTTTCCATGATAGCCTCAAATTTGACAATTTTGAGATAATCTATGATGACAGTGATGATGATAGTGATTAAGAAATAGTGGCCAAAGATAATGTAGAAAATTCTATCTCCAATGATGCATAAAATTCAGCATCAGTCGAGGTACAAAATGCATCATCCGTTGGAATACAATCAGCTTCATCCATTGGAATACAAAGTGCATCATCTGTCAGAACAATCAGAGAAGCTGAGAGTCAAAATAGATCACTTACAGAAAGAACTCCTTCTTCAAATTAAAGATCCATAAACTCAGGGGGGTTTCTTCTAATCAAAACTCAGTCACACATCAAGACAAGAATGAGGACTCTTCATCTAGAGCTAATCTATCCCAACAGAGAAAATGGACTAGAGATCACCCTTTTGAACTCATTATTGGTGATGTATCTTCTAGAGTTCAAACAAAAAAAGCAACTCAAGAAAAATGTTTGTATAGCAGCTTTCTATCTAAGGAAGAGCCTAAAAGGTAGAAGAAGCTATGTTGGATCCTAATTGGGTTTTAGCTATGCAAGAGGAGTTAACCAATTTGAGAGGAATAAAGTATGGAAGCTGGTAGCCAAGCCTAAAGGAAAGAATCCAATTGACACCAAGTGGGTATTCAGAAACAAGATAAATGAAAATGGCATAGTTGTCAGGAACAAAGCTAGATTGGTTGCTAAGGGCTACTGTCAACAAGAAGGAATAGATTTTGATGAAACTTTTGCTCCAGTTGCAAGACTTGAAGCCATCAGAATTTTCCTAGCCTATGCAGCCCATGCCAATTTCAAAGTCTATCAAATGGATGTCAAAAGTGCTTTTCTGCATGGAGATTTGGAGGAGGAAGTCTATGTCAGTCAACCTCCTAGTTTTGAAGATCCAAATTTTCCAGAATATGTCTACTATCTTTTAAAAGCACTTTATGGATTGAAGCAAACACCTAGAGCCTGGTATGATACTTTGTCAAAGTTTCTCTTAGAAAATCACTTCACAAGAGGTACTGTTGACAAAACTTTATTCTTTACAAATATTAATGGCACTAGCATACTTTTTCAAATTTATGTAGATGATATTATATTTGGCTCTACAGATGATACTTTGCAAAAAGTTTGCCAAATTGATGTAAAGTAAGTATGAAATGAGCATGATGGGAGAACTAACTTACTTTCTTGGTTTACAAGTTAAGCAAGTTAGTGATGGAATATTCATTAGTCAAACCAAATATATTTATGATCTTTTAAAGAAGTTTGATCTAATGGATTGTACATCTGCAAAAACTCCCATGGCCACTGCAACTGAACTTGAATTAAACACTACTGAAAAGTCTGTGGATATTTCAAGCTATAGAGGCATGGTTGGCTCACTTTTGTATTTAACAGCTAGTAGGTCAGATATAATGTTTGCTGCTTGTCTCTGTGCTAGATTTGAGGCTGATCCTAGAGAGTCTCATTTAATAGCTATTAAGAGAATTTTTAGATATCTCAAGGGAACACCAAAACTTGGCATTTGGTACCCTAGAGATTCTAGTTTTTGATCTAACTGGTTATTCAGATGCAGATTATGCAGATTGTAAAATTGATAGAAAAAGTACAAGATGAACTTGTCAATTTCTAGGAAACAAGTTGGTATCCTGGTTCAGTAAAAAGCAAAATTCAGTTTCTAATTCTACAGCTGAAGCTTAGTATATTGTTGCTGGCAGTTGCTGTGCATAGATTCTATTAATGCCAAACCAATTGTTGGACTATGGTCTGCAAGTGAACAAAATTCCTATTTTCTGTGATAACGCAAGTGCAATTACCATTACTGAAAATCCAGTACAACATTCAAGAACAAAGCATTTAGACATCAAGTACCACTTCATTAGAGAACATGTAATGAATGATACTGTAGAACTTCCTTTTTATCCAAGTGAGAAGCAACTTGTAGATATCTTTACCAAGCCACTTGATGAATCCACCTTCACTAGGTTGAGAAGTGAGTTAGGTATGCTTAATTATTCTTAAATCATTTTTGATAATTTTGCAAGTTGAAATGTAGCCAGAAACTTAATTGATTTTTCTGTTTTGGATGTAAATTTGGCTAAGTCAAAATCTACATTTCGACGGATGTTCATTATCCATCAAGTTTGATCATCCGTCGAAATAAAATAGCTTGGTAAAAATGAATTAATTTTCTGGATTATTTTAAACCCGACAGATAATTGTTTTATTCTCATCCATTGAATTGTCTACATCTTAGCCGTTAAAATTCTGAACATTATCCATCGGATTTACTTACAGTCTGTAAGTATATCACGACGGATAATTGACAGAATTTTGATAGTTTATTTTACTTTTAAACGACTATTTTGGGCAATTTTCATTGGGTCTTTAATTTTTACCTTTAACTTTTATCCCATTTTATCTGAGAATACATAAAAGCCTAACTTCAGTTTATTTTAGCTTTTATCTTTCTCTATTCCAATTAACCGCTCTCTTCTTCCTCAAAGCAAAACCCTCTTTCTTTCTGCAAATTTCCTTGCTTTAACAATGACACCAGTAGTCAAATCATGTCTCAGTCAGGATTCATTTATGAGAAGAACAATTTTGTGGGTCTTGTGAACAAAGAGATTCCAGCCTGTGAAGATTATCACAAAATTATGGATTTTATGAAGGGATGCAAGCTTAGCTATGCCATGCTGGAATCACCCACAATCTACTGTGAAGTTGTGGAAGAGATGTGGACCACTGTTGTGTATCAGGCAACTGACAAAACAATAACTCTCTCCATTAAAGGTAAGGAATATTGCATTGGTAGTGATATTATTCAAGCATGCTTTAAAATTCCTGAAAAAACTATTACTAAACCACACACAGATGGTTATTTGGTTAACTTGCTTAATTCTATCAGATATGCACTTCCTACCACTAAGCTAAGTCAGATTAGGAGGCTAGGTCTTAGGAAAGAGTGGAGTTTTCTGTGTGATGTAGTTACCAAGCTATTTTCTGGTAAAATAAGCAACTTTAATTCTGTCAGTACTGTTATGCTTAACATGCTGTACATGCTGCATACTGATAATTACTATAATTTTAGTGATGCTTTCATGTTTGAGTTAGGCTACATGTTAAGGGAGATTAAAAAGAGGTCTAGGCATGGTTATTATGCTAGATTCTTTATGATTATTACTAACCATATTTGTGAGGATCTTGTGATTGAGAACCCAACCAATAAACTGGATTGTTGGTTTCAAGAAAGAAGAGTAATTGCAGATTTAAATAGAGCAAATCACCACAAGGAGGTGCCCCTTGTTTATTTGCCTATCATGGAGGGCCCTCAGGTAAGTGAAGTAAATACTTCTGTCTCTACTCCTTCTACCTCTCAAGTTTCTTTGCCATTGACTATGGCTATGGCATCTGTGTCAATGACCCAACAGATGCCTACCCAAGCCATAAAATCCAAAACTTCAAAATCCAAATCCAAATCAAAGAAACCACACTCTGGTGTCTCTCAAAATATGCCAGTTTCAAAATCTACCAAAAACAAAGAGGGGAGCGTGAAGGTGGGTAAGATTGGTGAGGGACAGGGTGAACATCAAAGAAGCCCTAAGGATAAAGTTGGTGAGGTGAGTGTACCCAAACCTAGCCATACCATAGTTTCCCAACAAATTGTGGTGCTTTATAAGGAAATTAGCTCATCTCTAGTTTCATCCTCCCAAAAGGATGCTACTATTGAAACAAGCTCCCAACCAGGAGCACATGCCAAAAGGGTTAGGGACACAGACTCACCCCAAACTTATACAAGAAAGAAGAAATCTAGAAAACTTAGGGATACATAGGGATCATACACAGTGCAACCTCGATGTCGGCTCTTCGCCACCTGGGGCTCAAATTCAGTTTTATGTGGCTCCAATAAATGTAGAGTCACAACCAAAATCTCTGACTATAAACATCTCACACACACTAGATGCACAAAACTCTCCCACCAATTCTCTGGATGTGGATATGATTCACACATCAAATTCCGATTCTCCTTCTTTAACTCTATCGGAGAAGCCAAAATTCAGTACAAGTGAGCATCATCTTCTAGATGATTTGGTGGCTCACTTGCCAATTCTTTTGGAAACTATTGAGACGCCTGTGCCTAAATTATCATCAATCTGCACAGATTCCATAATAGTTTCTACTCCAAACTCTATCATTTCCTCTATTCCAGTGGATATTGTTCATCCGTTGGCTAGTAATTGTATCCCGACGGATGTGCCTAACAGCAGTCATCCGTCGGCTATCCTAACTACTACCCTGAAGGATGTTCCCCATCCGTCGATACTCACTACACAAGCTGAATTTTCAACAATTGTTACAAGTGTAGATGAGTTATGTAACACCCCCAAATCCGGGGTCAGGGGATTTGGTCGTCACTATAAAAATTCAATCCAAATCAACCTGTCTAATCCAAGATCTTTTAAGGTTACAGTTCTAGAAACAAGAAATCAAAATTCCACAAATAATTTTTCTCTTTCTTTTACTTTTAAAACTCTTTTCAACAAAATCCAATCCAAAACTAAACCCACTAGTATAACTTCGAAATGAAGTATACTAGGCCCAAATAAAATACACAACTATAATATAATATAATATAAACAATTTTATACAATAAAACTTACACTAGCCCGCAAATCCTGGACCAACCACCTTCCAAAAGCTTCTTTTTTTGCTTTCTCGAATTACGCAGCTAAACAGCGCAAGCTAATCCTCACTGGAGGTTAAATTTAAAAACAGGCAAGTATGAGCGGAAAAAATGCTCAGCAAGATCATTATAGTAAATATCGGGTCATTTTGATATAAAACCGACATCTGCATTAGAGCAGAACATTTAAAATCATAATTGTTGAATCATAAAATTTTAGTTGAGGAATCCTAGATTTAATTCCTTAATTGTATTCAAAACCAATTTGATATTTTTGAGCGAGATGCTTCAGCAATACTTTGAATCTTGACGAGAATCAAACTCGTAAAATAGTGTTTACGGAAATATCGTAAATATTAATAACAAGAAACAATGATTATGGATTAAATCATCAAATTTACTCAAAACCGAACTCTTCACATTAATACTTATTTTGCCGTCATATCAAATTAGATATCAATACGAACTTTGATGCTCACAACACCCATACTGAAGTCAACATCAATAATCTATACTAATACCACATTTGATATTAACAACAACGTAAATATCAACATAAACCAAAATATGAATCAAAACAGCATTTTACCATTATTCCAAAACAGAAACAGTTGATAAATCATTTATTCTATGAATATCAAAAATGATATGATAATTTAGACTGGGATCATCCTCCGACGGACGTACTATCACATGCTGATCAGCCCGTGTGATAGCACAAGGTCATGATTCATAGAAACGTGACCCCAAAAACACGAGTACTCAAACAAAAAGGCATAACCAGCCTATGGCAAATGGTGTCATAATATTTCATATGGCACTTAGAAATAGCCCTCCGCTGGACCGTCCATCCCGGTCACTTACGCAATTATGATCCAATCTTAAAACCTTTTATTGAAAGGGGGTCATAATAATCGACACCCGAAATAATTTTATTCTCCCAATTCTTGGGCAGGAATATTCGCAACCAAATCACTTTCTCAAAATCCAAAACATTTAAAAATCCGATAATTGGATAAGTAAAATCACTTGACTATTCTGAACATAGAATAGAAGATAAGTATTTGCATAAACAGAATTATTTAATTCAGCGATATGTAAAACATTTATCTATTCTGAACTGAAAATAGGGAATGCAATACTTGCATAAGAAGATTTAAAATAAATATCACTTGAACAATAAGTGATGATAGAAAAACTTGCATAATATGATTCGAAATAAACGTCACTTGAACAATAAGTGAAGTCAGGGGTACTTGCCTTTGGGTTTTTAGCAGTTAGTCACACTCGCAAACACGCATCTATTCTGACATTCTGTCTCAAAACATCATCATCTTTCTTTTCAACACTCCATCAATATGTTGCTCCTGCGATTGCTAGAAGCCAGATACCCAATACCATTCCATCTCATTCTTTTTGTCCCGATCAACTCGAGAGATCCGCATCTATCATTAAAATATATAGCTTTAATTGTTTAAACGATAATCACTCGACGAATTACGCGTCAAAAGCCTATCGTCTACCCATACGATAACCGGCACATAAAAGAAACAATCCAACACAAGATTCTTATGACCCACACATAAATATAACAGACAAACACAGGACCCTTGATCCACATACACACCTAATTCACATAACACATAAGCACATAACTCATATATCACATAATTCATATCACATAAGACTCGGTTCATCAGAAGGGTCGACTCCGTACGTTTAAAACTGAAATCGTGTTAAAAATATGATTTATCGATAAATAATTGACTCAGAATGATTTGTAAAACAAGCGACCTTTCGAAACACAAGAATTTGGGTCTCGAAAGTATTTTTATTGAAAGCGGAATATTTTTCTGAGTCTGGAGGCGTTCGTTTCGTATTAAACGGACGAACGGTTTATTTATTATGAATTTTTGAACATTTTTTGGAATTAAAATGGGTCTTCGAATCATTTAATAATTAAATAATAAGGCTCGAACACTCGAAAATAATTTTATAAGAATTATCGAGCCTGAAAAATAATTTAAAATAATATTTTAAAGCTCGAAACTATTTTTCAGAATTTTTAAATCAAAAATAAATAATTAAATCTATTTAAATAATCAATTAAAATTAATTAATAACTAATTAAATTAATTAATCAATTAATATTTAAATTAATTGACTAATTAAATAATTAATTATCAACTAAAATTAATTAATTAAATAATTTGGATTTATTTTGAAATAAAATAAATTTTCAGGAATAAAATTATGATTTTCAAAATAAATAAAATGAATTTTCAGAAATTAAAATAGGATTTTTGAATTATTTTAAAACATAATTTTCAGAAACATAATTTGGAAAATAGAATTGGGGAAATCTGGATCGAAACCGGGTCATGGCGGGTCGAAGTTCCGGGTCGAAAAGAACCAACCGGGTCACGAAGAACACCGGTGGTTCTTCCCAGAATCCGGTCGCCATCGGCGCGGTTCCGGCAGACTCCGACGGGGACCAAAACCCCGTCTGTTGCCCTCGATTCATGTTGCAAAACACTCGCACATAACCCAGCAATTCAGAGATAGCAATAACACTGATCGATCATTCCGGTTTCATCGATTCCGGTTAAAAACTCCATTAAAACTAGTTACCACGAACACCAACTCCGACCAACTCGATTTACGTGATTCCGCAATCAAACAATAAACTTTTATACATAAATCGACGGTAAGAAACCTACTAAATCTATTGGTACCATCAAAACAATCCAACAATCAGCCAATAAGAAACCCCTAATTCGGGGGAATAAACCCTAAATTACGAATTTATAAATCACTAGTCGTTTGAATGATTTGAGGGCATAAACAGAAAGAACATGAAAATCTGAACATTTTGGTTACTCATACTTTAAATTCTGAAGTCTGCATCACTCTCAAATTTGGGTTTGATTCTCAGAACTTTTCAAGAACACCAAGAACACATATTCAAAGAATTTTCAGAAAATCAAACCTTAATTTCTATATGATACTGAACCCTATTTTTGAAGTATAATATACCAAATTGACCAGAAAAATATGCTCTACAACATGGAAGCATCAAATCACATCAACAACATCAAGAACAAATTTTCATAATTTAATTATCAAATAATTCGAATATAAATAACTAAATAAGAAAATTATCATGATTTCTGGAAAGAAACTGATGATTTATTCAGAAAGAAGAGTTCGAGAGCTTCGTTTTGATATGCTACACGCCCGAATCAGAGTTCGATAACGTCTTCGTTCATATGTTTGATTCTCGGGAACGTATCGGTTTTCTCGGATTTTCTCTGTATTTACGGTGTTTTAACTGGTTGCGAATGAATAAACGGAATAAACGAAATAAGAAATAGGCTATTTATATTTATGGAATATTGGATCGTTCTGGATCGTTTTGGATCGTTAAATTAGTTGCCTAGCCGCTAAGTAACTATAAAAACGATACAATTTAATACTAGAATTGGATAATTATCAAAACCGAGCTTTTTATAGAACACTATATACGAAAATAACGTTAAAATATCCCGTCTCTCGAGAATACGGGTTTTTGTTGATTACCGAAATGATTATCGAATCGAAAATATTGCGCCGGGCCACGCACGGGTCAAACCGTAATCCGGATCGAAAAAGTCAAAACACGAAAAATGTCCGGAATTACCAGATTAGGTTAGGAAGGAGATTTCAAAAGAGTTTCGGGTTATAAAAACGCAAAAACGGTTGAAGTCGGACGATTCCCGGCTTTATAAAATAATTTTGGTAATTACCCAGAAAATAATTAATCATTCATAAATCAATATAAAATCATCTAACAGTCCAAAAATTACCAGAAAAATATCATAATTATCTATATTTTATTCTGGACATATAAAAATTAGAACACTTAAGGAATATCACATATAAACATTCAAACATCAATTCCACTTATCAGATAATTCACCAAAATTCACATAAAATCACATAAATAATTCCAAATAATTATAATAATAATATTGGAAAATATGGGATATTACAAGTTAGTAGTTGTACAATCACTCCTAGGATTGAGGGAAGAGTGTTAGATATATTTGATAATGTCATGGTTAATATGTTTTATGTTTAGCTTTCAGATCTTACTTGAACAGGATAAATCAGTACTTAACTGTTGATCAGTACTTATACTGGAAGTCAGGACTTAAGGATATCAGTACTTATGTTATCAGGAGATAATCATCAGAAGATAGATATCAGAACTTAAGTGCTGAAGGACGATCAGATAAGGACAGTAGCTGATTAAAGGAAAGAAGATCAAGATAAACATAAGAAGAGATATGCATGAAGAAGGAATTCTGTAAAGAATGGAATACTTGGACGAAAAGATATCTGATTGATATATTTTAGGAAGCAGAATTATATTCCATATCAATTAGCGATTATCTTGTAACTGTGTAGTATATAAACACAGACATAGGGTTTACACTATAAGTGTTATCATTATTCGAGAAGATTATTCATTGTAACCCTAGCAGCTCTCGTGATATTGTTCATCACTGAGAGGTAACAGTTCCATACTGTAACAGAGTTTATTGTTTCAATAAAGTTTGTTTTCTGTTACTTAAGTTCTTAAAGTTCGATTTGAGTGTACTATACACTGTATTCACCCCCTCTACAGTGTGTGTGTGACCTAACAAGTGGTATCAGAGCTTATCAGTTAACACACATACAGTTAAAGATCCAAACACAATCATGTCGGACACAGAAACTCCAACTAAGCCTACCAAAACTGAGGAACCACCAAAGACACAAATTCAGAGTCGGTATGAGACCATCAGAGTTCCCATACTGAAACCATATGAATATCCCATATGGAAGGTAAGGATGACCATGTTCCTGGAAGCAACAGATCCAGAATACCTTGATAGAATCAAGGAAGGCCCTCACAAACCAACCAAGCTCGCTGTTGCAGTTGCAGGTGAAGCAGCAAAGACCGTACCAAAGGAGAAGAGTGATTATACTGCTGAAGATATAGCATCAATTGCTAAGGATGCCAAGGTACGACACTTACTGCATAGTGCCATTGATAATGTAATGTCAAACAGGGTAATCAACTGCAAGACTGCTAAGGAGATATGGGATGCTCTAGAAACAAGGTGTCAGGGAACGGAGACAATTAAGAAGAACAGGAAGACAATACTCACTCAAGAGTATGAACACTTTGACTCAAAGACTAATGAGTCATTGAATGATTTATATGATAGATTTGTCAAACTTTTGAATGATTTGTCATTGATTAATAAAGAGTATGATCTTGAAGATTCAAACCTTAAGTTCCTGTTAGCTCTTCCTAAATGCTGGGATTTGAAGGCAACGACAATAAGAGACAACTATAATCTTGATGAAACAACTCTTGACGAAATCTATGGTATGCTCAAGACTCATGAGCTTGAGATGGAACAAAGAAGCAAGAAGAAAGGAGGAAATTCAAGGACAGTTGTTCTTAAGGCTGAAGAAAAATCCCCCAAAGCAGCTTCCTCAAAGAAAGACAAGGGTAAAGCTCTTTTCATAAAGTCTGATACTGAGTCATCAAGTTCTGAGAGTGATGATGACTCAGATTCTGAAAGCTTGCCTGAGACTGATGCTGATGAGGAGATGATGAAGCTGTGTGCTCTTATGGTGAAAGGAATCACAAAGATTGCATACAGGAAGTTCAGGAAGGGAAAGAAGTTTTCCAGGAAAGGCATAAGTTCTTATAAGAAGAATTTCAGAAGATCTGAAGGCAGAGGAGGAAAGTCTGACAGAGGAGATTACACCAATGTTAAATGCTATAACTGTGGTGAGAAAGGCCACATATCTCCTGATTGCAAGAAGGTAAAGGGTGACAAAGGCAATGCTCTTGTCACAAAGCAGAAAAGCTGGACAGACACCTCAGACTCTGAAAGTGAGGAAAATTATGCATTGATGGCAAATGCTGATAAAGAAAGTGCTGAGAGCAGTTCTGAAGCTGCTGAAACAAAGGTACCTCAGACTACTTATGCTTTTCATACTGATGATATTAATGAGTTGAGAAGATATCTTAAAACCATGTTTGTTAGTTATAGAGATCAAACTTTAACATGTGAAAGATTAACTTCTGAAAATCTTGCATTTAAGAAAAGAAATGATTTCTTAGAAAAAGAGTTAGTCATGTTCCATCAAACTCAGAAGGATAGAGATGATGCTTTTTATGTTAGGGATGAAGTGCTAAAAATGAATGAATCTCTAAAAACTGAGTTAGAAAAGGAAAGAGAGATTATCAGGACTTGGACTAACTCTGGCAAAACAACTCAAAATTTGCTAAGTAGTGGAAACTGGAAAGAGGGCTTAGGTTATGGAGAAGATAAGAATGATAAAGGAACTGAAGAAATTAAGCCTGTTGATAAGCAAAAGCCAAAGTTAAAACCTGTTAAGTTTGTAACTGTAAAGTCTAAAAATGAGAAATCAGAAGTTACAAAGGAATTAACTTCTGACAAACTAAAACAGGAAAAGACAGCTGAAGTGAACATAGGCTTAATGACAAAGAAGCAGCTTAAGCATAAGCTGAAAGATGTTAAGAATGCAAACAAGGTAAAATCACCTAGGAAAAATAGGAATGGAAAGGAAGGTGTGAATAAAAGCAATAATTATAAACCTGTTCCTGATGCTCCTAGGAAAACATGTCATAACTGTGGAAGTTCTAACCATCTGGCTTCTTTTTACAGGAAGAATAAGAATATTAACTCCTTACCTTCAAAATCAGGAGTTAAGAGTCAGTCTGTTAGATACAAACCACAAAATCCTTGTTTTCATTGTGGTAGTTTATGGCATTCCATTTATACTTGTAAGGAATATCATAGTTTGTACTATGATTATTATCAAATAAAACCTTCTTTGAAGAAAGTTTCCATTGTTCCTTCTAGTGTAAATTCTGATTCAAAGTCTGATAGTGTAAATTCTGATAAGAAAAATGTTAACATAAACTCTGATGCTAAATCCGCTGCAAATGTTAACAAACTTAATAAGGCCAAAGGATCCAAGCAAGTATAGGTCCTTAAAACTAATAATTAGTGGTCTTTGTGATTGCAGGGCAACAGGAAAAATATTCTAGTTCTGGACAGTGGATGTTCAAGACATATGACTGGAAATAAGGCCCTGCTATCAGACTTTGTGGAGAAAGCTGGCCCAAGTGTTTCTTATGGAGATGGCAACATTGGAAAAACATTGGGATATGGCAATATCAATCTTGGAAATGTCATAATTAAAGAAGTAGCTCTGGTCTCAGGACTTAAACACAACCTACTGAGTATAAGTCAAATCTGTGACAGTGGTTATCATGTTGATTTCTTTGAAGAACACTGTGAAATTGTGAGTAAATCTAAAGGCAAAGTTGTTCTGAAAGGATATAGGCGTGGTAACATTTATGAAGCTAAACTTTCAACAAGTACTGATGGTTCTGCAATCTGTCTGATGAGTAGAGCATCAATGGAAGAAAGCTGGAATTGGCATAAGAAACTCTCTCATTTAAATTTCAACAATATAAATGAACTGGTCAAGAAAAATCTTGTGAGAGGACTGCCAAAGTCAGTATTTGCTCCTGATGGTCTTTGTGATTCCTGTCAGAAGGCCAAACAAAGAAAATCTTCATTCAAGAGCAGGAATTTTCTGCTCCTGGAACTCCACAGCAAAATGGAGTTGTTGAAAGGAAGAATAGAACTCTCATTGAAGCTGCACGAACAATGCTTGAAGAAGCGAAGCTTTCAACCTATTTCTGGGCTGAAGCTGTGCAGACTGCTTGTTTTACTCAAAATGCAACACTCATTAACAAGCATGGAAAAACACCATATGAGATGGTGAAGAAAAAGAAGACAAATCTGAAATACTTTCATGTATTTGGATGCAAGTGTTTTGTTCTCAAGACTCATCCTGAACAGCTATCAAAGTTTGATCTAAAAGCTGATGAAGGAATCTTTGTTGGATATCCACTTTCCACAAAAGCCTTCAGAGTCTATAATTTGAGAACAAAAGTGGTCATGGAATCTATCAATGTCTCTTTTGATGACAAGAAGATTACTGGTCTTGAAGATTTCATTGACCATGATCAGCTGAGATTTGAAAATAAAGACTCAAATTCCGATACTGAAACTCCTGACAGTCTAAGTCCTGATACTGTAAACTCTGATGGATTAAACTCTGATGTTATTGAAACTGTGGTAACTACGTCAAAGGAAGATGCACCTATGCAGGGGGAGCATACTCAAGATCCTACCACAGCTCAAGAAACATCAGAACATACATCTGGCTCTTCAAGTTCTGATTCGTCAAGTTCTGATAAGCCAATTTCTGATAATGCTGAAAATCTAAATACTGAAGACTCCAACTCAGAGAGCATAGTTTCAGGGGGAGCATCAGAAAATGAAAATGAAGATAGCATGGATAATGGGGGAGCATCCAGTTCTAGAGACAACCTTCCATCTGCAAGGAAGTGGACAAAATCACATACACCTGATTTGATAATTGGAAATCCTGATGCAGGTGTCAGAACTAGAACAGGTACTTCGAATGAATGTCTCTACAATTCTTTTCTCTCTCAGACTGTGCCAAAGAAAGTTGAAGAAGCTCTTTAAGATGCTGATTGGGTGCAAGCAATGCAGGAAGAGTTAAATGAATTTGAAAGAAACAAAGTCTGGACCCTAGTGCCAAGACCAAAGAATAGATCTGTTGTTGGTACAAAATGGGTATTCAGAAACAAAACTGACAGTGATGGCATAATTACAAGGAATAAGTTGGGGGAGATTGTTAGATATATTTGATAATGTCATGGCTAATATGTTTTATGTTTAGCTTTCAGATCTTACTTGAACAGGATAAATCAGTACTTAACTGTTGATCAGTACTTATACTGGAAGTCGGGACTTAAGAATATCAGTACTTATGTTATCAGGAGATAATCATCAGAAGATAGATATCAGAACTTAAGTGCTGAAGGACGATCAGATAAGGACAGTAGTTGATTAAAGGAAAAAAGATCAAGATAAACATAAGAAGAGATATGCATGAAGAAGGAATTCTGTAAAGAATGGAATACTTAGAAGAAAAAATATCTGATTGATATATTTTAGGAAGCAGAATTATATTCCATATCAATTAGCGATTATCTTGTAACTGTGTAGTATATAAACACAGACATAGGGTTTACACTATAAGTGTTATCATTATTCGAGAAGATTATTCATTGTAACCCTAGCAGCTCTCGTGATATTGTTCATCACTGAGAGGTAACAGTTCCATACTGTAACAGAGTTTATTGTTTCAATAAAGTTTGTTTTCTGTTACTTAAGTTCTTAAAGTTCGATTTGAGTGTACTATACACTGTATTCACCCCCTCTACAGTGTGTGTGTGACCTAACAAAGAGAGTGAACAGAGTGAGAGGCTGAGTTGCTCTCTGGAAAAAGGAGAGGAAAATAGAGAAAATATGCAAGCTATTTCTTCCAGCCTGGAAAAGGTGAGTGAGGGGAGTTCCACCTTAGTAGGTAAAGGTGAGGGTATGAGGGTGGTGAGCCAAGGGGAGCCTTTGATGCAAGAATATAGAGAAAATGAGAGAAATGCAGGTACATGTGATATTAGGATGGAAACCATTGCTAGTGAGTCAATGGATGTCAGTGATGCAGAAAAAGAGAGATCATTTCAGCAAGAATATCAATCTGTCATAGATTCAATCTACTTGGATGCGGAGACATTTACTCATCCTATTTCAGCTTATCAAACTCTAGCTGGACAAGGCAATGAGAATGCTGAGAGGATGTTGAACCTGGTACATACTACTGCTTCAATACAATGGGTAAAGGATGCCATCACTGCTATGCCTTCCACAGCTAGTAGTGACTTTGAATTAGCTGAAGACTCATTTAGGGATGATGAGGATGATAGTATGAGCATAGGGGGAGATGCAGACATTCCTTCATGGATGCTAAGTAAAGACTGCTTATATTTACATCTCCAATCCACCTTATTCAAGCTTATTCATGACACCCAAACAACAATTCAAGCATCCACAAGTGCCAGCACAAAAAGGTTACTCAAAGCACACCTGGAATCTCTATAGTTGCACAAGATCAAGCTCTCCAACAAAGTCAAAATATGGATGCAATCAAGTAAGAAATTTCTTAATCAAAAAGGATTTTGTAGCAAGGTTGGATGCTAAGCTTCCAGGAATCACTATAACTGAAATAGCTCAAAAGCTAAGGAAAAAAGCTGATTTAAACAAGTCAGTAAAGTGATTGTTTCAGAAATTACTTTCACTAAGCCACCAGCGATGAATAGTATTGATCTAATCAATCTAGCAGCAGTGTAAGAACCCAAATTTTTGACATCGGTAAAAGACCTTTATGATTAGTAATATAATAACTCGAATTTTTGAGATCTTGTAAAACGCTTAATGAATAGTAACCCTGACAGACGGGAAAAACTTTTTAGCCCACACTATGTTGTGCATGAGAAATTGAGTCTCGGAGTTGATAACATGATTATACGTACCAAATGAGTGTATGTAAATGCTATTAGTTTTCGAAGAAATCGAACTTTAAAAGATGACCGTATCTACGAACCATCAAGGATTACGGGAATCACAACATAAATACTAATTTAAAATCCTATGGATTTATATCCAAGAATGATACTTCAAAATATAAAGAATGTATGTGAAAGGATTTATACCGCGAACCGTTTATGAGAAATTATTACGAGAAATTATTACGAAAATGAATAAGCGACCGAACAAACGCGTAAACGATTAAATAAATGTATCGCCTAACTAACCATGGTAGAAAAGTAACCATGGTTACTTTATCAAATATTAATCTAAGTTTATAGGAATGATCATCTAAGGCTAGAGAATAGTAAGCTAAAGACTAAACTACTAGCTTAGCTTGTAATCTAGAAAGGGATAGCAAGATTTGTCCAAGGATTTTCCAACATAAATCTATTATAGGTTGTATACTAGAGAATATACAAGCATATCACAAGCATTATTCAAAGATGTACCCAAGAAGAAACACAAAAACTCTCTCTCTCCCCCAAACCTTCTTCCATTCGGCCCTAACAAGAAAGACCAAGAAATCATTTTCAAAACTTCAAGCTCTAGACATAGAAAAATTCCCCCCATTAATTCTCAAGCTTCATACATCCTAAAATAAGGTAAGATAAATTTTTAAGCTCATTTCATCAAGGTTTGATGGGTGAAATAAATTCAAGAAAGATGATAGTGAATAGTGTGAATAGTAACTCTTTTTTGGTTTCTTGATTTTTAATGATTGTTTTAGGTTCCAAAAACCCTACCAAGCACTCCCAAGACTTCACCATCATCAAGAACACATCCCAAGATCTCAAGAAAGGTATAAATCTTTGACCCATCCTTACTTAAGATTTAAGTTCAAGAATCTTTTAGAACATAGTTGTAAACCTAGTTTTGGTGAATGTATTGTTGTAATCTTGATATTTAGTTAAGTAGATTTAAGGTTGATGGTTGTTGCCTCAAGATCATGATGTTCTTGAGAGGAGTTAGTGTGGTGATGATGATATGATGATTGTTGGTGGTAGTATAAATATCTAAGGCGTAAACGAAACTCGGATCGTAACCGTAATCTCGCTAAAACAAACAAAACGTAACATTAAGTTTCTATAGAAAGTCCTGAAGTTATAAACTATATATTCTTGAAAAATAAAATTTGATTATGATAGAAAATGAGGATCGTTTAGGCGCTTGAATCGTTTGATTCCGATTTACGGATCAAAAGTTATGGCCATTTTACTAAAAGTGATTTATGCGACAAAAACTGCTACGAATTACAAACTTTGGAAATAAAAAGGATCGACTTAAAAATGTTCATAAATCATGAAATTCTTACAGAGAGTATTAAATAGAGTTCCTTAACTGCTATAAAACTTTTAAGTGAAAATAATTATTTTTTAATTTTATAAAAATATCAAAGCCGGGACTGCGCGATTAGAAAACCGTAGAATTCATAAGCGGAGCCGACGATGAAAATGAAAACGAACATAAGGTACTTTGAAAAAAGAAGCGACCGTAATGTGAATAAGGACTTAAAGAAATAATAAGGGTAATATAAGTTGAGAGGATGCATAATAAGTAGCATATGAGTGCGAGTCACCGTAAATTAGTACATGACCTAACAAAACGATTTGTGTTATGGTTATAGATTTCCGAGCGGAACCTAAAGCATCCTACACCTCGAAATACGCAGGCAAGTTTTCAAACCCTACCTTTTAAGAACCGTTGTGAATATTTTACAAAATTGTGATATATGCATGAGATTGCTTTAAATTTATTTACGAAGTTTGAGATGTATTACATTACTCAATTGTTGATAATTTCTGGTATATGTTCATACCGAGTTCGAAATGTTATATTTAGACCTGTAATAACCCCAATTTTTGGAATTTTTTGAAACACGGATGAATAGTAACTTTTGCTGATGATGCTGATTAAGAAAAATTATCAGACCACGCTATATAGGAGTACTGTTATGGAAATTCTAAGATCGTATTAGTATTCCATAAAGTAAATAAGTGTATGTAAAGATCGTCAGAATCCAATTCCGAACACTTTGATTTTTCTCGAAAATCCACCAGATACCGAAAGAATTGAGTATAAGGTAACATGATTAAAGGGATTTAAATTCAAGGATTATAAGAGAGGATTATAAAAAGGAATATAATGTATTGAGAAAGGTTAAGGGAACCCAAGTAATAAGATCCCGGGTATGATCCCTCAAACGATCAACGAGAAAGATAGTTAAGCGAACCGTAAAACAAATAAACGTCCAAGGGGCAAGCAAATGCAAGTAACATGAGAAGGAAGCTTCTAATATAAGCTAAAACATGTGGTTAGAAGCAAGGTGACATCATCACACCACAAGAATGAGACATGTGGCAAAGTAGTGATGCAAGCAATGACATAAGCAAGTGAAAACAAGATATTTAGCCAATAATTAACCACAACCATGCATTCTTTGCACAAATATCAAGGCAAGACAAGCAAGCAAAAGCTCTCCCTCATTTCTTTCTTCTTCCATTCGGCCTTTTCAAGAAATGAAGAAATAGATTTTCAAAACTCAAGTTCTAGGCCATGGAAAATTACATGGTTTGTTTCCTTGGATCCTATATTTCATAACTTAGTTATACCATGAGTTTAAGATCAAGATTCCATGGTTTGCATAGCTAATCCACTCATCAAAGATGATGATGAATAGTAGTGAATAGTAACTTACTTTGATTTTCTTGATTTTCATGAAAGCTTAAGGTTGATTAAGCATAGATCAAGGTTCCTAGAGGCTTGTTAGTGACTACCCACTCTCCAAGGAAGGTATAAACTCTTGAACCCTTAGTTTTAAGTTTGGTTTGTTTGGATGATAATAGTGCTTAGATGAATGGGTTTAGTTTGATGTTGATGGATGTTGGATTGTTGTTGAATTGGTGATGATTTGGTGTAGTTTAAACTTTGGAAATCGTTAGGTTATAGCCGTCGTAATGCCCGATTTTCTATAAACTATTTTGTGATTAACTGTTGGACCCAAACACCCACTTCTATAAACTAAACCACTTCCATGCTTAGATAGGTTATGTTTCAAGCTTCGTTTTGATATGTGGTTTGCTTGAATCCGATGTACGGTTTAGGAGAAACGACCGTTTTAAGTAACGGTGTTTCGCGAACGAACCTTTACCCCTCGCCTTACTTTGAAACCTTGGTTAAGGCCCTTAAATGACTAATTGGAGCATGAAACATTTATGTAGAGTGTGTTAGGCAGTTGATAAGACACTCGCGAAAGAATCGCCTTAAAATTCGTAATGGGTAAATTATTAAAAATGGTGGAGCCGAGGGTACTCGAGCGACTTAAGTAAATCGTTAAGCGCAAAACGCGCGTTAGAGTCTGAGTTGGTTAGAGTATAGATTTACAAGTGACATTGGTTTAATTCCAACTTACTTGTTGCTTATAGGTTACCAGACTCGTCCCGATCCATTCGTAACCCCCAGTCGCTCAGGCAAGTTTTCTACCCGTTATAACTGTTGTTGTGATGTATATAGGTATTTGCATTATCTTGCGATAGATGCATGTTGGTTAATTAGCAAATGTTGCAATATATTGAAGCATGCTTCTATGGTATATATATATGCATGCCTGTTTCGTATTCTTTCCATATATATAATTGTTGATTCAGTTGATAATACCTATGCTAGAGGATAGCGGTAATTTGCATATACCCTTAGTATAGGGACCCAAAGGTGAAAATATTTTCTAAAACCGGGAGTCGAGGATCCCGAGTAGATTTTGTATATATGGATATAAATATATATATATATATACTTATATATATATATGGTCATAGTTTTCAAAACTATTAATCGAATAAGGTTTATTCGATAACTTTATTTTATTAATGAATATTATCTTGAATATTCATTCAAGGGCTTATGACTCAGCTTATTTTATTTATTGAATATTATTTGAATATTAATTTGAGGATCTATGACTCCGATTATTTGCTGAGATATATTCTTTATTTTATTAAAGAATAAGGTGTCGATAATCAAACTCACTTTTGATTATTCAAATAAAGATAGTACTTTCGTATAGGTATATCTTTGGATATTTAATATTCATTTCAAGTATAAGTTTCAAAACTTCTACTTCAATTATTTTTATAAAGATTATTCTTTATGGAAATATTATTTAAATAATAATATTCAGATATTTTCTAATATATTGGAACTGATTTATTTTGTTAAATCAGCATCACTCCGAACATTCTTAAAAATGTTTTGCGAGTCTTCAAAATGATTTTTAAAAGTTAGAGCGGATCCCAAAACTCATTTTTATATTTAAGATCCTCGTTTCGAAGGGGATTTAAATACTCGCTCAAAACCTGAGGGATCCGGCTCTGTGGTGTGTTTTATATTCGCGACAAGGTTGCTGTTTTGTTAAATGAATCGATTACTTACCCAACACTCGGGAAGTAAAATTCTTGGAACAAGTTAATCCATTAACAGGCATCGCCTGGGAAATATCGGTGAGTTCTCCTTTCCAACTAGATACGACTTCTTGGTGGAGCCGTATCAACAAGTTTCTACTTGGGGAAAGGGGGAATGAGCTTTACGTTTCAGAGTCATGGATTTCATCTGAACTAGGAGTGGCGTAAGTGGTCGAGTGGCGCCGGCCCAGCCTTATTATATTGGCCCAAATGGCCTGGAAGTTCCGCTAAGGCGGTCCATTCCTTAGGAGTTCAGTGTTCGGTTGACAAGTAAATCCGACAGGTTCTCCTCTACATGTAGAAAATGGTGGGGTTGCACTACTACGACTGATCATCGTAAGTGGTCTTCCTGGCGCGGCAAACTCCCGTAATGAGTTCATCATCCAATTGGATATTTCTGCAACACTACCCAGATCACTTCGATAGAAAGGCTACGGTTGGGCGATTGTTGAGTGTTGGCAGGGTCAAGTTTTCAAAATGATGTTTGCATCAAATGAAGTATCTCGTAACTTCATTTTATTTTGATGATATTTTATAGATTTAATCTATTCAAATCTGGTCTTGTAGTCTCATCTACGTGATGAACTTTTAAAACTAATTATAACTTGAACGGTGGTAGTTCAAGTAGTATTTGGAAAAGATATAAGTATATTGGAGTATCTTGTAACTTCATCTTTTAAACTTATATCTAGTAAATGATTATCTTATGCATGACAAAGATTTTCAGAAAAACGTTGAGACAAGGTTAGATATATGAGATCACCTTGCAACGATATTTTTATACAGTTATACACTGGAACTCTGTGTATATTATGCATGGAAGAGGACTTCCAAGATTTTGAAAAGTATATATGTATATATACTGAATATTTTGCGACTTTATCGCATTAAGATATCAAACTTGGTTCATTTCTTTTGACCAAGACTTTCATGAGTACTATGAGAAGGCTCATATATTGTAAATTATTATACATATTATTTTGGTGGGCTTGCTGCTCACCCTTGCTTTCTTCTTTCATCACACAACATCAGATAGACAAGATGAACAGGACCAAGCTCCCAATTCGCGAGCGGATAGGAAACGTTCTGCAGCTTCCTATAGGCATTGAAGTTGTTGTAGCTAAGGTGGGAACTACCAATAGACTAGGCTTCAACTTTTGATGTACCAGATTTATGTATACTTATGAATTGTAATAATGGCAAAGAAAATGTAAATTTATTCAGAAAACCTTTTAAGGTGTATTGGCAGATAATTGTGGAATAAAATGACTTGTGATTATTTTTGGATGTTTATCTCTGAGACTATAACGTGTGGTGTGTGTGTTTATTGTGGGGTCACAGTACAGAGTAGTTGATTAATTATTAAGATTGGGTGTTATTAAGGGAAATGGAACTCGTGACAACCCGGATCCCCGACCCCGGATTTGGGGGTGTTACAGAAGTGGTATCAGAGCTAAGCGTTATAAACCTCAGAGATGATGTGACGTTAAGATAATAACTAAGATAATAAGAACTCTTGCCAAGTTCATAGTTGGGCTACCTAACGTAGTACTGACAGTTAAAACCCTTATGGGAACCCTTATAAATATCGTGATAGAAGAGTAGTTCTTTATCGTATATGGTAGCGGGACTCCGAACCCTGAGGTTGAGGAGCAACAACGCGATGATGTTTTATTACTAATTGGAGATTGGATTGTGGATCCGATAGAGCGTCCTAACGCAGGACCGGATGATGTTCATATTGAGGATGTAGCGGTTGAGGATGTTGTCCTAGAAGGGATTGTTGCTGAGGAGGATCCCGTGGAGGATCCTGACAAGAATGAATAAAGGACCACTGAGGAATTGATGACCATGGTTAGGGAAACTACCAGAGGTAGGATTGGTCAGTCACTACCGGAGGTTCGTTCAAGTTTGTAAAGATAGTAGCCCCTTTAACGCGGCTTACTCGTAAGACTGAGAAGTTCGAATGGACAGAGAAATGCGAGAACAACTTTTAAGAACCGAAGCAAAGGTTGGTGACGTTCCCTATGTTGGCGTTGCCGGATGGAAAATGAGATTTTGTGATGTGTAGTGACGCTTCGCATAAGGAATTAGGGTGCTTCATATACAGCACAGCAAGGTAATCGCGTACGCGTCAAGACAATTAAGGGAATATAAAATTCGATATCCCCACCCATGAGATTTGGGCTCGTGGCAATAGTTTTTCCCTAAAGATTGGAGGCACTACTTGTATGGAGAGAAGTGCAAGATTTACACAAACCATAGGAGCTCTAGTACATTTTACGTAGAAAGAGCTCAACATACGCCAGAGGAGGCGGTTAGAGCTAATCAAGAATTATGATTGGGAGATTCTTTATCATTCGGGGAAAGCCAATGTGGTGGCTGATGCCCTTAGTAAAAAGGAGAGACCCAAGATGATAATGTCTTTGGGATAGTTTATAAGAGATTTTGAGAAAATGGAAATAGAAGTGAAGGTAACCGGAGCCGGTACCGAAAAGCTGTTTGAGATTGCAATACAGACCGAATTTTTGGAAAAGAACATATTGTGCCAAAAAAAGTGATGAATGAAGGCAGAGAGTCAATGACTGGAGAAGAGATCCACACCGAGAAAGATGATAAGGGGATAGTGAGGTGTTCCTACAGAAATTGGGTTCCAAAAGTTCAAGAGCTTAAGGATGAGAACTTAGATGAGAGCCATAGTTTGAGGAATAAGATTTAGGGCAAACCCTTAATGTGATAGTCAGGGAGGTTGCCATCAAGAAAGAAAGAACCCATAACATAATAGAGTGGAAAACAAGGTTTTTAATGTATAAGATAACCCCGATTATGGGAGAAGGTTGAAACATTTCATACTAAGGAAACAGAAAGTCGAGTAAGGAAAGGAGACCCGAGATGGTACTCCTATACGACAATTTATGGACCAGTCTAGACAAAACTTAGACTATTATCCCCAACCACCACCCTGAGGAAACAATGCGGTGAGAAATTCTTTCAGGACCTTTAAGTCGCTAAGCTCTCAGAGTTCCAAGGAACAAGCTGACCCAGTCGAGGCAAGAGCCTGGCTAAAGGAAATACAGGAATCATTTGAGATTCTAATTGATTGACGAATCACAAAAGACTATTTTTGTCACTTACCCTCCTAAGAGAGAGGCCACCCGCTGGTGAAAGGCCAAGAAAGGCACGGAGCCAGAGGTTAGAATAAACTGATTTAAGTTCAGTCAATTGTTTTCGGGAAAGTAATTCCCAAAGATAAGGAGATAGTGTAAAAGCTTTAGAGCCAGAACAAGGGCAGACGAGTATGATGAATTATGAATCTAAGATGTAAAAGTTGTCAAGATTCATTCTGAAGACACGAATCCAGAATGACGGGATGTTTGAAATCAATGCTTATGTTGTGTTGGTTCATGAAATAATGATAAGAGAAAGGAATATAACGGCAATAGAGTTTGAGGAATGATAAGGGAGTTGGGTATGAGGAAACCCTAAAGACTCGTAGAAATAGAAATAGAAGAGTATGTAATCGTCAGGATGAGGGTGATTCACCATGAGTTAAAATTGATGGTTGAGGGCATAAGAGATACATATATTTTATCCCCTGTAAGTTGGGAAGATTCGAGGAAACCTTGAGATAATTCGAAGGATAAATAATGAGACGCGGATAGACTGAGGAGACAAGAAAGTAAGAAATTAAGAAAATTGGATGAAGGAAGTGACCTTTAAGAAGGTGAAGTGTAAGATCGGTGGCATGATACCCAGAAAGGGAGACGCCAGATATGAAAGATATCCCAACATTGAGGTGACTGTTGAGATAAACAACAAAAGTAAATAAGGAATTATTAAGAAGAAGTTCACGTTGAACATGACCAATATCTTCCAGGTCATCCTTGTTATCGTTACCAAATTAGGCAAGAAAAGCGGATGACCATTGTTATCTTTTGGAGGCCATATTGATTGACCTCATTTTGAATACAGATGTTATTGCGAAATTAGGCATATACTATCGAGGTGGGAATGATTGAATAAGACACCCTTATCAGGGGTATATGACTTGATTTATCCATGGAAGGATGCATGTACCTTTTTAAAGGTGGAATTAAGGATAGAACATCGGTAACTTAAAACGAATCCTAGGGGAATGCCTAAAGGTTGGCATTTCACCCTTAATAGGGGCAGTATGAGTTTTGACAGTATGATTGGGAAAGGGTTAAGGTAACAACAACCTTTAAGACTCAGTGGAGAAATTTTTCAGAAGTATATAGACAATGGTTCTAGTAATAGTAAATGGTATTTCGATATGCCCTATATCTAGGGAATACAGGAGGAACTATTGAAAGATAACCTTAGAGGTTTTGCATGGAGAAAGGTAATATTCAAAATTCTCAAGAATAAAAATATTGATAAAAGGAATATGACGTGATTATAATGATGCCAAGTGTGGCACGTGTTAAACCACGAGAAAGTATGGATCGAACCAGTAAAGGTCGGAATTGTTCAGGGCAATTAGGACCTAAGACAAAAGATGTTCTAAGTACGATCGAGAGTCAGTCGCGACAGTGATTAACCTCTAAAGACTGAGGCAATAACTTATGGAAAAATGGTGATTTCTTTTCTTACTCATCAGATTTTAAGGAAGACATTTTCACATAAACAGTGATTGAAATAAGGTAGAGAATTTAGTTGAAGGTGGTTAAAATGACATTGACTGTAGGGAAATTTTACTATCAGGAAAGGCCAAAGAGGTGGCCGACACTTTAAAGGTAAGAGGATAATTATAGGCGCTTGTGCCAAAGGAATACAGTGATGATGGTTGAAGCCGTAAAGGTTGTATTATGGTTTGGAAGATTGACATTCCTTTTGATGACTGTGCAATACCCAACCGTAATAGTAGTTGGTAAAGGTTTAATTCGTGTAATCGCCATGAACGGGCTATCTATCTTAGAAGGTCCTATCTTGAGAATAATCCAGGACCATATTTCAAAAAGGACTAAACGAACCTTTGAGTTAAGTCTTCAATTGAAGGCATACGATTAAGAATGGTATTAACCTGCTATAGTTTCTTTGATTGAAACTCTTCTGCAATTTTATCTGCTTCATGTCATGAATGTATGTCAGGATCAGGAGTGTTCTTCATGAATCAGGAATGGTGATTGTGTTACCTCCTTAGAAGGATTTGATACGACATGTATGGACTCCGTATGGTTAGATATTAAGATTTCATGGAAAATGAATGACGACAGTAAGTCAGTGGTGGACCATAGTAGTGCAGCAATGATTCTGCGAGTAATGAGTCGATTGCAACCATGAGAGTTGTATTGGAATGGATGTTGAGATTAAGTACCACTAATCGGGTCATGGTGATGTATAAGTTATCATTGAATAGACTAATTAGGTAGATTATTTACCTATTGAATATTTATTCCTCCTTATTAATTGAGGGTCATATGACTATACGAGGAAGTTTGCGATGCAAGCATAGAATTCTAGTAACGATGATGTCTAGAATGAGATCCCAGATTCGATTTTCAATGTCGAGGGAGTTTCAAAGGTGATTGTGTATAAGCTCGAGGAAGAGCATGGGTCCATAGAATGATGGACGGGATAGCGAAAATATTTAGGCATGTGAAATACGATGCTATAATACTTGATGTTGATATAAATACATATATGTTTTGTTCTCCTATGACAAACCTCTATAGTTCAGAGGTAGATTCCAAGCCAGATATTTTATGGCAATAATTTTTTTCATATATACAATTCTCTTCAGTTCGTTCTTTTCTCTTCTTTTCATTTCATGTAAGCTGAGAAGAACAACCCTTCCAGAAGGGGAGGTATTGCCGAATGACTATCTATCTTTGTGATAGAAGCCTAGTAGGATACCACATGTTGTTTAATTGCTTGTCAAGTACTAAAGGCTGGCCACCTTCTGTACTAACTATGCAATAGAACAAGTGTTCATGATCATAGTGATCTCTCAACAAATTCCTTTACTTCTATATGATTGATCAAACTTTGGGAAATAGAAACATCTGAAAAAGGAGTAGTAAAGTTATGGTGGTATTCAGAATGGAAGCACATTCGTGATACTAAGGTTGACGTGGTTATTAAAAGGTTATAGAACGCTAACAAGCAAAAGTATAACCAGTATAATATTAGGAACGGAAGGTAGTAGCGATTACGAGCTGGAAAAGAATAGGTATTAAGAAGCAAAAGCTCTAATGCTAAAAGCTATAATAAGAGTCTGTGCAATAGACTTGAAAGAATTTGGAATGATCACTTAACATGGATTAAGTTTTCTTACGACAATAGATCATATGTCATTATCGAGATGTCGCCTTATGAGATCCTTGAGGGAAGACAATGTCGATCTCTCTTATGTTAGGATGAAGTTGTAGAGCGCAAGATGCTCGGACCCGCAGTAGCCCAAAGGGCTATGGATATAATAGATCTAATCAGAGGACGGCTGGTAGTAACCCAAGATGGACATAAGAGGTATGCTGATTTGACTCGAAAGGACAAAGAGTATGAAATAGGGGACCTAGAAATGTTATAGGTATCCCTTGGAAAGGATTGATGAGGTTCGGAAAGAAAGGAAAGCTAAGTCCACAAATTGTTGGACCCTTGGATATATTAAGACGTTTTGGGAAGTTAGCATATGAGCTAGCCCTACCCCCGAACATGTAGTAAGTTCATAGCGTGTTCCACATATCAATGTTAAGGAAGTATAATTCGGATGCCAGACAAATAGGGGCATATGAGTGCATAGACATGCAACCAGACGTAACCTATATGGAGCAACCAGGAAGGGTTATAGAGTGAAAAGGAACAAGTGCTTAGGAGAAGGATTATCAAACTAGGCAGAGTTTGGTGGTAGAACCACAACGTGGGAAAATTTACTTGAGAGTTAGAAAGTGCAATGCTAAGAAAGTATCCCTATTCATTTTTATCTGATTCCGGGACAGAATCCTTTTAAGGAGGGGAGACTGTAATAACCCCAATTTTTGGAATTTTTTGAAACACGGATGAATAGTAACTTTTGCTGATGATGCTGATTAAGAAAAATTATCAGACCACGCTATATAGGAGTACTGTTATGGAAATTCTAAGATCGTATTAGTATTCCATAAAGTAAATAAGTGTATGTAAAGATCGTCAGAATCCAATTCCGAACACTTTGATTTTTCTCGAAAATCCACCAGATACCGAAAGAATTGAGTATAAGGTAACATGATTAAAGGGATTTAAATTCAAGGATTATAAGAGAGGATTATAAAAAGGAATATAATGTATTGAGAAAGGTTAAGGGAACCCAAGTAATAAGATCCCGGGTATGATCCCTCAAACGATCAACGAGAAAGATAGTTAAGTGAACCGTAAAACAAATAAACGTCCAAGGGGCAAGCAAATGCAAGTAACATGAGAAGGAAGCTTCTAATATAAGCTAAAACATGTGGTTAGAAGCAAGGTGACATCATCACACCACAAGAATGAGACATGTGGCAAAGTAGTGATGCAAGCAATGACATAAGCAAGTGAAAACAAGATATTTAGCCAATAATTAACCACAACCATGCATTCTTTGCACAAATATCAAGGCAAGACAAGCAAGCAAAAGCTCTCCCCCATTTCTTTCTTCTTCCATTCGGCCTTTTCAAGAAATGAAGAAATAGATTTTCAAAACTCAAGTTCTAGGCCATGGAAAATTACATGGTTTGTTTCCTTGGATCCTATATTTCATAACTTAGTTATACCATGAGTTTAAGATCAAGATTCCATGGTTTGCATAGCTAATCCACTCATCAAAGATGATGATGAATAGTAGTGAATAGTAACTTACTTTGATTTTCTTGATTTTCATGAAAGCTTAAGGTTGATTAAGCATAGATCAAGGTTCCTAGAGGCTTGTTAGTGACTACCCACTCTCCAAGGAAGGTATAAACTCTTGAACCCTTAGTTTTAAGTTTGGTTTGTTTGGATGATAATAGTGCTTAGATGAATGGGTTTAGTTTGATGTTGATGGATGTTGGATTGTTGTTGAATTGGTGATGATTTGGTGTAGTTTAAACTTTGGAAATCGTTAGGTTATAGCCGTCGTAATGCCCGATTTTCTATAAACTGTTTTGTGATTAACTGTTGGACCCGAACACCCACTTCTATAAACTAAACCACTTCCATGCTTAGATAGGTTATGTTTCAAGCTTCGTTTTGATATGTGGTTTGCTTGAATCCGATGTACGGTTTAGGAGAAACGACCGTTTTAAGTAACGGTGTTTCGCGAACGAACCTTTACCCCTCGCCTTACTTTGAAACCTTGGTTAAGGCCCTTAAATGACTAATTGGAGCATGAAACATTTATGTAGAGTGTGTTAGGCAGTTGATAAGACACTCGCGAAAGAATCGCCTTAAAACTCGTAATGGGTAAATTATTAAAAATGGTGGAGCCGAGGGTACTCGAGCGACTTAAGTAAATCGTTAAGCGCAAAACGCGCGTTAGAGTCTGAGTTGGTTAGAGTATAGATTTACAAGTGACATTGGTTTAATTCCAACTTACTTGTTGCTTATAGGTTACCAGACTCGTCCCGATCCATTCGTAACCCCCAGTCGCTCAGGCAAGTTTTCTACCCGTTATAACTGTTGTTGTGATGTATATAGGTATTTGCATTATCTTGCGATAGATGCATGTTGGTTAATTAGCAAATGTTGCAATATATTGAAGCATGCTTCTATGGTATATATATATGCATGCCTGTTTCGTATTCTTTCCATATATATAATTGTTGATTCAGTTGATAATACCTATGCTAGAGGATAGCGGTAATTTGCATATACCCTTAGTATAGGGACCCAAAGGTGAAAATATTTTCTAAAACCGGGAGTCGAGGATCCCGAGTAGATTTTGTATATATGGATATAAATATATATATATATACTTATATATATATATGGTCATAGTTTTCAAAACTATTAATCGAATAAGGTTTATTCGATAACTTTATTTTATTAATGAATATTATCTTGAATATTCATTCAAGGGCTTATGACTCAGCTTATTTTATTTATTGAATATTATTTGAATATTAATTTGAGGATCTATGACTCCGATTATTTGCTGAGATATATTCTTTATTTTATTAAAGAATAAGGTGTCGATAATCAAACTCACTTTTGATTATTCAAATAAAGATAGTACTTTCGTATAGGTATATCTTTGGATATTTAATATTCATTTCAAGTATAAGTTTCAAAACTTCTACTTCAATTATTTTTATAAAGATTATTCTTTATGGAAATATTATTTAAATAATAATATTCAGATATTTTCTAATATATTGGAACTGATTTATTTTGTTAAATCAGCATCACTCCGAACATTCTTAAAAATGTTTTGCGAGTCTTCAAAATGATTTTTAAAAGTTAGAGCGGATCCCAAAACTCATTTTTATATTTAAGATC